>NC_041404.2:147421657-148021657 GCF_900747795.2 Erpetoichthys calabaricus | reverse complement strand
CTTCTGTGTGGCTTCTTTGCAGTCATGTGTTTCCTGAACATAATTGTAAATTATTGACGGTGCTGCAACATTATTTTGCTTTGCAAACCGGCACTGCCAGATTACTATTTCTGTTTCGGGCATGGGGATCCCGGTTGCCATGAAAGTTATGTAGCATGACACCACACTTTGCATCATCAACGTGACCTTTTAAATCCAGCGCATAGATTCATTCTCTATTTCTGATTTGGATCAAAACTCCTATCAAATGAATTGCATATTCTTTCTCTACTTTCTGGTGTCTGATTCTACCATTTTTCCCTCTGAGTTTGATTTCTGGTTTACAATTAGGCTTTGGTGTTTAGTGTTTGGTCTTTACGGTCTCGACTCGTTTCTGGTTTGACAAATGTTTCCTCTCCTAGTCCTCTTTGGGCAGAATAATCCTTTTTTTTTTTAAATATTTTTATTGATTATAATTAGAAACAGATAACATTCCATATAGTCAAGTCAAACTTAACAAATCAAAACAAAATTCAACCCCTACTCATGAGAGAGAGAAAAGCCTGCCACCGAAGCTACTCTATAAAAGGAACAAGAAAGGAAGGGCATCCTTTTCCCCGAAATGGAAGCTAATTCTAAAATGTTATTGATTAGGTCATGCCATATTGTAAAAAAGTCTTTTTTTCATTATGAAAAATAAATTTCAAAATGTCTTGGCAGTCCCCACTGGAAGAGTAGCAATACTCAGTTATGGTACATAAAATGCATCATCTAAGTTTAGCTCTGGGTGAGTCATTGAGAGATTATCTCTTATGTTTATTGAAGTGCTGTAATCAATAATTGAGATTAGAATATTTCATATTTAATGTACTTCTTGAATTTGAACAAATGTACTTTTCAAATTCTTGGAGCAACATAAAAATAAATTGCTGTGATGTGTATTTAGATATTTATGGTGAAAATAGCAAGCCAACGTATTGATTTTCCTTATACAAGTAAAACATGTGAAACATCATTCTGCTGTCAAATACTCATAAAATGTTCCTGTTTATGAATCATTCTTTACATCACATTTCTTTTTATTTTAAGGATATTATCTTTTTTTCTTTGGTTTATAGAGCTCTGTTGCAGCTCACGTGAATGTTTTCAAGTGAATATGGGAGCAAACAAAGCATCTGTTGGAGAACTTGTCACATTCAGCTACATTGCTCCAAGTGATTTTTGCAGATATTTCTGTTCTGTTTCCACTTTGGTTATACCAGTTTCAAAGTTTGAAAAATTTGTTCTACATATAAAGGATGCATGCTAATGGAAGATCAGACTAGACTGCAGACACCTACAATATTGGCAGCACCAACAAGTAAAAACACTAATGGCTGTTGGTCACAAGAAATTGGAAAGATGGTGGCTACACTGATTAAACAGTACATATTATCAGTCAGCATGGCAAAGGTTTTCATCTTGAGACAGGGTGCTAAATTCCATCTAGAGGCACTGAAACCAGTCGCATGGAAAAGCATTTTACTGAGTCGATGCAAGGGCAATAAAGTGCCACTACATTAATGAAGATGCAACTACATATATGAAGACTGACATAAAATCTGGGGCAATGCAGGCGTAAAATTTTCTATCCAGCCATACCTGCTCACTGCTGCTGCAAAGCTATGGGGCAAAGAGGTCTTGTGCATTTGTGATAATTAATTACGGCCACTAATTCACCCACCCTTATGAGTTTAATCTCAGTAGCATTCAAAATTTTCCCTTGAAAATAATAAAGTTTATCTAATCTAATTTTTTGCTTTTTACTTGTATCTTAACTTGGTAATACCTGGAATGTCTCTGTGTTCAGCAAGACAACTGAACACAGTTGCAACTGATTAATGAGCTCATCTGTGTGATTTTATCACTAAACTGAAATGCATACTGTACTTCTGTAATGTAACATAACAGTTTATGATTTGCTTTAACTTTAAAACTATTTTTAATATGCATAATGAATAGATACAGTTTTTCTGGTAATTTATCCCTGCATTATTTTTTGTGTTTAATCAGTTGATGTGAGAAGCAGGTCATCTGTTATTGACAAAAGTTGATAAAATTTGTATTGCTTCATGAGACCCAGTTGAAGGTATCTATATATACAGTATGTTATATAATGTCTCAAATTTCAAATTAGAAAGGATCCTCATTTTATTGGTCTATATAATATATACACATATTAAAGTTATATTCTGACTGATGCTTGTGTACTGTAAAAAGTGAAACATGCCTCAGTGTATTCAAAGTTGTGATGGCCTTTTCAGGTGCTTGGGTACAGTAGTACTGTGACAGTATTGCATTTTTCTTGTCTTGCTCATAGTAAAGAAATCCATACTTGGTTTTGTTTCTGGACAGTCTTTGCATATTTAGGCCGTGATTATCTAAAGTTTCTTTATACTCAGATTTTTTTTTGCAAACGTTTTTATGACCTGTGAAGTCAGTATTGTGGTAGCTGTATGATCATCTATGCATTTTATGCATATCTTTTACACAGAGGTATTATAAAATTACACTGCTATTGTATGAAAGATATATTCCAGATTTTTTATATTTGAGCCTTTAAAAAAATTTTGAATAAGTTAAGTGATTTCATAGAGAATATTTTTTTTTACCCTTTAAATAACCTCTTTTATTCAATGTTTAAATTTGATATTAATTGAGTATGTATGAAGTGATTAATTGCCCAATTTACGACACACTTATTGCTGACAGAGACCGATCAGCTGCCATCTTGAATACATAAGGAATTTAAGGCAAGAGATCGTAATTTACCCAGAGGTAGCTTTTCTGATATCTCCAGTATGTACTGAGCGTGTTTATAAAGGGGGAAAAAAAGTAATGTAGTGTGTCTGTCATTTGACAGTTATACAAGCATTAATGCACTACTCTGTGCTTTATGTCACAGTACTGTGTTTTTTTTTATTGTTTAGGTCTGTTAATAGGACGATCGTGCCTTACGGCAGTGAGAAGAGAAACCATGTAGGATCTGTTGTATCTTTCTGGACCTGTCTCAAAAAAGGTATTGCATTCCTCTTTCCGTTTTCACACTGGTGAATCAATTTTAAAGTCATACTGGCATTTGGTCCTTACACAATGTTGTGCTCTGTGGAAAATCATGTATACATTTGTAATGCAGTGGTTATTTATTTGCTTTTCTGGAAAGGTCTTTGTGCATTAATGAGTCTCTATTTTGTAAATCCAGCCAATAGGCACACATTACTTTTTTTGATGTTTTAGTGAGTTTTCTGCCTTCTGTGCTGTGGCCTTTTTTGTTTTTGGTTTTGTAATGATTTTCACTTTTGATTGTTTTTCTACATCCCAAATATTAATAATGTGTGTTGCACTAAGAGCAGTTGTTTAGGATTCAATTGTTTGATTCAATTCTGTCTAGAGATTGAATGTTGAAGAGTTTGAGCCGTGATGTGTTCAGATTACCCCCATTGTAAATATCTGTGTGCTCCTGTGAATGATTGTTGTTTTTGGTTAGAAGTTTTTGTGCCCTGTGCCTTTTGCTGCCAAGTTAATCCTTTTCTCCTTCTCCAACCTAGAGATGCAAGTTCAGGAAATGGATTGATGAGTAGAAAAATACATATTGACAATTATCGTTTCATAATTAATTGAAACCAATTTTTTAACAGTTATTAAAGACTCCAGTCCTCAAATCTGTTTACTTCATTTAATTGATTGATATTGTCAACTGTAAATTGACAGGAATATAATATTTATTTTTAAAGTTAAAGACCCAGAAAACCAAACAATTGCTGTTTATCTGTTAAAATATTTTAGTCTTGTTTTACCTAATTTCTTGACTCTGTCTTCAAAAATAATATTTTTTCTTTCCTCAGTCATGGTTCATTCTTAATATTGTGTTTTTGGGATGATAGAGAACTAGTCAAATACGACAGATAGGTAGATAGGAATAACTTTGTTTGTTCCTGGGGAAAATTTTCCATTCTAACGTCTCAAAAGTCTGCAGTCTGGCCTGATGTGTAACCTGTACTCATTAAATGTACTCCACCTCTTAATTCCCTGATCCTTTTCAGTTGTTATGTCTTTACCAATAAAACTTTGCTTTAGATAAATATCTGAAGTCCACACATTCACCCAAAGGTAGTTAGTCCGTAACAGACATAAGCTTATTTTTTGTTGTATTTTTCTGCAAAGCGGCTGTGCTTTTAATGGCATGTTAATCATTAAAGTTGGTTATTCCTGTAAGCCAATTTTAGACCTCAAATGTGTATCGGCTTTACTATATACTAACAGCTGTTGTTGCAGGCAGTGTTGCTTTAAAAAAATGTATGTGTTTGAATTGTAAACTGGTTAAGTTTTGAGGCTTTGCAAATGACTGTCAGTGACCCGCATCAAGCTTTAAATCATAAATGTTTTAAAAATAAAGTTCTTAATGGGTTATTGCTCTGTGCTTTGTGAGTATATTTTTCCTTTTTAACTGCGTTTGTATTTGTCAGTCCCTGAAAACTTTTCCACTTAGTTTTTAGAGGCCCTAATCAAGCCAGTATGCAAGACTGGAGTGAATTCTTGTTGGACAGGAATGCCAGTCAGTGTCTGGATGGTGGGCGTAGCAAGCTGTAAGATGAAAGACTCCCAGTGACGAGGAGGAGCCATCTGCTCAGCTGAGCATGCCGACAACAAAGCAGCTTTGGTGGGGTAGGAGACGGGGTTGGGGGGGGGTAGTGTAGCTGTGCTTGCATCAGTTCAGCAGTGGTGACCTTGACTTGCAGTCAGGTTTTTGCCCAGCAGAGAAAAACTTTTCTTTTCTACATATGAAGCCTAGGGCTGTAAGACTGAGCAGTAGCCGTCCTCCGTCGAGCAGTGAACACTTGATTTCATTACAGAGATTTGAGATTTTTGTCTAAGGTCTGTTTTTCTGAAGATGGCTATTTGTTGAGTTAAGATGCCTTTTTACCACAGCAGCAGAATTCAAGCACTTTAGAAAGCTGTTACCTTAAACTAATTATATACTGCCAATGTGTTTCTGCTCAAGAAAGTCTAAGGCTTAAACAAATGTACTGAAAAGCACATGTGTTGTGAATCTGAATTAATAATGTAATTCTTAAGACAGTAGGAATGCAACAAGCCCATTGCTCAGAATGTGACGATTGCGTTTGTGATGAAGAAAACAAATGTTTGTGTTAGAGCGCTGTCTTTTATTTTCTTCTTCTATGAAATTTTAAAATGTTTGCATTTTTGGCAAAACTTTTCCATTTTCTTTTAAATTTAGCCTTTTCTGTTCAGTTTTTGAATTGTTAATTGTATCTAAATGTTGACGATTACCAATGCGCAGTACAGAAACAGGTGCAAACAACATTGAATGCTGAAGTCAAAAAGGTGGTGATGTGTTAGAATATATTGGTCAGATGTGGAAGCAAGAATTTCACTGTGCCCTGTACACGGGAATGTACTACTGCTACGTCTACTACTAAAACTACTGAAGGGGAGCAGTTACTTTAGTGCCATATCCACTGTGATGTTTCTCTGAAGCGTTTCTTAATGTACAGGCAAGTAATAATGACAGTAAATTAGCTGCTGGCTTTTTTCACATTCACTGTTGCTTTGCGCTTGTGTCTGCACAAC
The DNA here is from genome assembly GCF_900747795.2 of Erpetoichthys calabaricus. Classification (NCBI taxonomy): domain Eukaryota; kingdom Metazoa; phylum Chordata; class Cladistia; order Polypteriformes; family Polypteridae; genus Erpetoichthys; species Erpetoichthys calabaricus. Next base: position 148,016,047 of record NC_041404.2, on the reverse strand, counting down.
TCTTTGCCAGTCATCAGCATTTGGATACAATTAAGAGATCACGCTCTACAGAAAAGGGTAAATTACAAAGAAAACACCAGAAGAGATGTAAGCATTTAAAATCTATGCAGAGGTTACAAATATTTATGAATTTCCAGGAAATATGCATAAGACAGACAACTAAACAGTGAGACTAACTCAAAGGAAGAATGTCAACCTGTTTGTGAAATTGGTTGGAATAAAAAGCCACAGCCACAACGGTCTCCCGGGACTGGACTTGGAAACCACTGGTTTCAATAGTTTTCAGCTGCTAGCTTTTGCAAATGTTTTTTTTTTTCTCTCAAATCTTTAGTGTCCTCTTCACCATGTCCCTATGGTATAGGTTGCATCTGCCATAAAGGCGCCACAGTGACTCTTAATCTGTGCTCTGCTTTCCTAAACGAGACTTCAGCTACTTGTTAAACATTTTGATCTCCTCAACTTATCACATAGCAAGACATGTGAAGAAAAGCACCTTATGACATTTGTCCCTAGGCTTTTTAACTTATCTTTTTGATAGAACTGACAGCCTACCCTTACCTATGTCATTCTTCCAACATGGCCATCCACAATTTCATTCAACCTCAGCCGTGGTCTGAGGCTTATCCATATACCTGAGGAGGTCCCCTACTTGTGAAAAAAAGAAGGAAACATTTTGTATGAGACTCCCTGTTTGTTGTACAATTAATCTCCAATCCCTCTTTCATTGTTAGGTTTACAGGTGACCACCATAATCTGCTGGGATTCCCCAGTCCCACAGTTTTTGTCAAGGGTATGAGAGTCACTTTGAACTTAGAATTGTTAGATATGTCTAACTCTGGGGTTGATGCCCCTGCAGATTGCGCACTGATTTTTCATGTGGTTATCATGTGGCAATGCTCTATCAGTGCACTATGTGCAACAGTGATCCTCCTGTGTTTGCCTCTTTGCAGTAGAATTTTTGTCATTGACAGTATAGATATTGACACTTTCCCCTTGAAAGCACATATGGACGATTTGCTGTGTTTCTTTATTGCAGTGCAGGCCAGCTAAGTCTTCTTCCTACTCAAGTTCAGCAGCCCTTATTTCGGGGAGCTGGAGTGGTTGCCATCTCTTGTGGGTGTAAGCCTCCAGGTATCAATAAGCAGTGAATCCAAATAGCTAATAGGACTTGTATAATACTTGTGCCCTTAAAATGATTTTGGGTGAAACCATTAAATATTTTAAGGATTTAAAATATACATTAATCTGTAGAATTTAATTTAGACCAGTGCTTGGTCTCCTTCTTTTTGTTTCCATCTCTCTCCCGGATCCCATTTCTGCTACTGATTACAGTTTCACATGTCTTACAGTGTAGCCGTATTAGGCCAAATGCTTTTAATGCCTTTTGTGGGGCCTATATATGTGGTGGAGTAACTTTAGGATGCTTCTAGGCCTTTACTCACTTTCCTACATGATATTAGCTATGTCCAACAATATGACTTGGAATACTGAATTGAAATTATTCATTCACCCCCATTCCACCACCACCACCACCTTGAATTACTCTTTTAGACACCAACTTGCCTTTTGTGGAGGTACGGGGGTGGTTGGGTCCCTGTTACTCCCAGGATTTATTATTTACCTGGTATCCTTTTCTGATATATTTTTTTTTAACTCTTTTTGGTTTTAATAATGGTGGAGATTATCATATCAATGTTCTGTGTTACCAACTGTTTCAACTTTGTCCCCATCACATGATTATGTACTGCAGGTGAGCCCATTATCTACAGAACCAACAATAACTATCTCTCTAACATGATTAATTTAACAGCCAAAAACTATTCTAAAAAGAAGAAGAAAAAAAACAGTAGAATTGTTGCATAGCCCATTAGTGGAAACCAAACGTCAAATATTAGGTGAAGACACTGCAGATGGGAAAACAGTAAACACAACAGCAATTCCATTTATTGATGACTGCTTGCACTTTACATTTTGTATGTCAGGCCTTCTGCAATCTAAAATGTCAGTGTTTCCTTGCAATTATTAGATGAGGCTGCAGCTCTCACCATGTACTCATTTGAGATGATTAAGTTTAAGTTACGATGATGATGATAATGAAGTCACCTTAATAATAATAGACCACTGACTTATAGACAGACAAACGTTTTTAAAGACAGATAGAATCAGCTACTTTTAAATGAACTGGTTAATTTCAATTGACTTACAATGGATGATTGTGTTGTGTGACTGTGAATGTACTTCCAAGCCTGATCCTAATCAAGTGGGTTAGGAAACTGGTACTTTCTCTGGAAAATAATTTGCTATAATTTATGTTTCAGTCATAATGATAAAAATGAAACTCTGTGGGCTCTACCTGTGGTTTCTGAGAAGCAGCCTATAGAGATGAATCATGAGGCTATATTGGACAGGAGGGCACACTATGCTATTTTGTTTTGCCTGTGTCTGCAATATTATTATTATTATTTGCATTTATATATCGCTTTTCTGACTACTCAGTGACGAGTTGTTTTGCTTTATAGGCAGGTCTCAGTGGTATGTGCTTTTGAAAGGGGTAAACGTGCAAAGTATGTTTAAGCCTTCAGATTCCAGAGTGTTTTTAACTTTTGTTTAGCTGATCCTATTTACAATGGGGCGACACCGTGGCGCAGTGGGAAGCGCTGCTGCCTCGCAGTTAGGAGACCCGGGTTCGCTTCCCAGGTAATCCCTGTGTGGAGTTTGCATGTTCTCCCCGTGTCTGTTTGGGTTTCCTCCAGTCCAAAGACATGCAGGGTAGGTGCATTGGCAATTCTAAATTGTGCTTGGTGTGTTTGTGTGTGTGCCCTGCAGTGGGCTGGCGCCCTGCCCGGGGTTTGTTTCCTGCTTTGCGCCCTGTGTTGGCTGGGATTGGCTCCAGCAGACCCGCGTGACCCTGTGTTAGGATATAACCGGTTGGATGATGGATGGATGGATGGATACTTGCATTGGTGTATCGATATTTTTCTTTTAGACAGGCTCATAAACTGACAAGAGGAGTACAGAAATTGGATACCTAACCAAATATAATAGTTCTGTGGTGTCATGCTGACTGCAGCTTATTGGAAATAAGTGGAAATAGATACAACTTTAATTTGTAACTCTGCATATTACTTACTTACTCTATTTAAGTTAAAAAGAGCAGGTGTATTAGCACTAATATCTGCGGGAAACCAGTTTTGATATTTATTTTAGAAAAAGATTTTTTGAAATTCTATTCCTTTACTTTGTTTAGACCAATTCTGCATACCACATGCCTTGCCTGCTGCTGTAGACTCCAAAAACTAACTGAAGCAGGTACTGTATATGACAGCAGTAGCAGTGACAATACAGTGTCGCAGCATTTCTGATTGTCTACTTTTTAGAGAAACAACAGCATGCTTACCACAAGATCAAATAAATTTTTAGTCTTTCCAGTTTTAGCTAAACCTCTTTGACTTTGCTTTCCTGGCCCTGTAATTTCTGAAAAACACAAAAGAGCTAAGCAGTAAGTATTTTCATAATTAGCATCTGCACAAACAGTATCTATTGTTTGAGAATCTGGTCAGTGTCTGTTGCAGTTAGATGTTCTTGTGGCACAGCAGACTCTGTTGTTGCCTCTGCGTTGGACGACTGCATAATGGAACACTGCCATGAAAAGAATTGAAATAATAAAGCAGCCTTGAAAAGCGGTCAGATGAAATGATTCCAAGAAGGTCATATTTTTCCACTTGCAGGCAGCGGATGCCGAGATGCTGGCCTCTTTGCCTGCCTTAAACGCGTTCTGGTTTAGTCACACAAGGAATTCTGTCTATTGCGATGTGCTCATACTGTGTCACAAGCAACGTTGCAGGGGTAATTAAGCACTTTGGGAGGAGTGCAAGCTCTGCGGTGTACTGAGTCTTCCAGAATGCTGGGGGAAGCTGTTCCAACAAAGGAAGTAATCATGGATGTGTCTACTGCAAACTCTTGGCTGGAGTTCTTTATAACTCCCACAGGCCTCCTTAAATCCCTCCTCCCTCATCCAAGCAGTGGGGCAGGTAGCCTTCAGATACTGAGAAAGCTGCAGCTTTCATGCTCTGTCCTCCCCTCCTCTTGGACTCTGAATTCCTCTGTGTCACTGATTCTTGGCTCCATGCCATCAGCAGCAAGGTAAGTCAGCTTGCTTCTCCATGCTAGCCGGCTGCACTCTGCTCTTAACGAATTTGCTGGCGTTTTTCTCTGTTGTTTAAAGGGTGTTGTTCAGAAACTATTCTCCCAGTCTCCTGCTTCATTCCGAATACATTTGCCTTCTACAACAAATAAAGAGTACTGCTGCCGAACCACTTGGTTGGATGAAAAGGGGACAGCAGTGTGAAGTGTGAAAGGCAAAAAGCAGGAAAGAAAGAGAAGAGGGGAAGCTGTTGAGGCCCATCCCTGCTTTAGTGGAAATTGAGGTTTCCTGTTTGACATTTCTCTGCCTTTTCATCGGCACTGAGAAAGAATCTGGCCATTCAGATGTCTCGCCACAGACTGGAGGTGGGAGGGTTCACAGAGTGGGGAGGTGGAATTTTTCTACTTATTTATTTATTTATTTATTTATTTTTTACTGTGTTTGTGTGTGCCTGCCTGCCTGTCAGAGCAGCACTTTGAGATCTGGCCATATGCCCTACGTGGCCAAGAGAGGCCTGCAAAAGGTCTAGTGTCTTCTTGTGACCATTCTCAGCCAAATAAAAAAATGTATTCTTTAAGTGCAAAGAGTGAATAGCAGTTAATGAACTAGGCAAACCAGAGTGGCATTCTTTTGAAGGCATCATCAATGAATGAACTGATTTAATTAAAATACAAGCATTTTGATATTTTGTTTATACATCAAAAACAAGTGTATTGTTTTTGACATACATTTATTTAACATTGGTCTGAGCGTTCTTAACATTAAGCACAACTCTCTGCTCACTTTAGAAGTATTGCTTTCACTTACAGTTACATATATTCTTCCAAGTGCATCATAACAAAAATGTTACAAACATTTAAGTGTCTTTTACATATTTTCAGAAATTCTGCTTTTGGTAATTGTGCAGAATGGTGTATTTTCTGCGGCCGCTGGACTTGAAACCAAAAGTTTTTGTGTGCTAAATAGCAAGTTCACCTGACCGTACAGTTTTAATAGCATTGCTTTGTGGTTAATTGGTAAAATAAAAGGTTGGGATGTAGAATACAGCGTGGCTAATAGGTGCTCACTGTCAGTACAAGAAAGGCCATAACTTTTGGCAAGGACTAAGCTGCTCCACAGATTGATGGGTGCTGCTGTAAAGAGCTCCTTTGTCACAAGAGCAACCTTTCAGGTTTTTTTGAAATAAACAAGTGGTTCCTTTAAAGGCTTAATACACACAAAAAGTATTGAAACAGATTTGTGTTTATTTTTTTCTGATATCTACATGAACTGTATTTTGACTAGCTTTTGAAAAAGTGTATCCCAAAGCAATTTGTTCTTCATTCATTTTTTTTTTTTTGTGCCGTAGAAGACCCTGTACTTGGGATGTGTTTTATGAAGTATATAAAGGGATTTTTTTAAAGAATTATCAGTGTAAAGAGTTTTCTAACTAGTTTATGCATATTTTTCCATGGCTCTTGAGTCCACACTGCAAGAAGCTTCATGGAGAATAATTTATAGGCCATCTATTCTACACCTTTGTGTAGGTGTGCCCTTAATTTAGAGCACTAGAACAGTTTTACCACAAACAAGCCATTCATGCTCAACAAAGCTTGACTATTTAACCTATTGACCACATTTGTCCAAAATAGTACTAAGTTGGGGCTTGAGCGTTCCCAAAGTATTATTATCTACCACACTACTTGGTAAATTATTCCATGAGAGTTATTCTGTGTATGAAGAAAAACCTTCAGACATTTGTGTATAATTTGCCCTTAACAAGTCTCTATCTGTATTCCCATGTTCTTTATGAAGAATTCATTTGAAAGTAACAGCTGGTATCTACTACACTCATTTATTTCACAATTTTAAACATTTAAATTCTGTTGCCTCCTAATCCCTGTTTACTTAAACCGAAAACATTCAGTTGCTTTGATCCTTCCTCACAGCTTATACTTTTCAATTTTAGAGTTGGCCTAGTAGTTGTTCTCTGGACTGTCTATAGCACTGCCTTGTCTTCTTTGTGATATGGGGACCAAAACTGCACACGGTATTCAAGATTTCTCACAAATGTGTTATATATCTTTAAGTCCCTTGACTTCTACAACGCACATCAGGCTATATTACGTAACATCCTATCTTATTTCTTAACTGCTTCTGTACCCTGTCCTGAAATAGGTAGTGAAGAGTTCATCCTCACTATTAAGTCCTTCTCATAAAATATATTCTCAAGTTTCAAACTGCTCATTGTATATTCAAATCTAACATTTTTACTTCTTATTTAACTACATTAAACTTCAGCTGCTACAAATTTGTCCAAGTCTGAATTCTGTCCAGTTTAACCTATGCTGATTTGTGTGATTCTAACGTATATGCCATTCCACCTAGTTTAAAATCATCTACAAACTTAACCAACTTGTTATTTATATTCTTCACATAATCATTTATATAAAATGTGTGTCAAAACTACCAGTGGCCCAAGCACTAATGCCTGAGGGACATCCCTTTTAACATCACATAATTAAAAAGGAAAAGGAACACTTCTGGTGTTTAAGCCAATTCTGTACCTATCCACACTGTATTGTCTTGAACTCCTGCTTCGTTCAGTTTGACAAGCCTATAATATGTCATCTTGTATAAAGGTTTATGAAAATCAAGATAAGAAATATCATATGCACCTCTCTGATCATATTTTTGTTGCTTCCTCAAGAAATTCCAGCATAACAGTGAAACATGACTTTTACTTTTGAACCCATGTTGACTGTTCATTAATACACCTGTTCATGACATGTAGTGCACAGGCTTTTCCCAAATAATTGCTTCTGTTAATTAATTGTAATACATGTTAAGCTTAGTGGCCAATGGTTACTAGGGTCTGCTCTATCAGTGTTTTTTATATGATTAGACAACATCTGCCAACTTAAAGTCTGCAGGAATTTCTTTTGTGTGCTGTGATTTTGTAAAGTATGGATCAAGTGTTTATATACCTCCTTAAGTATTCCAGGATAATTGTTAATCTCACTTGGGTGATTTGTTTGAATTTAGCCTTTTTAATCTAGGCAGCAATTTTCTCCCTACAATTTCTAAAATCACTAACTACCTGATTAATGGTTCCTGTAACAGCTTCTTCACACTTAAAAATTTAAGAAACATGCAAATTGGCAGCATTTAATATTCCATTTTATTTATACTTCAAAATGTACAGTGGAACCTCGGTTCACGACCATAATTCGTTCCAAAACTCTGGTCGTAAAACGATTTGGACATGAACCAAAGTATTTCCCCCATAGGATTGTATGTAAATACAATTAATCCATTCCAGACCATATGAACTTTATGTAAATATATATTTTTTTTAAGTTTTTAAGCACAAATATAGTTAATTAAACCATAGAATGCACAGCGTAATAGTAAACTAAATGTAAAAACATTGAATAACACTGAGAAAACCTTGAACAACAGAGAAATCTAACACTGCAATAGTTCGTGCTATAGCGCTACCAACCGCTGGCTAAAAACACTTTTTTTTAATGAGTTTTAAGCACAGGGAAAAAAATGAACATTTGAAAAAATCCGTAATTTAATAAACCACCAGAAAAAGTAACGTTGCGACAATGCACACTACGAACTGATCGCTGTAAACAGAAGTGAAAACAAAATCAAGCCCAGTGCATTCTTTAACTGCCTTCCTACCTTATGTGTCCAGCCCCCTCTCTCTCGTGCTGCCTGTGTGTGTGTGTGTTGCGCTTTCTCGCTCTCTCTCTCTTGCTCGCTGCACAGGAAATGCACAGGGAGAGACTGAACATGTACAAACCGAAAGGGAAACTGGCTTGTTTGTATACTGAGTGTGTGGTCGTGAACCGAGGCAAAAGTGTGGCGAACTTTTTGGTCGTAAACCAATTTGTACGTGTACCGAGACGTTCGTGAACCGAGGTTCCACTGTATTTTGATATTTCAGCTTACACTTTCTTATTGCTATACTTTATTTCCTCCTTCACCATTTTTTTACTCTAAGGGTTCGTTTATACTTCACACTCAGAACGTGTTCCCAGCGTTCATTTCACGCATCCTCTGAGCAGGTCCTCAGAAATTAACGCGATGCGTGTGCAAGTTGCAGTACCAGCAAAAAGTCGGGGGGCGCAGTGTGCTAAAAGTCGGATCGTGACGTCAGAGTCTCTGTTTACTATCTACATGTGACAGAAAGCCTCTATGCAGATCCTACGGGGATCGATGTGCATGCTTCAATGTTTGATGAATGGTTCGATGTGGTGAAGCAAAATGCCAACATACAGATGCATTCGTGGTGCTTTACTATTCATCCATCCATCCATTTTCCAACCCGCTGACTCCGAACACAAGGTCACGGGGGTCTGCTGGAGCCAATCCCAGCCAACACAGGGCACAAGGCAGGAAACAACCCCAGGCAGGGTGCCAACCCACCGCAGGACGCACACAAACACACCAAGCACACACTAGGGCCAATTTAGAATTGCCAATCCACCTAACCTGCATGTCTTTGGACTGTGGGAGGAAACCGGAGCACCCGGAGGAAACCCACGCAGACATGGGGAGTACATGCAAACTCCACGCAGGGAGGACCCGGGAAGCGAACCCAGGTCTCGCAACTGCGAGGCAGCAGCGTTACCCACTGCGCCACCGTGCCGCCCGCTTTACTATTCAAGCGTTGCATATTCCCGATTGTAATGACACGATACGTTTTAAAAGTCTCGCATACCATCTTTTGTGCCGTCTTTTTTTTTTTTTGCAACTTCACAACAGCAACATAATATACAGAGCTGTATTTAAGCCACTGAGAAAAAAAATTAAGGACATGGTGAAAACGTGTATTTTGTGATTAAAGTGAAAATGTTGGCTTTAATCTCGAAGTGTCCACTTTAACCTCATAGTTTATCATTAAAGCAGACCATCATAAATGTCATCCCAGTTTTTAATCGCTACGGCAAGCAGCAATAGATCACCACACAGAACACATTAAATGTATGATATTCCAACTCTCTGCACATTTAGAATCTTTAGATTTATACTTGATATCACTTTCATGATGAACTGCATTAAAGTGTGTATGTTACATTTTGCAGATGAATCGTTAATTTCGTTTAAATAATGAATACTGTTAATAAGTACACACATGGGGGTGACACAGTGGCGGAGCGGTAGCACTGCTGTCTTGTAGGGAGTCATGTCACTGGTATTCCCTGCTTGGATTCCACACTGTGCTCCAGTTTCCTTCCAAAGATATGCAGATTTAGGGATTTGGTGCCGCTAAAATGACGCTAGTGTATGTGTGTGCTTGTATTCACCTTGCGATGAGCTGAAGCGTCGTCCAGGGATTGTTTCTGCCTCGTGCCCAATGCTTGCTGGAATGGACACATCCCTGGATTGATGGATTTAATCATTAAACATCCTTTTCAGAGATATTGCGGTAAGGTGTCATCGGAATTTAATGGGTGTTCTAGGCAATTCACAACACAGAGAAACCGAACATGTTCTCACCGTGATAATATCTCGCACTGCCACCTGGCAGATTCCTCCAGATTTACGTAAAGTACGCATGCAAGTATAAACAGTACAATGCTTGCATAGCAGGAGCATCCGCTGCAGCATGTGTTGCGTCGCGTGAAGTATAAACCCGGCCTTAAAATACTGAAAGGTGTGTCCAAGTACAGTCTTACTGGTGGTTACCAATTCTATAAAAGACCCCATCATGTCATGTCATGAGAATTGTAAGACAGCTTTCTTGAGAAATTTTGAGTTGTGCAGCAATGTCATCAGTAGTCTGTCAACAGTTTTTACACACAATTTGTTGTACCACATGGGTGTTTTCTTTAGTTTGTATAATTGCTAGACAAGTAATTTAGTTGTCCGATCCATGAGATTCTCAACACTGTGGCTAAGTATGTGGTGCCATAGGCCTGCTGTGACATCAGCAGTGTTTTAGTTGATGATGTACCAAAAAAGTAGGCAAAATCTGATGTTTGCCCATTGCTCAGGGAATGTCTTTTGCTTTGCCGATGCTTTATGCACATCTTTCAATTTCACTAAAACGCCTGAAAGCATGATTGAGCAGCCAAACGGTGAACACTATAATTAAAGTTGTTATACCGTTACTATAAAACACGCATGCAGCTATCTCTTAGAACCTCAGTAGTACTACATGACAGTCTGTATTAGACTGCACCGAATGGAAAATGGATACAGGAAAGTGCAGTTAATTTACATTTACAAGGGCTATTCCTATTTCAAAGATTAATTGGATATTAGCAAATGTTTGGCTATTATGGTAAAATACCTGGACATTTTTTTCCATTTTAGGTTGTTCACTATTTAGCCAGTTTCAGATTATAGTAATGTATTCAACTTTAATACTTTACTGCTTGTTTGGCATTGCACAGCAAGCATTTGAAGCAAAAGGATTATTCTTTCAAATTTCATTCTTGCTAAATGCTAGCAATAAGCCATCTTAAACTCTTTCAAGTAGACTTGCTGACAATATTGCTAAATGGATACTTTATTTTGTTAGCAGCCAGTTAATCAGCAGACATTTAAAGGATTCACCAGTTTAGCTTACGCTATGACTGATGACTGTAAGACTTAGTTGAAACACATTGCTAGGAACTTTTTAAACAGATGTATGTTACAGTATAACAACCGCAATTTGATATTTGTGCAGTCTAGAGTTTTTAGGTCTTGGGGGAAACTTATGAAGATTTTGTTATGTAGATGTATATTTTAGATTTTATATTGTTTTATTGTTAGAACACTAAACAGAACTTGATCTAAAAATGTTAATGATAATTGTTTTCCATCCCTGTCTTTGATTGTTGCTCTTCTTTCTGTGCAGCTGGACTTCGTGGGTACAGTCCCAAGCATTTCAAAGCACTGCTTTGTGCCACAGAGATGCTATCCCTAGATGAGCCACTGGACTTGAAACTGACTTTATCGAAGGTGAAGGAGACCAGAGAAAGGACCATTAGGGAGCCCAGCACAGGAAATGACATCACTAGATCGTGCAGACTAAAGAGAACTGAAGATGATGTTGCAGTGACTATTCCATCCCTTTCTGCAACCTCAGATGCAGGTTTGCTTTAGTTTGATAAGCTCTTGTTTTGAAATAATCAGTCAAACAGTGAGTTTACTGAATGATTAGTGCCTTTTTAAATCTTTCTTCTTAATAGTTTCCTACGAAAGAAAACAAATCATTAATACAAGATGTCTAAGTTTATATATTTAATGAAAGATGTTAAGAAAATATTTCACTGGAAACAGATGATTAGATAAAACAATCTAAGAATGCTTGGATGTGGTGTAAACTGTGAAATTCACTGTGTAAAATATGTATTCAGTACCATTTCCAGTTGTTGATATTAACAACTTCACCTAATTCAACAGAAACATTTTTTGGGAAAAATACGCCACACAGTTTTTAGTGTTTTGTTTTTTTAACAGCTGTCAAGACATATACGGACAGTAAAGTTTAAGCACCAAAACTAGTGATTAAATGTAACAGTATACTGACATACAGAAGTGTTGTTAGAGTCTGTAAATTTTGGTGCTTACTAACATGATGATTTCTCTCTGGTCCCAATGGCTAGGTTTCCCACTGTTACCTGGCCCCTTGTCCCAGTCAAAGGCAGACTCCCGCCATCAGTCATCTGCTGTCATGGAACTTAGGCTTTCTCCAACATCAAATCTAGAAATGTCACCAGGACCAGCACTGTCTCCCTCCGAACTGCCAGATGGGGATGGGTCGTCATCCAGCTTTTCAATGGTAAATATCTAGAGACTCGTTTATAGCGTGCCATATGATGGGATCAAACTGACTGGCCAAAAAAATACAAACTTGTCTTGCAGTACTGAAGTTTCCATTGGTTTATATGATTGTAGTCACATGATTTGCTAAATATTATTGGCAATGATAGGATTATTCAAGCTGCGAGTCTAAACTTAATGTTTTTCTTCACTATGCTGAGTTCTCTATAATGGGGTATTTCTTGATTTAGACATTGTCTTTCTTTCTTTCTAAGTAGTTTCCTCATCCTTATTTCTGTGAAATGAATTTCAAATATTTACTGTACGCCATTTGAGGAAGAGAAGTTGTGCAGCTGTGAAAAGGACTGTACAAAAAAGGAGAGTGCAGATCAAGACACAACAAAATGAAGTGTGAACCAGGGTTTATAATGAAGAGAAAGGGTTTGCAAGACTGGTGAGAAAACTGGAGCAGGAGGAACAGTTTTGAGTGTTATGTTTCTGTCACACTTGCAATTGACCCAGCCATCAAATTCTTTCTGTACTATCAATATTTACTGCCAACAGACAGTTGCCTGCTCCCCACTGCCACTGTTGTGGTTGTCTGTGCTAGTTGCGTGGCATTGCGCGATGTGACCACCCTGTGAACTGATTTTGCATACTTCTTCTAGGGCTATATTTATCTTTCTGATTTATGCTGCGTGTTGAATGTACTCTTCAAGAAAGGAAGATCAGCACAATCACAGCAAATGGGATGTTTTTCTGAGGCACAGTAGTTTCTGGAATGCCCCTCTGTAAAAGTCTTCAATTTGAATTCAGAGAGAGGCTGGACACCAGCCAAGGAAAGAGCATGCTAAAGCCGTATCAACAAAGGTTTTGTTTTTACGGCACATTTGTTAATGCCTTCTTCAGGGTTACAGGTTTGAAGTCTTAGTCCAGAATAGCAATCAGTAAATGATGCAGTTTCTGCAAAAAGACTCCCATGTCTTAGGTGCTCTCATTTTAATTTTTGACACTTTCATACCAGTTAGTGATATCTGGTTGACTTTGTTAAGGAGACAGCTCTTGCACTCTTTCTATCAACATCAAGTTTCATCTGTTTTGCTGGATTATCATTTACTGTCAACAAACTAACTGTATTTATTTAAGATGTATTTTCATTTTGTTTACATTGTCACTTTGGATCTGTGCAGTAATATTTTAATTGCTGCATAGTCTGGGAAGTTATTTTCCTTTATTGTATTTCTGCACTTGTTGGATTTAATATACTGTATTTTACTTTGTTTTAATCAATGATTTGTTTTTGTATTATTTTTCATTTAGTGCTTCTTTCTTTCTTTATTGTAATAGTACATAGAAAGTTTTGTGTCATAGTTGTAGAGGAGATGAGGGGGCAGGGAATTCATACAAACAATAAGACGATAAGGATGACAGTATTAAATAACATGATATATACAGTACATAGTACAAAACAGAACTATACAGACAATATAAATTCTATAGATTACCAGTAGTGTAAAAACAGTGCAAAAACAAAGCACAGATGGCAAAAGCAGGTAACTGCAAATGGCAATACAGAACTAGCATACATCAGAATTAGACATAGTATAGAAAACGGGTTCATAACAGGGCAGGTAAATGCTGATTACCAAGAATTCAGTGACCTTATAGCCTGGGTGAAGAAACTGTCCCTAAAGCGGGCAGAGCATGTGGTAAGGCACTGGTAACGTTTATCAGAGGATATGAGTTAAAAGAGGTGATGAGCTGAATGGCTCTCATCAGTAATGATAGACTTAGCCCTTCCTCTGAAAGCAGGTGGAATAGATGGTATGGAGCTGTGGAAGAATAGCCCCAGTGATTTTGGAAGCAGTATGGACAGTCCTTTTGGAGGAGCTTACAACCTTGCCAAGTCAGGTTACCAAACCACATAGAAAAAATACAGAATAAAAAAAAATATTGTACATTGCATTATTTAAGAAGCCTTCTTTTGCAGGATTCTCATCCAGCAAGATTTATTGAAGGAGGAACCAGCTCACAAGCCTTCCAGTTTTTCTTGCCTGTTGGATCAGGGGCAGGACTTCAGTTGCCATCTTCTATGTTCATTGGTTCTCCTAAAGAGAAACGCATTTCACCAGAACTGTGTATAGATGAACAACTTGCCTGCCGTTGGGTAAAGGTGAGACATTAGCATAATTGACAGCTAATTTAAGTGATGCAGGGTATTTAGATAAGTTCACATTCACCCTGACTAGTGTGTTTCATATTATCCCAGTCCATCACAGGTTATACTTGAGCACCCACTTATACTCATTCTTGCCAGACCCATATAGAGTCATCCATTAACTTAACATGCATTTCTTTGGGATGTTTATGGAAACTAGAGTGCCAGTACAGTATACCAACACAAAGTAAGAATGTGCAAACTGGCACAAATTTAAAAAAAAAAAAAAAAAAAAGCAAGGCTTCTGGAACTTTGAGATAATATCTCTAGCATGTTGCCCATTTTGTAATGACTGATGCTGATATTAGAATTAAAAAGTATCCAATAAATAAATATATCAAGATAGAAATTTGCAACCCTGTTTGACCAGGTGACACAGGGCTTAAGAAAACCTGAATCATTGTTATTAAATATGATGTGTAATAATTAGCTCAATAAAAACACACATTGTAGTATACAATTTTTTTCCATAGTATACATTGTAGACAAATTGCATTACCAAAAACTGAGTTTATCTTTAAGGTGTAATTCCAGTAATTCAGCAAATATTCCATTGTAATAATAAGTATTATTACTATTATAATAAAAAAACTGTTGCATCTATAAATAGCTTCGAGGACATGACTTCATTTTCCAGCACATACTGCTTTTAAAAGCAATTTAAGTGCTAGTGTTTGTCAAGCTTGTGATCTTTCAACATGGCTAACATGTAAACAAAAAATGCAGATTGACAGCTTTCTGTATGTTATTTACTATCTTGATATAAGCACACCATGGGTTGCTAGCTGATTTATAAACAAATGTAGGGTGATTTAAACATATTTGTTTAAAAATTGTAAAAGATGTCTTTTTGTAATGTTGTCAATGAAAAAATTGAGTCCTGTCAGCTTCTTCAGCCTATAAACCTACATGATTTCTGACATACTGGTAAAAAATGATGAGACCATATAGAATCGGTATACATTTCGATGCATTAGTTCATAGACTGGAGGGCAGCTTGTGTACTTTCAATTTGCTAGATGTACACCTAGAAATTACTTTAGTATCCATGGAGTGCAAATATACTAAATCTTTGCTGAGCTTTGTCTGTTGGATATCCTGAGGATAAATTTCCCTTGTATTCAGCTAAAAAAAAACTAGAGGTTAGAGTTTAACATAACTAAAAAGCATGCTGTTTTTTATCATATTAAGTGTTTATTTTATTATTTTGCTGTAATATACACTTCTTACATGTGTCTATTTTGCAGTGCAACTTGCTTTTTGATTCGCTGCAAGATTTAGTTGATCATGTGAATGATTTCCATGTAAAGCCAGAAAAGGATTCTGGATACTGCTGCCACTGGGAGGGATGTGCCCGCAGGGGTCGTGGTTTCAATGCCAGGTAGGGACAATTTGAATTTCAGTTGTTTTCAGAATTGGTATCTGTATTCTGAAATTTGTTTAAAATGTAGATCTTAATAAGTGTTTTAGTATTTTTTAAATGGTACAAATGCATCATTTGCAGCTGTTTAGCCATTAAAGATGTTGGTTTGAATTCGGAAACATGGAATGCAATTTTCAGCTGGCATCTTTAACAAAACAGCTTCTCAAAACACTAGACCGAACCCAAGAAGTATTTTAAATTCTGTTGTACATGTATACATTTGCTCCATGGGTTTCCCTTAAAGTACATATGTCATGTTAGGAGCTGGCAGAATTTTATTTTCCCCCTTCACAAGTTAAAGTGCCTCTATTAGTTTTACAGTCTGGCTTTAATCTGATTGGTCATATTTGAAATCTCTTTTGACTTGCAGCATGACACATCTAAATTCTTTTAAAGCGTGTGGTACGACCCACCTCTAAATTTTGTGGTACAATAGCAAACGCTAGAAAAAATTATTAAATGGACTGTGAAATGCAAATGAGTTACAGCCTGATAGGCTTTTTTTGGGAATAATTTTATTTTGTTAAATATATTTCTATTTGTGATTTGCCAATTTTGATCTTCACACTTAATTTTTTAATTACATTCCATCCAGGTACAAGATGTTGATCCATATTCGGACTCACACTAATGAGAAACCACACCGCTGTCCTGTCTGCAACAAAAGCTTTTCTCGTCTGGAGAATCTGAAGATACACAATCGTTCCCATACAGGTAATGTGTTAGTCTTTCAAATCTCAAAATTCATTTTTGTATCTCTGTAATAGACGATGATTATGGTGTCATTTTGGAGTTCTTGTTGCTACATTTTAGTTTATGGTTTGGTGAAAAAAAGGGTAATATACAACATATTTAAGTTGATGTAAGCACTGTCAAGGTAAAATTGAAATAATAAACTAATTTGTAGTTGCAGTTGCACAGAATGTTTCTTTGTTTTAAGTTAGACGAGTTCACAGATTTGCCAATGCTTTTCATTGGGAGATTCTGAAATTTTAAAACTGTGTACAGTGCAATCTGTTCAATATCTAAAATTGAACTGTCCTGACAAATATCCTTGAAGAATAAGTGTGTCATATTTCAACAATATTCGTCCATGGTGGACTGAGTTGTTTCATGTGGACAGACAGATAGACAGAAAGACATGGCTGTCACACTAGGTGCCTTGCACATTATATTTGCAAACGTGCCAAAAAAGGCTTCAACAAGTAATTTGCTTAGACCATCCATCCATGCATTTTTATGACTTTAGCCACACCAAAGAGCCTGTATGTTCAATCACTATTCAGTGAGTGGATGTAGAGGTAGTGCACTTTTACAAGTACTTAGGGGTCCACATCAATGACAGGATAGAGTGGTCTTGAAACTCAGATGAACTATATAAGAAAGAGCAGAGCAGGCTCTTTGTTCTTAGGAGACTGTGTTACTTTAATGTGGGCAATGGCATTTTTCGCTTCTACAACTCTGTTGTGGCTAGTTAAATTTTCTTCACTGTGGTTTTGCTGGGCTGCTGACATCACTTCAGGAGAGGCCCATTGAATTAACAAGCTAATTTGAAGGGCATCCTCAGTTATGGAATACATTTTGGACTCCCTGGCAGTCGAAGCAAAGGAGAGAGTTAAAACAAAACCGAGTACCATTATGAATAATGCTGGACATGCTCTCTCTGACACACCAACACTGAGGACTTTCATTCAACGAATTATTCATCAGAAATGTGTCAAGTAATGCTACTGGGACTCCTTTATTCCAACAGCAACATGCCTGCATAATGCCTCACTGGGACTGGGACTGCCAAGTCAGAGGTTTTCGTTCTTCTGAAATCTTCTTCCTTTATAGTCATTCTGGTGTGCGAATATATATTTATTTATTTTTTTATGTACGTATTTATTTAAAGAGCTTATGTAAAAAAAAAAAATTCCCCCTGGGAACAAATTAAGTTCCATTTGTCTGTTTTTTAAACATTTTCAAGATTTACTCAATAGTTTTTTCTAAATTCCCTCATCCTTTTATGTAAAGAAGTGCTTCCTATATTCTCTCTTGAGTGTACTTAGTTAATTCCCACTATCTTTGAGTGATTCAGTGTTTAAGCAAAGTAATTCTTCTGAATAAATTTTATTAACATTTTTCTGTTTATCCCATGTAGCATTTTCCTATAGACTAAACCTTTACCCTGACTGAGGAAGATATACCCTTTAGTCGAGGGATGCACTTGCACTGTTCTCTACAGTACTCCTTGTGGAATCTCACTAGTGCATTATATAGTATAAGAATAATATCCCTTGATCTATATTTAATAGTTTTTAAGTACTTTTTGCATTTTAAATGATTCTGCTCATTGCCTAGACAATGTCTTTAGGATGTTCCCCAAATCCTTTTCAGAAGATGCATCCAGTAGGTCTGTGTCATCCGTCTTGTATTTATAATTATTGTTCCATTCACCTATATGTGACGTTTTTCAATTGTCTACATTAAATAGCATTTTTAGAGTATTTGCCCAATTATTAAGTTATCCTAGTCATTTTTAATTTCTTTTGCACTGCTCTCAGAATTTGCTTTTAGTCCAATTTAGGTATTACAGTCATCCCTCACCTATCATGGGGGTTACGTTCCAGAGCCTACCGCGATAGGTGAAAATCCACGAAGTAGCGACCTTACATTCATTTTATTAATTATATATATTTTAAGGCTTTATAAACCCTTCCCACACTCTTATAAACCTTACCACCTTATTACATCCACTTACAACTTGTTTTGCGCCCTGGTTAAAGGACACTGCGGCCGTAGATCTTATATTCTTTTCCTCCTTTTTAAATAAAACATATCCAAACCTTTTACCTTTTCGGCAATCATTAGCATCTTCCGTTGCCACTTGGTCACGGCCCCTGCAGCAGGAGCAGAAGCAGATTGTTTTGGAGCCATAGCGAAGAGCTTGACTATGCACAAAGATAAACACAAAAGAGCACAAAAGTTAACTCTTTACACAGCGAAACATGTTGATGTTGAATGAGCGAGATGAGACTTCCTGGTTAACGCAGCGGAATCGAATTCGGCGCACCGTCGCTGAGCCAATCAGCACACAGGACCTTGACTGCGTGCTCTGATTGGGTAGCTTCTCAGCCATCCGCCAATAGTGTCCCTTGTATGAAATCCACTGGGCAAACCAACTGAGAAAGCATGTACCAGAAGTAAAATGAACCATTGTCCACAGAAACCCACGTTATATATTTAGATATGCTAACATATAAAATCCGCGATAGATTGAAGCTGCAAAAGTTGAAGCGCGATATAGCGAGGGATTACTATATCTGCAAATTTCACAAGTTTATTAACTGTATCAGAATCAACGTCAATAATATTATTTATTAACATTTAGTAACATTACAGGAATGAATCCCTGAGGAACTCCAACAATGACCTCGCCTCTTGTGGATCATTCTAGTTTTACCAGTACTCTTTGTCTCTAGCCTAATTAACCAGTTTAGGCATCCAGCCTTAATATTAATCTTATGTATAGAGCCATATCAAAGCCTTTTTGAAAAGTGTAAGTAAATTATGTTCTATGCTTTACTTTTGTGTACTACTCTAATTTCCTGTTTGTGAAAATCTAACAAATTAGACTTTCCTAAATTTTCCTTGCATAATCCCACCCTGGCTGTATTATTTCCATGCAAGCGATCTCCTAATTATTACTATAGATTTTATAATATTACACTGAATAAGCTAAGACTTCATGGGCCATAATTACTGGGATCCATGTTTTCTCCCCTTTTGTAGACAGATAAACAGATACATAGATATGAAAGGTGATTCATGAGAGATGTATAGGTAGTACTTAAATTACATTATTCTTATTAATGTAATGTAAATTAATCTCCATGGGCAAATAATGGGAGAAAATTCCTACAGGCGATATTTTGATTCCTGGGTGACTAATTTTACTTTTAATTATAATGTGTTTTCTAGTACACCATTTCTCATTCACATAGATGAAGGTCCCCTACTCCATTTTTTTCACACCACACTGGGTCTCTGTCTGCTCAGATCAGATTTGAGTCCATCCAGCAGTCACAATCACATTAGTAATGTTTCAGCCTTCATTGTACTTCTCTAGTCCAAAGTGACGTCTAGAATATGCTTACTGAAGATTTAGAAATAATATCTTTCATTTCTTTCAACACAGCTTTACTAGAATCTTACAGTCCCAGAGGGTTTGTTAATCATTAACACACCTAATGCTTGATTTACATTTGATTATTTAAATTTAGAATTATTTTTACTTCTCCATAAGATATTCTGTTGTAAAATATTTATCTTATTTTCTACCTGCTGCTTATTTTTAAGGATTTTTCCATCAACATGTCTAAATTTTCTTATGCTTTTCTTTTTTTTTTTATTTTGTCCATTTATCTCTTAACCTTTTTAAATGCTGATCCCTTAGTGTAGTTTCTGTTGTTCCTTTCTTTTATTTTTCATTTTTTTTATTTTCCTGTGGAGTCCATATTAACAAATTCAATAAATATTAGGGACATTAGCTCAAAATCTCACTTCTTCATTTGGGTAAAGCTAGAATTTGAAAAGCTTTAGTCTAGGAGTCTTATTTGATTTTACTTGATTCACAACAAATAATTTAAATATTTATAATCTTTATTTATAGGCGAGTAATTTATATTTGTGATTTTGTCCTGAAAGCTTTATCAATTACCTCCTAGAGAATGTTTGGATGTGCATATTTCTCATTATTTTATTTAAGAATTAATGGTCTCGTAAAACAGTGCAGAAATGCACTGCAGTGTTCCTTGTTTGCTCATACTGTTTTTTTATATCTTGTTTCTTTTAGGTGAAAAGCCATATATCTGTCCATATGAGGGCTGCAACAAGCGTTACTCCAACTCCAGTGATCGCTTTAAACACACCCGTACCCATTACATCGACAAACCTTACTACTGCAAGATGGCAGGCTGTCTGAAGCGCTACACTGACCCCAGCTCGCTGCGCAAGCACATCAAGGCACATGGACACTTTGTGTCCCACGATCAGCAAGCATCCCTTTTGAAAGGAAACCGACATTTGAACAAAGGGGCAGCGGATATTCCATACATGAGTGGGGCACATATTGTCATTCCAGGAACAGCAGCACCACTGTTCCGCAGCCATGCCCTGCAGGGACTTGGTACCGCACTGCCACTTCCACTGAGCTCTGCACACCCTCTTGACCTTAGTGCATTGGCTTGTGCTGGACTTGGGTCACCTTCATTGAGTACCCTATCCAGTCCAATACTTTCTCTTATTGGTACTCCCATTGGCTTGACAAAAACGTCCATGCTTTCACCAAGTTTTTCATCGGGTGGCTTAGGTCTGCCTATGGTTTCTGTGCTAGCTGGTTCATCAGATAAACTTGGGTTAGCCAAGGATCTCTCTGTAAAATCTCTAAGTCATTCCAAACAGGCTGGACCTAAATCTTTTGGTAGGCTGCGGTCTGATTCTGATGGCCTTGCTGATGCCCAAGGAGCTGTATTAAATCTTTCCACTGGGCCTGGTTCACTTGGCAGACCTGATAGTCTTGCCCAGGGATGGGTTGTCATTCCACCTGGGACAGTAGTACTTAAACCAGCAGTTGTAACTTAATTTGACATTCCTGAGACCTGAATGTTAGAAAGGTGGGTATAAGTGGTCTTAAAAGTGAAAGGTTGTTTTATGAGTGTAATATATATATATATATATATATATATATATATATATATATATATATATATATATATATTATATATATATATATATATATATATATATATATATATATATATATATATTTATATATATATATATATATATATATATATATATATATATATATATATATATATTATATATATATATATATATATATATATATATATATATATATATATATATATTTATATATATATATAATATATATATATATATTTATATATATATATATATTTATATATATATATATATATATATATTTATATATATATATATATATATATATATATATATATATATATATATATATATATATATATATATGCAGACAATGGTGTAGAATACCGGACAAATGCTTTATTTTTACTCAAGTGCTCTAACAGGGAAGTTTTTTAACTCGAATGACTTAGGCTTACTTTACTTTTTTCTGAAGGTAACAACAGCCTCTGCAGCTACTGTATGCTGCCAACTAAGATACAGTATCTGAGAGTGTCTGAAACCCTTTTCCGCTAGATAAATGGCATTATGGTCCAGTGAGATAAAACTGACATACTGTAAATCATAACACGAAAAAGAAACCAAAATATTTTCTGATAACTAAAGTGCTTTACTTGAGCAGAATGCTAATGCAATCAATAATGTTGGATAAACAATACAAAAACCACATAGACACCTATGTTTAAATGTTTCAAAAGAAAAAATCATTTGCAAAATTGTATTTCTTTTTGGATAAAGAGGATAGGGAGGGGTACATTTTTGATCCATGGTGCCTAATTAGAAGTTATTAGTTCATGTAATTGGTCTCTCAGAATTTTGAATTTAGACATTATTGTGTAAATTCCATTATTATCATGATCCCAAAGGTAAAATCTGATTAACAGATGTACCATCACTTCTGAAATGCAGTTAAAGGTATCACTAAATGTGACATGTCTGTTATGTTCCCTAGAATGATGGTTCGCATTAACACAGTACAGTATAGTATTAATTTCTTCTGTGATCAGGGACAGTATGCTATTTAGGCAAATTGACACATACATATTAAGCAAATATTGGATGACACTGTGGAAATAGGCTATCATGTAGCCACTTCATTCAGAACCCTTAATTTTTTTTCCATAACCCACAGAAAAACAATAATGAGATGGAAAAGGAGCCAGAAGGTAGTAGCTTACTTGCAAATCTCAAGCTCATTCCCTAGAAGGCCACCATTTTTGCCCCAGCCAATTCTTGCTGTTAATTCTTGCACCTTGGAATCTAATTCTATGGCTTTTTTGTGTTCTCATTATGCCAAACCATATAGTTTTCTGAAACTGCTCACTTTTTTTTTCTGAGCATCATCAAAATGTTTTGCAGAGCAGATTAGTATTTTACTGGAACAATATGAAGGACACATAGATGGAAACAATATCAAGTTAAGAGTGCGGTTTTGGCAACCATAATTGGTTACTAATTGATAAAATGACTGAAATGAGTACCTGCAGTCACTATGGCCATCCAGGATCAGAGTCTGACACCCCTGCTCTAAACTATGGTGTCTATCACTGTAATGCTTCCAGACCTATGGCTGAAAAGTGTATATTACTAAACTTTTGAAGTTTGATGCAATGACCACTGAATGTATTATTTCATGTGATTATTGTTAGTAGAATTTTAAGTGACAAAGTAGCTGAGCTGAATGGAAAGTCTGAATGTCATCCTATAGTCACCTCCTTCAACATGCAGCTGTGTGAGGGAATCACTTTCATACCAAGTAGATTAGTCAGCCTACTTTTACACAAATAACCCACAAATCTTTATTACTTTTACATTTTTTCCTACACATTCACTAGACATCTTCATTTCTCCAAATGAAATGTGACAATTAGAATATAGCAGAAAAGTTTATTTTAAACATATTTTACACTTAATTCCTTCAGCCCAAATACACAAAACAAATATTTTGTTTTCGATTCAATTATTGTTTAATATTCAAACTAGCAGAGCTACCCATCTAGGACAGGTTGAAGTCTAAGTAATCAGTGTAAACCTCAGTGTTACATTTTAGATAGATAGATAGATAGATAGATAGATAGATAGATAGATAGATAGATAGATAGATAGATAGATAGATAGATAGATACTTTATTAATCCCAAGGGGAAATTCACAATAAATGAAAATAATATTAGGAGTACACCATCCATTCGAACATATTATATAATGCATATTGTAATACAATGCATCGCATTTATCATTACAACAAATGGTGCATTACAAACATTTGTAGTAATAAAGTGCACTCTGTTGGAGTGACAAATGCAATGTATTAGTCACTGTTCTATGCCACTTGGTATGAGATTCGTAAAAGCAGTGTTCATGTTTGTAATGCACCATCTGTTGGAATGGAAAATGCAATGTATTTTATTACTGCAAATGTTATGTAGCTTGTGTTGGAATGAGCAAGATATAGCAACTAGATGGACACACAGACACTTGTCCTTTTATTAAGGTTGATATTGGCACCCTGAGTAAAATGGGCTGTGGAAAAACTCTTTGTCCTCTTAATGTTTCATTCAAAATATAGAAATATAGTAAAAATCTTCCTTTTAATTGAAGCAAAATGACTGAACAGAAAAAGAAATTCAGAAAACATTTTTCTCAAATATAGACACCCCTTCATTTAATATCTTGTTCAGCCCCCTTTTGCCAAGATAATAGCACAGAGCCTTCTCTTCTAACACACAGCAAGAGACATGAGATCATTCCTCATTCCTTCATATAATGAGAATTTCTTTTTCCTTTCAATTTTTTTACTTCAATAAAGGT
Source organism: Erpetoichthys calabaricus (assembly GCF_900747795.2). Lineage (NCBI taxonomy): Eukaryota > Metazoa > Chordata > Cladistia > Polypteriformes > Polypteridae > Erpetoichthys > Erpetoichthys calabaricus. The sequence goes on along the minus strand of NC_041404.2, from coordinate 147,991,976 downwards.
TACATTTTTGTTAATAGTTTAAATGAAAGATCAAGTTGACAAACAACAAAGACTTTTTTAGAGCCCATTTTGCATTTACTTACCAAGGATGCTATATAAGTGGAGTATACCATATTAGTGAAAACGTAGCAGTGACTGATATTAACATTAGACTACTTTGGCACAATTTTAAGTAAAAAAAAAAAATTAAAAGGACAAATAGAAATTGAGGAGTGTCATCACTGGTTTAAAGTCACATGAGAATTGGCTTTTCAAAATGGATAGTTACACATCTGTGGCCTTAAATGCAGCCAACCATGAAATTGCCACAGTTAGTTTATTAATCCTGGGATGTAAAAACAGAAATAGTCCTTATTACATATAGTAATTTAAATAACAGAAAAATTCTGGGCAGGCAAACACTGGTTCAGAAGGTGACCATTTGTTGGGATTTCACAAAGGACTGTGATGACACCACTGATCCTCTTGACTCACTCCGTTTAAGCAACATGTTTGTTTATTTCTGGTCCTGACAACCTCTAGAGTATTACTGTATATTGAGTTCGAAAACCTGACTAGAAACCCATGTGTTAGGAGCAGGCCCCCTCCTGTGTGGTTCTTGAGAAGGGGTTCAGGCACAGCAGCTCCTACTCTCTGGTTTCAAACTCCCCTGTTAGAGCACAAAGAATGGCCTCCATCTGACGCACTCTATGCTAGCAAAGCTGTGACTCTAGAGTGAAGAATGGGAAAAATTAGAAATGCGGAGGCCTAACTCTTCATAGCTCTTTGACGAGACATTCTCTCATGTTGACATTGTTGCTGCATATTTCATTAGGCATTTTGTGGTGCTTTTTAAAAAGGACTTGGTTGAGTTTTGTTTTTGCACACCCTGAGGGACATCTGCGTGTTCTGAGAGCAGTCGTGTTAAGACTGCCAAGCTTAGGTAGAAGACGACAGCCAGAATGAAACTTGCAGATGCCTGGGCAGCAGTCTGATCTTTGGTGCACATCTATGACTTCCGCCACCTGTATCGCTTGCAGGGACCCAATTTATACTGCTTTGAATTGAGTATCTTTGGGACTTTTCATAAGTTTGCAGGACAAGGCGGGCAGAGCTGGCTGCTTGCCGCTACCTTGGCTTATTTCTTTGCCGCTTGCCTGTAGTGCAGCAACATTTCTTAAAATGGATTACACCATTTGAAAGTCATCCTCTTATGTCCATGACATTTTGAGGTTGAAGCCTGTAGCTCTTGATGACTGGTGGGATGTGGAAGTGTTTTTTTTGCCTGATTTACCCCACCAACACACACAAAGTTGCACCTTTTTGTAGAAATATTATTCACCAAATATACATGTAATGGGAACTATTATTATTGCATTTACAGTAGTTGCCCAAATTATTAATTGAATTATGGCATCTTTTCAGTGAGAAGTGACTTTTCTTACCACCACAATATTTAAAGCATCAACCCTGCCTTTCCATACTTAGCCTTTTTAAACTTTGAACCAATGCACTCACTGCTTGGACCCTTAAACATGAATGGATATTGTTTTGTCACACACAGTGGATGATTAGATCTGTGAATCAAACTCTTAAGACATTTTGCATGTTAAGGCAGTTACTTGACCATAGAAAGGCGATGAAACAGAAAACTCATAAATGCAAAGGAATGGTCCAGATATTTTATCCACTTCAACATTTAACAAAAAGGTGAGTTCAGCTGTCAAATTGTGTTTGAAGCAGAGTTCAGTGTACTTTCTCCAGAAATCTAAATCGTTTAAATGAAGAGTTAAAATCAAGTTGCTGTTACTGACTGGTGATCCCCATTGAAATAAGCCAAGGATGACTTGGATCTCACTTGGGTCCAATTTATAATTCTTGATAAGCTTACCTGTTAACCCTCTGAGCACTTATGTGCACTTTCAGCAAGACGTACGAGCCTTCTTCCCAGTTATATGATTTACAAATTGGAAAAGGCATCACTGTGACACTTAGGGCATTCACATTTGTAAATGCCTGTTTGAAAAATAAATTGTAACATGTTATTAGTTGTGTATTGGCCAACCCAGGAAGATAATTTCATATCTGAAACTTGCGTAGTTGCTAAACAGAATTGCAAGTTATCTAGTTTGAAATTAGCAAACATAGACTCTTAAATAAAAAAAAAATGAAAACTGTCAGGAAAAGGCATTTCTAATTATTTAAGAGTATAAAACAACATGAAAAAAATAACAAAAAGGGATTTAACTTGGTGTAAAGTGCACAGATCATATCAGTGTGAGCAGGGGGTTAATACTTGACTAAGGCCTGTGAAGGCCAGTTTAAGAGAGGTTTTTTTTGCACATTGATATTTTTAAATATCAGTATTTTAATTATTCTAAGTGCCTTCTATTCTAGTTTAATTTTATGATGATATACAATATATAAAAGTATATATTTTTTTGGCTCCAGTATTGAAGCCTTACGTAAAGAACTGTAGAGGTGTATACGTCTTGGTACAACAGCTATGTGTGCTCCTGTTTTAGACAAAGAATTGTCAATGACCAAGTTTAATAAAGTTGTATTTGATAATTAATCTGTACCTGTGTTCTTTCCTGGACCAAAATGTGATAGTGACTTCTTTTCATCTCATTTGCTTATATCTGGTGAAGGATACAGTGCTAACTCTGACTAGCTTTGACAGGATGTGGGAAACTATAAGATTATTGAATCTCTCAAACACATTTTGGATGTGCCCAGAAAACTTGTGGATGACAACAAGTGGGCGAACTTTAATGGGCCCAATTTAATATTAGCTGCATTACTCCAAGTTTCTTCCACAGAGGTTACCTTGGGTAACAGTCTCACTTTTTACAATTGAACCCGCGATTGTATTCTTTCAGGCTCCCACTCACAGCTCATAATATGACTGGATGGTAGACTGACGAGCATCTTGTGAGATTTGTCCAACTCTCCAGCAATCCTTTGGCTAGTCCCACAAGTCCCAACGTTTAATTGAGAACATGACACTGAAGTAACTTGAAATCCTTCACTGTATCCCTCAGCAGAAAGCAATTTTTTCCAGTATAGAATCTCTAGATTGGGACCCTAAACAACATGAGGAATGACTCAACAGAACAGCTCAGGACTGTCTATCAGCCTTACTCAAGGTATGTGTCCTTTAGAGTTCTGGGTTGAAACCATCTAAATGCTTTTAGTTTAAATACTTACAGGCCAAAGTGGGGAGAAATCTTTCATAGAAAGAGGTGGCGTGGGCAATCTTCATCCATTACAGCCACACTAGCTACTACAGGCTTATGTTCCATCAAAAGTTTTAATTCGAATCCAATTAAGAACTTCACGTGGTAATAAGCAAGTTAAAATTAAAAGGCAGAAATTCCTGTCCATTTAAGGTCAGGGTAGCATATGAAAAAGAAATTGGTATTCATTTTTACAATCTCAAACATCCGATTAAACAATAATTGGTTGGAATGAAAGCCTGCAGGACAGTCCACACATGAATTCGATGTTTCCAGGACAACCTGGCTGTTTAAGTGACCAAGTACAGGTCAGTTGAGAGCAGCTCAGCCACTTCCTTTTTTGTGATACGATGCGCTCCACATGGCATTCTGGATGCACAATTCATGAATTGCACTGAAAACCATTGGATACTTACTACTCCAAATTGCATCATTCAGGTCATTTCTCCAACTACTGACACTCCCATCCAAGGCCTGCCTTTATGAACTGATCCAAAACAGAAGCATGGCTGCCACCTATTGCGTTTATCTACCAATGTTATGAAGGATCAAAGAATTGTGAGCATTGACTGCTTTGTTAGTTCCATGAATACTCTCTTTGTTGTGTTGGGTATTTGTGTGACGCGATCGCCTCATGTAATTGCCAATGTGATATGAGATAGATAGCACAGCAGAGGAGGGAAGACACTTCATGAGCATTAGTGTATACAGTAATATAGATGGAATCTAACAACTTCTAAATCAATGCTAAATTTGTTCATTACAGAAACTGTATGGCAGCTTTCAGAGTTACGTATTCCTTGAGTTTCTGTCTTTCCACCGTCAGCATCAAGCGTGGGCCTCATGTGTTTAAGTGTATGGTACCGGTCAGTGATTTAAACACTCTGGAAGGCAGCCACAGGGGGAACCTCAGTTTGACATATTTAGTTTGATTTGTGGACTTTTGTTGACTAACTTTAAGGAGTAACCGAGTGGGATGTTGGTAGTGTTTTTCTTTTCTAACCTGAAGGTTATGTTTGTATGTGTCTGGGTTAGGTTTGATTGTGAGGGTTTTTAAAGTTTTGTAGAAGATGTCCAATTCTCCTGCATAGTGGGAGTGGTAGCTCCCAAGGTGAGTGCAGGTAGCATTGGGGAACTGACCTTTCTTTATAAGGACATCATCATCCGCAGCCAGAGGGCAGAAGATCGATCAAAAGAGAAGTGAGAGACAGCGAGGTGGCCGAGCACTTGGCTGCATGATCGGGAGAGGTCGTGGCTACCGTTAGCCAGGTGAGGCTCCTGACTTTAAAGTTTGGGAGAGCTTTACTAAGGGGGACAGACTAATTGGATTATTTTGGTTATTGTCTTAAAGGCTGACAGAAACCCATGGACTGAGATGATACTTGGGTAACAGCCTTTCATTTGTCATTTTGTTTTTCCTGTTCCACCAACAGAGTAGTTTTGTTTTTTGGTATCCATTTGTATCTGAACCATTTCTGACTGTAAATATTTCTGCACCCTGAACTGCGATTTCTTTTTTAATCTCCCTTTTTTTTGCACATCTGCTATTTCTGTTGCCTCTCTTTAACACAATTGGTCCCAAACTACTACTAGCAAGGTACCTCTTCCCGCAGGTGACTTGTGAATTATCATGATAATGGTTTGCCTTTAACCGTTTTCTATTTCAAATATCACATTTTTTGCAAGCTCTAATTAACCTGCTATTTATATTTCTCATTGATGCATATTTTACAATCCTTTTAAAATACTGCTGTTCTTCTGTTTAACATTCCGCTTCAAAACAATTTCAGAAACAAGTAGGCAAAAGAACATACTAAAGATCCAGGAGGTGTGAAGAAGATGACATACTCTGGCACAATTTTAGGTAAGTCTTAACTCGAGTGTACTGTAGCAATTAACACACAAATGGAAACGGCAGTCACCAAAGTATGGATGGCCAAGTGTCTGTATTGAAGGCATCCCAGGCTTTATACTTGTGAACAAACACATTTAGTCAGAAGGGAACTTTGAATGTCTGAAACAGCAACCGGTTTACTTATCAAAATACTAGTTATTAAAATAACCTTAAAAACCGAATTCTTAATTCTCAACCTTTAATTGTATGTGGATACTCCCAACATATTACAACATATTCCTTAAACAGACCACCATTTTTCAGTTTATGACTTTGCTCCTTCGGGAGTATCAAAATAAATCCAGTAAACTTTTTCTTCACGTAGAGATGTCTTCTGGATGCAGTTGCTTCATCTGAAGTCATACACAATGCTATCAAAGTGTCCGCAATTTTTTTAAAAAACAAAATTTATTGGTAATCCATAATTAATTCGTTTTAATTGTTCACATATAATACAGTGCACACACACAGTCCTTGTTTGCTGAGAATAACTTTACAAGTTAAATTACAGGGAGGAAGTATGAGGAGGAAACAAGACCGTCAGGTTTCTGGATGCTGCTGTGAATGGCTGTCGGTTTGAGAGTTTTCCTTGTTCTGCTGCGCAATCCTGAGCTCCTCGTCAAGTCGTTCCTTTGCTCGCACCACCTGCAGCAGAGACACAAAGTGACACCTAAGGGACAAGTTGGCATGGCCTTGTTTGTCTTAATGTAAAACGACATTCCTGTTACCTACCCTTCTTCACTGGATGTAGTAAACATTCCTGCAGTGCTGTCAGGTCTCATACTGGCAAAGACTTACACAATTTGTACAAAGATAGAGTGTTACCAAAGACTACTTTCTTTTATTTACCAAGAAAATAGCTTTTCCAGTATTCAGACTTGACACCCGAGCATACCAAAGCTCTATTCCGTCATGCTTATCCCTTAAACACTGCACTAAAAATGATGTTAATGTCACACAAGAATAAACTTCGATATTACCAATAATCTTATTTAGATATCACTTGTACAATAAAATGTATAAAGCATCCAAAGTAAATATCCACAGTAACTTTGCCAAGATATTCACCAAGATCACTGGAGGAAGTTTTGCTTTCTGAAAATTGTTTGGTGATTATAGAGTTTCAAGCTGACCACCTGCATTTTCAGATTGACTGCGTCACTTAGGGATTTGGAAAAACGTAAAATTAAACTCTGGACTCTATGCTATCAACTTACTGTCAGTGTTCAGAAGCCATTAAGAAAGGCAAATTGAATGTCAGGTTATATAGCGCCTTGATGTGTGCAGTACAAGTCACAGGAGGTTCTGCTCAACCTTTATAACACACTGGTGAGGCCTCATCTGGAGTACTGGGTGCAGTTTTGGTCTTCAGGCTACAAAAAGGGCATAACAGCTCTACAGAAGGTCCAGAGAAGAGTGACGAGGCTGACTCCTGGATTACAGATTAAAAAAAGATTAAAACAGCTAAGCCTTTTAAGTTTAAGCAAAAGAAGGTTAAGAGGTGACATGATTGAAGTGTTTAAAATCTTGAAGGGAATTAGTCCAATGGATCGAGACTGTAATTTTACAATGAGTTCACTAAGAACACGGGGACACAGTTGGAAACTTAAGGGTCAATTTCACACAAACAGTTTTTCTTCACAAAGAGAACCACAGACACATGGAATAAGTGGGCAAGTAGCGTGGTAGACAGTAAGACTTTAGGGACTTTCAAAACTTGACGATGTTTTTTTAAGAAGAATTTAATGGATAGGACTGGCGAGCTTTGTTGGGCTGAATGGCCTGTTCTCATCTAGAATGTTCTAATATATTCAGCCTGTTTAATCACTTTGTGGTCTCTGTGTTATGTTAGTTCAATTGAGCTAACTTGCTCTGCTGATGATTTTCATTTGTACTCTGCCTCTGATACTTCTCATTTTAGCATCCAACAATAGTCAGCCAGCACTGACGGATTCTACTGGCCCTGATACCACTTCTCCATCGTTGCAATGTGCTGGTGAAACTTTTCACCATGCTCATCACTGACTGCACCGAGATTAGACGGTAAAAAGCTCAAGAGTGAAAGCAGAAAATTAAACTTTAACAATGTTGCAATTGGATTTGTACGCTTAAAGCATATGGTCAACCAGCTGGATGCTCTGTAGATGCCAAGACAATTTTTCGATGACATCCTTGAATGATTCCCCTACGATTTCCTCAAACCCCGCTAGCCGATCTTCAAGTTGCTTATCATTGAAGACAAGTCGACAAAAATGGCTTTCTTAATCTTGCCATCAGTTATTTATGGAAACATCTGTCTCAGATATTGAAATCCTTCAACTTCCTTGTTCATCACTTTCACAAAATTATCAGACCAAGTTTTATATGAAGAGAAGGCAAAAATCTCATTTTTGGGCTGACTGGTGGTTTATATGCCACAGTGTCCTGCCCTGAAGTGGCCAGTTCTTTTTAATATAAGAAGGCTCTTTAGCACGGCTTTCCCATTTGCAGTCCAAGCAACGTTCATTGCAGCAGTGCCACTACATTTAGGTTACCACAGATATTCCAGTTATAGTTATTATGCTATATACAGTTATACAAAAAAGTTTGGGAACCCCTCTCAGTCCGCATAATAATTGACTATGTACTCTGAGTAAAAAAGATAACAGTGGTATGTCTTTCATTTCCTAGGAGTACAGTGTGTCCAATCAAGGTATTTAAGGTGGTCAATTACAAGTTGTGCTTCCTTCCCTTTGACTCTCCTCTGAAGAGTGACAGCATGGGATCCTCAAAGCAACTCTCAAAAGACCTGAAAACAAAGATTGTTCAGTCTCCTGGTTTAGGGGAAGGCTACACAAAGCTATCTCAGAGGTTTAAACTGTCAGTTTCAACTGTAAGGAATGGAATCAGGAAATGGAAGGCCACAGGCACAGTTGCTGTTAAACCCAGCAGGTCTGGCAGGCCAAGAAAAATACAAGAGCGGCATATGAGCAGGATTGTGAGAATGGTTACAGACAACCCACAGATCACCTCCAAAGACCTGCAAGAACATCTTGCTGCAGATGGTGTATCTGTACATCGTTCTACAATTCAGTGCAATTTTCACAAAGAACATCTATATGGCAGGGTGATGAGAAAGAAGCCCTTTCTGCACTCACGCCACAAACAGAGTCGCTTGTTGGATGCAAATGCTCATTTAGACAAGCCAGATTCATTTTGGAACAAAGTGCTTTGGACCGATGAGACAAAAATGGAGTTACTTGGTCAGAACAAAAAGCACTTTGCATGGCGGAAGAAGAAACACCGCATTCCAAGAAAAACACCTGCTACCTACTGTCAAATTTGGTGGAGGTTCCATCATGCTGTGGGGCTGTGTGGCTAGTTCAGGGACTGGGGCCCTTGTTAAAGTTGAGGGTCGGATGAATTCAACCCAATATCAACAAATTCTTCAGGATAATGTTCAAGCATCAGTCACAAAGTTGAAGTTACGTAGGGTAGGGGTTGGATATTCCAACAAGACAATGACCCAAAACACAGTTCGAAATCTACAGAGGCATTCATGCAGAGGGAGAAGTACAATGTTCTGGAATGGCCGTCACTGTCCCCTGACTTGAATATCTTTGAAAATCTATGGGATGATTTGAAGCAGGCTGTCCATGCTTGGCAGCCATCAAATTGAACTGAACTGGAGAGATTTTGTATGAAGAATGGACAACAATACCTCCATCAAGAATCAGACACTCATCAGAGGCTATAGGAGGACTGCGTCTAGAGGCCAAAAGGAGGCTCAGCTAAGTATTGATGTCATATCTCTGTTGGGGTGCCCAAATTTATGCACCTGTCTAATTTTGTTATGATGCATATCGCATATTTTCTGTTAATCCAATAAACTTAATGTCACTGCTGAAATACTACTGTCTCCATAAGGCATGTCATATATTAAAAGGAAGTTGCTACTTTGACAGCTCAGCCAATGAGAAAGAAAAATCCAAAGAATTAAGAGGGGTTCCCAAACTTTTTCATATGACTGTATATATATATGTACAATACGAAAGGAAAGCAGAAGAATAGGCAGATGCACAAATTGGCAGGTGTAACTATTCTTAACAGGAAAAGTTGGCCTATTAACAGTATGTAAAAGGCATAATCTCTTACCTTTGACTGCACATAAAACGATCCTCCAACTGATTTGTCATTTGCCTTAAATAAGTGCTCGTAGTTCTGTAAGGAAACCGGAAACAAGCAGACTTTTACTTGGTACGATTGACCAGCGTATCCCTAATATTGCTATATCAGACCTTGGACTTCAGTCAGTGTATCTGCACTAATCCACCTATTAACACGTATTAACATAGTAACACATGTACATCATTCCTAACAGCTGTTTTTTAAAACTTTTTGATATTTTGTTTTGGTATTCTTATTACATGTTAAATTTGTCTACTCATAAGGACAAAAAAGGTTTAAGTCTTTTATTCAGCTGATGGACCCCACCTTTTCAATTTCCTCAGGAGTGAGCTTGGAGACATTAAGGATTTGCTTGGCCTCCTGCAGTGTCATTCCCGTGAGGCTGGATGTTGCCGCAGATTGTCTTCCAGCCCGGCCTCTCGCATTAGCGGCAGCCTGGCTGGCTGTGAAGAAAGCAACACACCAGTTAGGATCTCTTTTAACATAAACAGGTTAAAAGAAATGTAGTTCATTTGATTTCATACACTACAACATGACAAGATGAAATCTAAAGCTGCCTCTTGGCATACGCTCATTTGATGAATTTGCTTATTGTCAGATGTGCCAGTGTTCTGCCAAAAACAGCTAAACTGTCAAGATGTGCTTGCCAGTAGGCCATGTTGTACACATAAATTATAACAAATTGGCCTACCTGCAAAAGTGTGACTACATGAAGTATTAGGCCTCAAACTGGATTAGCATTTTAAAAAGGAGTTTCTTAATCTATCACCTTATATCCAAAATGCACTATATCACCTAAATGTTAAAAGAGAAATCTGTATAATGCTTCTCTTATTTCCTGCCAGTGGTAGGCTGCAACTGTCTTCACTTTGTTCCAATTTCCTCCCTCTAGTGGTCAAAACAGGAATTACACGCACAATCTCACACATATCCACATCCTACTCTTATGCAAAGCACACACTATGTGATTTTGACTCAATTTTAAGGCCAATTTACAGTCACAGACTAATTTTATGAGTTGACCTGAATTTCAGCTTCATCAGCCATCATTTTAGATGCAGTATGAGAGGGGAGTGCGATGCCTAACTGCATCCAACAGTTGGGCTGTCATTGATGGGAAGAAGTTCTGTCATGCCAATATAAAATATAATTGTGCACTGATCGCAGTATATTGCACACTGTGATTTCAAAACTCTAAATATCACAGAGCAACACATATACAGTACAACTAAATGGCTAATGACAATGGCATATATACACACACACACTATGGTGTGAACACACACTAATTATTAAAAAGAAAGAAAACTTCTGACTTGGCAGTCCCAGTGCGGCCTTCTGCAGGCGTACTGCCTTATGGTATAAAGAAGCCCCAGTCATGTTTCGTGACACACTGCACTGGTTTCCTCAGTGTTAGTGGGTCAGAGGCAGGATGTGCAGCATTGATGACAATGGCACTCAGTCTCCACTTTGCTACGACCTCCAGGGGATCTAAGGTGTGTCCCATAACTGAGCCTTCCCTTTTAATTAGCTTGTTGATTTGGTGGGCCTCTCTTGAAGTGATCAAAGTGAACAAAATCGCAGCAACAGAAATGATTACACAAAACCAGAAAACTTTTATTCATTTTTACTTTTTTTCCTCACTTTTACTACTTTCAAGTACAACTTTTAAGAAATAGTCGAGTAAAAAAAACTTTGTTCTGTAGAAAGTAAAAAAAGACACAATTAGGGCACCTTCTGCACTCTCTCATTTGATTTTGAATCTGTTAAAAGCCAAATTCCCACTGGGGACAAACAACTTTATAGATAAACAGAACTTTATCTGTCCCATTTCTTATATCAAACTGCAGGGCACTCTGGGGTAGCCAGTCAAGTGTCTAAAATAGCACAGCGTCTTCTCCAGCTTTCCAACTTGAAAAGTACTTAAGACAAAATCATGAAAGGCCTCAAGGCTACAAATCTCTTTCTATTGACCTTCGCATTCCTGGTTCTGCTTTGCAGAATGTTCCAAACAAATTATGCAGTGACAGAACTGTGCGACTGAAGCATTTGGGGAGTGTGTACAAAATCAGACAGCACACGTCTCCATGTTGTAAAGGCTGAGGGCAGCAAGAATTGCTTCAGCTGACGTTGTCTGCAGGACGCTGAATCAAGAAGGGCACTATGGCAGGAGGCTGAGGAGGACTCCACTGTTAAAAGGACACAAAACGTTTCTAAAATGTAAAAATTACACCCGATAGAAAAGGCAAATTCATTTTTTGCTAACAAATAAAAACAGAACTCTCCTTACAGTCAAACATAATGAAGGTTTCATTGTGGCATGGGGTGGCGCAGACACATTAAATGTGTACGTGGCATTATAAAACTGGAAGATAATCAAAGCATTTTGAACGTATAATATACAAACTGGCACTTTTTCCAAGAATTTGGGTCCTCTGCAGGACAATAATCTTAAGACAAGAATCCAAAGCCACCTAGGAGTGACTTAAGAGGAAACGCTGCAATATTGCAAATGACAATACTCACCAGCAAACTCCTGCCGCAGGGCTCGTGTGAAGGCTCGACCTACCACCTGTACCCCCATTACGATGATCTGAGCGAGGTACCTGGCCTGTGCAGGAAGCAAGAACAAAGATGAGTCTTTTCTGATTGATCATCGTTCCAAATTCACAAAATTCAGGCGGATTTGCACCCAACCTTTCCACAAAAGCTTTTAATGAAGGCCGCAATAATCACAAAGGAGTGAACACCACGGCACTGTTTTCTAATGATTACGTGGAAGCCTTTCCAGACCAATTTCAAATTTACCTTTTCCCTCTAAAACACTTGGAAAAAGTAGCTGCCATCTCCGTTTTTTGAAAGGTTCTTTGGCCAGTTGGCTCAGGTCACCATAACTGACTGTATTGGACCCTCAGAGGTTCATTTTCTCCAAGGATGCTGCCATCTTGATTTATTTTTTTTTGGCTTTGGTTTTCCATTTTCCTCTCTTCCACTGACAATCAGCCATAACCCTAGTTATAGGATCATTACACTTAATATTATGATTTTATGTTCATCAGAATGAAACCTGCTCCATGTATGTAAATGTTTGGTTTACAGCTTTAGTGTTGTGCTCTGACCTGCACTCGACAAAGACAAAAATAGGATTGAACATTTTCACTTGTGCAATAAGGTTTAAACAAAATACATTATGGGAAAATACTTTACTGGCTTTTATTCATACGATAAAAATCGATCAACACTGTCCCGAACATAAGCAAAAGGCAAACCAGGGAACATCCATCTGAACTCTGGGCTTTGTGTGATGAGGAGGTCTCGGCAGTGGAGGTGAACTCATCCCAAAAGCAAATGCTGTCCTTCCATTTCTAGCAGTTGGCAGACTATGTTCTGCCCAGGATTTGTTCCTACCTTGTGCCCTGTGCTGGCTGGGATTGGCTCCAGCAGACCCCCGTGACCCTGTGTTAGGATATAGCAGGTTGGAAAATGACTGACTGACTATCTTTACAATATGGTTAATTACTCGCTGTAATGTAAAATAGTTAGTTCTATTATGCACATGTAACAATTCCCATTAAAATAACAATCTGTTTAAATTGTACATCCGCATCCCCATACGCGAGCGGCAGAACAGCAAAGTGGCTAGCGAGTAGCACCAGCTCGGGGGTTGGCAAGCAAAGTAAGCAGGGGGCAAAGCCCCCTAGTATATTACAGAAGAATAAGCTGCAAAACTTGGTAACATTTTACCAAAATTCTAAAATCCAAAGTGTCTTTTATTACCATAAGTGTTGGAATGACCTTCCACACACCATAAAACAACCAGTAAAGGTGTCAGGAACAATCTTAAAAAAAAAATGGTTATGAAATGTCTTAAATTAACATGTCTGCGTTTACTGTTTTCAAGCCAACCATTGTAATTACTCCCCTCTCAGTCGCCATCTTTACCATCCTAAACATAGTTGAGGAGCTACAGCGTCTTTATCAATATCTCGCAACGGGTGGTCAGTAGAAAGGCACACGTCACCTCATTTGAAGGGGCAGAACCTGAGAATTCAGAAAGCTGTCGGCCATTTTGGTTTACAAACAAACAATCCAATCAGTCAGGGGCTCTCAGCCTTTATGGCCTCGGAACCCAGTCTTACATTTTTAATTTTACTTGACAGCAACTGAAGGAAAGGAGTGTCAACCGGTGAATTAAAGGGGACAGGGGGGGCTTGGGGATGGAGGAGATCCATGGTCTCCTTTGGTGAAGTGAGTGCAATTAAAAAAGTGAAAGATATCTCAACACTGACACTCTCATTTAGCTGTGGGTGAGTCAGTACCTGAGGTGTTTTTTTTTTTTTTTTCTCAAGTGCTTTGCGACCCACCAACATGGGCAACGCTAGCTTCGGCACTTATTATTCTTGATATTATCGTTACTTCAGTATATTTTGTTAGACCGAAACGCAGGAGGTCAAGAGGTGTCCCCAGTTGACGATCACTGTCACAACGGCTGAGCTCCCAAAGATCCCAAAGTCCTTTAGACGGTTTTGGGGTATGGGCTCTCAGAGATCAAGGGCTACAGCCCTGGAGGCCCAATCAAACAAAGCCACTGCCCACTGATGACAATCCACGACCCAGTGGTTGAAAAAGTCTGCTAGGAGTGGGGGTGGTATGTTTCAAACCTATTTTTGTAAAACTTTATTTATTTGTATGGAATTGCACAGAATTTATATCCAAACAAATCAGCTTCTTCCTAGAGACAAACACGTCCACAGAGGTTTCTGCAGGAACACTCTGGGAAACTCTAAAGGCCTTCTTAAGAGGACAGATTATTTCATATCTTTCCCACAGAAACAAATTAAAAACCAAGAAAGTGTCAGAGCTAAGAAATGAAATTACTAGAATAGATGAAGAACAAGCCAGGCGTCCAAATGAAGTTCTCCAAAGGAAAAGGCAGGCCCTACATACAGAACTTAACATCTTAACAACTAAACAAACTGAACAACTTATATATAAGTCTAGACAGCATTACTATGAACACGGAGAAAAAGCTAATAAGCTTTTAGCTCAACAAATTCATAAACAAGAAGTTCACAATGCAATACCAGTAATCACCAACAAGAATGGAGAAGAAATCATCGACCATAATAAAATAATGCACACATTTAGAGATTACTATAAGTCTTTATATTCCACTGAGCCCAAAGAAGACAACACACAATCTAATGCATTTCTGGATACTTCACAGATACCACAAATAGATGCTTTAAGTGCTGAGGAACTGGATAAACCTCTAACGCTAACAGAATTACTAGACGCTAGAAAATCACTACAAAGCGGGAAATCATCAGGCCCTGATGGTTACCCCGTAGAATTTTATAAGAAACTATCAAAATACCCGCGCTTCGCAGCGGAGAAGTAGTGTGTTAAAGAGGTTATGAAAAAGTAAATAAAACATTTTAAAAATAACGTAACATGATTGTCAATGTAATTGTCTTGTCATTGTTATGAGTGTTGATGTCATATATATTATATATATATATATATATATATATATATATATATACACATACATACACATATATATATGTGTATGTATATATGTGTATATGTAGATATGTATATATATGTTTGTGTGTCTGTGTATGTATGTATATATATGTATATATGACAGCAAAACTCATAACAATGACAACACAATTACATTGACAATCATGTTATGTTGTTATGTTCTTTTTAAAATGTTTCCTTTTCTTTTTCATAACCTCTTCAACACTCTACTTCTCCGCTGCAAAGCGCGGGTATTTTGCTAGTGTATATATATATAGATATATATATATATATACTAGCAAAATACCCGCGCTTCGCAGCGGAGAAGTAGTGTGTTAAAGAGGTTATGTAAACATACAGTATATATACATAAACATATATACATATATATATATATATATACACATATACACATCCACATATATATACATATATCAACATATATATACACATACATATACACACATACATACATACACACACACACACACACACACACATATATATATATATATATATACAGTGGTGTGAAAAACTATTTGCCCCCTTCCTGATTTCTTATTCTTTTGCATGTTTGTCACGCAAAATGTTTCTGATCATCAAACACATTTAACCATTAGTCAAATATAACACAAGTAAACACAAAATGCAGTTTTTAAATGATGGTTTTTATTATTTAGGGAGAAAAAAAATCCAAACCTACATGGCCCTGTGTGAAAAAGTAATTGCCCCCTTGTTAAAAAATAACCTAACTGTGGTGTATCACACCTGAGTTCAATTTCCGTAGCCACCCCCAGGCCTGATTACTGCCACACCTGTTTCAATCAAGAAATCACTTAAATAGGAGCTGCCTGACACAGAGAAGTAGACCAAAAGCACCTCAAAAGCTAGACATCATGCCAAGATCCAAAGAAATTCAGGAACAAATGAGAACAGAAGTAATTGAGATCTATAAGTCTGGTAAAGGTTATAAAGCCATTTCTAAAGCTTTGGGACTCCAGCGAACCACAGTGAGAGCCATTATCCACAAATGGCAAAAACATGGAACAGTGGTGAACCTTCCCAGGAGTGGCCGGCCGACCAAAATTACCCCAAGAGCGCAGAGACGACTCATCCGAGAGGTCACAAAAGACCCCAGGACAACGTCTAAAGAACTGCAGGCCTCACTTGCCTCAATTAAGGTCAGTGTTCACGACTCCACCATAAGAAAGAGACTGGGCAAAAACGGCCTGCATGGCAGATTTCCAAGACGCAAACCACTGTTAAGCAAAAAGAACATTAGGGCTCGTCTCAATTTTGCTAAGAAACATCTCAATGATTGCCAAGACTTTTGGGAAAATACCTTGTGGACTGATGAGACAAAAGTTGAACTTTTTGGAAGGCAAATGTCCCGTTACATCTGGCGTAAAAGGAACACAGCATTTCAGAAAAAGAACATCATACCAACAGTAAAATATGATGGTGGTAGTGTGATGGTCTGGGGTTGTTTTGCTGCTTCAGGACCTGGAAGGCTTGCTGTGATAGATGGAACCATGAATTCTACTGTCTACCAAAAAATCCTGAAGGAGAATGTCTGGCCATCTGTTCGTCAACTCAAGCTGAAGCGATCTTGGGTGCTGCAACAGGACAATGACCCAAAACACACCAGCAAATCCACCTCTGAATGGCTGAAGAAAAACAAAATGAAGACTTTGGAGTGCCCTAGTCAAAGTCCTGACCTGAATCCAATTGAGATGCTATGGCATGACCTTAAAAAGGCGGTTCATGCTAGAAAACCCTCAAATAAAGCTGAATTACAACAATTTTGCAAAGATGAGTGGGCCAAAATTCCTCCAGAGCGCTGTAAAAGACTCATTGCAAGTTATCGCAAACGCTTGATTGCAGTTATTGCTGCTAAGGGTGGCCCAACCAGTTATTAGGTTCAGGAGGCAATTACTTTTTCACACAGGGCCATTTAGGTTTGGATTTTTTTTTCTCCCTAAATAATAAAAACCACCATTTACAAACTGCATTTTGTGTTTACTTGTGTTATATTTGACTAATGGTTAAATGTGTTTGATGATCAGAAACATTTTATGTGACAAACATGCAAAAGAATAAGAAATCAGGAAGGGGGCAAATAGTTTTTCACACCACTGTATATACATATTTGTATATATATATATATATATATATATATATATATATATATATATATATATATATATATATATATATATATATAGATATCTATCTATATATATATATAGATATCTATCTATATATATATATATATATATATATATATATATATATATATATATATATATATATATATATATATATATATATATATATATATATATATATATAGATATATATATATATAGCTGATTACCCAGTGGATTTGCTCACTGAGTGCAAGAGAAAAAAATAAAATGTATGTATAAAATAAGTTTAATTGCCAAATTTATTTTTCTACAAATAAAGAGCACTTACAATAACATAGAAATCAATATAAACAACATTAACATCATTATCATATGAGAATATGAAGTAATATATAAGAAGCACATTGCATATAAATATAAATTATTAAACAGTAAAATGTTCTTCTATAATACGCTACCGTGGCTATTCGTTTGTCTGTCCAGGATTTTAAATCAGCTGTAGCTTGCAAACCGTTTCACCTATTGACTTGAAATTTGGTACACATATACTACGTCACGTCTACTATTCGCTTTCCCACACATATGAACATATATATACACATACATATACACACACATACACATATATACATATACATACATAGTGCGTTGCAACACGGGCTGTGATTGTTACATGGGAGGGAGAGGACAAATCACAGCTTCCCACTTTCTAATCGGGCTTGTGATTGCTGCTTTGACAGATGCCCAGATCCCACAGTATTTCCCCTTAGGAGAGGCGTTAGGCAAGTGTAATTGAATAGCGGTGCTGCAAGTTATTACTCTTTTTATCTTTATTTTATTTTATTGTAGAATCAACTCACAGCTGCGCGCACCAGTGCGTGCGTGGCGGATGCGTACGGCTGACGTTTTTATTGTCTACCACCTTCGCTAATCATTCTTGAGGCAGATTGAAGACTTAAGTGCCAGCTTAACTAAAAAATTAAAGAAAACATACTAAGTTTTAAAAAAAATCAGTTTTAACAGGAAAAGATGCCGACGAAAGAAGAGAAGCAGCGGGACGCTAGGGTGAAGAGCTGCTCATTAAGCAGCAAGCGCATCAACCTCTGAGCAAACGAATGGTAAACGTACAGAGAAAGAGGATAAATACTATGAATGGTCATGTCAAGTGTATTCACTCCACGTTATCGTGCAGTGCGCTGTTACTGGTATTTTGATAAAAGAATGTGAATAACATATAAGAAGCATATAAATTATTAAACAGTAAAACATTAACATTTAAGAAGTAAAGATACATTGAGTACTACTGTAGAGCTTTCGGGTATAGTACATTTTTTGTTTGCCCATTACATGCATAAATGTATACATTTTTTGGTGTACCTACCCAAGAACACGCGACATGACCCGGCAGTTAAAAATTTATCGGTCCAGCAATTTTAACTCTGTTACAAAGTCTATCTAATATGGTATTGCAAACGGCAGCGGGAGCGTTTCTATAAACTCAATTTAAACTTACTGTTTACACCGTGCTTTGAAGATGCATAGTATGCGACACGTGTTTCGCCGTAATTGTGGGCTCATCAGGAGTACACAGTCACTGCACTCCCTTACGGGAATCGATCCTCGGACGTAGAGGCGAAGCCCCTAACGTTGTGCCACGGCGTGAGGTTCGTTCATTTGACAGCATGTAGATCGGGGTAATTACATTGCAGGCATTCGTAGTCTGATTCAGAATCTGATTGTATGGGTGGTTACCTACCAGGTAACGCTTGTGGTTGGTGAGCAAGTCGGCTAACTTCTGCCACGGTGCCCTCTTTCAGTTGCGAGAAGCAGATCATACAATGGTTGAAATAGTTTAATATATATAGCAAAATCACCGCGCTTCGCAGGGGCGAATATGGTATTGCAAACGGCAGCGTTTCTATAAAGTTAAAGTTACGGTTTATACCGTGCCTTGTTTCATATTCTTTTCCTACCTTATCAATTGTGTAATGTGTTTTTTGAACAGGTTTGATTTATGGAAGTGATCACTCCTGCTGCGTTCAGTCACTTCACGTGAGCCACTCTCTTGTGTGATGTTGCGATGTCCACGGGTTTATTTAATGTTAGCTAAGACCCGGCAGTTAAAAGTTTCTCGCTACAGCAATTTTAACTCTGTTACAAAGTGATGCAAACTGTCGTTTATACCTCGTGTCTTCTCATTAAACTTGTATCTCGCGAATATGGCATTGCAAACGGCAGCGGGAGCGTTTCTATAAAGTTAAGGTTACGGTTTACACCGTGCTTTTTTATACCTCGTGTCTTCTCATTAAACTTGTATCTCGCGAATATGGTATTGCAAACGGCAGCGGGAGCGTTTGTATAAAGTTAATTTAGACTTACGGTTTACACCGTGCTTTTTTATACCTCGTGTCTTATGAAGATGGTTGTATGCGTCACTCACTCGCTTCTTATTGTTTCGCTGCCTTGTCAATTGTGTAATGAATGTTTTCTTCTGCGCTCTTTGGGGCTCCTCCTTCTTTTCTACGTACTGAGTTCACAGTCAGTTCACGTGATTACGTGGGAGGCGTGATAACGCGACACGCAACTCAGTCTCCTATGGCCATCTTGCTGCCTACCATTACAGTATATGGACAAAAAAGAGGTTCCAGTTATGACCATTACGCGTATAATTTTGAAATGAAAACTGCCTAACTTTTGTAAGTAAGCTGTAAGGAATGAGCCTGCCAAATTTCAGTCTTCCACCTACACGGGAAGTTGGAGAATTAGTGATGAGTGAGTCAGTCACTCAGTGAGTGAGTCAGTCAGTCAGTCAGTGAGGGCTTTGCCTTTTATTATTATAGATATATATATATACACACACACATACACATATATTATATATATATATATATATATATATATATATATATATATATATACACACATATATATGTATACACACATATATATATATATATATATATATATATATATATATACATACATATACACACATACATGCAGTTTCAATAACATAGAAATCAATATAAACAACATTAACATCATTATCATATGAGAATATGAAGTAATATATAAGAAGCACATTTCATATAAATATAAATTATTAAACAGTAAAATCTTCTTCTGTAATTTGCTACCGTGGCTATTCGTTTGTCTGTCCAGGATTTTAAATCACCTGTAGCTCGCAAACCGTTTCACCTATTGACTTGAAATCTGGTACACATATAGTACGTCCAAGGTCTATCAAATTTTCAACATTATTGACTGAAGAAAATGTTGGGTGATGATTGTTTTACTCTTTTTATGTTTATTTTATTTTATTGTAGAATCAACTCCTATCTGCGCACACCAGGGCGGCCGTGGGCGTATGCGTATGGTGTATTCACTCCACATTATCGTGCATTGCGCTGTCACTGGTATTTTGATAAAAGAATTTGAACAACATATAAGAAGCGTATAAATTATTAAACAGTAAAACATTAACATTTAAGAAGTAAAGTTACATTGAGTACTACTGCAGTGCCTTCGGGTATACCTCATTTTTTGTTTGCCAATTACATGCTTAAATGTATACATTTTTTGGTGTACCTACCCGAGAACACGCGACATATAACCGAGCGTGGGAGAAGCATGGATTTTAAACACGCGTTGAGTTCATCTGCTGGTCTCCCTCGTGGAATAACTGGTAATGTTTGACTAAAATCTACAGCGACTAAAACGACATTACCTCCTATTTTTTTTTTTTTTACGATCTCTGAGATCTTGCTTTTTTCGGTTCAAGGCTTCATAAGCTCTTTTATGTTCTATGGTGTACTTATCCCAAACCATCATCTTTGAATATTGCAAGACTTTCGCCTTGTATGTAAATCGGGGTAATTACATTCATTGCATTCCTAGTCTGAATCACAATCTGATTGTATGTGTGGTTACCTGGCACTTGGCAGGTAACACTTATGTTTGGTCATGAAGTCGTCTAAAATCCGCCACGTGCCCTCTTTTAATTGCGAGAAGCAGATATATATAGCCAAATTCTCGCGCTTCGTTGCGGCAAAGTACTGCTTTTAATTTTTTAAGAAGAAAAGAAAACCTTTTTAAACGGATTGAAAATATACCAATAACAATTTGTTAAGGATCTGTTTTTTTGTGAACCTCGCTTTTCACAGCTGTCGCACTACGGCGTGTGTTTCGTTTATTTGACAGTATGTAGATCGTGGTAATTACATTCATGGCATTCGTTTTCTGAATCACAATCTGACTGTATGGGTGGTTACCTGCCAGGTTACGCTTGTGGTTGGTCAGGAAGTCGCCTTACATCCGCCACGTGCCCTCTTTCTGTTCCCAGAAGCTGATCATAGAATGGTTTTAATAGTTTACTTTCAAATAATGCAAAGAGTATGCGACACGTGTTTCTCCCTAATTCTGGGCTCATCAGGCATACACACTCACTGCATCCCTTCTCGGGAATCGAATCTCTATCGTCAGCGCCAGAGTTGAAGCCCCTAACGTTGCGGTCAGCAAGTCGGCTAACATCCGCCATGTGCCGTCTTTCAGTTGCGAGAAGCAGATCATAGAATGGTTGAAACTGTTGCCCCTAACGTTGCGCTACGGCGTGTGGTTCGTTTATACCTTGTGTCTTCTCATTAAACTTTTATCTCGCGAATATGTTATTGCAATCCGCAGTGGGAGCGTTTCTATAAACTTAATTTAAACTTACGTTTTACACCGTGCTTTGTTTCCCTTATGAACATGCTTGTATGCTTCACTCGCTCGCTTCTTATTGTTTCGCTCCCTTCTCAGTTGTTTAATGAATTTTTTGTCCTTCACTGTTTGCGGCTCTTCCTTCATTTCTCCCTACTGCGTTCTTTTATCTCGCGAATATGTTATTGCAATCCGCAACGGGAGCGTTTCAATAAACTTAATTTAAACTTACGTTTTACACCATGCTTTGTTTCCCTTATGAACATGCTTGTATGCTTCACTCGCTCGCTTCTTATTGTTTCGCTCCCTTCTCAGTTGTTTAATGAATTTTTTGTTCTTCGCTGTTTGCGGCTCTTCCTTCATTTCTCCCTACTGCGTTCACAGTCATTTCACGTGATTACGTGGGAGGCGTGATGACGTGACACTCAACTCCGCCTCCCATGGCCATCGAGCTGCCGTCCATTACAGTATATTGTCAAAAAAGAGGTTCCAGTTATGACCATTACGCGTTGAATTTCGAAATGAAACCTGCCTAACTTTTGTAAGTAAGCTGTAAGGAATCAGCCTGCCAAATTTTAGCCTTCCACCTACACGGGAAGTTGGACAATTAGTGATGAGTGAGTGAGTGAGTGAGTCAGTCAGTCAGTCAGTGAGGGCTTTGCCTTTTATTAATTAGTATAGATTCTCCACTCAGCTAGCTCCCCTCTTATTGGCAACATTTACAGAAGCTAGAGACAACCAAATACTACCTCAAACATTTTGACAAGCATTAATCACCGTCTTTCCTAAACAAAATAAGGACTTGTTACAATGTGCATCATACAGACCAATTTCACTCCTGAATAATGATGTTAAGATACTCTCAAAAATCCTAGCTAGAAGGATGGAGAAAGTGCTGCCCTCAGTAATATCACAAGATCAAACTGGAAATTATTAAAGGCTGACACCTATCTTCAAATCTCCGACGCTTGTTTAATGTTATATATTCACCAGCAAAATCAAACACCCCAGAGATATTACTATCATTAGACGCAGAAAAGGCATTTGACATGATCGAATGGAATTACCTTTTCACTGCATTGGAGAAATTTGGGTTTGGCCCGAATATTTGTGCTTGGATCAAACTACTGTATACCAATCCAGAAGCTTCAGTTTGTATTAATAACATTTGCTCAGACTACTTTAAACTAGAACGTGGTACCAGACAAGGATGTCCCTTGTCGCCACTGTTGTTTGCAATCGCTATTGAACCACTGGCGGTTCACTGCCGAAATTCTTATCAGATAAAGGGGATTGTCAGAGAAGGACTGGAACAGAAAATTTCTCTATATGCAGATGATATGGTCTTATATATATCAGACCCAGAAAACACTGTCCCCGCTGTTTTAACAGCACTAACAGAATTTCAAAAGATATCTGGTCTTAGAATTAATCTGAAGTATACTCTTTCCAGTGAATTCACAAGCATATAACATTAGATTAGACACCCTACCTTTTACCATAGCAGATCAGTTTAAATACCTAGGGGTAAATATCACAAGTAAACATAAAGCTCTTTATCAACAAAATTTTGGTGTCTGTATGGAAAAAATTAAGCAAGACTTGCATAGATGGTCAACCCTTCATCTCACTCTAGCCGGAAGAATTAACATTGTTAAGATGAATATCCTTCCTAAACTTCTCTTTTTATTTCAAAACATTCCAATATATATCTGTAGCACCCTCCTAGTTGGGTATAGTAGTGAACTCAGAAGAGTTTACTTGACGCTAAGTGAACGCGTGGCTTTCGCCGCCACAGGAGAGCGGGAAGGGCACTCGCGCGCCAAGCAGGTGGACGCCTCACCTGTCGAAGAGAAAAACGCAGCCGCGCAGTCGGGGTATTTTTTTTAGCGATACAGAGCTCAGTGATAAGGACTTTTTGGAGGACCGCCACAGAGGCACAGCTGGCACGAAATACGTCTGACATGATTTATCCCAGAAGGAGAAAATGAAAATAAGCAGTATCAGAAATATCACAGGAGGCAACAACTAATCAGGGAACGCAAATAAATCCCGCATTAAGACGAAGCTGCTGGTGTCATCCCCGACGGAGCTGTGAGATTCCTGTGTTTAACCACGGAGGAAAATGAGAAGTGCGGGGAAAAGTTCTGGAAGGACACCGTGAGTACACGTGAAGTTATGTACTGCGTATGAGCTCCAACTAAGCGCGCCAACGCTATATATACACCTATATATTTATTGTTGATTTCTAGGTGTGAACTTTTGTTGTGCTGTAACTCAGACAAATTCAGTTAAGTTGAACTGTGATAATATCCCATAAGCGGTGTGTTTAAATAAATGTGTTTTATGTTTTGTTTTTTTTGTTTGTTTGTTTGTTGTTGTTTTTTTCCCATGATTGTGTGAAGTGCTTACAAATCATTACTTTGAAATAGTGTAACAATTATAAATAATAATTGTTTCATTGGACCCATTGGTTATTAAAATTTATTGGGAGTTGTTTAATGTGGATCCCACCAGTGAAATTTCATCCTATGTCATAGGTAACTTGCCAGTCTTTTTTTTTGGTGGGAGGGCTACATTTGAGTGTAGCACCCTCCTAGTTGGGTATAGTAGTGAACTCAGAAGAGTTTACTTGACGCTAAGTGAACGCGTGGCTTTCGCCGCCACAGGAGAGCGGGAAGGGCACTCGCGCGCCAAGCAGGTGGACGCCTCACCTGTCGAAGAGAAAAACGCAGCCGCGCAGTCGGGGTTTTTTTTTTTTTAGCGATACAGAGCTCGATGATAAGGACTTTTTGGAGGACCGCCACAGAGGCACAGCTGGCACGAAATACGTCTGACATGATTTATCCCAGAAGGAGAAAATGAAAATAAGCAGTATCAGAAATTTCACTGGTTTCTCTTCTGAGTTCACTACTATACCCAACTAGGAGGGTGCTACATATCAATAAATCA
Organism: Erpetoichthys calabaricus; assembly: GCF_900747795.2. Taxonomy (NCBI): domain Eukaryota; kingdom Metazoa; phylum Chordata; class Cladistia; order Polypteriformes; family Polypteridae; genus Erpetoichthys; species Erpetoichthys calabaricus. The sequence goes on along the minus strand of NC_041404.2, from coordinate 147,967,368 downwards.
TTTTTTAAACAGTTAGATTCAATAATAACCTCATTCATTTGGAACTCAAAACACCCACGTATCCGAAGAGCGACCCTACAAAGACCTCAGGCAGAAGGTGGCATGGCTTTACCTAATTTTCAGTTTTATTACTGGGCAGCAAACATACAAGCCATAAAAACCTGGACACAAATAAATGAACATACACAGGCTTGGTCTGCAATAGAAATAAAATCCTGTAGTACTTCTTTATATTCCCTGCTCTGCTCTCCAATAAATGAAAGTTATCGCAAATATACTAATAACCCAATTGTGCTTTACTCACTCAGAATATGGAACCAAATTAGAAAGCATTTTAAGATGGAAAATCTTTTATCTGTGGCACCTCTGCAAGAGAACCACCTCTTTCAACCTTCGCAAGTATATCCAGTTTTTAATACCTGGAAAAGTTTTGGGATTAAAATGCTCAGAGATCTTTATATAGACAACATATTTACATCTTTTGAACAATTACGTTCAAAATTCAACCTCCCAGCTACACATTTCTTTTACTATCTTCAAATTAGAAATTTTGTTAAACAGAAATTGCCCGATTTCCCCCACCTTGCACCCTCCACAATGCTGGAAAAAATACTGCTCAATTTCGAGGAAACAAACACTATTTCCGCAATATATAAAATCTTATTAGAGTCCCTACCTTTCAAAGATCCTAGAGGACATTGGGAAGAAGATCTCAATCAATATATCAGAAAAGGAGTGGAAGGTAGCAAAGCAGAGAATTCACTCGAGTTCTATATGCGCAAAGCATAGAATTATTCAACTAAAAATTATATATCGAGCTCATCTGTCTCGCTTTAAACTGTCCAAAATGTTTCCAGGGCAGGATCCAACCTGCGAACGCTGCAACCAAGCTCCTGCCTCACTGGGTCACATGCTTTGGGCCTGCACCAAACTAACATCATTTTGGACCAAAATTTTTAAGTGCCTCTCAGACAGCCTTGGGGTCACAATCCCTCCTAACCCACTAACAGCTGTGTTCGGTGTTCTTCCAGATGGACTTGAAGTGGAGAAGGACAAGCAAACGGTGTTTGCATTCACTACACTTTTGGCACGCAGACTTATTTTGTTAAATTGGAAGAATCCTAATTCTCCTCTTATAAGTCAGTGGGAAACCGATGTTTTATATTATTTGAAATTGGAAAAAATCAAATTTTCAGTTAGAGGATCTGTACAAAATTTTTTCAAAACATGGCAGGATTTAATCAATATTATTTTAGAATAAGAGAAATAACTATTATTGCAGTTAACTCCCTTCTCCATCTCTTATTTACATAGATATTTACTTCTCCCTTTCTTTTGTTTAATGTTGCCTTATTAAAAAGCCTTAAGCAATTTTCCTTTAGCTAAGCTCTCCTTCTCAGGGGTGGGGTTTGATTTGTCTTCAAATTTGTTGGGTTCTAAATTGATCTGTTTGTATGGAATGATTACAATGAAAATTAATAAAATAAAAATATTAAAATTGAACACGACTGAATCGTTCAGGGACGCCTGATAGATGACTGAGATACCGCAGTTCAGCCAACTTTGAAGGAACAAATCGGCAGTGGTCTCCTCCAGATATGGGGATGGATATTTGAGGAGTAAACCACAAGACAATGATTACATTTTTATATTATGTACATGAAAGAACCATCAACGACAAATCAAATTAATAATATATTGAACAAGTATTATAAAAGTAGAGTTTAATAAATTGGACTCTGCAGCTGTGTGAATAAAAGGTAAAGTACCACAACTGGTTAATGGAAATAGCCCAAAAGCTGTTAGAAATCTACATTTTGTACCTAATACTTGTTTGCAAAATTTGGTTGACCAAAGTGAAAGTGAACTCAAGTTATCATTGTGGCGATGCAGGTTCACTAATCCAACTTCTGGGAGCTCTTGAACCCTACACTGTAGATGAGCTGACAAATGAGGACAATTCTCTAATGAAGCCAGGGGATAGTGCAAAAAGTGCCAAAGTGCTTTTATTACACAAAAATCAACAGTGTCCAAACAAAAAGTGCAGTGCATCGCAGTTTCAATAAATAATCCATAAAAACAGTGCAAAGTGGGGATAAAAACAATAAATAAATCCTTTAAAATCCAAGGTTAAAAAAATGCAGTCTCACTCTCCACAATCTTAGCACAAATTCCTTCTCTCATTCTCCCCGGCTCAACCATAACTCACATAGCCGGCGGAGACCCAACAGCAACGAGCTCCTTTTGGCCGACCTCCATCTTGGCTGCCTTAAGGACGTCACGGCCAGACCGCCCGAGGTCGGCTCTACTCTCTTCTTTCTTTGCGTTCTCATAGTCGCTCCTCAGAGCCTTCGGGAGGACGCCTGCCTTGCTCACCCCACTCACCTGAACATTCAGTGGGGTGGACTAGAGCGCCACAACCAAACGCTCCTTCATGGGGCCCCAGCTCGTTCTGCTTCCTCCTTTCAGGTGGCCAGATCCCCCTGCTAAGACTGCCTTTTCACATCCTTTCATCTCTTTTTCCTCTATCCATCCCGATTTCTCGATCCATTTTTCCCATTTCCTTTGTGCCGGCCTGTGTGTGTGTGTGTGTGTGTGTGTGTGTATATATATATATATATATATATATATATATATATATATATATACACACACACACACACCCCTCCATGGGTGCAGCACCTTAATCAAACGCCACAGGAAGCCAATGAAGCAATTGTGAACGACCGCAACCACACATGCAGGTGCGACTCGCTCCAACTACTCCAATTAACTCCCCACGGCCGTGCAATCGCGCCCACAGAGTGACACGGCTTTATGTATTTAAAACCTGGCCCCTTTTCTTTTGAAGCCGCAGACCCGGTATACCACAATCGTGGGTTCACACACACACAGACAGACAGACAGGCATAATTCCAAAAATTGTCTTTTCGGACTCGTGATTCATCAAAATCTCTATCGAAGTTTTGGACGATTACAATACTTTCCCTACGTGAAAGCAAATCCGACTCAGGGAGGTCTAAAACATCAAGATTCATCAAAATCTCAAAATCTAATTTTTGGACGATTGCAACACTTTCCCTGCAAGAAAGTAAATTGGACTCGGAGGTCTAAAACATCGAGATTCATCAAAATCTCAAAATGGAATTTTTGGACGATTGCAATACTTTCCCCATATTTTGTATACGAGAAACTAAAAAGGAAAACATCACATCATCATACAGGGACATGCAAAACAACATTTAAGTGGCAAAATGTTGAACTTTAGTTATAGTGGTAAAGGAAGGAATGATTTTACAGTTTGTTTGTTTTTTAATTTAGCTTTATAGGGCAGCCCTACCAGGGAGAACCCCACACATGAGGGACTGAGCTTTGAGAGTAAGAAACGTTAACGGTTAGCTGGCTCTCTCTTTCTCCATCCACTACAAAACTGGTTTTGTATTTTTCAGGGTAATGAGGCCACAGCCCATCCTGGCAGCAAATGGGCGCAAGGCAGGAGACAACCATGGGTGGAGTGCAAGTTCACTGAAGGACAGATAAACTCACATGGGACTATTTATTAAACTGGGGGTCTTTTAGATGCAAGAGGCAAACCGGAGAAACCAGAGAAAAATTACAGAGTTGCCACAAGGACATCAAGGCGAAATAGAAAAACCTTTTCAAGGGATATCGTTTTGAGTCTCTTTGTGACATGCGACACTAAAGAGATTAACAGGCATGGCCAAGTTAATCTGACGAGTTTTGAACTGTTAAAATGTCTAAGGAACACAAGGGGGTTACTACTTAGGCATGAGAACAGACTTCCTTATAGACAATCAATTTAAAGGTCAGAGCAGCTTCACATTTTTTTTTCTTCTCATGAATACCCACACATGCTCTCTAATAGACGTGTACCCCATTCAGAGTTGTCTTCTGCCTTCAGTGCCCTCAAATTGGACTAAGCAGGTCTGAGAATGTCATAATATAAAGTACAGGGTGTCCACAAAGTCTCTTTACAATTTCAAAAAATTACTAAAAAAAGGCAATTGATGAGATATGTTAATCAAATTTGTCCTATGTACTCAGTCGTTACTAAAGTTTGTAATCACATTGCATTTGAACACACATAATGTGAGAATCTGGGGCTCAGAAAACCCCCATGTGACTAGGGAACTTCACCAAGATAGTCCAAAGGTGAATGTATGGTGTGGGATCACGTGCAATCAAATCATTGGTCCATTTTTCTTCAACGAGAGATTAATTACAGCAAACGTTTACCTTGACCTTTTGACTGAATATGTGACACCACAACTGGATGACCTTCAACCAACCGTCATTTTCCAGCAAGATGGTGCACCACCACATTGGGGACTGCATGTTCATGGGTTCCTGAATCAAACATTGGTTTGGAAGAGGTGGCCCAATTCACTGGCCACCTCGTTCTCCAGATATCACTCCCCTGGATTTCTTTCTGTGGGGTTATGTTAAAAATATTGTGTATCGAACAAAGATACGGGTCATTAATGACCTGAAGCAAAAGATCACTGATGCCATTGCCTCCATTGATGACGCTATGCTACAGAGAACCTGGCAAGGAATCGAGCACCGTCTTGATGTGCTTCGTGTAACTAATGGTGCCCATATAGAGGTGTATTAAATGAGGCAAAAAAAAACTTTAATATCTACTCTTTTTGTAATAATTTCCACAGTTTTGTTTACAATTTCAAAATTTTATTTAAAAAACGAATAAAGAGACTTTGTGGACACCCTGTATATTAGAACAATCACTGGTGCTGTGGAGCTGACCGTAAGAAACACGGGAAATGTTAAAAGAAAACTGGATATGAGAGGGGGAAGCTGGTGCCTATCCGAGCAAGCATCGGACACAAGGCTGGTTTAGAAAATGGATGGATGGTGTAAAGTGAAGGGACAGGATCTTCAGCTACAATAAGCTTAACTCACACCGACAAGTGTTACATTCCTGACCACCTATAACGAGGGTCTCGGCTGAACGGGGCGGCTGTCACATGAGAAAGCCTACAACTTTTCTCCTTAGTCTCGTATGCTTCCTAAGATGTTACTGTATTTCCCCAACCTCAAACCCCCGTGTTCGAAGTCCATGTGTTGAGAGGAAAACCTCCGGTGGAGTCCGTGAACCTCTGATGAACCCAGCTGTAAATCTGTCAAGCAAAGAACAACAAGTCGCCTCTCACGCGAGCCTCAGTGAAGAAGTCGGAGAGGATAACAAAACACAACACGTTTAATCCAACAGGAGAGGTTCATTTTAAAAATTCAGCCAAAACGCACGAAACAGGCAAAGACGGCACTTGTTCACATTTTGCCTCACTTCTTTACGGATTCTCCGGCAAGACTTTAAATCCAGATGAGCCTGTCACCCGTGAACTGCGCGCGATTATAAACGAGTGGGTCTAGATTGTTCTGCGCTGCTGTTTTTACGTAATCTACATAGTCAAGTTTTTAGAAGTTCTCCCAGTCACAACAATATGACAACAGACTCTTGTTCCTCCCTCGTATATATTGTAAATACCCGTTTAACGAAAATATACTGCCGGAGATCTGTTCATATAAGGCTACCGACATCGGCAGGCAAGCAAGCAAAAAGCTAACCACACGTCCTTCACTCACCATGCTGCTGGTGCCGACGATAAGCTCGGCTAACTCAACGAGCGCATGCGCCGTCGACCCTCTCTCTTTGATTTCCCAGCGCCGAGAGGTTTAAAGAGGAACATTCTCAGACGCCGGATCTTCTCCGTCTAACGTAAACGTTGCCATCTGCTGCTGGGAGGCCAAAATTACACCCTTAAGGGACGACAGAATCAGAAAGGAAGCGTTACAAGAGAAACACCTCATACATTCGCACATTTTAATAAGTGTCAGAGACTGGTGTGCAGTTATGCAAAACACCGACATTAAGACATTTGTGGTAAAGGGGGCAGAACAGGTTTCTGAGGCCAAGGGTGGACTTAACTTTTTTTCCCCCAGTAGTAGGGTGACCAGATGGGTTCGGCTATAAAGGAGGACACCGACAGTCAAAAAGGAGGACAAAAATTACCAAATATATTTTCCAACACCACAATTACCATACGTGACATATAGTGGTTACAAATTAGTGTGCAACCTAAAAAACTGAAACTCGAATATTATCATTAGATAATAAACATAAACTAAACAATGTCTTTAGAAAAAAAAAAACGTACGTCTACGCCTATGTCATGTCATACTTCTCAGATGATCCAACTTTCTGCAAGAGGTCATTGTTTCCAGCAATGTAGATGTAGAATTCTTGACACGATGTGTTCTTGAAGTTGTACTTTGTCAGAATTATTCCCCAGACGGACTGGATTGAGAGCCTGTTTCTCTCCTTTGTCCACTGAGAGGTGATGAGCGAGAACGCTTGTACGACGTTGGCGTTGTGCCTTAGTATAGCGAAGAAAAACGCACACACTTTAAGCTGCTCTTTCTCTGTATATACAGTGGTGTGAAAAACTATTTGCCCCCTTCCTAATTTCTTATTCTTTTGCATGTTTGTCACACAAAATGTTTCTGATCATCAAACACATTTAACCATTAGTCAAATATAACACAAGTAAACACAAAATGCAGTTTGTAAATGGTGGTTTTTATTATTTAGGGAGAAAAAAAAATCCAAACCTACATGGCCCTGTGTGAAAAAGTAATTGCCCCCTGAACCTAATAACTGGTTGGGCCACCCTTAGCAGCAATAACTGCAATCAAGCGTTTGCGATAACTTGCAATGAGTCTTTTACAGCGCTCTGGAGGAATTTTGGCCCACTCATCTTTGCAAAATTGTTGTAGTTCAGCTTTATTTGAGGGTTTTCTAGCATGAACCGCCTTTTTAAGGTCATGCCATAGCATCTCAATTGGATTCAGGTCAGGACTTTGACTAGGCCACTCCAAAGTCTTCATTTTGTTTTTCTTCAGCCATTCAGAGGTGGATTTGCTGGTGTGTTTTGGGTCATTGTCCTGTTGCAGCACCCAAGATCGCTTCAGCCTGAGTTGACGAACAGATGGCCGGACATTCTCCTTCAGGATTTTTTGGTAGACAGCAGAATTCATGGTTCCATCTATCACAGCAAGCCTTCCAGGTCCTGAAGCAGCAAAACAACCCCAGACCATCACACTACCACCACCATATTTTACTGTTGGTATGATGTTCTTTTTCTGAAATGCTGTGTTCCTTTTACGCCAGATGTAACGGGACATTTGCCTTCCAAAAAGTTCAACTTTTGACTCATCAGTCCACAAGGTATTTTCCCAAAAGTCTTGGCAATCATTGAGATGTTTCTTAGCAAAATTGAGACGAGCCCTAATGTTCTTTTTGCTTAACAGTGGTTTGCATCTTGGAAATCTGCCATGCAGGCCGTTTTTGCCCAGTCTCTTTCTTATGGTGGAGTCGTGAACACTGACCTTAATTGAGGCAAGTGAGGCCTGCAGTTCTTTAGACGTTGTCCTGGGGTCTTTTGTGACCTCTCGGATGAGTAGTCTCTGCGGTCTTGGGGTAATTTTGGTCGGCCGGCCACTCCTGGGAAGGTTCACCACTGTTCCATGTTTTTGCCATTTGTGGATAATGGCTCTCACTGTGGTTCGCTGGAGTCCCAAAGCTTTAGAAATGGCTTTATAACCTTTACCAGACTGATAGATCTCAATTACTTCTGTTCTCATTTGTTCCTGAATTTCTTTGGATCTTGGCATGATGTCTAGCTTTTGAGGTGCTTTTGGTCTACTTCTCTGTGTCAGGCAGCTCCTATTTAAGTGATTTCTTGATTGAAACAGGTGTGGCAGTAATCAGGCCTGGGGGTGGCTTCGGAAATTGAACTCAGGTGTGATACACCACAGTTAGGTTATTTTTTAACAAGGGGGCAATTACTTTTTCACACAGGGCCATGTAGGTTTGGATTTTTTTTCTCCCTAAATAATAAAAACCATCATTTAAAAACTGCATTTTGTGTTTACTTGTGTTATATTTGACTAATGGTTAAATGTGTTTGATGATCAGAAACATTTTGTGTGACAAACATGCAAAAGAATAAGAAATCAGGAAGGGGGCAAATAGTTTTTCACACCACTGTATATCATATGTAATTAGTCAAAAATGGTCAACTCTGTTCGTGATTCTGTGAAAGGAGGACATTTTAGCGAATTTTTGGAATGCCTGGAGCATGGAGGAAACCATGTTAAAAAAAGAGGACATGTCCTCCTTTTGGAGGACGTCTGGTCACCCTACCCAGTAGACCATTCATGTACCAAATACCAGATACCAAACAAAAAAATATTGCAAGGGCGCTGGGGACAAGTTACGTCAGCCAGGAATGGATCACCAAAAGAATGAGCTGCCATTACATCATCTATAGCAGGAGCACCTATAGAAATGACAACTCTGCACAGTCGCACAGGCTTTTCCAACTAGTGCGGCCAAAGCAAGCAGTCCTTTAAAGAAAGGATAACGAGCCACCTCAAAGAGCCATGTAAAGAGCGTTGTGGTGCTCGGCGTTGATGCTACAATACAGTGGATTTAGCTTTTTTCAGACCTAAAGGAAAAGTGAGAATGTCGTGCCCAAAACCCATACCACCGAATTCTGTTCATATTATTATTGGAGACTGAAGAAAGGGGGGGGGGGGCAAATTGGATCACAGAGCTATGGGGGTATCCTTGGAGAGCCCTGTGAGTGGTCCTTGCATGTCAGACCGAAGAGCAGGGGGGACGGACAGGGAAAAATCCCCCAAAGCCAACCTGTCCTGATGCCACCAACTACATCTACGATAAATGAAAAATTGTGGACTCCCAAAAACTTTGCCCCCCAAAATGGCTGCCTTGCTTACCACTATGATGGAGGCGGCCCTGATTTTTTTTCCTTGAATGAACGATTGAAAAGGTAAATTCCAGTCAGTCACATTTAACCGTAGGTGCTGTTGGCATGAAGAACTAATGTCTGCCTGTTCAAATGTGTGGAAAACGTCAACCCTTACCGTGGGGTGCACTTACTTTTTCACACGACTAGGGTCCTTTTTCTCTTTCATTCATTTCTAGCTGAGTGACATTTTCTTTTTCTCTCTCATTCTTGCAGTCAGCGGCTCATCTGTGTGTTTCATTAACTCATTGGCCACGTTGGATGAGTGAAAGATCTGCAACATATACGAGCTGAAGTGACCCCTCTCAAGGTACGTTTAAAAGAGTAAGTGAACTCGTAATTGAAGTCGCACAGAATGTTTCTCATTTTCTAAAGAGAGACGAGTTTGCTAATTCACTCACCAGTGCTTTTCAAAAATTTGTATGGCATGTCGCACTTTGGTCCGCTGTATTAATCCCCGATGGGAAACTGTCTTTTTGCATGACCTTTGGGGGTCAGAGCGCAGGGTCATTTCAGATGTCTCCATGAAAATTAAACTTTCCCAACAAATGTCCTTGAACTTGAGCAAAATCAATCCACTGGGAGACGCGTTTTTCATGTGGACAGGCAGACGGACAGACCCAGTAGGTGCTTCTCACAGGATGAGGCCGCCACGCCTGGCTCAGAAGCATAAGCTAATAGGGGAGCTCCATTTCCCTGCCATGCCGGGTCCGTCTCTGAACCCTGCCAACTTGGCACTTCCTGGTGACATCTCTCTGTGTCAATCCACCCCCCCCCCCCCCCCCCCACCTAATCTTTCTACACAGCATCACAACTATAATTCAAAAAGTAAAAAAAGGCAGGAGGCCTCTGAAAGACCCATGGTCCTGGCCGGAAACTTCACCGGACTGTCTGGAGGTAGGCCTCACCCCCGGCAGCCTAAACCCCAAACTGTACAGGCAAGCTTCTGCCTACACAAACCTCCTAAGGAAGTGTGGCTTCAATAGTTCAGAAATGATTCTTTAATTGCCCCAAATTGTACAGAAATGCCACCACAAGAGAGAGAAACTGTAAAAATCTCTTGGTTAACAGAACAAACAGACAGACGTGGCGAGCACAGTAGGCGCTTTACACATGATATGCAAACACCCCCTAAAAAGACTTTTTCAAACCTGCTATGCTCAGTTCGGGGTCCTGGGCAGCACCTGAACCAGACCTGGAAGGGAGGCCAGCCCTTTGCAGTAACATACAGAAGATCCGCTCATAATTGAAATGTTCTTTGTGTTATCAGCCTTTATCTCGAGGACTCCCTTACCGTCAGTCGAATCTTTGTACTCTCCTCTAGACCTCCACTGGAAATGTCCACCGGCCCAGTCCCATCAGCGTGAGAGTGTCTCCTTGGGTACAAGTCCTCCTGTGTCACAAATGACACTGATATTGCAGAATGGTGAGCTCCAGCATAGGCCACCGAGGGTCACCTACCAAGTGGCAAGAGTGGCGCTTCAGCCTGCAGTTTTCCATGTTGTCCCGTGTGCGTGTGCCCGGTTTACTGGAAGCTCGAGATGTCTCACGAGGGCACCACAGGCAGCTGCGTCATCAGAAGTGTACAGGAGTGGCTGGACTGTTCTATCATCACGTTAAGATGGCACACAGAGTGGCACAGAGAAGACGTTTTACCGCGCCTGCTTAAGCATCTGGTGCACTTGAACAGAAGACGCCATTCCAGTGTTTTCCCCAGTAGGTCCATTTCTGGAGTGTCCCATTTTTGTTTAATATTGAGAGCTGCATTGGTGAAATGTGTGGATTGTGTTCAGCAAGAATCGCCATTGTGTAAGGCACTATATCATATTCTGAAGTACTCCGGAGAGACAGACAGAGAGAAAGAAAGAAAGAGAGAGAAGCTCCATTCTTCTGGGGACAGTTCCAGAAAACACGAGGCAGACTTACATATTCGCCTTCACCAGCGCTGAATACAAGGAGGTGTTTGACCTCTGAATATGGAGGCCACCAGCAGACCACCCTGTTACAGCCAAAAGTTGGTTTCACCGCTTAGTTGTATTTGTCATGTGTGTCATCGCTCAGCTAGGATCGGTGTAGGTAAGGCAAGAATCAAGAACGGGTCAAGCGCAGGGCCGAAAGAAACTTCTCAGTCCAAAAGTTCATTTTAAAAGGTTTAGTGAAAATTCAAAGCAAACAGTCCACCCAGGAATAAAGAAAAACGTTCTTACACACGTTGAAGAAAATGCAAAAAAAAAAAAAGGGAAAAATGTTTCTTCTTGTTAAACTTCCATTGTTTCTATACTTAAGGATGAATTATTTCTCGGTGCTTTACTTCTTATTCATTACGTTCTAAATGTTCGGCTCTGCACATACAACTGAGCAGGAGGGGTGGCTTTATCGCCGGTGCCCATTTCCTTATTCTTTCCTTATATATGTGAATTTCCCCTTGGGATTAATAAAGTATCTATCTATCTATCTATCTATCTATCTATCTATCTATTCATATGCGATATGACGGGATGTAGATGAGAACATATTTGGCATTTAATTTTTTTCTGGGCTTGTTGTGTCTTTGTTGTTATGCTTTTGCTTTTATTTGTATGTGTTGCTATTTCTTTGTGGCGGCGTGGTGGCGCAGTGGGTAGCGCTGCTGCCTCACAGTAAAGAGACCTGGGTTCGCTGCGTGGAGTTTACATGTTCTCCCCATGTCTGCGTGGGTTTCCTCCCACAGTCCAAAGACTGTGCATTTTGCATTTACAATACCGCTTTTCTCACTACTCAAAGCGCTGAGCAATTGCAGGTTAAGGGTCTTGCTCAAGGGCCCAACAGAGCAGAGTCCCTATTGGCATTTACGGGATTCGAACTGGCATCCTTCCGATTGCCAGTGCAGATCCCTAGCCTCAGGTTAGGTGCATTGGTGATCCTAAATTGTCCCTAGTGTGTACCTGGTGTGTGTGTGTGTGTGCCCTGCGGTGCTTTGTTCCTGCCTTGTGCCCTGTGTTGGCTGGGATTGGCTCCAGCAGACCCCTGTGACCCTGTGTTGGACGATGACTGACTGACTGCTGTTTGTTTCGTTTATGATTTGCGTATTCTTTGCATGTTATGTGCAGTATCTGAAACTAAACCTGTGCTGTGTGTCTTGTGGGTGGTCCCCCCCCCCCAAGAGGCGGGGCCACCTGCCAGTCACCACTTAGGAACTGCCCTACCTGCCAATCACCACCAGGAACTTACTGCTCTCCTCCGCTCTATAAATCCAGAGGGTCTCCCACACAAATGTGTGGCCTAATTGGATAACTTTTTAAAGCCTTGTATGTTTGGGGGGGGGGGGGGGGATAGGGGGGGGATTTAGATTTGGTGGTTTGCTTTTTTTTTTTGTGTGCTAATCCACAGATGCCTCTAACCCCCCCTCCAGCGGACAAACTCCAAGAGGAGGAACCCAGTAAAACTCCAAAGGGGGAACAAACAGTGTCATTCATTGGGCTGGAAATATTGGCAGGACCTGGCACCCAGCAAAAAACGCATATCCAAAAATGAGACAAAAAAAAATTTAAATAGGAATTATTATGCTTTTAATTTAGCAAAAAAATCTGCCAACAGGGTAAACAAAGTTTACTTGTTGGGATTTCTTAAATACTCATTTTTTGATAAGTCAATAATTCTTACCATAAGGAAAACAGGATTTAATGTCATGATAAAAATGTTTCTCACTTGCTTGGATTTCATTTTTTTGCAGTGCATCTCTGCTCCTGCAGTTCCTGGTGGTTCATTTCAAATGTGCTGAGGAGTTTTGGTGAGTTTTATTATTATTATTATTATTATTGTTTTTGCTGTGTTGCAGGATTTCTGGATATTTGAAACCTGTGCTCTGTTGGTTGATGTTTTTATGGGGACTTTGATCGCCTGGGATTGCCTTTGCTCCTTCATGCTCTTCAGAGCTTCACAGTGTAACAGAGAATTTTGTGAAACTATAATAATAATATTAATTCATTACATTTAAATAAGCTTTGTATTTCCTGAAGACCTGATGTTTGCCCTTGTTACTAGCCCAGGGTTTGACGGGGATATCCCCCTCTAGTGGACTTCGGTGCTTTGAGATTCAGGACGATGTGTTGATGGTATGTTTGTGCTTTCTGTTAATCTGGTTCTGTTTATTCCTTATTTACTATCTCTGTTGTGAGGTTTCTGGACTCTTCTAGGACCCTCCCAATGGGATGCAACCACAGGTTCGCAGTGCTGCGGAAACGACTACGAGCCGATCGAGATCGTGCTATACGCGCCTGTCACCGATGGGTGATGCAAGGGACATTATAAAGGCAGGGAACAGTAATAATGTGGCCACTGACCTGACCCCGACTATGCCCGCTTGCTGTGTCTGCGTACAGGAGACTGGCAGATCCTAAATAACCCTGCTGTTCCTGTTTCAAGTGCAATAAGGTGGGTTTTGCTGAAGGACTGAGGCTCAGCCTCATGTTTTGGGGTGCAAGACAGGGACTCGCGCGTCACAATGTATGACATGTTCTGCTGTGTTTCTTGTGTTGTGTGGGAGGCGGGGCCACCCTGACATCACAGCTGAAGGACCGCCCTCAGCCTATATATTGTGAGGCAGGGGTGTGGACCCTTTATTGGTGCATTGTGAGAGTTAGGAGTGTTGTTTGTTTGTTCTGATTTTGGATTCCTTGCTTTGTTTTTTGGCTTTCGTTTGTCAGATTACACTGTGCACCTCTGTGATGTGATTTGCCTTTTCACAAGTTCTTTTTTGCCTTCTTCTAATTCCTTCAATTACGAAACAATTCATGTGGGATTTGTACTCTCAAGCCAGAGGTTTTCCAGTTTTCCTCTCTCTTCTGGTTGGCATTTTTTATACATTTTTGTGACACTTAAAGAAGTATTTTTGAACTTTTGAAGCCCACATTTCCTTTGGGGCTTGTGTAGGCTGAAGCCTGCCTGTCTGTAGTGTTTGGGGTCAGGCTACCAGGGGTGAGGCCTAACTCCAGACAATCCAGTGAAGTTTCCGACCTGGTGTAGGGGTCTTTTAGAGGTCTCACACTTTTTGTAACTTGATGAACTGTAGTGGCGACAGTGCAGAAAACTTGGGGGCTGACACACACAGAGAGATGTCACAGAGTTTACAGATAGTCTCGATGCGACTGATTAATGGAGTTCGCCTATACAGGGCGAGTCAAAATTATGTTAACACTAGCTGATTACCCAGTGGCTTCGCTCACTGAGTGCAAGGGAAAAAAATAAAATGTAGTCTATAAGTTATTAAACAGTAAAACATTAACATTTTAAGAAGTAAAGATACATTGAGCACTACTGGAGTGGTTTCGGGTAAACTACATTTTAAAGGCGCTATAACACAACAGTACTAACAGCAGCTAAAATGTATTTGGATTATCTCTCGGTAGTAGATCCCTTTTGAAAGGCGCTACACGACCGCTGTGGTATAGAAATTACATTTTCTATGTGATCGTCCAAATTTCTGCCTGACAACCTTGAACCATGTGCCTGTGATTTAAGAGAAAAATAATTCTGATAAATGTGGACGCTGCCCTTCCGTGCTTAACGGGCAGAAGGTCCAAACAATTCCAACACTTTACATGAAGAGGTCTGTACATCTTCTTAGATGTAAACTCTCTATCTTCTTAAAATAATTGATCACAAAAGCAACCTTGAATGTTGCAGGGTTTTAGTGACCCGAACTCACCTTAAGGGACAGTAAGTAGTTGTGCAGGGCAATTTACAAACAGAGTCCTGCTTCGATGGCGCCGATTACACTCATTCGCAAAGATTTCCACTCTCCCAGGAGCCGACGGGGCACTTGAAGTGTCACAAACAGTGTGAGAAGAGAGGACGCTGCCCGAAACTGAGAAGCTCTCGACCTGGTGGAGCAGCCTGACATTCTGCGCCTCCCAGCGTCCATTTTGTTCTCACGACCCCTCGCCGCTGAAGGCGGTCTCGTCTTCACTTTGCTTACAGCTCGGCGCAGTTAAAAAGTAGAAATTTAACCTTCCAGCTACACATTTCTTTCATTATCTTCAAATTAGAAACTGTCAAACAGAACCTGCCCGATTTTCCTCATCTCGTACCCTCCACCATGCTGGAAAAAATACTGCTCAACTTCGAGGACTTAGACACCATTTCTGCAATATATAAAATTTTATTAGAGTCCCTTCCTTTCAAAGATCCAAGAGGACATTGGGAAGAAGATCTCTTAATCAATATATCAGAAAAGGAGTGGAAGGTAGCAATGCAGAGAATTCACTCGAGCTCCATATGCGCAAAGCATAGAATTATTCAACTCAAAATTATATATCGAGCTCATCTGTCTCACTTAAAACTGTCCAAAATGTTTCCAGGGCAAGATCCAACCTGCGAACGCTGCAATCGAGCTCCTGCCTCACATGTTCTGGGCCTGCACCAAACTAACATCATTTTGGACCAAAATTTTTAAGTGCCTCTCAGACAGCCTTGGGGTCACAATCCCTCCTAACCCATTAACAGCTGTGTTCGGTGTTCTTCCAGATGGACTTGAAGTGGAGAAGGACAAGCAAACGGTGATTGCATTCACTACACTTTTGGCACGCAGACTTATTTTGTTAAATTGGAAGAAACTCTCCTCTAATTAGTCAGTGGGAAACCGATGTTTTATATTATTTGAAATTGGAAAAAATCAAATTCTCAGTTAGGGGATCTGTACAGAATTTTTTCAAAACCTAGCAGGATCTAATCAATATTATTTTAGAATAAGAAGAAATAATTATTTCTGCATTTCTTTTCCTTCTCCATTTATCTTTTTTTTTTGCCCTATTAAACTCAATAATTTAGGTATGTTTACAAGCCTTATGTTTTACTGCTCTGGCCCTGCTCTCCTTCTCAGGGGTGGGGTTTGATTTGTTTTCAATCCAATTTTTTGTAAAAATTGATCTATATGTACTGAATGATTACAATAAAATGAATAAAAAAAAAAAAAAAAAGTAGAAAGACGCAAAGCTGTTTTCCTCATCTCTTCTACTGTCAAGTACTGCCAACTAAAAAAAGTTACAATGTGTCAGTTTCTGAGACAGTCACGTGGACGAATAAATACAACTTCTTTGTCAGAACGCGCCTGGCGGCGGACGGCTCAGCGCTGTAGTCCAGAGAGGAGGGCCGGGAGAGGGAGACGCGGGGCGCACTTCTATGGGATAGATCAGCATATGAATGAAACCAGTAGTGTACGAACGCAAACCGATAGTAAATATTCATAAACCAATAGTGTTCACACGTAAACCAATAGATTACACACAGAAATATATGAGTTATGGCTTGTTTGGCCCCTCATATGTTTGTGTTTACCTCTTTTTAATATCAGTAAAATAACTCTCACACAAATAATAACAATTCGTAAAGACGATATAAAAATGGCATCCACAAACGAAGTGATTAGTTCCTGTATTATAATACAGTATATTCTGTGGTCATACGTAATTTCTGTTTCATACATATTTTCCATATCACATGGTCGTACGTAATTTCAGTTTCAAACGCGAAAAGAATTTTATATATATATAGATTTGAATGGCGGAAACAATCTATTCACAAAACATACTTCGTATGTGCAAGATGATTTACAGGAATGTCCCAACCTGTTCGCCGTCATGTTCAACATGTACCATACGTGGCACATAAATTGTCCACAAAAATTGTATATAAGCATATATGTTACCAGCAATGTATGAAACACCGGCATTGTATAGAATGTTTAGGCAATTAACTGGATGTTAAAGTATGAAACGATTAATATTTCACACATTTCCTAAGCATTCTAAGCAATGCCAAACGACAAACCAGCAAAGTATAAAATACTCCCACTAATGCAAAAAAGCAATGAAGTGCAATTCAAAATGCCATTCAGGCCTTCCCTGTTGCAACAAGTGGTTTAATTTTTTTCAGTAAGAAAGTTCTGTATTTTATTTGATATTTTCTTTTCTCATTTATGTAATTTTTAATGAAGGCCTTTTCATGACTCTCTTTTCAAGTTTTTCTTTTTTGTGAGAAAGACAATTAAGTGCAATTTAAAATATTTTTTTTTTCCTTCCTTGTTGCAACAAGTAGGTTCATATTTTATTTTCTCGTTTTCCTCAATAAGAAAGTCCTATACTTTATTTTGTGTTTCTTTCTTTTTCATATACGTCTTTTCAATAAAAGCTTTTTCATGACTCTCTTTTAATACTTTGCCTAAATAGCATTTGTCATTCTATATAATGCCTAGGTATTACATACAATGCCTAGGGAAAGTATATAGAATATTAAAATAATTTGGATATTTCATATTTTGCCCCAAAACACCAGGAATTCTACATATTGCCTAGGGCCTAGGCAGTGTACACCTGCCAAATCCTCGGTGTTAAACCCACCCAAGCCCCACAGCATTGCGCGTCCAGCAAGAGCTGTGATTGGTCCATCATTCAATCTTTTTCTGTTTGAGGTTTTATGCCAGTTGGCGAGCTCTGTTATAAAGTGCTGCCACCATGACTTCAAAAGAGAAACTGCAGGTTGAATCGGTATGATTTATTTATTCTGTTTGTGCCTGCAGACCAAAAATGACACATTTTGAGACTCATAGACCCCGTGATCATCAAAGGTGACTGTGTGCAGAGGGTGCAGACCTATAAATATCTGGGAGTGCAGCTGGATGATAAATTAGACTGGACTGCCAATACTGATGCGCTGTGCAAGAAAGGACAGAGCCGGTTATACTTCCTTAGAAGGCTGGCGTCCTTCAACATCTGCAATAAGATGCTGCAGATGTTCTATCAAACAGTTGTGGCGAGCGCCCTCTTCTACGTGGTGGTGTGCTGGGAGGCAGCATTAAGAGGAAAGACGTCTCACACCTGGACAAACTGGTGAGGAAGGCAGGCTCTATTGTTGGCATGGAGCTGGACAGTTTAACATCTATGGCAGAGCGAAGGGCGCACAGCAGGCTCCTATCAATTATGGAGAATCCACTGCATCCACTAAACAGTGTCATCTCCAGACAGAAGAGCAGCTTCAGCGACAGACTGCTGTCACTGTCCTGCTCCACTGACAGACTGAGGAGATCGTTCCTCCCCCAAACTATGCGACTCTTTAATTCCACCCGGGGGGGTAAACGTTAACATTTAACATTATACATAGTTATTGTCTGTTTTTCACCTGCATTATTATCATTCTTTAATTTAATATTATTTATTGTAACAGTATGCTGCTGCTGAAGAATGTGAATTTCCCATTGGGATTAATAAAGTATCTATCTATCTATCTATCTATCTATCTATCTAAAAGGCACGGGCCATATAAAATCCAATCTCAGGCCGTGATTGGCTCGCGGGCCAGACTTCTGACATGCCTGGCATAGGCATTCTATACAATGCCCGCATTTCATACATCGGCGGTAACATATACTTACATAGCAATACCATTAGTGTTTGACTCACCCTGTATTAGCTCATGCAGCTAGGAGACTGCTTCTGACCCAGACATTCGCGGGTTCCCTCTCTAGCGGTGCTACATGAATGGGGGACGTCCTAAGTGCGCTTTGTGCTGAGTCGCATCTTTGATAGCGTCATCCCGTTTATATAGTCTACTGTGTGTCTGTTTAAATGTTTTCCCCCTGGAAACAAAGGGGAAAGGAGAACGCTGCAGAGCCGTGAACCCCTCGAGTTAATTGTCTCTGCCAATCCCATCAATTCCATCTGGGCCATTGCTATATAAACAAGAGAGACAAAAAGAAATGGAGGGTCAGTTACGACCCGGACACTTCACTGGAAAGCAAAGAAAGACGGAATTTATACCCTTGTCATGCTTGCTGCTTGCGATGCCCAACATTCAACTGCTTCACTGTCACTAAGCAGACCCCGGGGTTCAGGATCGTCCCGACACGCCGAGACTGTTTTTTGTTGCTTGGAGAAGAAGTGAACAACCATTTTCATCTGTATGCTATTTACTGGGCACGCTTATCAGCTGGACAAGGTTCTCTCTCATTCCTCATCTTCCTGTTTCGGACTTTTCTGTGTGTTTCGTGTTCTCCGTGTGTCGTATCTGTTTTCGTGTTCAGTGTAGGGGGCAAGTGAGGGTTTGTATTGTATATTTATTGATGTACCTATTATTATTATATTCCGCTGGTCAATTCTGGAGTTGTGTATTATGTTGGGGTGTGATACATAGACATTGTTTAGAGTTTGTTTCATTTCTTTTCACTTTATTATTTTACATACTGTTTGCCTTTTTGCTTATCTTGATTGTCGATTGGGGAAGTGATTTGGAAGAAGTACAAGAAGTATGGCTTGTCTGGTCTAACGCTCCTCCTCAGGTTGCCAGGCCACGGGTCTTGGCGTTGCAGCTGCCATTCCGGCTGTCACAAATGAACAACTGCCATTGAAATCACGCAGCCGCAGCATTTAAATCACGTGATCGGAATCCGACGTTTTCATTGGTAGGCGATCTTTCCTCATTGGTCAGCGCAGTTGCTAGGTTTTTGTCTTGCTTCTTCCATCGTGCTGTGACCGGAATGAAGTCATATTTGGCCATCAGCACTATGTTTTAACATCAGGAAAGACCTTGTAACTCCAAAAACAACAAAAAAACAAAAGTTACTAGGTTTTTCCATTGCACGTGAGTGTGTGGTGTGAGTCCACAGCAAGAGATGAGGATGAGATTTGTAGGGGGGGGGTAGCAGTGACACTGCTGGGGGCCGACACGGAGAGATCGGCTGACGTCCCCTCCGCTCTCAGTGCTTTGTGACTGCTGCAGCTCTCCTGTTAGCTCGCGCTGTAAAGAGACCACTTCAGAGTCACAAGGTTTGCAGGTTCCCGGCTGCCCACCCGCTGTTACCGCAGCACACATTTTTGAGGTGAGACGTTTGATGTGAATTACTGTGGACTCACAACAAGTGCCGTCATTATTGTCACCCTGCCGCTCACACATTTCAATGATTAACAAAGCACGGCAAGTGATCTCCTTTTGAACCTCGCCTAGGACACATAATGGAGGAATAATAAGACATGATAGGGAGCGGGGAGCCACCTCAGCCCCCACCAATGTGCAGCATCCACTAGAGGGTGCAATGGCAGCCACTATTAGGTGGGGGGAGAGATAGTTAGCCA
This sequence comes from Erpetoichthys calabaricus, assembly GCF_900747795.2. Classification (NCBI taxonomy): domain Eukaryota; kingdom Metazoa; phylum Chordata; class Cladistia; order Polypteriformes; family Polypteridae; genus Erpetoichthys; species Erpetoichthys calabaricus. The sequence goes on along the minus strand of NC_041404.2, from coordinate 147,947,396 downwards.
ATTAGAGACCGGGGATGAGCAGGGGGCTAGAATGACCAGGCCGTGGTGGACAATTTAGGCAGGACATCAGGAAACAGCTCACTCTTTATGAAGGATGCCCAGGGATAAGAATAATCATTAATAATAATAACTAGCCAACCTGCAGCGTAGCATACGCCACTTAATTATTTATTGATGGGTGAACACTTCCTGAACGACACAGTTGTCCAAATGGGGTGGGTTTGAGGATACGACTGTAAGTGAATGAAAAGATGGAACTCTGGAGAGAGCAACATACAATTGTCCGTGACTGAAAACTGGGTTTGGCAGATACAGGCATATCGTTTTGAAAGTTTGCCCCTGTGCCTTATTAATTGTCATTGCAAAGGCCAATCTAGGGCGGCACGGTGGCGCAGTGGTAGCGCTGCTGCCTCGCAGTTAGGAGACCTGGGTTCGCTTCCCAGGTCCTCCCTGTGTGGAGTTTGCATGTTCTCCCCGCGTCTGCGTGGGTTTCCTCCCACAGTCCAAAGACATGCAGGTTAGGTGGACTGGTGATTCTAAATTGTCCCTAGTGTGTGCTTGGTGGTTGTGTGCGCCCTGTGTTGGCTGGGATTGGCTCCAGCAGACCCCCGTGACCCTGTAGTTGGGATATAGCGGGTTGGATAATAGATGGATGGAAGGCCAATCTAACAGGAAATTGTCTGCGTGTAAAAGTAAAAGGCAAATTTGAACCTGATGGGGTCAGGGATATCTCAGAAGTGAATGGTAATAGTAGCTGTAAGCATTTGGGACATCGCCACAATTTCTGCCTCGCCACCAGTATTCATGTAGTCAGCATATTGTTAAGCAGACTGTATGACTATGCTTCCGTGACTACAAACAACGCTCTGTTGTGCGTACCCCATGCGCACTGCCTGCCCAGAGCGAGGGAGGACACAGGAGGAGGGTTAGAGTTGGCGGGCAGGGCTCTGTCTTGGTGCATGCATATCCCATGGTCGGGCGACTTGGTGGATTATATATAGTAAAGCAGCTGGAACCGAAAAGAACAATGAAAAGTCAACGTGGCTCAGAGGTGCATGTGGACTGCAGCAGAGACGAAAGCGACTGAGGCGGTGTTTGGTGAGGTCTTGCGTGCCTCGAGAGCGAGGGTGGACTCAGGAGGAGGGTTAGAGTTGGCGGGCGGGGCTCTGTCGTGCGTATCCCATGGTCATAGAGTTGGTGGGTGGGGCTCTGTGAGTTGGTGGGCGTGGCTCTGTCGTGTGTATCCCATGGTCTCTGTCTTGCGTGCCATGGTTGGCTGCTTAGTGAATTGTTGGTGGGCGGGGCTCTGTCGTGCATGTCCCATGGTCTTAGAGTTTTGGGGCGTGGCTCTGTCTTGTGTGCATCTTGCTTGCCATGGTCTTAGTGAATTATATATATAGATAATTCTTTGCATTTATATAGCGCTTTTCTCACTACTGAAAGCGCTCATCAATTGCAGGTTAAGGGCCTTGCTCAAGGGCCCAACAGAGCAGAGTCCCTATTGGCATTTTACGGGATTCGAGCCGGCAACCTTCCGATTGCCAGTGCAGATCCCTAGCCACAGAGCCACCACTCCGCCATTCTTTTAGGACCACAAAGAGTCGGGTCCTCAGTTTTACGTCTCATCTAAAGTGTCCCCGTCACTCCACTAGAGGATTTTGAGACCACAGGGTAAGCGCCCCCTGCTGGCCTCACCAACTCCTCTTCCAGCAGCAACCCAAGCTTTTTCCTAGATGTCCTCCCACCCAAGTACTGACTGGAATTAGAGCTATTTAGCTGGAGGTGGGTCACATGTTATGAGGTGCCCCCTGAGAAGTCTCCAGCTAACAGTTCTGAGCCGCTAAGAAACAAACACCTTGTGGTGCATCATTTGGATTTTTTTAGTCCTGCTGAAAAAGAAGATTAAATCTACAAAAGTGACCCCAGGGCTAAATAGTTTACTTGATATGGCAGCCGCCACCCCCCCACCCCCCCCATATAGGACAGCATTTAAAAACAATTTGGTCAGGAGGTCTCCTCAGAGTCAAAGACTGTGGGCTCAGAACCAGATTCTCAGGCCGGTCACTAGAGAGCAGGACCTAAAATGGAATATAAAATTGGCAGCATCCAAGATTCCAGTTTTCCCAACATGGCAGATTTATTCCCTTTTTTTTTTTTCCAGTTATATTTTTTTTTTTGTTAGCCAGCAATACAGAAGGGTCAAGAAGCAGCAGTGGAGCACACAAGCTGGTCTGATCCACGTCAGCGGGCCGTCTGACTCATGTGGGGATGAGGAAGAGGAGGAGGAGGAGGACATGAGATGAGATGGTGGTGGCTGCACTGGCGTCGCTGCTAGTCATCCTGCAACAAAATAAAAACACCACATTAAGTCGAGACGCGTCACCTTCATCAGATGTTTAGCTCATACCTTTGTAAAAGGTGACGGGGACGCTGCTTAGCCAAAACTGAGTAATGGGGAGTGAGATTTAGTGGGCGCAAAGCAAGAGCCCACCCTGAATGAGACATGACAGGCCACACTTATACATAGCAGGCAGTGAGGCCTAGTGGTTAAGGCTTTGGACTTCAAACCTTTGAGGCGGGGGTCCGGTGCTCCAAACGGAGAAAAAAAAAAAGAAAGAAATGAAACCATCTCAGAGGTTGATAAAGGGGTCCGTCAAATAAAATAAGCTAAGCATTGACAGTCCACTGGGAGGAAACACAGGAGCAGGCAGACACCCAGTGGAGGGCACGGCAAGCGGGGCAGCAATGTGTTATCGGCTGTGCCACCGTCCTGCCTGCAGTAAACTAAACAACACCAATCAGGATGGGACACTCTGTGATGAGGCTCTGACGTGATCTTCATCGTGTGCCATTTGTGTCTCCTCCTCCTAATTAATATTTTACCAGAAGCCATTGACAAGTTCACAGAGTGCGTTAAGACTGCAAGATTTTTAATGAGTGCAGGACACGCTGTATAAAAATGACATGTTCAGCTTGGTGCCATTAAGTCACAGTGGGGACTGCAAGCGCAGACTAGGGGTCCTGAAGGGTGGGCATCAGTCTTGAACAATCCAACGGGAGAACTAGCAGGTGCCATAGCAAGGCAGGCATTGGGTTGTGAAGGCTACACACTCCCCTAAATGGAGGGTCCACCAACCAGCAACAGTACAACTAGAGGTCTGGTAGGTAAAGAAGGTTTGGGGATGTGCGGAGTCTGTCAAAATGGAGGGGCAATCAGCCTGTAACAGTATAATTAAGAAAACTGGCAGGTGACGTATGGTAAGGTGGACTTGGGGTTGTGAAGTTGAGCTGTGCCTCCCTAAACGGAGGGGCCACCAACCTGGAACAGTACAACTAGAGGTCTGGTAGGTGACATACGATAAAGAACGTTTGGAGATGTGCTGAGTCTGTCTAAATGGACGGGCCATCAGCCTGCAAAAATATAATTAAGAAAACTGGCAGGTGACATACGGTAAGGCCCGAGGTGGGGTTGCAAAGTCGAGCGTCCACACCTACCTATCTAAATGGAGGGGCCATCGGCATGGAAGTGTACCGCTAGAGAACTGCCAGGTGACAAAGTCGAGACGTGCCTGGATAAATGTCAGGTCAGCTGACCTAGAAAAGTACAACTAGACAACTGGCAGGTGACAATATGGTAAGGTAACGGCGGCATTGTGAAGTCGAGCTGTGCCTCCCTAAATGGAGGGGCCATCAGCCTGGAACATGACAACCAGATGACTGGCAGGTGACATACTGTATGATAAGACAGACTTGGGGCTATGAAGTCATCCCATGTTTGTCTACATGGAGGGGCCATCAGCCTGCAAAAGTATAATTAAGTAAACTGGCAGGTGACATACGGTTAGGGCCGAGGTGGGGTTGTAAAGTCAAGCATCTAGACATATGGTGGGACCGACCGTCTAGAAAAGTGCAACTAGAGAACTGGCAAGTGACCTACAGTTAGGTCCATAAATATTTATACAGAGACAACTTTTTTCTAACTTTGGTTCTGTACATTACCACAATGAATTTGAAATGAAACAACTCCGATGCAGTTGAAGTGCAGACTTTCAGCTTTAATTCAGTGGGGTGAACAAAACGATTGCATAAAAATGTGAGGCAACTAAAGCATTTTTTGAACACAATCCCTTCATTTCAGGGGCTCAAAAGTAATTGGACAAATTAAATAACTGGAAATCAAATGTTCATTTCTAATACTTGGTTGAAAACCCTTTGCTGGCAATGACAGCCTGAAGTCTTGAACTCATGGACATCACCAGATGCTGGGTTTCCTCCTTTTGAATGCTCTGCCAGGCCTTTACTGCAGTGGCTTTCAGTTGCTGTTTGTTTGTGGGCCTTTCTGTCTGAAGTTTAGTCTTCAACAAGTGAAATGCGTACTCAATTGGGTTAAGATCAGGTGACTGACTTGGCCATTCAAGAATTTTCCACTTCTTTGCTTTAATAAACTCCTGGGTTGCTTTGGCTGTATGTTTTGGGTCATTGTCCATCTGTATCATGAATCAATTTGACTGCATTTAGCTGGACTTGAGCAGACAATATGTCTCTGAACACCTCAGAATTCATTCGGCTGCTTCTGTCCTGTGTCACATCATCAATAAACACGAGTGTCCCAGTGCCACTGGCAGCCATGCACGCCCAAGCCATCACACTGTCTCCCTCCACCGTGTTTTACAGATGATGTGGTATGCTTTGGATAATGAGCTGTTCCACGTCTTCTCCATACTTTTTTCTTGCCATCATTCTGGTAGAGGTTGATCTTGGTTACATCTGTCCAAAGAATGTTTTTCCAGAACTGTGCTGGCTTTTTTAGATGTTCTTTAGCAAAGTCCAATCTAGCCTTTCTATTCTTGAGGCTTATGAGTGGCTTGCACCTTGCAGTGCACCCTCTGTATTTACTTTCATGCAGTCTTCTCTTTATGGTAGACTTGGATATCGATACGCCTACCACCTGGAGAGTGTTGTTCACTTGGTTGGCTGTTGTGAAGGGGTTTCTCTTCACCATGGAAATGATTCTGCGATCATCCACCACTGTTGTCTTCCGTGGACGTCCAGGTCTTTTTGCGTTGCTGAGTTCACCAGTGCTTGCTTTCTTTCTCAGGATGTACCAAACTGTAGATTTTGCCACTCGTAATATTGTAGCAATTTCTCGGATGGGTTTTTTCTGTTTTTGCAGCTTAAGGATGGCTTCTTTCACCTGCATGGAGAGCTCCTTTGACCGCATGTTGTCTGTTCACAGCAAAATCTTCCACATGCAAGCACCACACCTCAAATCAACTCCAGGCCTTTTATCTGCTTAATTGATAATGACATAACGACGGACTTGATCACACCTGCCCGTGAAATAGCCTGTGAGTCAATTGTCCAATTAGTTTTGGGCCCCTGAAATGAAGGGATTGTGTTAAAAAAATGCTTTAGTTGCCTCACATTTTTATGCAATCGTTTTGTTCACCCCACTGAATTAAAGCTGAAAGTCTGCACTTCAACTGCATCTGAGTTGTTTCATTTCAAATTCATTGTGGTAATGTACAGAACCAAAATGAGAAAAAAGTGGTCTCTGTCCAAATATTTATGGACCTAACTGTATTTTAGCTGGGTTGTTGCCCAGACTTACATTTATTTTTTTGTTTTTTTTATGTATATTATATTATGAATTCTATTTTGGGTTTGTTTTGTCTTCATTGTGTTTATGTAATATAACGATTTTCATTTATGTTGTTTGTAGGAATTGCTTTTCATTTTTGTATTATGTTAAGCTTCAAGAGGTTAGCTTTCTGTGTTATCTGCCCTGCCTCCTATATGGGGAGCCAAAGGAGGCGGGGCCACCTGATTATGCAGCAACAGGAGGGGACCGCCCCCCCCAAACCCCACCCCAAGGCAGTATAAACTGAGAAGCTGCTCATCTGGCAGCCATGTTGGCATTGCAGTTTTTGGATTCCTGATTCTTGTTTTGTGAGGATACCCTGGTTTTGGCTCCTGCTTTGATTAAAGTACCGTTTTTGGTTTATGTGCTGGTGTAACAGAGTTAATCTGGTTTTCCATGCTATATTTTGAGTACTGAGAAAAGCGCTATATAAATGTAATGAAGAATTATTATTATTATATTTGTACAGGGAGATTCACTCAAACAAGGCCCCAAATATTCTGCTGTAATATATTCTGTGTAGGATGAAGCAATCTGAACCAGAAAAAATCCGCTCTACCTTGACGTATGTGGAGTCGATTGCATGACATGCGATGCTGCAAGTGGTTTTTGTTTTCTGCCAGACACATTTCAACGTGGCGCTCCATGTTCCTGAACGTATCGGCAAGCGTCTCGGTGGGGATAGCAGCAATTTCACGTTGGATGTTTTCCTTCAGATCTCTACCACAGTGCGAGGCTTGTTCCCATAGACTTTTCCGTTGAGCAGACCCCAGAGGAAGAAGTCTGGTGGTGTCAGATCCGGCGACCGTGGTGGCCAAAGCCCCTTTGAAATGACCCTGTTGCTGAAGAAGGACTCAATTTCTGCCGTACTCCTTGCCGATGTGTGACACGTTGCTCCATCTTGCTAGAAGTCACCTTCTGTTAACTGACGATCATCCAGTTGATTCTGACATCACTTAAATGAGGCTTGAACCATGAAGACACTCTGCTCAATACTGAACACCAGCATCCTGATGAGAAGTCGAGTGACTGAGTGAAGGGGTACGGGCGACATACACCTAGAAGTTGCAAGCGGAGGTTAAACGTCGTGATGGCTGTCCGGTGCCTACCTCATTGCTCCGACACATCGCTCCATATACTGAGGAGCACACTGCACGCTGTTTCGTTCAGATTGCTTCATCCTAGCGAGAGTTAGTACAGTACTCGGGGCCTCTTTCGAGTGAATCTCTCTGTACCTTGGGGTTTTTTTTTTGTATTTCCCTAAAATTGTTACACTACTTTTACGTAATATGTTCAAAATGTTAGGTAGGAACCAATCATTGGGACAGCATGTGTTGCAGGCTATCGATTGGGGGTCCATTTACGGATACTCATGTCCTTAGATCTACAAGCCCGTATTTGGCTTGATAGAGAAAAAGTTGAATAGAAGCACCCCAGAAAATTTCGCAAGAGCCTCGTTTTACGTTACAATTTCTTTCTTTGTTTTCCCTTTTGCTCTCTCCGCATGTATTTGGCTTATGGGAGTAAATAAAGTGGCCAAGATTCTTAAGAGCAACGGGCATATGGTCTTTTACTGTCTTACGCTGGCTTGGTTTGCTTTTAGGTTTTGAACCTTCTTTAGCTGCCTTGTCTCCCTTTTTCAAATCATAAGGAAGTTTAGTGAACTTTTGTCACCTTTCCGCTCTCCTTCTGACATGTGGTCCATTTTTAGGCCTGTGCAGGCCAGAGCCTGGCATTTGAGCAGGGAGTCTAAGCTATCGGACATGAGGCTTGCCTTGGGGTGTGTTGGTCTGGCTTTGAGATACTTTGAGGCCTGCACACATTCCACTATCTTTGTGTTTGGGAAATCACAATAATTATGGATGATTGAGTGCACAGGTACCCCCCCCCCCCCACTTCCCCAAATCTCCTCTATGACTTGTCAATTGAAGTGGAGAAATCACAGGTGGGACGGCAAAATCTACAAACATTTTTCACAATGCCAAAGAAAACACTGAGAGAGTAACATCTCTCTACTAATGTTGTGAACTGATCTTGCATTGTCACTTACCCATTCATCGTCATCCACACCTTCAAAGGAGTCCTGTGGCAAAGGGTCATCCCGGTTGCCCAGCTTCCCCACCATTGCACTCAGAAGCTGGAGACACAAAAGTCAAAATGTTTTAGGGCCACGTTCCACCATGGCAGCGGCTGTCAAAAAAGGTCAGAGGCGCGTTACTTGTATAGGTCACTGAGGCCTCACCTTCTCTTGTAATGAAACAAATCTCACCAGCAGGGGGTGTTCACGGTGGCACCTCTACAGTCGCAGTGTTGGCACTTCACCCAGTCCAGGGATGTGGATGTGGCATTGATACGAACGTATCCAGTCGTTATTTAACAAGCTGCACATTTCTTTACATATCAGTGTAGGCAATGAAAATGGAGACGACTACCAGCCCTTGGCACATGTGACAAGGCGGATCACGGTAACACGAGTAGTCAGCGTAGCGTGTTTGCAAAAGTCGGCTTGGCGTGTTTAGCTATTTATAGGTTAAGGGAATAAGAATGGTTAAATATGCCGGGTGGGCACTGCAGGGTGGTGTGCCACAAGTGGTGTTGTGTGGTAGGGGGGGGGGCGGCATGGAGTTGATGGCTTGCAGGTTGTAAAATAGAGCTGGGGAAGTCCGCTAGAGAGCACAGATGGAGGTCTCACCCATATGGGCACATAGGCGAGACCAGGAGGCTGATTAGTGCATGGTGGCATAACTGGGGGAAGAGCTGCCTGAGAGTGACTGTACAGTGGTGGCCAAAAGTTCTGAGAAGGACCCAAGTGTTGGCTTTAACAACGTTTGCTGCTTCAGATCTTTGTGTCAGATGTTTCTGTGGTACACTGAAGTAGAATTACAAGCATTTCAGAAGTTTCAAAGGCTTTTATTGACAATGACATGAAGTTTATGTTCAGAGTCCATATTTGCAGTGTTGGTCCTTCTTTCTTTTTCAAGATCTCTGCAGTTTGCCCTGGCAGGCTGTCCATCAACTTCTTGGCCAAATCCTGACTAATGGCAGCCCATTCTTGCATAATCACAATTGGTGGAATTTTGTTTGCCCACCCACCTCTTGAGGATTGAACACAAGTTCTCTCTGGGGGGAGTTTCCTGGCCATGGACCCCAAATGTCTATGTTTTGTTCCCCAAGCCACTTAGTTCTCACTTTGGCCTTATGGCCCGGTGCTCCGTCATGCTGGATTGTTCATTGTTGGGTCACCAAACTGTTCTTGATGGTTGGTAGAAGTTGCTCTCGGAGGATGTTGTGGTCCCATTCTTTATTCAATGGCTGTGTTCGTAGGCCAAATTGTGAGTGAGCCCTGCACTGCCTTGGCTGACATGAATGGTCTCAGGATGCTTTACTGTTGGCGTGACACAGGACTGATGGTAGCGCCACTCACCTTTTCTTTTCTTTTTTCTTGATGCCCCACACAATCAGAAAGACAATGACTTGACCCCAGCAGTCCAATCCCAGAATATCAGTCTGCCCCTGATGTTTTTCTTGGCTTCTTTGCTGCCCTTCTTGAAACCCACCAGGCCATCCTGCAAAAGTCTTCACCTCACTCCCACCTGCTTGCTGCCTTGCCATTCCTGAACCAGCACTGCACTGGTGGTGCCCACAGCTGAACCAACTTTAGTAGACGCTCCTGGCGCTTGCTGGACTTTCTTGGGCGCCCTGAAGCCTTCTTCACAACATGCAGTAAAAATGGGTTTTTTAGGAATGAAGTTCATTTTCATGGGAAAGAGGGACTTGGCAATGAATTGCACAGGATCTGCTCACTCTTCAGAACATTCTGGAGTCGATGCAAATTTCCATCATAAAAAACTGAGGCAGCAAACTTTGTGAAAATTAATATTTGTGTCATTCTCCAAACTTTTGGCCATGACTGAAGCTTCTCTGGCACAGTAGGTAAAGCTGAGGGGAGAAGTCGGTGAGTAGCCCCCCAGTGGGGTATCTGTGTTCTTATATCACACAAGTGCCGAACATCAGCAAGAGAGAGCAGGGAAGAGAAAAGGTTGCGAATCAGTAGCTGAATTATGATAAAGCGAGGGGCTGATGGTTGGCATGTGATCGGTGGTGTGGGAATCGGGACGAACAAAGAGAGAGAGGAGGTCTGTAAAGGAGTGTTTGGCAGTTGGGACTCCGACGATACAGGAATGAGGGAGACGTGGAACTAGTCACAGGGGAGAAGTGCTGTGCTTAATCGTTCCCTGATCCATTAGTTCAGATGAATCATTTTTATCGTTTCTTTTTAACCGTGAAGGAGGTCTGTCTGAAAGTATTTTTGCTGTATCCTTTATTTCTTATATTGCCAAAAGTATTGGGACGCCCCTCCAAATCATTGAGTTCAGGTGTTCCAATCATTTCCATGGCCAGAGGTGTATAACATCGAGACCCTCGGCACGCAGACGGCTTCTGCAAACATTTGTGAAAGAACGGGTCGCTCTCAGGAGCTCAGGGGATTCAAGCCTGGTACCTTTGATAGGATGTCACCTGTGCAGTAAGTCCATTTGTGAAATTTCCTCGCTACTAAATATTCCACAGTCAACTGTCAGTAGGATTATAACAAAGTAGAAACAATTGGGAACAACAGCAACTCGGCCATGAAGTGGTAGGCCACGACAAATCACAGAGCTGGGACAGCGCATGCTGAGGGGTGCAGAAGTCGCCAACTTTAGCTACAGACCTCCAAAAGCTCAAGAACAGTGCAGCGTAGAGAGCTTCATGGAATGGGTCTCCATGGCCGAGCAGCTGCAGCCAAGACTGACATCACCAAGTGCAATGCAGTGGTGTAAAGCCCACCGTGTCCTCTGGAGTGACGAATCACACTGGCGATCTGATGGACGAGTCTGGCCAGGAGAACGGTACTCACCTGACTGCACTGTGCCAAGTGTAAAGTTTGGTGGAGGTGGGGATTAGGGTGTGGGGTTGGGCTTGGCCATCCTAGTTCCAGTGAAAGGAACTCTTAATGCTTCAGCATACAAAGCCATTTAGGACAATTTCATGCTTTTTGGGGATGGCAACATGACTGAGCACACACACCAGTGCACAAAACGAGGTCTCTATAGAGACTGGCCTGCACAGAGCCCTGACCGACCTCAACCCGACAGAACACCTTTGGAGATGGCGAGCGAGCCAGGCCTTCTCGTCCAACATCGCCGCCTGACCTCACAAATGCTCTCCTGGGTCACAAATTCTCATAAACACACAACTTGTGGAAGGCCTTCCCAGAAGAGTTAAAACTGCTAGAGCTGCAAAGGGTGGGCCGACTCCACATTAAAGACTATGAATTAAGAAGGGGATGTCATTAAAGTTCATTTGTGTGTTAAGGCAGGCGTCCCAATACTTTTGGCAATAAAACGTATAATCTGAAGTGTGTGTGTGTGTGTGTGTGTGCGTGTGTGTGCAGCGTTTCTCAACCTTTAAGTATTTGCGACCCGAGTTTTCATAACCGTTTTAATCGCGCCCCCCTAACGTTTTTTTGAAAGGAGCCCACTAATACCAATTTGTTCTTTTTTAATTAATGATATATCATAGATGCATATTTTATTATACCTACTTAACTTTTATCGACATTTATCTAACTCTCTATTTATTTTTCTAGTATCAGAATGTAGTTTAAGTTCATTTGTTTTGGTTTCAATAGATGTATTTTTCATATTTTTCACATCTTCGCGCCCCCCTTTTTTGTTACTTCACGCCCCCCTAGGGGGTCCCGCCCCACAGTTTGAGAACCACTGGTGTATTATGAAAAGAAGGCACTTCATTTAAATCAAGTACAGTCATTTATAAAAGCTGTGGTCATTGTGTCGGTGTGGCTCATTCTCACACTGGGGGGGGCTCCATCATGAACTACAAGATGCCCGCCCAGGATTTAATACATACTGGGCGCCGAGGGCACAGGGCATCACCGCCCATCATGTACCTGTAAAGGACTGCACTAAATGGCAGACAACCATCCAGCTGACTAAACATGACGTGTTGTGTGGATAAGAGCAGCTGCTAGTCTGAGAACCCACCAATCGTAATTACCGCTTGGTTCTGACCCGTCTGTTAGTTAGGAGCTCTGCTGGCGTCTTGAAGCACTGCAAGGTTTCAGTGCGATTTCTGAGGTCCACGCTCATCTAGTTTATCCGAGGTGTCTTCCTTTTTATCACAGTATGTGCTGATGTCTCCAGCAGCTACTCTTTAATAGCGTAATAAATTCACTTTTGCAATCTGCAAGCTGGCCTTCTTCTCTTCTGACAAAGCCCCACATGCCTTCTATCATAATGCATGGTTAATAATTTGAAGTCATTGGCAAAGAACTCCAACAGAAGGACTGCTGGATACTTCCCAAATATTTAGCACTGCTACCCTTAACTCCAGGGCAGCTAAAAAGGTTGGCATTTCCAGAGACAGGAATGATGAATGGGATCAAAAACAGACATGTTTTATCATTTTCGCTCCTGCTTGTAACTAAAAGAACCAAGCGGGTGGGCATCTGAGTGCCACCACATCAGGGGAGTGGAGCCTGCTGAAAAAGACGTCACATCAGGTTTACCTCCTCTTTCTTCTGCTCATCGGACTTCTCTTCCAGGTATACAGAGGAGGGTGCGTACTTCCTCACGGGGATCTCTTTTGGAGCTTGACTCACTGCATAGACAGACAGACAGACATCTGCTGAGTGTGAAGCAAATTGCAGGAACAAATTGTATGATTGGAAGAAGAAGGGTGACGGCTCCAGCATCGGCTAAGCATCAGCCACATGTGTTATGGCAACCTGCTGGTACTCATGAACTGCTGGAGCTGGTACCCTGATTTTGGGAGGACTGGAGGTCCGCATGTTTCCTAGCAAGTACATACAAGTTACACAGAATGTCTGAAAAACAAGAGGAGACTGTTCAAACCTTGTTTGGATAGGTTATAGTCAAGCTGTCCCAATATACACTGCCTGGCCAAAAAAAAAGTCGCCACCTGGATTTAACTAAGCAAATAGGTACGAGCCTCCTATTGGATAATTACTGCATGGGCGATTATCTTTCAGCTGGAAACAAGTTATTTAACCCCAACTGGTGCAATGAGTTGCTTCTCATTTCTTAAACAACCATGTCGAAAGACACATCTCATGGTCGTGGAAAAGATGTTAGTCTGTTTGAGAAGGGTCAAATCATTGGCATGCATCAAGCAGAGAAAACATCTAAGGAGATTGCAGAAACTACTAAAATTGGGTTAAGAACTGTCCAACGCATTATTAAAAACTGGAAGGATAGTGGGGACCTATCGTCTTCGAGGAAGAAATGTGGCCGGAAAAAAATCCCGAATGATCGTGATCGGCGATCTCTTAAACGTTTGGTGAAATCAAATCAAAGAAAAACAACAGTAGAACTCAGGTCTATGTTTAATAGTGAAAGTAAGAGCATTTCCACACGCACAATGCGAAGGGAACTCAAGGGATTGGGACTGAACAACTGTGTAGCTGTAAGAAAACCACTAATCAGTGAGGCAAACCGGAAAAAAGGCTTCAGTTTGCTAGGGAGCATAAAGATTGGACTCTGGAGCAATGGAAGAAGGTCATGTGGTCTGATGAGTCCAGATTTACCCTGTTCCAGAGTGATGGGCGCATCAGGGTAAGAAGAGAGGCAGATGAAGTGATGCACCCATCATGCAAGATCTTGGTGAAAAATTAATGTAACACTGGATGGAACTAAATCTTTTGACATTGCAGAAGCTTATTGAAACAATGCCACAGCGAATGCGTGCTGTAATCAAAGCTAAAGGCGGTCCAACGAAATATTAGAGTGTGTGACCTTTTTTTTTGGTGGCGACTTTTTTTTTGGCCAGGCAGTGTATTTGAAGTACTTTGCATTGAAATAAATAATAAATAAAAACAACAGACACAATAGTGTTACTGGCATCTGAAATAGCGAAATGGAAAGCTAAACCAGTGCTTGTCCTTCACGACCAGTTAAAAGGTTCAGAATTTTCTGAGTTTTGCCTATCTGCAACCAAAATAGATATAAGGGAAAGTTTATTGATTGCAAAACTACTTCTTCTTTCGGCTTCTCCCGTTAGGGGTTGCCACAGAGGATAATCTTCTTCCATATCTTTCTGTCCTCGTCATCTTGCTCTGTCACACCCATCACCTGCATGTCCTCTCTCACCACATCCATAAACCTTCTCTTAGGTCTTCCTCTTCTCCTCTTCCCTGGCAGCTCTATCCTCAGCATCCTTCTCCCAATAAACTCAGCATCTCTCCTCTGTACATGTCCAAACCAATGCAATCTCACATCTCTGACTTTGTCTCCCAACCGTCCAACTTGAGCTGACCCTCTAATGTCCTCATTTCTAATCCTATCCATCCTCGTCACACCCAATGCAAATCTTAACATCTTTATCTCTGCCACCTGCTTTCTGGTCAGTGCCACTGTCTCCAGCCCATATAACATAGCTTTTCTCACTACTGTCCTGTAGACCTTCCCTTTCACTCTTGCTGATACCCGTCTATCACAAATCACTCCTGACACTCTTCTCCACCCATTCCACCCTGCCTGCACTCTCTTTTTCACTTCTCTTCCACAATCCCCATTACTCTGTACTGTTGATCCCAAGTATTTAAACTCATCCACCTTCTCCAACTCTACTCCCTGCATCCTCACCATTCCACTGACCTCCCTCTCATTCACACACATGTATTCTGCTTGTTCCTACTGACCTTCATTTCTCTCTTCTCATATCTCCACCTCTCCAGGGTCTCCTCAGCCTCCTCCCTACTATTGCTACAGATCACAATGTCATCAGCAAACATCACAGTCCACGGGGACTCCTGTCTAATCTCATCTGTCAACCTGTCTATCACCACTGCAAATAAGAAAGGGCTCAGAGCCGATCCCTGATGTAATCCCACCTCCGTCACTCCTACCACAGACCTCACCACAGTCACACTTCCCTCGTACATATCCTGTTCAACTCTTACGTACTTCTCTGCCACTCCTAACTTCCTCATACAATACCACAGCTCCTCTCAGTCACCCTGTCATATGCTTTCTCCAGGTCCACAAAGACGCAATGCAGCTCCTTCTGGCCTTCTCTAAACTTCTCCATCAACACCCTCAGAGCAAACATCACATCTGTGGTGCTCTTTCTTGGCATGAAACCACACTGCTGCTCACTAATCGTCACCTCACTTCTTAACTGAGCTTCCACTACTCTTTCCCATAACTTCATGAGGTGGCTCATCAATTTTATCTCCCTGTAGTTACTGCAGTCCTGCACATCCCCCTTATTCTTAAATATCGGCCCACCAGTACACTTCTCCTCGACTCCTCTCACTTTCCAAGATTCCATTAAACAATCTGGTTAAAAACTCCACTGCCATCTCTCCTAAACACCTCCATGCTTCAACAGGTATGTCATCTGGACCAATGGCCTTTCCATTTTTCATCCTCTTCATCGCTGTTCTTACTTCCTCCTTGCTAATCCGTTGCACTTCCTGATTCACTATCTCCACATCATCCAACCTCATCCCTCTCTCGTTCTCTTCATTCATCAGCCTCTCAAAGTACTCTTTCCATCTGCTCAACACACTCTCCTCGCTTGTGAGTACAAAAACAAAAATTCAAGTAATTTAAAAAATAATAAATATTTAGCTGATTAAGGCATTTATGAGATGATCTTTCGAGGCGGTTGTCGACTTACAACGACATACAGTATATTAGTGTCTTCTTGCTACACGAACGCACTCGGCACTACGTTCAGCTGATGCTGCTACATCTCTTTCATTTTCGATCTCCAGATCACTTGCCTCAAATTTAGAGCACAATAAGTCACAGTCTGATTCAGCAATAATATGCAAAAAGTTTTCTACAGAGTATGTTGCTTTGCGCATTCGCTTTGCTCTCTCGCCAGATCCGCCTTTAGCTCCGCGCCTGTGTGAAGACAACTCAGGATGCTGGGTGGTTGGGTCTGACGAAGGTGTCCAAAGGGAACTCTTTTATGTTATTTTAGCAACGCTGGGTTAACAGGAGCCGATAAATTCTGATTTGAAAAAGTTTACCTGGAGTCGTGTTTTTAGGCTGCAGGCTCATTTTCCGGTGATCTCCATTGGAGCCGGCCAGCCATGCGGAGCCAGAGAGGCAGGCCTGCCACCATACAGACGTCTCGGGGAAAATGTCATCCTGAAAGAACTCTTTCTGTGAATGAAAGAAGAGATGGCATTAAAAACACAGCCTGTTAATCACTCTGTATTTGTGACTTTGGGACAGTGGATGTGCAGCAGGGTGACAGGTGATGTACACGGTGGCTGACGGACTGTATGACGTGGGGTGTCACATGTTATGTGGATGTGGCAAGTCAGCCGTACCAACATTCTTCGTCTTCTTCATCTTAAGACCTGTTGTGCCCTTGTAAAGGTTTCAGCCTGTGGCTCTGATTATGTCACACTGGGGTGAACGGCAACGTCTGGGCAATTCTTCTTGCAAAGCAGGAAAAAAAAAACCCTGGGCAGAGCGCCAGTCCATCACAGGGCAAACTCCGACTCACACCAAACATCAGTTCACCTCACCTACAAGTCTTTTTGGATATTGGGAGGAAACTGGACGACCCGGAGGGAGCCCACCCAGACATGTGTGGAGAACATGCAAACTCCATACAGGACACGAACCCTGGTCTTCATACTGTGAGGTGGCAGCACTACCACCGTGCCACCCAGTTCAAGAAAATAAGACAAATAAATCTGTGCTAGAAACCGAGCTTTCTGTGGGGGTCTGCACTGCAGGCTTGTTGTGCTGCTGAAATCAACTCCCAAGCAGGTGAGACGTGTAGACGTTCCAGTTTACTGTCACTTACCTTAACCCGGGGTACTTTGAAGACCACAGGCTCAATGGAGTTCTGACTCAGGCGCAGGGCTTTAGCAAACTCCACTTCTTGTATGTTGCATTCGATCTTTGGCAGGAACGCAAAACCCTGCAGGCAAAGAAAAGGATTAAGTGGAGTCAGGTTTATTGTCACGTGTGCCTAATACAATGTGTCCTCAGACAGCGGGCACCAAATACAATCTTCTTCTTCTTTCGGCTGCTCCCGTTAGGGGTCACCACAGTGGATCATCCCCTTCCATATCTTTCTGTCCTCGTCATCTTATTCTGTTACCCCCACCACCTGCATGTCCTCTCTCACCACATCCATAAACCTTCACTTAGGCCTTCCTCTTTTCCTCTTCCCTGGCTTAAGCTACACAATCATATGCAATGTTTATAGATGATCAAATTGTATTTGTTTGTGTGTTTTGAATTTTTTCGGCTGATGATGTTTATCCATTTTGCACACTAAGGACTTCATTTCAATCCTCGAAGCCCATCTTTTCTGTTTGTTTCTTTGCTTGGTCACCAATCACGCCAAGACGACTGAGCAGATTTTCACAAAGTTCTGCATGCAGCTTGCTGTTGGTCCAACTTAAACTACAGGCTATGTGGTGTTCATCAGGGAGGGGAGTTGTAACAGTGGGACCACCCTAAACCTGCTCTTTACTCCAAAATGGCCAAGTCCATGTTAATGAAATTTTCCACATATCATAAAACTGGACTTGTGCTTTTTGGTTAATCTACATCTCTCTCTCTCTCTCTCTCTAATATATATATATATATATATATATACACACACAGTATATATATATATATATATATATATATATATATATATTTATATATAAAAAATCCAACGTCTGTCTGTCTGCTGTTCACGACAGAACTACTTCACGGATTGAGATCGGGTTTTTTTCTATAATTTTCTTGAACATTCCGGTTGATTTTGAGACTTCTCTCATTGCGCTAATCACAGTTCGCTTACAGGAGCAATATATTCACACAAATCAGAGACAGCGAAGTGAGGAGGCGGGGCCACTGGAGTAGGGAGCTGGGCGGGGCCCTCCTCACTCACTCACTCATGCGCCAGCCTCCGTTTGAATCACTCTCGCCACGTGTTGGAGCGTACCCTGTCTCTACTTCGCTAACGATACCTGTTTGCTTACTGAAATAAACTGCATTTGTTTCCCACTGTATCACCGTTTTTAAGAGGGGGTTTCGGAAGAGCGACCGCGTCTCCTTGGGGTGCGTGCAGCCCCCCTCTTCACAATTTGAGCAGCAGAGATGCAAAGTGGCTGGCGTGTAGCGCAGGCCTGGGGTAGTTGGTGAGTGAAGTGAGCGGGGGATGGGTGGACACCCCCTAGTACATATATAAAATCTGACGCCTGTCTGTCCACTTTTCACAAGAGAACTACTTAACGGATTTAGATCGAGTTTTTTTTGTTTGAACATTCCGGTTGATTTTGCAACCTCTCTCATCGCAATTTAAGTATCATAGTTCTATTGCGGGTGGCGCAGTGGTTGCGCTGCTGCCTCGCAGTTAGGAGACCCGGGTTCGTGTCCTGCATGGAGTTTGCATGTGGCGGAGTGGTGGCTCTGAGGCTAGGGATCTGCACTGGCAATCAGAAGGTTGCCGGTTCGAATCCCGTAAATGCCAAAAGAGACTCTGCTCTGTTGGGCCCTTGAGCAAGGCCCTTAACCTGCAATTGCTGAGTGCTTTGAGTAGTGAGAAAAGCGCTATATAAATGCAAAGAATTATTATTATTATGTTCTATCTTTGACTCTAGCATGTCATTTAAAGCGCATATTACAAAGTTGTCCAAAACATACTTCTTCCATCTTAAAAATGTTAGGAAATTAAGGCACTTTCTAAATAAACAGAATTCTGAGAAATTAATTCATGCATTTATCTCTAGTAGGATTGACTACTGCAATGCGGTGTTCACTGGATGTTCAAACTGTTCTTTATACAGCCTTCAGTTAATCCAAAATGCGGCTGCGAGAATTATTACAAGAACAAGAAAATACGAACACATAACTCCAGTTCTTAAATCCTTACACTGGCTCCCGGTTAAGTTTAGGGCAGATTTCAAAATCCTTCTTTTAACATATAAAGCATTAAATGGACACGGTCCGGCTGACTTGTCTGAACATATCATGACTTTCAAACCTGAGCGCACATTAAGATCTCAAGATGCTGGTCTGCTAATGATTCCAAGGATTAATAAAATAACAATGGGAGGTCGAGCTTTTAGTTACAGAGCGCCTAAACTGTGAAGTGGCCTGCCTGCCACTATAAGAGATGCCCCTTCAGTCTCAGCTGTCAAATCCCGGCTGAAGACTCACGACTTCAGTTTAGCACACCCTGACTAGAGCTGCTGATTAACTGTACAGACTGCATCTCTGTTGTTAGTCATTAGCACTAAACATAAGTAACATGATAGTTATAGTTTGTTACTAACCCTCACCTATTCCGTTTCTCTTCTCGGTACTCAAATGTGGCACTTGGTGCCACGGCCCACCTGCCAAGTTGTTTTGCCTGCCTAAGGTAAAGTCATCCCAGATGGAGGATCGCAGGAATCGTGGGGTAGAGGGGTCCTTTCATCATATTGGCTGGCCCAGCACAGTTTCAGCTGTGAAATGGCCAAATGGGGGAGGCAGCTTGATGGATGAGGTCTCCAGGAGTCTAAAATTATCCAAATCTTATTATGTGATATCATCTACTGTTAAATTCTGCTCCGTACTTCTAAAATTTTATTTTTATACTGTATTGAGGATTTGTTCTGTTCTGTGTATTGTATTGTATTGACTCCATTTCTTTTTGACACCCACTGCACGCCCAACCTACCTGGAAAGGGGTCTCTCTTTGAACTGCCTTTCGAGAGGTTTCTTCCATTTTTCCCTACTAGGTTTTTTTGGGAGTTTTTCCTTGTCTTCTTAGAGAGTCAAGGCTGGGGGGCTGTCAAGATGCAGGGCCTGTTAAAGCCCATTGCGGCACTTCCTGTGTGATTTTGGGCTATACAAAAATAAACTGTATGTTCTCCCCATGTCTGCGTGGGTTTCCTCTCACAGTCCAAAGACATGCAGGTTAGGTGCATTGGTGATCCTAAATTGTCCCTAGTGTGTGTGTGTGTGTGTGTGTGTGTGTGTGCCCTGCAGTGGGCTGGCACCCTACCAGGGATTTGTTCCTGCCTTGCACCCTGTGCTGGCTGGGATTGGCTCCAGCAGACCCCCGTGACCCTGTAGTTAGGATATAGCAGGTTGGATAATGGATGGATGGATGTATAGTTCGATTGCGGTACCGATTAGCACAAATCTGAGAGGCTGCAGGCCGAGGAGAGGGGCCCTTCTCACTCATGCGCCAGCCTCCGTTTGAGTCGCTCTACCTCTCGCCACGTCGCCTCCACTTAGCTAGCGATACCAGTTTGTTCAGCAGACATTATCATCTAGAGATTGTTAAGGAGTAACGTTTGACATTTTTGAGAGAGATCAGAGCTACGTGTGTTTTAGAGGGTACTTGCTGATTGGCAGAGATATCACGGCCATGTGCTTTTCTCTCCCGTCAGAGCTGAACACGATCAGATACAGTGGCAACATTTGATGTTACAGCGTGCCTACCTTCTGCTTGGCCAAAATTACATTTCTTTTTATTTTTTTTTATTCATTTTTAAAGTTTTTGTCCAGTTTCACTACTATTTGGGCAGAGCCACGGGGGACAGCTAGTAACGTCTGAATTCACAGCACAGGTAATACGAATCTTTAAGTTTACATTTCAAGTGAACTGGATGGCAGCAATGACCCTTTAAGAAGGCATCACAAAGCTAAACATCGCCATCACTTTCATTCCGCAGTGGTAACATGCTGAACTGGACTGACCAGACTACCCAGGGTCTTCCTCCATCTCCTCCTTGGGAATTCCCACACACCTCCAGTCCAGCTGATTTCATCCCACCCAGCATGACCTGGCTCTGCCCCTTAAAACAAATCATCTGTGCACACACACACACACACACTGATGCGGAGGAACTGTGGAAGCTTTGCAATGATTTCCTCTTGTCGGTCAATAATAGGGATGGCATTGTGTCCAGAAAGGGCAGGGGGTCCTCAGCTGTTTTTGTAAAGGGGAGACCACTCGCCACAGCAGAATAAAGAGGAACAGGCAGCTTGCAGCCATTTTAGAGCTGCCCCACTATGGTGAAAGCTGACCGTGAGGACCCGGCTGGCACAGCTGAGGAAGTCGCTAAGGGGCACGTGTGTGGGACATGCCTACCAAATCTGCCAGCTTGTCAGAGTGCCCTCAGGAGATGTTAAGACCTCGCGTGATTTCAAGAACAGCATTTGTTTAGAATCCTTGTACCTTATGGGGATCACTTGAGCTGAAGCTGCTGCATTCCAAGAAATAAGGAGTCTCCCCGATGACCTCGTATACGTACGTCCTGGTGTCTCCCTACAATAAAGCAAACCAAAAATCACTCATGGAAGATGATGATGATGATGATAACTGCTCCTGTTATGAGATCAATACACACACTTAAGCACAGGTTTGAGTTCAGACAGATTGAGGTTGGTTTGGAATCTGTCATGGTGTCACCAGGGTGACTGTCACTTTGCTTATAAAGATGCCCAACAGTTGTAAGCAACACAATGAATGATGAGCCCAATTCAAAATGGACCCTCGTCTCCTCTTTTGTGCTAAAAGTGACCCCCACTTTGAGAGTTGGGCTGTCACTGAGCACAGAGCACAAGGCCATGCTTGACAGGGTAAGAACGACTGGCACGTTTACTAAATAACTGATTCATGTCTGTAAGGGAGAAGGGGAGATGGTCAAAATGGATAACGGTCAATAATTGCTTTTATTCTACTGACTTCGATTTTCTTTTTTTGGTCTCGCTCTTTGTTGTTTTGGCACTTACCGATCTCCCAGTTTCAACCCTTTTCTGTTTCACGTCTCTCTCCTGGTTTGCCATTTAAAAATCGTGTCGGCTTCCCTACGCAACATCATTGTAGCTTACTGTAAATGCCATACTTTATGCCCTACAAAGCCAGTTGTCCCCAACTGTCACTGCATGCACCTTCGTGCACTTTTCTTGTTACCTTTCCAGTTAGAAAGACGACGCTGGTGTCTTCATCGTAGAAGGGAATCAGCGTGGAGGGAGAGGTGTCGATACTGAGGGCCACCAGCGGTCCCAGACGACAAAGCGCCAACCTGGTACAGGGAGATTTGCCTTTCACTCCGACTGTTCAAAGAAAGCAACAGGAACAGGTAAAGTAAAAAAATTTGGGACATGAACATCAGTAGGCGGAGTTACCCCAAACTATTCTAGAACATTTACTGCTCTGATCTTTCTGACCCAATAGCAATCAACGAGAGGACTCCATCATGAATTGCAGAATTACGGTATTTGAGGGTTCCCCTAGAGCGCCTCTTTCTCTCGCACGATTTGTCTCAAAAACTAATCGGCATATCGTCATCTCATAACAGGCTTAAGTTTTGAGTTTGGTATTTTTCAGTCCAGTCGTTTTAGCTCTGGACCGTCCTCAAGAAACTGATACACACACCCATCCATCGAGATATCGATGTTTTCGGCTTCAGGGGACCCTCGAGATCCGTGGAAAACTGGAGATTGAAATTTTTAACAAATCTAAAGCTTTCGCTCCTCTACCATAGACAATAGGTTATGGTTTTGGGGGGCACAAAGCAAAAAAAGTCAGAGATGCTTCACCAGAGTATTCACGTCCAATCAGGATATTCTTAGGCTCTTCATACTGTGAAGTTATTCTGGGTGGCGGTACCCTTATTGGCCAGCAGAGGACGCTACCCTCGCAGTCAGAGGTCTTTCAAGCCACTGTAGAGCCGCACAGCAATACCTCAATGCAATTTGTGACTGAAGTGTCACGGCGGACACCGCAGGATGTTCTGAAGTTGGAGAGATGGAGGAGCAGACGTCACCACAGGTGTTGTAGGGCAGCTACAGACTAGCAGTCTCAGGAGGGCAGTTAAGGTTGAGGGTGAGTTTGGTTGGCGTGTAGTATAAACTGCTAAGGTTAGGGGTAACTTAAGGTTAGCAGTAAGTGTTGTTAAAGTTATGGTTAGCGTGTACTAGAAACAGTTAAGATTAGGGTAAGGTAAGGGTAAAGTTAGGGGTCACAAAAGTGACCAGTGCCAATGTACAATCAGACAGGGCAGCTTCAGTAACCCACTGGGTTATCCCTCACAACTTAAATTGAGACGTTACTGTCATGATAGCCAAACATCACTTACCTGTCAAACCCCGACACCAGTAGATATTTGGCTGCACAAACCCACACCACTCGGGCCCCTCGAGGACCTACAGGACCAGGGCCTTCCTGTTGGAGGAGAGAGGGAGGAAGGCTTAGAGATCCGATGTAAAGTGATAACACTTGGGAAAATATTCTGTTACCATCTTGTGCATAAAATATGTTGCAAAAATATAAAAAACATGAATATTACTATGCATTCTGCTACTTATTTATATTTATGAGGGGGGGCGGAGCCTTCAACCCACACACACAATGGCGTGTAAAGCCAATTTTAGAACAAACTGAAACTGAAGCATTGGCTGAATCAAGCAACAGTGACGTCAATGTGAGCCGGTCATCGGACATTGACATGGATAGTGAAACTGAATACGGCACTGAATGATGATAACCGAACCGCCGGGATATGTCAGGTGACTTCAGTGGTGTAATTCTGCAGTGGGGTGCACCATCTACATGGCGAAAAGGTAAAATGACTGCAATCAACTAGAAAGACAAGAAGGATGCTGGCCCCCTAAGCACTGTGCTCACAATGCAGCAACTGTCAAAGTTCACATCAGCGAAATGTCACTAAGCATTGTGGTGTCCTATGATAACTCAAAGGGGCGCGTCGATCGTGTGGATCAGGCACTGACGTTTGATCCTCTCATACTCAAGCCCCTGAAAAAAAATCGGAAGTGGTCTCCCCTCGACTTTCTTGTATACTCGGATATATGGATGGATATCTGAGGAGTTAACCGCAAGACAGTGATTATATTTTTATATTATGTACAGTAAAGAACCATCAACAACAAATGAATTTATTTAACAATTATTATAAAAGTAAAGTTGAATAAATCGGACTCTGCAGCTGCTTAAATTAAAGGTAAAGCACCACTTCAGGTAGCGGAAATAGCCCAAAAGTTGATAGAAATTGACGTTTTGTACCTAATACTTGTATGCAAAATTTGGTTGACCAAAGTGAAAGTGTACTCAAGTTGTCGTGTTTACACACACACACAAACACACACAGACATAATTTCAAAAATGGTATTTTCAGACTCAGGGAGGTCTAAAATGTCGAGATTCATCAAAATCTCGAAATCAAATTTTTGGACGATTACAATACTTTCCTTGTGAGAAAGTAAATTGGACTCAGGGAGGTCTAAAACATCGTGATTCGTCAAAATCTCGATATCGAAGTTTTGGACGATTACAATGCTTTCCCTATGAGAAAGCAAATCTGACTCAGGGAGGTCTAAAACGTCGAGATTCACCAAAATCTCAAAATTAAATTTTTGGACGATTACAACCCTTTCTAAAACATCGTGATTCATCAAAATCTCGATATCGAAGTTTTGGACGATTGCAACACTTTCCCTGTGAGAAAGTAAATTGGACTCAGGGTGGTCTAAAACATTGAGATTCATCAAAATCTCAAAATTAAATTTTTGGACGATTACAATACTTTCCCTACAAGAAAGTAAATCCGACTCAGGGAGGTCTAAAATGTCAAGATTCATCAAAATCTCTATCGAAGTTTTGGACGATTACAACACTCTCACTACGAGAAAGTAAATTAGATTCAGGGAGGTCTAAAACATCGTGATTCATCAAAATCTCAATCAAATTTTTGGACGATTACAATACTTTCCCTATGGGAAAGTAAATCGGACTCGGGGAGGTCTAAAACATCGTGATTCATCAAAATCTCAGTATCGAAGTTTTGGACGATTACAATACTTTCCCTACAAGAACATAAATCCGACTCAGGGAGGTCTAAAACATCGTGATTCATCAAAATCTCTATTGAAGTTTTGGACGATTACAATACTTTCCTTGTGAGAAAGTAAATTGGACTCAGGGAGGTCTAAAACATTGTGATTCGTCAAAATCTCGATATCAAAGTTTTGGACGATTACAATACTTTCCCTATGAGAAAGCAAATCTGACTCAGGGAGGTCTAAAACGTCGAGATTCATCAAAATCTCAAAATTAAATTTTTGGACGATTACAACCCTTTCTAAAACATCGTGATTCATCAAAATCTCGATATCGAAGTTTTGGACGATTGCAACACTTTCCCTGCGAGAAAGTAAATTGGACTCAGGGAGGTCTAAAACATCGTGATTCATCAAAATCTCAAAATTAAATTTTTGGACGATTACAATACTTTCCCTACAAGAAAGTAAATCCGACTCAGGGAGGTCTAAAATGTCAAGATTCATCAAAATCTCTATTGAAGTTTTGGACGATTACAATACTTTCCCTACAAGAACATAAATCCGACTCAGGGAGGTCTAATACATCGTGATTCATCAAAATCTCTATCGAAGTTTTGGACAATTACAATATTTTCCCTATACTTCCTATACGAGAAAGTAAAAATACTAAAAGCAAAGTGTGCAAAGAAGCAGAGTTCTACTGTTCTGATTGTGACGTCGGGCTGCGTGTTGGTGACCTTTTCCAAGCATGTCACACAAAGGATGCATCAGTGCAGCGAAGGACACTAGACATGCCTTTCCTACTTTATTTATATTGATGTTTTGGGATTTACATGTTTTATTGTTATCACATAATAACATTTTTTTCTTGATTGAAAAAAAAAATTCAATGTTTTTGGCTGATTTTCTAAAGGCAAACATAACTCTACGGAGGCTACAAAAATGACACCCTGTGTGGTGTCCCTGTGATTGGCCCACAGCTCTTACCTCAATGGCCTCCGCTGACTTGCGTGGATCGAATATCCTCACTTTGCCATCCTTGCTGACTGTGGCGAGGTGTCGGCCATCAGGACTCCAAGCCAGGCTGAAGATCTGTCATGGGAGCAGAGACAGGAGAAGGCTTTTTTAGAAATAAACCTCTCACGTCTAAAACATTTTTTTAGAAAAATTTCAGCTGCATAGAACAACAGGTGAGCATGTCTCCAGACACGGGAAAATACACAAGTGCAGGATTAGGAAAAAAGACAGAAAAGCCGACGTAGTGTGCATCAAATGTCACCAATGACCAGGACATCGATGTGACTCACACCTTTAATGGATGTGCGGACCTACTTGTGGTTTGTTTCTCCATTTACATGTACTTGTCTGACACCTTTTATCCAGCTTTATCCATTTATGATACAATTGGATACCTTTTGTTTGGTTTTCCAATCAGAGCACAGGCAGGTCACGTGACTCGCTCAGAGTCACACAGGTGTCAGTAGTGGGATGTGAAAGTCCAAAGCCTCAGGGTCTGAAGTCCAAAGCCTTAACCACTACACCACACTGCCTGCCACTTACACAGATTTAGGTTCCAATAATCCTCGCACAGGGCCGCATGGTGGTACGGTGGTAAGCACAGCTGCGTCACGTCAAGGAGACTGGGGTTCAAGTCGCAGAAGCTCCCTATGTGGAGTTTGCATGTTCTCCTGTGTGGGTTTCCTCTGGTTGATCCTTGAGAACTTGCAGGTTAGGTGGATTGGTGTATGTGTGTGAGGGTGTCTAAGCTATCATTACAAACCCACATGTGTTCAAAAGCTTCATAAAGATTTACCAGATTACATGACATGAGACGTGCAGGTGCTGCTCACTAGCAATTCCAAATTGGCCCTGTAATGGACTGCCGCTGGTCCAGGGTTGTCTCCCACCTTATGCCTATGGCTGCTAAGGTAAGCTTCACCCCTCAACCCAACCCCATGTGATCTGTGACTGGATTAAGCAGGTTTAGAAATGCAGCACCGTGGTGGTAATGCTGCCTTATAACAAGGAGACTGGGGTTCAAGTGCAGGGAGCCCCCGATTTCATTTTGCACGTTCACCCTGTGTGTGTGTGTGTGTGTGTGTGTGTGTGTGTGTGGCTTTTCATTGGTTGCGCCTGTTTCTAATGACAGTCCAAAGACATGCAGGTTAGGTGGATTGGCGATGCTAAACTGACCTGTGTGTGTGTGTGTGTTCATCCTGAGATGGACTGGCACCCTGTCCAGGTATTGTTTCTGCCTTGTGCCCGATGACTGCTGGGGTAGGCTTCAGCTGCCCTGAGACCCTGCTCTGGTTAAGCAGGATTGGAAAATGGATGGATGGACTATCCTCATATATACATTACAATATACATTAGAAGTATTACAGCTTTGTGGCAGTGCTATGGATTAAAGGACTGCATTTCCCAGCTGCCCCAAGGGTATTAGGGCATAGGGGCTGCTGGGGACAAGAAGGGTGGCCGTTAACTTTAAAAGGGAGCCAGCTAAGCAGTGAAAGAAGTCCCGTTGTCTGGTGTTTGTCTGCAATGCCATCTTATCGTTTGTATCCTGGATCGACGAACCTGTAAGGCTATATGGACTGTCCCGTGCGTGCCTGTCGTGTGAGTAGTGCTGGATTGGTCATCGTGCTTCATCAGAGGGAGCACCCCCCCCCCCCCCCCAAATCTCATCTCATCACCCCCCTTGCCACCTCAGGACCTCCAGTAGGATCTGTTTCATACATTACTTGCAGAAAGCTGCTCCCGGGTTCCATTCCACTACATCCGTGACCACCGACTTTGGACGGTTTATGGACTTGGTTGTTAGTGTTTACTGTTAGGCGTTTATCGAGTTGTCACCATAGAGAAGTAGGGAGGGTTATCTGGTTATTTATTTAGGCTTTTGTTTCATTTAATATGCCGCTTTATTAGTTTATAAGCTGTTATTTCGTGTCTCTGTGTATGAGTGGTGCAAGTCGGGTCAAGGCTGGGTGTGTTCCTGGGATCCCCACCAAAAAAAAATACACAAATCACGGACCCTATGACGGTGTGAATCTGAGCGGCACCAGACCACTACACATTCTGGCGAGCCGTGTTCTGTTTGTCTTGGATTTTGGAGTTGGGAATGACGTCACACCCGAGTTGACCGCGTTCCAGTAAACAGAAAACCAGGGCCGTCTTAATGCATGGGCAGGCTGGGCAGCTGCCCGCGGGCCCCACGATGTTTCTGTTTTGCTATTAAAACAGGGGTCCACAGTGCTTTACTTTGCCTCGGGGCCTATGAGGCTGTTAAGACGACCCTGCAAAAAAAACATTATGGACACCTCTGGGAAAACATTTGGTGTGCTTGCTCCTTTAAAATAAATACCAGTTGATAGCAACATAATTACGCGGCATTTTGCGTATCTTAACACCGTAGCAACGTGTCCAGAGTTAGAAGTCGGACAGTTCTGTGATTTAATGACACACAATCAGTGCAGACAGAAGTGCTAATACTACAGCTTTCACTAAATGTTGCGGTGTACGTATGTTGCCATTTTGGATTGTTGTCATGCTCTGACATCGGACAAACTCGGCCTTGACAGACCAGCCCTGCGTTTTTGAGTTAGAAATCTGACTTAAAGGGGCATTCCAGTTGAAAATTATGACTTCCCTCTTCAAATGGAACGCAGCCCAAGTGTCTGTGTATCTGTCTGTGTGTGACCGGTTGATACAGTGCATCCGGAAAGTATTCACAGCGCATCACTTTTTCCACATTTTGTTATGTTACAGCCTTATTCCAAAATGGATTAAATTATTTTTTTTTCCTCAGAATTCTACACACAACACCCCATAATGACAATGTGAAAAAAGTTTACTTGAGGTTTTTGCAAATTTATTAAAAATAAAAAAAACTGAGAAATCCCATGTACATAAGTATTCACAGCCTTTGCTCAATACTTTGTCGATGCACCTTTGGCAGCAATTCCAGCCTCAAGTCTTGTTGAATATGATGCCACAAGCTTGCCACACCTAACCTTGGCCAGTTTGGCCCATTCCTCTTTGCAGCACCTCTCAAGCTCCATCAGGTTGGATGGGAAGCGTCGGTGCACAGCCATTTTAAGATCTCTCCAGAGATGTTCAATCAGATTCAAGTCTGGGCTCTGGCTGGGCCACTCAAGGACATTCACAGAGTTGTCCTGAAGCCACTCCTTTGATATCTTGGCTGTGTGCTTAGGGTCGTTGTCCTGCTGAAAGATGAACCGTCGCCCCAGTCTGAGGTCAAGAGCGCTCTGGAGCAGGTTTTCATCCAGGATGTCTCTGTACATTGCTGCAGTCATCTTTCCCTTTATCCTGACTAGTCTCCCAGTTCCTGTCGCTGAAAACATTCCCACAGCATGATGCTGCCACCACCATGCGTCACTGTAGGGATGGTATTGGCCTGGTGATGAGCGGTGCCTGGTTTCCTCCAAACGTGACACCTGGCATTCACACCAAAGAGTTCAATCTTTGTCTCAACAGACCAGAGAATTTTCTTTCTCATGGTCTGAGTATCCTTCAGGTGCCTTTTGGCAAACTCCAGGCGGGCTGCCATGTGCCTTTTACTAAGGAGTGGCTTCTGTCTGGCCACTCTACCATACAGGCCTGATTGGTGGATCGCTGCAGAGATGGTTGTCCTTCTGGAAGGTTCTCCTCTCTCCACAGAGGACCTCTGGAGCTCTGACAGAGTGACCATCGGGTTCTTGGTCACCTCCCTGACTAAGGCCCTTCTCCCCCGATCGCTCAGTTTAGATGGCCGGCCAGCTCTAGGAAGAGTCCTGGTGGTTTCGAACTTCTTCCACTTATGGATGATGGAGGCCACTGTGCTCATTGGGACCTTCAAAGCAGCAGAAATTTTTCTGTAACCTTCCCCAGATTTGTACCTCGAGACAATCCTGTCTCGGAGGTCTACAGACAATTCCTTTGACTTCATGCTTGGTTTGTGCTCTGACATGAACTGTCAACTGTGGGACCTTCTATAGACAGGTGTGTGCCTTTCCAAATCATGTCCAGTCAACTGAATTTACCACCGGTGGACTCCAATGAAGCTGCAGAAACATCTCAAGGATGATCAGGGGAAACAGGATGCACCTGAGCTCAATTTTGAGCTTCATGGCAAAGGCTGTGAATACTTATGTACATGTGCTTTCTCGATTTTTTTTATTTTTAATAAATTTGCAAAAATCTCAAGTAAACTTTTTTCACGTTGTCATTATGGGGTGTTGTGTGTAGAATTCTGAGGAAAAAAAATGAATTTAATCCATTTTGGAATAAGGCTGTAACATAACAAAATGTGGAAAAAGTGATGAAGCGCTGGGAATACTTTCCGGATGCACTGTATGTCCCTGTCATTCCAACAAATGGCGTATCACAAACAGTTTTAGAAATTAAATGCATTGCATTTGCCCTTCCAGCAGATGCCACATCACAAACATTAAGACTGTTTTTTTACGAATCCCATACCAAATGGCATGTAACAGAGGCAAATGCATTACAAGGTGCACTGCAAATGTTAACGCTGAGGTCTACGTCAATGACTTAGATTTCAACCCATCTTAGACGCGTAGCACAGCTAGTATGTGAAAAAGATGATAACGACAGCAAGCTGTGCATTAATGTCGGAGTGCTCTCCTTCTAGAACTCATCGAGCCATCCTGTCTTTGGAACATCTCGCCAACCCAATCCACTTGGACATCACAGAGCTCAGCCACAAGCATGACACGTGTCTATGTGCTGGAGAGCCGGAGCCTCGTGTTCTAATGATGTGCTTTAAAAGTCAGCCTAAGTGCAGTTTCTCGCTAATGTTGAACTCTTTCAGGGCGGATGTTGACTTTTGTCGAAAATCAGGGGTACAGGACAGTAATCAGCTGTAATCGGTGACAAATCTCGCCGTTTCACTTTAGTTCAACTCTCTTTGCTGGAAGGAAAGTTTGCTTCGTTGATTTGACCTCAGCTCCCTGCACGTGCCTGAATAGCGAGGAGCAAACAACCTCTAAAATGGCATCGACCTCTGACGAGCGACCAACGTGAATGTGCAAAGCAAAATACTCTGTGGACAACGTTTTGCATGGTCGCGCTGAATCAGACTGTGACTTGCTGGACTCCGATTTTGATGCAAGTGATCTAGAGATGGAAATCGAGAGCGAACGTGAGGTACGAGCCTCAGCTGATCGACGTGCTGAACACATTTGTGTAGCTGATGACCCACAGCAACGTTTGCCTGGGAGGACCGCCACTTACAATGACAAGAGGTACAAATCAGATTGCGTCACACTGTGACTGCCAACGCTGCCCACCTGCCATGCAAAGACAGCCAGGCAGTCGGCCTGCTGCCAGGGATGCCAAACAGGTGCCAACACCAGCCACAGCACACAGCAGCACATGCTTTATGTTGAATTATGGGTGACACCATTTGCTTTGTGTGCTTTTTTTGGAAAAAATAGTCATCCCTCAAAGAGTTAAGTGCTTCCGTTCTCAGATGTGGGTGTTTTTGGGTGTGAGATGAAAGGACCTGCTGCTGAGGATGAGAAGGTGTGCCACCTGTGAAGTCCAGGCCCCCGTCATTGTACCATGATGTATACCCACAGTATCGGAATCAAAATCCATACCTGCTCCTTGTGCCCTCGAAGAAGTTTAACCTCTCTGCCAGTTCCAATGTCCCAGATGCGCACCGTCAGGTCATATGAAGAGGACGCCAGAATACCATCAGCAAGCGGATGAAATTTGATGGAGTAAATCTTCTCAGTGTGTCCTGGAACACAGTCATTGAAGAAAGAGGAAAGGTGACATGAACTGACTAACACTCTGCAGAAGGCCACGTGCATCCTGGTAGAACACTGCAGGGCCAACTTATAACACGGACAGTTCTGTAGATATGGAGACCTCAGGTCGGCCCTCGGTATGAGGAGTGCCAGGCCTGCCTCGCTACAGGATGTTTAAGGGGACTGTGGTGCAAGATTGAAGGTAGGCCTCAAATACTGCTGATCTGCCGGATCTGGAGGTTAGAGGGTCACTGCATGCTTTCTAGGGTCTGCTCCAGATCTCCCTTGATGGCCCTGAACTTTTAAATCAGAGAGGGGGCTCATGTAGGCCCATGCCAGAAGGAGGTGACACTTTTAGGACATGCCACACTGCAAAACGTGCATATACAAAGTACAAGACATAAAAAAAACTTTAAATGGGAGTTAAAAATATCTGCTAATGAGATAAGCAAAATTTACTTGACAAAATTTCTTAAAGTAAGCTAAAAAATCAAAGAATTTTAATAAGTCAATAATTCTTACAATAAGGAGAACAAGATTTAATGTCATGATATAAATACTTGCTTAGATTTCATTTTTTGCAGTGCAGGCATTGTGCTGAGCAACAACTAGACTTGAAAGAAGTAAAAGTAGACTAGAATTAGGACGGGGAGGAAGAGTACGCTCAAGCGAGAAGGGCATGTGTGGATCGGGGTCTGCCAAGGTGGTCCGTAGTGACTGCAGGTTTTCGTTGCAACCCAATTTCTAAATGAGAAGTCAGTTATTGCTGATGAAGATCTTTTTGCTGAAGCGACCTTTTTATTTTAGTGGTCTCGCTTGTTAAGCTTCCTCACCCTTAGCTGCTTATTGTGAATTTCCCCTTGGGATTAATAAAGTATCTATCTATCTATCTATCTATCTATCTATCTATCTATCTATCTATCTATCTATCTATCTATCTATCTATCTATCTAATTTTGTTTTTATCAGTATGCTGCTGCTGGACGATGTGAATTTCCCCTTGGGATTAATAAAGTATCTATCTATCTATCTATCTATCTATCTATCTATCTATCTATCTATCTATCTATCTATCTATCTATCTATCTATCTATCTATCTATCTATCTATCTATCTATCTATCTATCTATCTATCTATCTATCTATCTATCTATCTTAGTTTTAACACTAGAATCACAGAACACACATGAAATGTATGTGTTCCAAATAACGATATATATTATTTACCCTATGCAACTCCAGGCACCTCACACCCAGATAAAGAGCCTTGAGCTGGGAGAACTTTTTGCCCAAGTTCAGCTCCGGCGGGTGGGGATAGCAGGCTGCTTGCTGCTTGTGCTGATCGACACATTTACAACACAAATGACACCGATGAGGAGAGGTGTGAAGGAATGTAAGGTGGGCCGGGATTACAAGTTTTTTCGTAGGATTCAGGAATTCTAGTGTTAAACAGCCACATTCTGTGTTTCTAACGGCTCCTCCTTAGCAATAAGGTGCAAATGGTGAACGAACGAACCAAGCAGCTCTCCATCTCGCTTGTTTCCTTTTACACCTATGTGTGTCCATCATGGACAATCTGGTTTGACAAAAATCTGGGAGGAAATTGATGAGAACAGAGTAATGGGCTGAGAATTACTCATCCGCTGCAGGCAGCACATCATTTGGATGATATCCTGGGTAAGGAAACATATCTACAACGGGGGTCTCCAACTCCTCTATGGTATCTGCAGGTTTTCATTCTAACCCCGGTTTTTTATTTTTTTTTTATTACTAATTCACTTTTCCATTGATTTGAATTGCCTCGGCCCTCTGAATGGCTTCTATTTTAATTAAACGGCACCCAAAACAGAAACGAGACGTGAAACGAACCAACAGATGACCAGCTATGTCAGGGCCTCAGACTCCAACCATTTTCACTCAAACCAGATCCTTAATCAGAAGCCGATTCTTGTTGTTGACTAAACCCGTTTTTTGAATTCCATGGCCTGTTGCTACTCTCATTCTGCCCATCACAGACATTTCTAAAACTGTTGATTTTCTTTTTTCTAAGACCACCATCAAAATGTTTTATGGACCTGAGCAGATCAACATTCCTGAGACCTTCACCTTTCTTTATTTTCAGATATTGTATGACGGACACAGGTTGCTGGTCATCTGTTGGCTCTTTTTGTAATTCATTTTTGTTTGACTGCTAATTTAAGAAACAAGGAGTAATTAAGGGGGTCTGCTAGAGCCAATCCCAGCCAACATAGGTAGGATATAGCAGGTAGGATAATGGATGGATGGAAAAATTAAGGGGTCCGAGTCGTAAATAGTATGTCAGTTAAAATGAAGGGAAAACATTTAATTAACTGTCAAAATTGGTCACTCATTAAGAAAATGATTAGAATGAAAACCTGCAGCCACTGTAGCACTGTCCAGGACCGGAGCTGGAGACCCCTGATCTACGATATAAAGTGACCTGACATGGCAAAGTGAAAACACAAACAAGCCATAAAATTAAATAAGATCTGTTATTGGCAAGGATTAATTTCTCATTTAGTTAGCGGGTTGGAACAAAAAAAAATCTGCAGTCACTACGGCCCTCCAACACCAACTGTGCAGACCCCTGGCGTAGAGGAAAGCAGACAAGGTGCAGTCCATATAATTTATTGTGACAGGTTACCCTTGAGGTTGTTGGCACACTACAGGGGAAAGGCATGGAAGAGCCTATACTTTAAAGGGGGGGGGGGGTCACTGAAGAGCCCCTACAAATACCAGGTGGTGGTGTGGGGGGGTGGTCAAGCAACATTCTTACGGAATGCCCTGGGAGTAACTGCTTCATGGGCACTAAAGTAAGAGAAAGGTGAGAAGGTCAGCAGTGTGCTCTCACGCCATTAGGTGGCAGCAGAGGTCTCCTGTGTGGAGCCACGTTGCCCCTCTTGTTCTGTGAATGTCTGTCTAACTGGTCATGGCTATGATAGTTACAAGACCCTAAGCAAAGATGAGCTGGTCTGCCGTCCTTCTGTCTGCTTTGACGTTCTTTTTAATTTTGTAAGTTTGTCCGATATCCCTTATTTCTGAACAGATTGATGTTTACTTGGTTATGCTGACATCTATTGTAAGTCACGTGAGACAAAAGCGTCTGCTAAGCAAATAAATGTAAATGTAACTGGTGGGCTGGCCTGCACGTTATGGATGATGGACACTACTAAAGCCACCAGTGCTGTCCAGCCATTTACCTGTATACTGGGGCTCACAAATACAGGGATACCCTGAGCCACCAGAGAGAACTCTGTGTTTTGGGGGGCTTTTCTAAATAGGCCACTCCCTGTCAGTGACTCACTGAGCTTGACGAGCAGGCCAAAGGAACGATTTATGGGGGCTTAGTGTGGTACGAGAGTAGGACAGAGAGGTGAGTGGGAGAGACCACTCTAGTATGTTTTGGACGGTCCTGTATATTTAAACCCGGTGGGGCGAGCAGGACTTCTGTTTCTGTTTATTTTGCTGTTCCAGTCTTCTCCCTTTGATCATCCCTACCTTGAGTATCTTTGTATTGTGCTCATAAGAATTACTTCTGTTTTTTGTTTTTTTTGTCTGGCACCTCCTGACACACCGATATGACAAAAACCTCCACGTATGACACACCATTTGATTCGTCTTGATGACTAGTTATGCAAGACGTCAAGCTTTTTGGGGTTCCCCCCCCCCTATTTCTGGCCCTACCTTGTAGGCCATGTAGGACTATATTTGCTGAAAGACATTACACCCTTATGATAAAGAGTAAACCAACAGGGGTCTTCAGCCAAAACTGATGAGAAGGACTTGAGGTTGTGCAGGCCACATCAACCGACCCCAGGGGCGCACCCACCCTAATTGGATGCAAGGGGTCAAAGTTACTTCTTTTCACAACACTTCAAAAAAATGGGGATCAGTAATCTAGTGTTGTTTTATGCTATTTCAAGGTTGCTGATCACAGATTGGCGGAACAGTGGCGCAGTGGGTAGTGCTGCTGCCTCGTAGTTGGGAGACCTGGGGACCTGTGGTTCGCTTCCCGGGTCCTCCCTGCGTGGAGTTTGCATGTTCTCCCCGTGTCTGCGTGGGTTTCCTCCGGGCGCTCCGGTTTCCTTCCACAGTCCAAAGACATGCTGGTTAGGTTGATTGGTGATTCTAAATTGGCCCTAGTGTGTGCTTGGTGTGTGGGTGTGTGTGTCCTGCGGTGGGTTGGCACCCTGCCCAGGATTGGTTCCTGCCTTGTGCCCTGTGTTGGCTGGGATTGGCTCCAGCAGACCCCCGTGACCCTGTGTTTGGATTCAGCGGGTTGGAAAATGGATGGATGGATGGATGATCACAAATCTTCTTATATAATACGTTACCGTGGCTGGCCGTTTGTTTGTGCAAGTTCTTCCATGAGAACCCTGAATACCATGAGGACTGATTGAGATTATTGATGTTAGGTAGGATGCCTAGAGGGGGGGCTGGGTGATCTCGTGGCCTTGGAACCCCTGCAGATTTTGTTTTTCTTCCAGCTGTCTGGAGTGGTTTTTTTTTTGTTTTCTTAAGTCCTCTCTTGCCATCGCACCTTACTTTTATTCTATGTTGATTCTTCTTCTTCTTCTTCTTCTTTCGGCTGCTCCCGTTAGGGGTCGCCATAGCGGATCATCTTCTTCCATATCTTTCTGTCCTCTCCATCTTGTTCTGTTACACTCATCACCTGCATGTCCTCTCTCACCACATCCATAAACCTTCTCTTAGGCCTTCCCCTTCCCTGCTCTATCCTTAGCACCCTTCTCTCAATATACCCAGCATCTCTCCTCTGCACATGTCCAAACCAACGCAATCTCGCCTCTCTGACTTTGTCTCCAAACCATCCAACTTGAGCTGACCCTCTAATGTCCTCATGTCTAATCCTGTCCATCCTCGTCACACCCAATGCAAATCTTGGCATCTTTAACTCTGCCACCTCCAGGTCTGTCTCCTGCTCTCTGGTCAGTGCCACAGTCTCCAACCCCCTTTCACTCTTGCTGATACCCGTCTGCCACAAATCACTCCTGACACTCTTCTCCACCCTGCCTGCACTCTCTTCTTCACTTCTCTTCCACAATCCCCATTACTCTGTACCGTTGATCCCAAGTATTTAAACTCATCCACCTTCTCCAACTCTACTCCCTCATCCTCACCATTCCACTGACCTCCCTCTTATTTACACACACATGTATTCTGTTTGTTCCTACTGACCTTCATTCCTCTCCTCTCATATCTCCACCTCTCCAGGGTCTCCTCAATATGCTCCCTACTATCGCTACAGATCACAATGTCATCAGCAAACATCATAGTCCACGAGGATTCCTGTCTAATCTCGTCTGTCAACCTGTCCATCACCATTGCAAATAAGGAAGGGCTCAGAGCCGATCCCTGATGTAATCCCACCTCTGTCATTCCTACCACAGACCTCACCACAGTCACACTCCCCTCATACATATCCTGTACAACTCTTTCGTACTTCTCTGCCACTCCCGACTTCCTCATACAATACCACAACTCCTCTCGAGGCACCCTGTCATATGCTTTCTCCAGGTCCACAAAGACACAATGCAACTCCTTCTATGTTAATTAGTGTTCCCTTATTTTAATTCTTATTTATTTTATCATTTTTTCTATTTCCTCATCATGTAAAGCACTTTGAGCTAAATTATTTGTATGAAAATGTGCTATAGAAAGGGCGGCACGGTGGCGCAGTGGGTAGCGCTGCTGCCTCGCAGTTGGGAGTCCTGAGGACCTGGGTTCGCTTCCCGGGTCCTCCCTGCGTGGAGTTTGCATGTTCTCCCCGTGTCTGCGTGGGTTTCCTCCCACAGTCCAAAGACATGCAGGTTAGGTGGATTGGCGATTCTAAATTGGCCCTAGTGTGTGTGTGTGGTGTGTGGGTGTGTTTGTGTGTGTCCTGCGGTGGGTTGGCACCCTGCCCAGGATTGGTTCCTGTCTTGTGCCCTGTGTTGGCTGGGATTGGCTCCAGCAGACCCCCGTGACCCTGTGTTCGGATTCAGCGGGTTGTAAAATGGATCGATGGATGTGCTATAGAAATAAATGTTGTTGTTGTTGTCCAGGATTTTAAATTACCTTGTAGCTCGCAAACCGTTTGACCTATTGACCTGAAAATTGGTACTTATATACTGCATGACGTATACTATCTGCTTTCGGGGTGATGATTGACCCCCAAGGTTATTCCTATTTTTATTTTGTTTTACTGTAGAATCAACTCTCGGCAGTGGCCAGCAGGGCGGTTGTGCGGCACATGCGTATGGGCACCGTTCTCATCCCAACCACCTTTAGATTCCCTTCCCCTACCTCTTCATATCTTAAATCATTCTTGAGGCAGATTGAAGACTTAAGTGAAAAATTAAAGAAAATGTACTAAGTAATTGCAACACAAACACCGACTTAATCAGTTTTATCACGAAAAGATGCAGACGGAAGAAGAGAAGAAGCGGGCCGCTAGGGTGGAGAAAAGAAGAAGAGCTGCTCAGGAAGCAGCAAGCGCATCAACCTCTGGGCAAACGTACAGAGAAAGAGGAGGAAAACTAGGAATGCTCAAGTCAAGGGTATTCACTGCACGATAATATTTTTGATATTTGATTCTTTACCAAGAAGGTTAAAAATGTTGAACATAAGCATGTAGGTATCATTTTAGATAATTTCAAGGTCAGTGATTATACAAATACTAGTCATGGTATCTGTTGAAGACAGCCAATAGAACAATTCAAAAATATTTGCAATCTCTTGTCCTACATGCGCCTCTCCTCAGTTATTCACGTGTTGAACATCTCTTACCCGACGCACCACCTCTCAAGTGCATTCCTGTAAAGCCTGCTCTCCTTATCTTGTGGACGCCTTTCTCACACCTCCTGTCCGGTTTTATATTTGATGTCTTTGAAGGCGACGCTCTCAGTGTGCCTCATACGCCTTTACTCCTCCTCGTTAGTCTCACACTCGTGCTTCCTCTTTCACCAGGTCACCCAACGCCAAACCGACCAATCACACCAAAGCTAAGATAACCAATCAGATTGCCCAGAGGGACTGGACACGCAGGCTTTAGTGTCTTGTATCATAGTAGACTGATGACGTTATGTTTGATTTTTGATCCTTTACTAGGGGGTCTCACCCTCTGTCAGTGTGTGAAAATGGACACATTTCTATTACAGTCGAGAATATTTACACTGTAAACATTTACAGGCGTTTATCAGACCAAAATTCTCAGTGTTGCATTATTGAGATGTATCAAATAAAATAAAATGTAAAAAAATGGCATGTGCAAAAGTTTGAGCACCCTTTTAATTGCATTAATGTACATACTTGCATATAAGTCAGGCCTTGAAACCCAAAAAATCGATCATAAAATCAGACCCCGCCTTATACGCCTGTTCAAAAATATGACACTTAATTTTTTTTTAATCTTCTTACCTCCTTCAATCTCACATCAGTTTCTCAGACATGTCAAATTTTGTTGCAGCAGCTCAGTTACCAATTTTTTTTGCCGCTTCAACGACTTTTAATTTAAATCCAGCTTCATATTTTCTTCTGATCGTAGATAAGGGATGCTCTTATGATAAAGGTGTGTGAGGGTGTGAGATACAAAAAATACAAATCAGTGCAAACGTCGCTTCGGAATAGTTGGGGTATCACCGTGTGGTCACGTAGGCACAATACATAGAAAAAGAAAAGGGCAGTGTGGTCCATGGTTACTCTCTCAGGTGGCAGTTAGCATATCGTAATCTCTTGGACCAATAGCGCGAGTTTTCCACATTCGACTTATATGACCAACATTATAAACTATTGGATATTATACGTTAAAATCAAGTCTCGACTTATCCGCAGGAGAACTTAAACGCGAGTATATACAGTAAATTGAAGCCCACATTTTAATAATTCAAATATCTGATGCAACTATTCTTGCCTCTACCTCATGAAGTAAATCATTGTAGTTCTTAGGACCACTCGAATTACGTCGGCTTACGCTAATTCAGACTTTTTTTTTTTTTTTTTTAATTTTTGATAAGGGTTTGGATTCCTGTGTTTATTAGGGAGTCCCATTGT
Source organism: Erpetoichthys calabaricus (assembly GCF_900747795.2). Lineage (NCBI taxonomy): Eukaryota > Metazoa > Chordata > Cladistia > Polypteriformes > Polypteridae > Erpetoichthys > Erpetoichthys calabaricus. The sequence goes on along the minus strand of NC_041404.2, from coordinate 147,908,067 downwards.
TTAGTGTGGTGTTGATATTTCAGTGTTTAGAATTTGATTTTTCTTTGCTTCCCAATGTGGAGATTTCCTTTAAAAAGCAGTCAGCTAATGATGTAAAGTCTAATTGTTATCGAGGAGTGTAAACAGACAGCACGGTTAGTCACAACCTCAACCCTCGGAGCGTTTCTCTGCCATATTGAACGTAATGTAAAGCCAGTTCGTACCTTGAAGGACACACGATGCCTCGGAGATGGTTTCCGTCAGGCCTCCTTTTGGAACGATCCACACTCGGATTTTGGCGTCTTCCCCAGCTGAAACAAGGACAAATGAAGGAAGGTTATTTCCAGAAATTCCAAGTGGATTTCTGTTTGATTTGTGCCAACAGCCTCACTATGACTGAAGGTCTTGATATTCCAGTTATTTCCTGTTATGATCATTAATATCTTTATGGAACGTTTTTTGAGTGAAGCCAGGCTTTGGACGTTCACTGAGTAGAAGACAGAATCAACGTTCAGGCAGAAAAAGCAGGAGGTCATCATTGACGGATTACACTGAACATGAGGTCTAAGATCATAACCAAGAAATGGTGAAACGGTGAGTCCCAAGCAACAAACTCTTTACTAACAACAAAATCTCTATTAACAAAGAGGAGTCGTTGATGGACGACCCCACATGATGAACAACAGTAGTGCGGTCAAACCGTCAGTTTTCCACTACATTGGGGTATCACCAGCTTGTAGGTTATTTTTTATAAGCAGCATACACACAACGCAGGGACAGTTGCTCATAAAGTCTGCTGGCTTTAGGAAGGCCCATGGAGCATTTGGAGAGCACATGGCAGGTCACAAGAGGTCAACTCCAACTGCAGTGACAGTCGCTTCAAGATGAAGACTGGGCCTAGGCAATGCGGTGCGATATCTGCTTTGCTCTTCACCCTAGTGATTGACCGGATTGAGGATGGACAAAGATGCATTGGGTGGACACCATTTTCCACCCTTCGAAGACCTCGATTTTGCTCACAACCTCGCCTTGTCGGATATGCACCATCATATGCAAGAAAAAAACGAACCGTCCCAACACATTTGCACAGAAGGTGAGATTGCAGACCGGGTGGACCAAGACACTTAATGTAGTTAAGGCTGATGGAGAAAACCTACCCATGGCTAACAAGTTCACTTCTCTGGGCAGTATAGTAAGATATGATGGAGGAGCAGGCAACAACATCCAAAGCAGACTGTGCAAAGTGAGGAATGCCTTCTGGGCCCTCAACAAGGTAGTACGATATTTACATTTACATTTACATTTACATCATTTAGCAGCCGCTCTTATCCAGAGCGACTTACAACAGTGTTTGTTAGTATTTTTTCGCATACGCAGGGCGCGCCATTGTACAGCGCCCCCTGGAGCAATTACAGGTTAAGGGCCTTGCTCAAGGGCCCAGCAGAGTAGGATCTCTTTTGGCACTGACGGGGATTCGAACCGGCAACCTTCGGGATACCAGCGCAGATCCTTAGCCTCAGAGCCACCACTCCGCCGATATCTGCATTACACTAAAGCTACGCCAGAGCTGTGCCTTATCAACACTCCTATGTGGATCTGAGTGTCGGGAGGGTGATATGGCCAAGTGGGCCACATTCAACACAAAAAGCCTGCGAAGAATCCAACATGTTTTCTGGCCAACAATCATCTGAAGAATAGAACTGCACGCTCAATGCTCTCAAGAAAATATGACCACCATCATGACGAAGAGACGATGGAGATGGATTGGCTGCATCATCAGAAGCAAAGGTGGCTTCATCTCCAACACTACCTTGTATTGGACTCAAGAAGACGACCTAGCAATACATAGCAAGGTGCAGTACTATGGAGGCCGAGCTGAAAGCCATGAATCACAGCTGAGGCACCCATGGAGAAGCTGGCCCAAGACAGACAGCTGTGTTTAAGCCTTTGCTGATGCCCCACATGCCGAAATGGGAAAGCGGACGGAAGTAGTCGGGTACACACAAATGCGTATCGACTCCAAGGCTCCCTCCTCCAGTTTGTCAGTGCCTACAACGTCTGGAGCAGATGATGGGAGTCTCTACATAGGAGGCTACATGGACTTGCAGGTAATGTGAGGGGTCGTGAACATCAGGAGCTACTGGTCAGCAGAAAACATCCAAGTGGGCCGTAGAGCGTTATTCCTTCACTGACTGTGGCAGGCTGGACAAAAGCACACATTTGGCTGGTATCGACGTTCTGAAATACACAACCGTTAAGCATAACAAGATACTAGCAAATCGTGCTGGCGAAAATTTCACAAGAATAAAAGCGTTAATGAAATTAATGATGAGGAAGAGAAGAACATCACATGTTACAGTAAGAAAGGAGATTATTTTAACAAATAGTGATTTGCGAGAGGACGAAATATTAGAATAGTCACATGATCAGAATGGGATGTTATTATAGTCATTTATAACAGCATGAATATTTACAATACAAAGTGTAACATGAACAGGTTAACAGAACATAGTAGATAAGAAGGGCAATGCAGGGCACATGCAAGTCAGTATGTGTGAAGTATGGCCATCAGGTAATGTACTATACCGACGTCGATAATAATTGTCGGAAAACACGATTTGTTACATAAATGTTATTGTCAGCGAAAATATTCCTCTGTATGTTTAACGTGAGTTTTGATGTAACTCTGGAAATGTAATGTACATAACTGGCCATGGGTAAAAACAGGGCCTGGCAAATAAACTCGGACGTTATTAAACATTTGTCGTTATGACTTGGTGATAGTCATACAATATGTTAAACGAACTGGGAATTGCATACGCCGCAATATAAAGAGAATATCTTGCTTTGAATTGTCAGTGTTATGGAATCCCTGTAGGTTTTCCATTGTAATGTTTCTTGTTGTCTGGCAGTTTGCCGCTACTCTTCAGAAAGGTTGTGAAATTCGTTTTTCGTTCACTGTCTAGGTGCTGCCGCTGATCTTCGGATAATGTCGCTCTGTGGTTTGTCGTACGTTGTCTTTGTTGTTCTAAGGCATCTTGCCTGTGCTGGTTGGTCTGGCGTGATGTAGATGTTTCTGCTTCTGTGCGTTGGTGTGAGTATGGAGGCCGGCGAGACCGCTACAGCTAGGCGCTTTGTGCGTCATTTTATCGGGAGGCTTATGTTGACGTGAAGGAAAGAGGAGGTGTAAAATAGTAGTGTCACAATGCAGTTTCGGTGAGTAACAAAGTATGCAGCGAATAAACAGTCAAATACCACAGTCGATAACTGGTCACATTGAAGAATTAAAGACCTGAAGATAAATTCTACCAGGAACACGGATTCCTCACCATTGTTGTAGACAGGTATAGTAATTGTGGCAATCGTGGTTGATATCAAGCTTGAACGGACACAAACGAAATAAAAGATGAGTAGAAATACGTGCAGCTATTGAGTCACATCAGGGTGGTAAGGTGGCACAGTGCTCGATGCTGTGCTGGGTTTGAATCCCCACTTGGTCTTCATGTATACAGTTTTTCTTCTAAGTTCCAACCATACCCCAGAAATGTATTTATTAGGCTGAATGGCAACCGAAATTAGTCCAGTGAGTGTGAGTGAGTGGGCTTGGAAGCTTGTCCAGGGTTGGCTCCTAATACCACCAGCATGGGCTCCAGCCCAAGCAAAGCTAAATTACAATAATTTTATAGGTTTATAAGGTTATTATTGTCATGCAAAGTTCTTATTTGTGTGTGCTAATCAACGTGCAACACATCGGCACACTCCATAATGAGTGAGCATGACTACCTGACCTCGGAACTTCTCCAAACAATATGTTGCCACGTACATGATACGCACAATTATACAAAACAATTCTTAAAATATCTAAAATGTGATCTAGTGAAAGAAATCTGCCCACAACATCCCAACACGGTGTGAGTTCCACAAGAGCCCTTTTTCTGTAGTGTTACGGAGGCGTAGGCCATGGCTGACCGCTTCACTTTTACGTGTTGCTACTGAGAAACCCGAACGTGGAGTTTTCTGTGTTGCTCACTCACCTACAGCCAGGCGATGAGCATTAAAAGGGTCCCAGGAGAAATCGGCCACTGCTACCCCCGTTCTGGATTGTGGGAATCGCGGGTGTCTGGAAGTCGTCCAGGCTTGGAAAGCTGAGAAGAGTAAAGACAACCATTAGAGGTGAACTCGCACCTCAATCTGCAGCATTAATCGTTCTTATGGACTCACATGACAGCAAAAATACCTGCGACGGTCAAGCACAACAAGTTGAAAGTGTAAAATGGATCTGCCACCATCAGCTCATTTTAGGTGCTACTTGAGGACCCGCCTCTCCCCCTTATTCATTGGTCAAGAGTCCCGTCTTCAATTCATAACCCAACTCTAATGTGAATTGCATTTCCTGTTTATGATGTGCACCAATTTTTCCAGAAGTATCAATTTAACAATAGTTTAGTCAGAAGTGCAGAAGTTTTACTTGTTGTGGAGAAAACGACTGGGTAATAGACATGTGGGTTATGTGGCACAAGTAACGTGAGATTTTTCTGTTTTCCTTGGATGTTTTTCATAGTGTTTGCCGTTGTACAGCATTGTATGCAAAAAAAACATGAAATTAAACATCTGCCTTGGTCATCACAGCAAAACATGCAGCAAGGAACATAAAAAGTATGGAGTATTCCTTTAAATATGACTTCTCAATATTGCAAAAGGACCAAAAGCAAGAACATGGAATAAACACTAAATGAATCCATAAAATATTAAGAAACACAGAATGACGGCACTCCATTCACTCACAATTGCAGTGATCCCATGTGACTTGTGAAGGTTAGGGGGCGCGGGACACCCACCTAAAATTAAAACCCGTCGATACATTTTGGGTCCAAGATTTTTGTATATTCTGAATTTATTGCACTAAATAAAGTTGCGACACACGCGAGACAGAATGATCTCTGCTCCATCACATCAACAAAGCTCACCTTTCTTTCGAATTTACTCTCTTTTGGTACAACGGAAAATGTTTCTGGGTTAACGACTTTGACTTTTGGTGAGTGTTTTGTAGTTGATGAAGGGTATACAAGTAATACTGTACTATTCTATCTGGCATCCCACAAAGACGTATCCATCGCTTATAACTTATACAAAATTCTGCTGCTAGGATAATTACCTGGTCTAAATCCACTCAACACATCACATGTATTCTCTCCCAACTTCACCGGCTCCCTGTTCACTACCGAATACAATACAAAATCCCGCTCTTAACATTTAAAGCTCTCCACACTCTCGCTCCTCTCTACCTCACTGATCTCCTACAGACCTACACTCCCTCTCGCTCCCTCAGATCCTCGTCTGCAGCTTTACTTTCTGTACCACACATCCAACTCTCTTCTATGGGTGCTCGAGCATTCTGTCATTGTGCCCCTCAACTTCCCTCTCATATCAGTCAGCTAGACTCAATAACACAATTTAAAACTGCCCTCAAAGCATATCTTTTCAAACTGGCGTACCACTTATGAGTTTACCACTGTTACTGCCTGTTATCTTTGTATGTTTGTTACTACTTCTTTTCCCTTATTGCTATTTGATTTTATCGTCCTCTTTGTTTTTATATTTTATTAATGTTGTTTAATTTCATTGTAAGGTGACTTTGAGTGTTGTGGGGAACAGGCCGGACACAGACAGGCAGACATCGTTTTGTCACCCAACACACGTTTATTTACAGCTTATATACAATAATGACCATGCACAACCCAGTGCCGCAGCACCAATCACCCCAAACGTCCAGGCCCTTTCACAATGCCTCGTCTTTCTTCTGGTCCACCGCCAATGCTCTCCTCCGAGCTCTGTCCTCTTCCACCCGACACCAGCCCCCGAATGGAGGGAGGCGGCCCCTTTTATACACACCCAGATGTGCTCCAGGTGTCTTCCGATGAGCTTCCACTGGCACTCCCCAGTGTACCGGCTCCGCACCCAGAAGCACTCCGGGTGCCCCTGCTCCTCTTCCCCCCCAGCACTTCTGGGTGTGGCGGAAATGCTGAGGTCCAGGGCTCCGTAGGCATTGGGGAGCCCCCTGGCGGTGACCATGGGCCCCTACAGGATTGAGCTTCAAAGCTCTGTACCCGTGGTACCGAAAGACACCTGGGCAGTCACCCCCTCGTGGTTTTGGAGGAGGCATAAGCCCTGCTCCGGTCCTCATGGGCGTCCTGGCTGGGTACCACCCCCAGCTGCGTGCCACAGCATTAAGAAAGGCACCTATTAAATAAAATGTGTTATTATTAATATCCATCCATCCATTTTCCAACCCGCTGAATCCGAACACAGGGTCACGGGGCCAATCCCAGCCAACACAGGGCACAAGACAGGAACCAATCCTGGGCAGGGTGCCACACAAACACACCCACACACCAAGCACACACTAGGGCCAATTTAGAATCGCCAATCCACCTAACCTGCATGTCTTTGGACTGTGGGAGGAAACCGGAGCGCCCGGAGGAAACCCACGCAGACACGGGGAGAACATGCAAACTCCACGCAGGGAGGACCCGGGAAGCGAACCCAGGTCCCCAGGTCTCCCAACTGCGAGGCAGCAGTGCTACCCACTGCGCCACCGTGCCACCCTATTATTAATATTATTATTATTATTTATCTGACTTTTTGGTTAATGAAATCAACTTGACTTTTGACTACGTTTGTCTCCTGCTCCTGTCTCATTGACATTTTTTTCTGTTTCAAAAGTGAGTGAGAACAGAAGTGGAGCAGTACGGTGAGCTCGGAGTGTGTGACTTCAGCATGCCCATGGAGCTTGGGAACGTCATCCTTTACAACATTTCAATCTCCAGTCCCAAACACTGTTATTCACATACAGTACCTCAAGAATGGCAATCTGCCCGCCTGAACTGGCCAGGGGCACTGCCACCCGCTCCCGGTTGACACACAGTCCATCACACTCCCCAGGTGTGGTAAGATTCAGTCCCTTCAGGTTTGTGATATGGGAGTCACGATGAAGAACAAGGCCCTGGTTGTGACGGAATTTGGAGCTTGAACCTACGATGAGAGAGAGAGATTACAGCTGATTACAGCGTGTTGCTGCCGCACCCACCACACGGCAAACCACCCGGACTGAGATCCACAGTGTGAGGTTTTTAATGGTGGCTGGAGTGCCAATCCTGCCACTGACCCCCAAGTTTTCCCTGCAAGTTGGAGGACCACTTGCAGGGCTGGAGGCAGATTAACGTCATACCCAGGACGGAGCAATTGCAAGGTTAAGGGTCTTACTCAAGGGCTCAACAGAGAAGAGTCACTTCTGCTGTTTATGGAATCCCATATGGCAACCTTCTGATTGCTGGCACAGATCCTTAGCCTCAGAGTCACCACTCTGCCTGAACCTACAATAGTTCCAATTATATCTACAATAGAACCTACCTACCGGACCTACGATAGTAAAAAAAATATATTAGTAAGAAGGACAGGACTGGCACGAGTACAATACAAAACAAAATGACAAACAAAACGGTAAGTGACAGAACAGGAACGAGACACACTTGGTAAAGGCACAAAGCAGAACTTGGAGAAAAAAGAGAGAGCAAAGTAAAAGTGACAATAAGTGCTGTCACCTTACTTCATCTCGTACCTTTAGCTGCTTTACTACCGTCTCCTTACCAGCATCTTTCCCCCCTCTGGACCACATCACCCTTCATCACACACCATTCAAAGAAGACCTCCTCTCTCACCCCATGACTCTGAGTCTGACACCTCTATGGTGTGCTGAGGACACATCATGTAACTCCTTACGAGCTCCTCTATAGATTCAAGAAGACCCCACAAAGAGCTCTAGTTGCCTCATGTTAAGGATACAAAGAATTGGATCCTCCATTATTGACCACATAGGTGCCAATCAGGCTACAGTGGAAATGCCCAAAAGATCCTCACCCCAGTTTGCTTACCCAGGATGCTCTGAAATGAGCGCTGGCTGGGGCTTGTGACAAATCCACTAGACAGTCCACTGGTGGTTGAAGTTGACTGCACCAGGCTGGATGGGGTCGTGGGGCTTGTCAGGGAGCTGCTGGATGAGGAGCGGCTACTTGAGATCTTCTGGAAGACAAAAAAAGGTCAATCTGAGCTTCTTTGATCTGATGGGTTTGGGGTTAGCAGCAAATGAGACAATCCCAGAGATGCAGTGGCCCTCACCTCTCTTTCCTTGTCCTCCGCAGGCTCCATCTTCATCGACTGGCTTCTCGTCTCAGGCTGAGAGCTTCTGGTCTCTTGAGTGGGTATCACTGAGGATGTAAAGCTCTTGATGCGACCCTTTGCTGGATCAAGACTGACTCTTTCTACCTGCCAGAGAGAAAAAAATGAAAGTGTGAAGTGAGAGGAAGAGGACCTGGAAGGGTCAGCAGTTAACTCTGAAAAGCCAAATATAATCTGAAACATGAAGCTACACAATGGGGAGATTTCGTACATCCAATAAATTAGTTTTCATCTCCATTTATTGATGACTACCCTCATGCATCTCAACCTGTTTTGGCCGGCGCTTCCTCTCTTGATTGAATTCCTGGAAAGCCTGCTACTCTGACTCTTATCATTTCGAGGCGTCTTGCTTGCCTCCCGTCCCCACCATTAAAAACATCATTCTCACTCTTGCAAATACTTCCAATGTTTGAAGGCTAACTTACTCAGTAAAATGGTGTGTGCCCACCTGCCTTCCCTGGTAATTCCTGCCTCGATCACGTTGCACTGAGCAACCACAAAGAAAGTAACCAATCAGACTAAAGCCAAACTGACCAATCAGATTGCTCGGAGGGACCGGGCACACATGCACACAGACATTAGCGTTTTATTAAATAGACAGGACACATTTCTGCCACTGTAGGGTGATTCTTGAGTCGACATCCTGCTTCATTTAACTGTTATATTTAAATTCTGTTTCATCACTGGTGCCAGTGACCACAAATGTGCACGTTGCCAACACCAAAAGCCTTGTGAGTGAAACAGATTTTCAGGTGACAAGAGACATACGAGTTTCCAAAGTCTGAAATGTGTTTGGGTTCAAACATGGGCTTTTATTGGCCACCTGTCACCTTCTGCTGGACTAAGTAGTGTGACAAGGGAGAGTCGCACACTATATATAACATGGAAGATGCCTGGATTATTAAGCACAAATATGTGGACAGAGCACAAAAGCATTGTGGCCAGAAGGGGGTCTACCCCCTTAGGCCCAGCCAGGTAAGTTCCAGGTGCTAATCAAGATTATTATAACATTAATAACTTTTTAAAAGATAATTCTTCCACAGACTATAAGGGTTTAAATGTCAGGTAATATTTATAGCTAGATTTTTTTGGCCATTTATTGCTTTTAGAAAAAAAGTATATTTTTTAATAATTATTATTTAGCACTACCATAAAGTCATGTAGGGCGGCACGGTGGAGCAGTGGGTAATGCTGCTGCCTCGCAGTTAGGAAACCCGGGTTCGCTTCCCAGGTCCACCCTGCGTGGAGTTTGCATGTTCTCCCCGTGTCTGCGTGGGTTTCCTCCAGGCGCTCCGGTTTCCTCCCACAGTCCAAAGACATGCAGGTTAGGTGGATTGGCGATTCTAAATCGTCCCTAGTGTGTGCTTGGTGTGTGCGTGGCCTGCGGTGGGCTGGCACCCTGCCCGGGGTTTGTTTCCTGCCTTGTGCCCTGTGTTGGCTGGGATTGGCTCCAGCAGAACCCCGTGACCCTCTAGTTAGGATAAAGCGGGTTGGATAATGGATGGATGGATAAAGTCATGTTCTTTTGCTTGTTGGTGTCATGATCAGGGCTGAACTTTGGGGTCTTATAGCGGTTTCCTATAGTGGAAGCCATTTTGTGTACCGTTGTTAGGATGATGTCCCTCGTTTCTAGGGGAGTGGTCTCTATGAGTTCATCAGCAGACGGGATAAAAGGTCAGCAGTTGCACTGAGCGTTATCCAATCTGTGGATAAATCCTCCAGAACCCTTAGAGTAATTCTCTTTGTGACTAATTTCTGGGTCTTGCCTGAATCTTGACTCTGATTTTTGCCTCTTGCACGCATCTCCCAGTTAAACTCAGGACAGTGGGCGCCACCATTTGGTGCATGGATGCAATTAACTGCTGATCGCTAGGTAATGGCAACTGAAACTCACATGGAGAGACACCTTTGAAGAGATAATATTTAAGATGCTTACTCAGAACAGTCTCTGTCCCAGTTTGACTACCTCTACTCATTTCTAAAGCGTTTTGGGTTTTGAATCACTGACTACAAACTACTGACTATTTTCTGACTTTTGTCCACATTTCCAATTTAGGCGTTTCTCAGGTTTGCTTTCCTGGTTTTGACAACGCTTATTTCTTGACTTATGACCCATCTTTTGGCCTATTTTCAATTTTGCCTCTGTGTCTTGCAGTTTTTCCTTGGGCTCCATATACAGGAGACAGGGCAGATAACAAAAAAACACTAATAGTAGAATAAAACCAAAATTAATCAGTACACAGAATATAAACAACCTAAGAACAGAATTAGCAACATCCATCCATCCATCCATCCATTTTCTAACCCGCTGAATCTGAACACAGGGTCACGGGGGTCTGCTGGAACCAGTCCCAGCCAACACAGGGCACAAGGCAGGAACCAATCCTGGGCAGGGTGCCAACCCACCGCAGGACAGAATTAGCAACATAATAAATTATATTTTAAAATGACTAAAAGATTAAATGAACAAAAGTCAAACCTAAGCCACGGCAACAAACATAAAACTGAGTCACTTGAAGAGTCACTAAGCAATTTAGGAGAAATAGTCTTCACCCTCCTACTTAACAGATAAAAAGCATACCTGCTTGTTTTCCCCGGTCCACCAGTCCTCCACACGCATGGATGGGATGTGCCCAGGGGTGTCTGGGTACAAGTCAGCATGGAACTCCTGGCCAGACTGAAACACACAAAAGTGGAGTCAAGCACCATCAGGATGTTATTATACGTCTGATGACAACCACCAGTGGATTTTGTTTAAAAGTGGGTGGGAACAATTAGACGGCTCACCGAGTGTCACACTTCTAAACCAATCCCACGCCTCGTGAAGGTGGTGCTCAAAGTAGGGGCAGTGATTTTGAACTCATTATAATTTACAAATTACCGTATATACTCGCGTATAAGTCGCGTCTTGAAACCCAAAAAATCGATCACAAAATCAGACCCCAACTTATACGCCCCTTCAAAAATGTGACACTTAATTTTTTTTTTTAACATCTTCTTGCCTCCTCCAATCTCACATCAGTTTCTCAGACTCATTGAATTTTGTTGCAGCAGCGCAGTTACCAATTTCTTTCGGTACTTCAACGACATTTAATTTAAAACGAGCTTCATATTTTCTTCTGATCGTAGATAAGGGATGCTCTTACGATAAAGGTGTGTGAGGGTGTGAGATACAAAAAACACAAATCAGTGCAAACGTTTGGGGTATCACCGTGTGGTCACATAGGCACAACAGAGAGGTTAGGAGCTCACGGTGATACAGCGCATTGCCGCAGCCACATTGAAGAAAAACGCCGTGTGCTCGGTGGTTACTCTCTCAGGTGGGCGTTAGAATATCACCAGCAAGCCCACGATTCTCGAAAGAATCGCAAATCCAAGAATGGCAATCACTTTCTGTTCCCTCCGATACTTGGAGGGATGAAATATCATGGAGGGTGGGTGCGTCCTGAGAAAGTTCATTTAATTAAATAAACATATTTATACTAAAGCGGTTTCTTTTTGGAGCTGTGACTCATCTGGTTCTGGTGTTTCAGAAGCGCGTTGTAGGCGCCTTCGTTTATCGTTTTTATCCATGCAGTCTCTTTTTTGTTTTTCTATGGATGTGTTGTCAGCGAGAAGTCGTTTGCTGACGGCGGCAGATTCGCATGCTGAAGTGACCATGGTGGCGGATGCAGTGCGGTGGTGTGGGCGGTCGCGTTCGGGCGGCTGTACAACCTGGCGTGCACGCTTTACCTCAGGTTTAGTTCACAGATCGTAGCCATGGTAAAGTTTTCATTTAATTAAATAAACATATTTGTACTAAAGTGGTTTCTTTGTGTGGGCGCCTTCGTTCATTGTTTTTATCCATACGGGCTCGTTTACAGGTCGTGGCCATACGGGCTCGTGTTTGTATTACTAATTGTTGAGCTCCTTCCATTTGGAGCCGTGACTCCTGGCCTCCGTGTATTGTTTTTATCCATGCGGTCTCGTCTTTGTTGTTCTGTGGCTGTGTCGTTAGGTAGAAGTCGTTTACAGTTAGGAAGCACACTCCAACTTACACACACTGACTGCTGGCACAGTGGATTAGAGCAGGTGTAGTTTACAGGTCGTGGTGTTTGGGCGCCACGCACTGACTCTGGGAACTACGGGCTCGGTTTTGTATTACAAATCGTTGAGCTCTTTCCATTTGGAGCCGTGACTCCTTTGCCTCTGCTGACACCGACTGCTGGCACAGTGGATTAGAGCAAGTTTAGTTTACAGGTTGTGTTGTTTGGGCGTCACCTACTGACTCTGGGAAGCCGCTGGGTTTGACTCGGGCGCCACGGCGCAGTGCGCATGTGCTTCAGTGCGTCCGCCGTGCATAAATGAAACTGTCATTTAGTAATATAGATAATCTCTTGGACCAATAGCGCGAGTTTTCCACATTCGACTTCTACGACCGACATTATAAAATACTAGACAGTAATGGCGGACTGCACGATAACATGCAGTGAATACCCTTGACTTGAGCATTCCTAGTTCTCCTCCTCTTTCTCTGTACGTTTATCATTCTTTTGCTCAGAGGTTGATGTGCTTGTTGCTTCCTGAGCGGCTCTTCTTTACTCCACCCTAGCGGCCCGCTGATTCTCTTCTTTCGTTGTCATCTTTTCGCGTTAACACTGATTTAAGTTAGTTTTTGCGTTGCAATTACTTAGTACATTTTCTTTCATTTTTCACTTAATCTGGCACTTAAGTCTTCAATCTGCCTCAAAAATGATTAGCGAAGGTGGTAGGGAATGAGAACAACGCCCATATGCATGCGCCGCACGGCCGCCCTGCTGCCGAGAGTTGATTCTACAATAAAATACAAATAAAAAGAGTAATAAAATCATCACCCTGAAAGCAGACAGTAGACGTCACGTAGTATATGTGTACTAAATTTCAAGTCAACAGGTCAAACGGTTTGCGAGCTACAGGTGATTTAAAATCCTGGACAGACAAACGAACAGCCATGGTAGCGTATTATAGAAGAAGACCAGAAATTATACAGTAAAATACAGAAATTATACACTAAAATCAAGTCCCGACTTATTCACGAGTATATACAGTAATTGTTAAGTTTCATATGCCTTGTGCTACTGAGCTCCTGAGCAATTTTAGCTTTTTATTTCCTCTCAGCATCAAGCCTTTTCTTCTGTTTCTTTTTCCATTTTGATTATTTGTCCCCTACTATGAGTAGAAATGGGACACTGCGATAACAAAACATTTAGAGAAGAGAGAAGTAGAGCTGGAAATGTAGGGGGGGGGGGGCTGACGGCATAAGTTCAAACTTAATGGGTCCCCCACGAGCTCCTCCATTGTAATATACATCCAGAAGAAAACTGGGGGTGGCTTTTTAAGAAGGAGCCCTGTGGGTGAAGCCTTTTCAGGAGCAGATTTTGCTGATATTTCACTACAAACTTTTTAATGAGTTGTCCCAAGACGTGTGCGGTCGTTCGAGAATCACGTCTGGCCCCATGAGACTGCCAGCATATCAAACCTGACTTGCCATTCAGGTTGGCGCTTTCCCCAATTAAGGTCCATACCTGGGTACCTGTGAGTCCTCCCCAACCTTTACCCTTCCATAGCTGAGCTGATGGGACACCTGACCCCCTTCGGGCACACGTGATATCTCATTTTCTTCATTCCATCTCATCTCTGTCTGCACTGTCGCCTTCAGTTTGTGTCATTTTCCTCAGGGCTCTCAGTATTCCTGTCGTTAAACCCGCTTGTGCCTGAAGGCCATAACAGTGCAGAACAGGAGTTGTGCCAGTGGCTCAAGAAGGGGCATGTTCTTGACAGAGAAAAGAAGCTTACAAAGGCTTACGGCAGCATGGCCCACTCACAAGATGGAAGTGTTGAGGAACCATTCACCAGCAACACTCTGGAGTCATGAGCAAGTGGAACTGCAGGAACTTTCTATAATGCCTTAACCAAGCGAGGCAAACGCTGTGCCAACTCAACCTGTCAGATGTTCAGCACAAGGACGATGTGTCAGGTGACATCAGACATCAACCCGTGTTTTACTATTCTCCTCTTCAAAGAGGAACAGAAACAAAAGGGACACAAGGAATGAAAAGATTACACTGAAAAATGGATGGGACCCCTGCTGCTGGACAATAGCCCTGACGTTTGTGTTGATGTGAACAACCGTGGAGAGCGAAAGAAGGAAACAAGACAAGCGACCGGACAGGGGTCTTACCTTGCGTGGCACATTGTAGCTGATGGGCACTACAAAGCCATCTGTTAGCTGGAGGACTCGCACCACCTCACAGGACATGACATCCAAAGCCAGCTTGGGCAGCATGGCTGCCCCTCGAGTGGCACTCTCTGTCAGACACTGGTTCACTGTGATGACATGAACAAGGTTTTTAGGTTAAAATCATACCCAAGCCTGCCTTGATGGTCTTCTTAAAAAGGTGATTAAAAAATTGATAGTCACACACATTTCTGAACAAAATCACAAGTCATTTTGTTTAACAAGGAAACCTCCTCTCTGAAAGCTGAGATCCACTCTCTGACCTTTTGGAAACATCTCCCAAAATCCATACCCCACTTTGTCCAGAATAAAGTTGTGGGAGAAGAAGACTTTTACACCAGCACCACCTCCAAAAGGTGTGAGGCCCCCTAAAATGATGCATTAAATTAGCCAGGACCTTCAGTAGCCTACCCAGAAATAGGGCTCCCCTCAGACAGCCTGACCCCATACTCAACAGGCAGGCTTTGGCCTATCTAGGTCTAAAAAGCTAAAATTTAAAAATTCTAAAACATATAAAATACACAGAAAAGGGAGAGGAAACCATAAATACCATCTGCAATGTTTTAGCGCCCTCTGCAGGCAGTAAGTCTCAGTGTGTGAATATGTGTTAATATGGGAAGGAAATTTGTGGCAAAAGTGGGCATGATGATTGCCCAGCATCAATATAATATAGTGATAGCCTGGTTGGGGGGGGGCATGCAGTCACAGTGGAATTTCAAAATCAGATTGTGTGCTATGAGCTGAATAATCAGAACGTTCTGGCTTTGCCTACCGATGGCCATGATGAGACACAGCAAGTCTCTCTCAAGAGCCATTTCATGCCAATCTGAATAATTTCCGAGTGTTTCATTTATTTCCTGAATCAATGAATTTGACTTCTGTCATCTCCAACAGACTTGTGTTAGTTGCTTCTATTATACTGTAACTCTTAAAAGCACTGTGGTGAGGCCTCCACATTTTTTTTTAGGTTTGTTGAGATCTTAAGGGCCAACACAGTAAGAGATGACGTACCTTGTGACAGGAAGGGCTGGACGGCGGTGACCTCAAAGCAGTGCAGGACGCTGTCCCCCTTTAAACAAACACACGTTATTTATTGGCGCACTTTAAGTAAAACAGAATGACATCCAATGGGAAGCACCCATCGAAAGAGAAACTCGCTGCTCATATCCACTTGGGGCGGCTCGTGACCTACAGGCGCTGTGCTGCTTTTCACTGGGACATCAAAATGGAGCGGAAGAGGCAGGTGTGTGTGTGCTGGGCAGGGAAACGGGATTGGGACTGGGCCTGCTCGGTGGTCTTTGGGCAGGTCAGACATTTTTTTTTAATTCTTGTGTATATTTGTTGGGGATTGTTTTTGATGTTTGTTATAAAATTTCTTGAGCTTCTGTAAAAAGTAAAACTGCCTTCTTGGGACAAATAAAGCGCCATCTATCTATCTATCTATTATGTAGAACCTTATCTACCTATCTATATATTTAATATCTAGTGTCTGTCTGTCTGTCTGTCTATCTATCATACAGTATAGTGCCTCTCATGTCTATCTATCTGTCCAACTATTATATAGTGCCTTTCTATCTATCAATCTATCTATCTATCATATAGTGCCTTTCATATCTATCTATTATATATTGCCTTTCATATCCATTTATCTATCTCTCCTGCCTACCATGCTAAATTATCTATCTATCTATCTGATAGACACTGCTATCGTGGGCTGCATCAGGAGTGGGCAGGAGGAGGAGGAGTATAGGAACCTCATCAAGGACTTTGTTAAATGGTGCGACTCAAACCACCTACACCTGAACACCAGCAAAACCAAGGAGCTGGTGGTGGATTTTAGGAGGACCAGGCCCCTCATGGACCCCGTGATCATCAGAGGTGACTGTGTGCAGAGGGTGCAGACCTATAAATACCTGGGAGTGCAGCTGGATGATAAATTGGACTGGACTGCCAATACTGATGCGCTGTGTAAGAAAGGACAGAGCCGACTATACTTCCTTAGAAGGCTGGCGTCCTTCAACATCAGCAATAAGATGCTGCAGATGTTCTATCAGACGGTTGTGGTCGAGCGCCCTCTTCTACGCTGTGGTGTGCTGGGGAGGCAGCATAAAGAAGAGGGACGCCTCACGCCTGGACAAACTGGTGAGGAAGGCAGGCTGTATTGTAGGCATGGAGCTGGATAGTTTGACATCTGTGGCAGAGCGACGGGCGCTGAGCAGACTCCTGTCAATCATGGAGAATCCACTGCATCCACTAAATAGTATCATCTCCAGACAGAGGAGTAGCTTCAGCAACAGACTGCTGTCACCGTCCTGCTCCACTGACAGACTGAGGAGATCATTCCTCCACCACACTATGCAACTATTCAATTCCAGCCGGGGGGTTGGGGGGGGGGTAAACGTTAACATTATTCAAAGTTATTGTCTGTTTTTACCTGCATTTTTATCACTCTTCAATTTAATATTGGTTTTATTTTGTATCAGTATGCTGCTGCTGGAGTATGTGAATTTCCCCTTGGGATTAATAAAGTATCTATCTATCTATC
The DNA here is from genome assembly GCF_900747795.2 of Erpetoichthys calabaricus. Taxonomy (NCBI): domain Eukaryota; kingdom Metazoa; phylum Chordata; class Cladistia; order Polypteriformes; family Polypteridae; genus Erpetoichthys; species Erpetoichthys calabaricus. Next base: position 147,891,052 of record NC_041404.2, on the reverse strand, counting down.
TATCTATCTATCTATCTATCTATCTATCTATCTATCTATCTATCTATCTATCTATCTGTTATATAGCACCTTTCATTATCTATCCATCTATCGATCTATCAGTTATATAGTGCCTTTCCATATCTATCATATACAGGTACTGCCTTATCTATCTAGCTATCTATTATATACTGCCCTCCATGCCTTCTACCATATTGTACTTTTCCTCTCTATGCATAAATCTATCTATTATACAGCATCTTTCCTATCTGTATATACTGTACAGGGGTGGGCAAAGGTAGGTTTACAGTTGTGAGTACATGTAACACAGAGTTTATTTTTGTATTATTATTTATTTATTAATTACTTATCCATCTGTTATCCAACCCGCTATATCTTAACTGCAGGGTCACAGGGGTCTGCTGGGGCCAAACCCAGCCAATACAGGGCACAAGGCAGGAAACAAACCCCGGGCACGGCACCAGCCCATCGCAGTTTATTAATTATTGTATTATTTATTTGTATCATTTTTCTTCCTATTTGTTTTCTTCTTGTCATTATTAAGGTGTACTTGAGTGTAGCAAATAGACTAGAAGAAAGTGTAAATAATGAAGACCAGCAATTTCAGCTTTTAGGCGATTGTACTTAAGTGCACTGTGCCATTCTAACAAAGCTATTGTAATAAGCATAACCTGTGTGTCTTTCTCCAGACTAACAATTGTAAACCTACTTTTGCACACCCCTATATTTATTATATAGTGTGTTTGTATCTATCTATTATATGGTGTATTTCATAATTATATACCTATCTATAGAGTACATCTATTAGATAGATAGATAGATAGATAGATAGATAGATAGATAGATAGATAGATAGATAGATAGACTGTGCCATACATGCCTGCATATCTGTCTATCCATGTATCTATTATATAGTGCCTTATCTATTTATCTCTTATATATTACTATTCATGTCGATGTATTTATCTGAATGCAGCCTTTCATTCCTATCTATCAATTATATAGTGCCTTTCCATGCCTGTCTATCTATCTATCTCTTATATAGTGCCTTTCCTTATCTATCTTTCATACTCGTGAGCAGGTCTATTCATCTCTGCGCTGTGAATGGACTTCATGTTTTTTTATTTCTTCCATGCAGTGTGACCGCCACCCTCACAGACTGAGTGGCCTCCTCAGGGTCACCAATTGCTGTCCTGATTTTTTTTTTTTTTTAAGTTGTCCACACAGTAAGGAGACCCAAGATGTACCTCTGCATCACGGCGGGTGATCGAGGCTGAACCCGAGTGCATTAAGAGAGCTCTGAGTGTCCGTCATTCGACTCTGCAGACACGCCATGAAGGCCCAGACCGCTCCCGTTGTGGTACATGACTGGCATCTCTTGCAGTTCCATCAGCAGTCATTCAATCCACACACACACACACACACACCTATGCACATTTTTACTTTTTATTTACTTATTATCCATTATTATTTTTGTACCTTATTATCCAGGTGATTTACAACATTTGAGATACACGTTGGTTGCGTTTTCTTTGCTTCTCCGGCTGGAGCCCAGGCAGGTGAAGTGACTGCTCATTCGGGGTCACACAGTGTCAGCACCAGGATTTGAACCCACAACCTCAGGCTTTGCAGTCCGGTGCTTTAACCACTAAGCCACACTGCATGCCCCACGTGCACACACACTCGCCCTCGTACACACACACATACCCACACTCCCCCCCCTCCCCCCGTGGATGCACATGCAGGCCCACCCACTCACTTGCCCGCTGCCACTCTCACTAGCTTGCTTACCTTGCCAGCGAGAACCAGGAGGTTTGAATCGTTGTCAAAGAGCGGGATTAGAGTCCTGAAGAGGGAGAGACAGAAACAAAAAGAAGAAGAGTCAGTCCTCTGAAAAGCATGGAGCACAACAGCTCTCTTCAGTGGTCAGCTGAGTGGTCCACATGGCCGTCTCCTCCACGCTCTTAAATACAAAGGTGCCACAGTGGTTCTTCAGAGCAATGCATTATGGAGGAACCCAAAAGAGCCGTCTGCATGAAGAATCCTGAAAGAACCTTCATTTATTTAAATGTCTTACCACCTGAATAGCCGTGGACAGCTGGTAATACATTTGTGAAATCCCACTGGGTTCCTGATTTTTCAATGGCTCTGGCCGCACGCAGTAACTCAGGCCCACTTGGGGTTTTCTTGACCAGTTAGCACCCTGCCAACTATACATTAAAGATTTCCATTTTGCCGACATTTAAAAACCTTTTCAAAGCCCAAAAGACAACTTCACAGGCAGAGACGCCTTGCCAGAATGAAATGGTTCTTTGTCAAGCGGCGGCTCTGCCACATCACCCAGGAAGGTGCCATTACAGAGCCAGCATTTCTAAGAGGGCACATAAGAGCCTGCCATATTAACCACAAAGGGTCCCTGTGCTGCCCCTCCCGTTTACCTCGCCGCCTTTGGGATGTGGCCTGGCATCAAATCAGCTGAAGACGCTGTGGTCACTGGTGGGTATGGGGGGCAGTCCCCCATGTGGGTCCATGATATGTATTGTCAGTTCTAGCTGCAGGCACCCAATGCTCAGTAATGTCTCAGTCGGTGTTTCTCGACTACTGTGGGTTGCGGGCTCCCTCCGGTGGGTCGTGAGCTGCTATTGTTTATATTGGTAGTGTGTCACGAGTGGGTTGCAAAGTGAGTCATGCCAGGTTGCCCCTCCGATCCCCCCATTCCGCTCTAATGATCGCACTCGACTCACCAAGTGGAACATCTCTGATGATTGTGCTCATTTCACTAAGGCTCATGCTGGACAGCTCTGTTTAGGCCGTGTGCCCTGCAGACTGGCACTGCAGTGGGATCTGACCCCCCCCCCCAAAGGCCCCTGGATATGCCACGAGAGGACTTGCTGGTTTGGAAAAACATTTATATGGGAAAAACTGGGTTGCGACCCCAAAAACATTGGGAAACGCGAGTGTAACCAGTTCTTATTGTGCCAGTTAAAGCACATCACTGCACTCTCTGCATTGTCCAGATGGGGCACTAGGGGGCACTCTGGCCATCTGAGAGATCATCCATCCACTTTTACAGAGAAGGCTGGAGCTTCGAGTATCGAGCACACAAGGCAGGGACCCTCTGGATGGGAACAGGGGACAAACCACAGTGGGCTTAACATAACACACACATCACTGGGAGGTGGGCCGACCCTCAGAGTAGCATAAAGACTGAGGACCCACAGAGTGGCCGTGCCAGAATTTCAACCCAGACCTCTGACACTGTGAGCCGCTTGCACTAACCACTGTGCCCCCATTCTTAATCTTAGAGACTTGGTGAATTTTGTATCCGTTTTCCAAACCTGTTTATCCAGAGCAGGGTCCAGGGGAAGCTGCAGCCCATCCCAGCAAGCATTGGGCACAAGACGGGTACAACTCCAGGACAGGATGCCAGTCCATCATAAGGTGAAACTGGAGCACCCGGCACACAGACACGAGGGGCACATGCAGACTCCTCACAGGATGTGAACCCTGGTCTCCTGGCTGCATGGCAGCAGCCCCACCACTGTGCCAGCGTGCTGCCCGCCCCCACCTCGTGACCCAACAAACCTAAAGGCGCAGCCTGAGTACAGAATTGTGTGTGAAAGGTGAGAGAGCTGAAACAGAAGACGACTAAGGAGCCCACGACTGGTGTTGGATTTGTTAGTCTTGGACTCCCAGCGGGTTTACTCTGCGATTTGCTAACCCCAGGATTTTGTCATTTCCTCTGTTCTTGCGGGAGCGGAACCATAATTAATGGGGCAGGGCAAAGCTGGGCGAGTCGGCATGGGCCGCGTCTGCTCGCTTTTTATGCCTTTTTCGGTTCACCGAGGGGTCGGGAGGCTGATGCTTTTTGGGGGCTCAAGTCCTTCTCGGGGTTTAAATGAAAATCGACATTAAATAAACGGTGTGGAGGGCTGAATCATCGCATTGAAAAGGAGCAGAACTTAGCGCCAGTTTTTTGCAAAGGACCCTGGCACGCGTTCAGGGTGGGTGACTCACGATGTCGAGTCTGTTTACGGAGACTTTATGGAAACCACAATCGGAGCTGAACCCATAAAAGCAGCCGCTCCTCGGCTTACTGTGAACATTTAATCTCATTTTGATATGAGGCTGAGGGTCCGCACTGAAGGGCCTTTCCGGGAGCTGCCCTGGAACGAGGGAACCTAATCCGATCCAAATCCAGCCAGACATCCCCTCATTTTGTTTTGTAGCCCCGATTTGTGAAATCCTAACCACCCGGCGCAAAGCAGAAAGCAATGCTGAGTGGACTGGCATGGTGGTCCACACCAACTTGGAGAACTCCTTGACTGTGGAGGGGTGTAGCAGTGGTGACAGGAATGACAGACTGCCGGAAGAACATCTGGGGCTCCAACCGGGTCGTCCCGTTTAATGAGCAGGCAAAAGAAACCAAAGAGGGCATCACTGCCCTTGTCCTTGGGATGTAAATTACAGAAGAAAAACTTGGCATCTCTATTAGCCGTGCGGTCGCTTTGCTTGGGAGCTCCTCCTGGCATAAGTGGCACCTCCTTCTGGGAAGGCGAGGGTCCTTATGGATGGGGTATCGGAAGGGGCGGAGTCAGGTGCCCTCCACTGGGAGGTTTCTCGGTGGTGCGGGGAGAGAAGGAGAAGACAATGTTAGTGACAGTGCCCCCTCTCATCCTGGCGAGACATTACATACCTCACCAGAGCCCATAAGGAGATCCGCCAATGCACAAGAGTGACAGCTACTTAGAAAATGAGGGAACGAGACAAACACCGGGCCCTACTGTATACCTGCGGGCAGAGCCACCTTAATGTCTGGGCACCATGGGCACTGGCCAGGGGGGCCTCAGGAGCATAGGGGCCCACCATGTTTCTGATGCCTATGTGTGCTTCTGTTTGAGCCTCTGCACACTACTTTGCACGGGGGTCTATGATGCTGGTAAAATGGCCCTGGGCAGCCCACCACCCTGAATATCATTTCCATCCACTTATTTGGCTGACGTCTTTTCCCAGGTTGACTTGCAGCACCTGAGATACAATTGGTTGCATATCTTTTTGGTTCTCCAGTTGGCACACAGGCAGGAGAAGTGATGTGCTCAGGGTCTACAGGTGTCAGTAGTGGGATTTGAACCCACAATATTAAGCACCACACACACCACCACTGCCGAATTATCAATACAATCACAGCAGGAAACGCCAAAATCCGGGTTTCCTGAACTTTCTTTCTGTCGCGGCCCAATCTTGCCCTTCTTTGACATTCTGGGGTCCCCCCATTAACCCCCCCCCCCACTTGAGGACATCACCTCCAATCCTCAGAGTGAATGGGGGTGGAATTGAGAAAGAATTATTGATTGTTGAATCCACCCACGGCGACCCACCACAATGTGACCCACTGACATTAAACACAAGAGTGACTCGCAGCCCACCCTATGGTGACAGCCAGCAACCCATTTTGGGTGCTGACCCATAATTTTACAAACTGTGCTGAACGAACGAAATTTGTCACCAAAATATATTCAGCTGTCGCAGCGACAAACAACATGAAACATACGAGACGTGCGGCCCCTCGATAACTCAGACGATGTACAGCGCCCTAGAAAAAGTCCTCACATTTTATTGTAACATGACGTTTTTGACACTGATCAACAGAAAAGACCCTTTAATGTCAAAGTGACAACAGATCTCCACTAAATGGTCTAAATTAATGACAAATATAAAACACATACGTATTCACCCCTGTTATTATGACACCCTTAAACCAACACCGGGGCAGCCTGCTGGTTTTAGAGGTCACGTCATTAATGGAGTCTAAATATGCAGAAGGGCCAGCGGGTGGTGAATCAGTAGGGTGGGCACTCAATGAAGACAAAAGAACAGGCCAAGGAAGTCCATGACAAGCACAAGGCAAGGGACTGGGTGAATATCCAGTGAAATCAATCAAGAAGAAATGGAAAGAGTGTGGCAGTGGTGTGATCTGTGCCACCCAGATGAACTGTGCCACACTAAGCACCACTTCAAACCAATGGGGGTATCATGGGCAGGGGTCGAGAGAAAGCCTGTTGTTTACTGCCGGCACTAAAAATATCAAAACGCTCCTTACTACTACATGGTAGAGACTGCAAAATCACAGGAAAGTAAAAACATCACAGAAGGTTTGGCTAACTGGTGTGTGGCCATTTAAAAGAAAAATAAATAAAATAAAAATTAGTCAGCTCATCTGTTTAAATCAGCCGGAGGTGGGTGAGAAGTCGCATCCGGATTCCGGGGTATCTCTTCCTCAAGTGCTGGAATGGCGGGCGAGATTTAGACATGATTAAGGCAGCTAAGATTGGAGACGATCACATTTCAGTCTGGATGGATGCCCACCTCGTCTCCAGTTTGTCACTCTGCTTTGTGGCCGACAGCCCAGCGCATGTTGTGAGGGAGGGGGATGAGCAAACGAGGAAATCAAGCAGCCCCGACGTGGATGTACTCGTGCCGGAGAGCTCAGTTTAGGCCGCCTGTCCTTGCGGCTGGCACTGCAGTGGGGTCTTATTTTAAACCAGAGGCCTCGTTTCTTAGAGGGCTGCAACAAAGGTGGGCATTCAGAGGGACAGGAGCAACGGCAAGAGCTGAAAGAAAATCAACTTACAATGCAGCAGAATTGTTTTAGTATTCCAGCACATGATAAGAAAATGGTGAAAACAAACATAAAATACTTTGAACAACGGACTAGTCTGTGTCTGTCTGTCTATTATATAGTGCCTTTCATATCCATCTATCTATCCATCTATTTATTATACAGTGCCTTCCATGCCTATCTATCTATCCATCCATCCATCTATCTATCCATATATCTGTCTATCTATCTCGATTAGATAGATAGATGAAAGGCACTATCTATCTATCTATTATATAGTGCCTTTCATCTATCTGTCTATTATATAGTGCCTTTCATCTATCTATCTATTATATAGTGCCTTTCATGCCTATCTATCTGTCCACCCATCCATCTATCAATCTATCCATCTATCTAACCATCTATCTGGCTATCTAGATAGATAGATAGATAGATAGATAGATAGATAGATAGATAGATAGATAGATAGATAGATGAAAGGCACTATATATCTATCTATTATATAGTGCCTTTCATCTATCTGTCTATTATATAGTGCCTTTCAAATCTATCTATCTATTTATCTACCATCTATCTGTATATTATATAGTGCCTTTCATGCCTATCTATTTATTATATAATGCCTTTCATGCCTATCTATCTATCCATCCATCCATCTATCTATCTATCCAGCCATCTATCTAACCATCTATCTATCTATAGATAGATGAAAGGCACTATATATCTATCTATTATATAGTGCCTTTCATCTATCTATCAGTCTATTATATAGTGCCTTTCATATCTATCTATTATATAGTGCCTTTGATATCTATCATATAGTGCCTTTCATATCTATCTGACTATTATACAGTGCCTCTCATGCCTATCCTATCTATCTATCTATCTGTCTGTCCATCCATCTATCTATTATATATTGCCTTTCATATCCATTTATCTATCTATCATCTATCTAACCATCTATCTGTGTATCTATCTAGATATAGATAGATAGATAGATGAAAGGCACTATATATCTATCTATTATATAGTGCCTTTCATCTATCTATCTGTCTATTATATAGTGCCTTTCATGCCTATCTATCAATCTATTATATAAAGTCCTTTCATATCTATCTATCTATCTATCTATCTATCTATCTATCTATCTATCTATCTATCTATCTATCTATCTATCTATCTATCTATCATATAGTGCCTTTCATATCTGTCTGACTATTATACAGTGCCTATCTATCTATCTATCTATCTATCTATCTATCTATCTATCTAGATAGATAGATAGATAGATGAAAGGCACTATATATCTATCTACCTATTATAAAATGCCTTTCATCTATCTATTATATAGTGCCTTTCAAATCTATCTATTTATCTAACATCTATTATATAGTGCCTTTCATGCCTTTCTCTCTCTACATATCTGTTTATCAAACTTAGATCAAGGAGGACCATCATGGCTGCATGTTTTCCTTCTATGGATGCCCTGGACTGCAGTTCTTCCAGGTCTATGAGGACTCCCTGCTATCACAGCATATTAATAAAATCTTTGAGTGTTGCAAACCAGCAACATGTTCCCATAAACTTTATAGCACCTTTCTGTTAGCGCCATTTCTTTGTGTTTTAACACTGGACACCCAGACAGGTGAAGTGAACAGGGGGGGTCACAGTGCAAGTCAAGGGAGAGAGTCCAGCTTGGGCTTTAAATTGCTGGTCATATTTAAGAAAGGCTTTTCTTGGGTTAGAGTGTGTGAAATAAAAGAATAAAAAAAAAGAAAAGAATCTTTCAAAATGACACACAACATATGACAGTAAATAAGAGATTAACAACCTGCCTGGAAATGAACATTTGAACAGGAAAGTGCAGGTGCATTGAGTTTATTTACAGCAGCTCAGTGAAGACTGCAGTTTAAGGACGTGCAGGAACTTGTCAGATCATGGAGGGCACCTGCCCATTTGCCATCTCAACAGCCAGCGCTCGCTGTGATCACTTATCATCCTGCTATTTTTTTTGCTTCTTTTGACAGATTGCCAGGAACTTAAAAAAAAATGCTTCCAAACAAAACAAAACTGTGATCCAAACAAGTAGGAGAGTCACTGAGGGCTTGTTCTTCACGGAATTGTCCTGAAACGCTCCTGGTGTGAAGTAAGCACTCTGCTCATTTATTAGGTAGGTGTGGACTGCGCTCGTTGGGAACATCTGTGGCCCCATTGATCACTGTCATCTATATGTGACACACTCCCGCCAGCAAAGGGTGGGCACTATATGACAGATAGATAGATAGATAGATAGATAGATAGATAGATAGATAGATAGATAGATAGATAGATAGATAGATAGATAGATAGATAGATAGATAGATAGATAGATAGATAGATAGATAGATAGATGTGTCTAGACGCTCGTCCATCTGATGTCTCGTGTTTTACAGACCACACCAGATTAGCAGAAACAAATCAAAGGCAGAAGCAGCAGATGAAGTCGCTGTGCCTGTTAACCCTTTGTGCTGCAGTAGCTCTGCCATTGCCTGTCAGAATGTGGTGAACTCCTAATACTCTGGGAATTTGAATTTGGGCTGGAAAGTCATTGTTGTGTAGTCATCTATTTCTGGTCGTGTAATCTGACATCCTCAGCAGCTGCAGTCGTCCAGTTTGTCATCCCCTGCGCTAGACGTCATGTGAGGTGTCGGCGGCTTTACGCAGCACGTGAGCCTGCTAGTCGCTGCAGTTCTTATTTCCACATGGAGGTCACAGACAGATGTGCACATTTTCCTGTCTTAGTGACTCATCTGTTTGCTTTGGGGGATTTGCTCGTCGTCCTTTCAAAGTCCTCTGGATGTCTGCCACCAGTGCGCTTTTTGTTTTTGTTTTATTTCACTGTTTGATTGTTTGAGCCGATACCGTCCTGCAGTCTTGCTAGGCCTGTGCACATTATTAATGGAGCTGACTGACTCTTCACTAGAGCGCTTTATTCTGCATCAAATAAAACGAGTGCACTGGAGTGAGTGAGCAGATTGGCTGGGGGCTCTCGGGTCTAATTAGGTGCAAAGACCACTGGGGGTTCAAGCAAATCGACACATCACAGCTTTATTTTCTGCTCTATCAGTATTTGCACATTCATGGAAACCCTTACAGATTCACAAAGAAACGTGCAGTGTATGGCGGCACAGCGGTTAGTACTGCTACCTCAAAGTCTCAGGGAGTAAGGTTCGATATTCAGTCTACTCTCTCTTGGTCTGTGTCAGGACACTCATCTGCCCCCACATCCTAATGATGCCCAGAGTAGGAAGATTAGCCCACTGAGAGTGAATCTCTCACTGCCCTGTGCCCTACTAACAGGCTAGTAGTAATAGTGCTGGTGACAGTCATTGTAACAGTAGTAGTGGTATTACTAGCACGACTAGTAGTAGGAGTAGTAATAATAGCATTGGTGTTGATAGCATTAGTAGAAGTAATAAGAGTAGTAGTGGTTGTGGTAGTAAGAGTAGTAGCAGTATTAGTAGTACTAAAAGTAGTACTGTCAGTAGTAGTAACAGTAGTAGTAGTAGTATTAGAAGTGGTGGAGCTATTAGTAGTAGTAGTAGTGGTGGTGGTAGTAATAGCAGTATTAGTAATAGTAATAGCAATAGCAGCAGTAGTAATAGTAGTAGAGGTAGTAGCATCAGTGGTAATGGTAGTAGTAGTACTATTACAGTAGTTGTTAAAGTGGTAGTAGTAGTAGTAATACAGGTGGACGTGGTAGTAGTAGTAATAATAATAGTAGTAGTAGTACAGTAGTAGTAGTAACAACAGCAGCAGCCATATTAGTAGCTGTATTGCTAGTACTGGTAGTGGTGACAGTAGTGGTGGTGATGGGAGTAGTAGTAGTAGTGGTAGGAAAAGTAGTATTAGTAGTAGTGGTAGTAGCAGTGGTAGTAATGATAGCAGTAGAATTAGTAATAGTAGTAGACGTAGTAGTATCAGTGATGTTAGTAGTTGTAGTAGCAGCAGTATTATTGGTAGTGTTGTTGGTGGTAGTAGCAGTATTAGTGTTACTACTAAAAGTAGTAGCAGTAACTGTAGTAATGATTGTAGTAGAAATAGTAGTATCAGTAGTGGTAATAGTAGTATTAGTAGTAATAACAGCAGCAGTATTAGTAGAAGTATTACTAGTAATGGTAGTGGCGGTGGTGGTAGTAGTACTAATAGGAGGAGTAGTAGCAGCAGTAGTATTAGTTGTTACAGTGGTAGCAGTAGCAGTGGTGGAATTGTTAGTAGTACTAGTCGTAGCAGTAATAGTAGTAGAAGTAGTAGTAGAAGTACTGGTTGTAGTAGCAGTAGAACTATTAGTTGTAGTAGTAGTAGAAGTAGTAACAGTAGAGGTAATATAGTAATAGCAGTATTACAGTATTTGTAGTATTGATAGTATTGGTAGTGGTGGCAGTAGTAGTGATGGTGGTAAAAGTAGTAGTAGTTGTTGAAATAAAAGTTGTAGTGTCAGTGATGGTGGTAGTAGTAGGAGGTATTAGTATCAGTAATAGTACTGGTGGTGGTAGCAGTATAGTAACAGTAGTAGTAGTGGTGATAGAAGCAGTAATGTCTGATCAAAATGCAACACCATTGTGTTGTTTATTGCCACATAAATATTTAGCAGATTTCCGGAGAACGTCCACCCATCCTTTAGGTGCTGATGAGCAGGAGTCCCTTCAGGCGACAAAGGGGTTTATTGAGTAAGTCAGATATGGACATCTGGGTGCAGGGCTCCCCAACCATCAGGCCGCACAAAGCGCCCCTGCCTTGTCCGGCCTCAGCTTGAGCGCCGCTTAAAATAAGAACTTGAGAGCCCGTGAGATCGGAGCCGAGGAATTCGCGTTTCAAGGCCGCTCTCTTTGTTTATTGAATGTGTCGGCTCTCTTATCTCGTCCGAGAGTCACGGTCACGGTGACACAGCCTCGGACGCTCTCCGGTTATCTGAGCGGATATTCCAAAAGTCAAAATCGAACTCTCTTGTCTGAAGGAGACAAAACTGTGCGCTTCTGAAGGGCGGACCCCCAAAGTGGTCTTCACCCTCCTCGAGCCCACGCGCCGAATGAGGAGCCGCACGAGCGATCAGCCAGGCTAGGTGCGCGTGCTTGTTATGCTCTCGGCCGCCACTAGAGGGCCCCGCATTGTCTTGTCATTGAACAGCGCGACTCATTTTGAGTTTTTTCCCGTCGCCACGGAGTGAAGTGCTCAGGTCTTAACAAGCCGCCCTGCTCGTATGTGTTAACAGAGCCGCAGTCATTGTGACGAACTCGTTCAGACGCAGCCACGATATCTGCAGACGTGATCCGCTGGCTGGAACCTCCTCACAGACACAACGCAAATCGCTACTGCACCCCTATCAACCATCCCCCTCCCCCGACTCGTCAAATGCCAATCCAGAGTGCGGGTCCCATCCTGCCCACGGGGAGGTCAACTAGGACAGGTGAGCACATGTCTGACCGCAGAGGAGGCATCACAAGTCTACCGTACCATCACTGCTCACATCCGAGCACAGAAGAGTCAATTAGGGGGGCGTGGAGGGTTTGCCAATGTGGCCCTCCTTCAGTTCAGCACGTCTGCTTTCAGTCTGTGAACTCTGATGTCACCATTAAGGAGCGACCACACAAGCGTCCAGCAGTGGAGCTTCTTCAGCCCCCCCTTGCACGTGGAGATTTACAACTCAGCATCTTCTCCCCCTCACATTCGTCCAAGTCAGAATTGCCGCTGGACTGGAGGGTCTCGGAATGATCTGAATGCCATTGTTTACTTGAGGCGCTGCAGCTGTTGACAGCGGCCACATTGTCTGCCCTCTGGAATTAGCAGGGCGATCTGAGCAGAGCAACGCCAATTATTGTCATAAGAATCACCAGGCGAGTGACCTCAGTGTCCTCTTGGGACAGGACTGGGAGGACACCCGAGGCCGTCTAGTCGCGCGAGGGCTTGCTGGTCTCCTTTCTGGTTGTCATCAGGATGTGACACATGTCGTCTGGTCATTTGTGGATCCCATGTGCACACACACATGTGGTCAGTGGTGGCACAGTGCCACAATTTCACAGCCCCAGGGACTAAAGTTCAACTGCTGGTCAAATGTGCAGTCCATATGTCCTCCCTGGATACTAACATGTGTGCCTGCATAGGTTTGGTTGTTTGGGCCACCATGACTGTGCAGCACCTTAAAAAGCCTTCACCACTTGGACGTTCTCACGTTTTTCCCAGTGCGCTGAATTTTGACACTGATCAACAGAAAGACTCTTTAATGTCAACATGAAGTCAGATCTCTCCAAAGTGGTCTAAATTAATTACAAATAGAAAACAAAAACATGTTCACAACCTTTAATATGACACCCGTGAACCATCACAGGTGTAGCCTCCTGGGATTAGAGGTCCATGAAAAACACCAGTCAAGGGCCAGAGAGAGAAGAAAATCTGCAAGTCACTGGATATTCAGTGAAATGAATCATGAAGAAATGGAAGGAGTGTGGCACAACTGGAAGTCTGCTAGAGCATGATGGAGACCACCAAAACACTGATGAAGATGGGTGAGGGAGGCCACCAAGAGACCACTCAGAATGCTGAAGGAGTTACAAGCTACAGTCATGTGCAGACAGGGTGCTTCACCAGTCGCAGCTTTATGGGAGCCTGGCAGAGTGGCACAATGCACAAGACATCTTGGCAGAAGACCCGCGGCAGACTCTGAAGTCATGCGGTGCTAAGAGAGATGCGTTTGTGTGTTCACGGGGGTGGGGGGAGGGACAGACCCCCCCCCCGCACCTTATTGCTTCAAAGTGATCACAAGTTCACAGGGGAGATGGTGGCTTTGATGCTGTGCATTGCATCAGGGTGGCTATGAAGAGTGATGGGGTGCAAAGTGCTATGAGAAATGAGGTGCATTTGAGAGTGCAGGGGGGGACCCCCCCCTCTGCACCTTATGGCTTCAAAGTGACAGCGAGTTCATGGGGGAGATCATTACTTCAATGTGGCGTATGGCATGCCTCACCAGAGTGCTGGCTATGAAGTGTGGCGCTCTGACGCTCCAAAGTCCAAACTACTAAGAGATTTGTAAGATGGCGCCAGTGTTTGTGGTCCACACATTTCACTGCCCGAGCCCCACCCATGACAGTTCCTGGTTGAACAAAAAACACACACCCCGGAGTGGGAGCTGAAACAAGTACCAAGAAATTGCCCACCAGGAACTACAAATGGCCCGAGTTCCTGCGGTGGGAAAGCACCCCATGACTTGGCATGGACTGGCGTCTGGTCCCTGTTTTGTACCAGGTGCTGTGATGCTGCAGCATGTTAGGTGCCATCTGTTTTAGCCCCTGACAGGGTGGCCAGCTGGTGACAATTTTAGGCGTATGTTGGTTCAGCCCCCATCTTAATGTGATTCTGGGAGAGAACATGAAACTGCAAGCTGGTTCAGCATTGTCACTTTGAGGGGCTTAGGGTGCCCTGTGATACAGAAAGGTGCCATATTCTGGAAAACCACAAGACAGACAGCACAGTTCCCACTTGTGGCTGGCTGTGCGACTTTGAATGATTCATTTTTAAACTCCAATTGTTCACATTGTAGGAATCCATCCGTTATCTAAACTTTCTCATCACCCAGCAAGCTTTGGGTGCAAGGAAGGAACAATCCCCCGGACAGGGTGCCAAGTTAGAAAGGGCACAGACACCATTTGCCAGTTGACCTAACCTACGTGTCTTTGGACTGCTGGAGGAAACCCACACAGACATGGGGAGGACATGCCAACTCCACGGGAGGGGGCAACCAGGACTTGAACCCTGGTCTCTCCTTATTGTGAGGCAGCAGTGCTACCCACTGTGCCACCGTGCTGCCCCGTCCATTCTTAATGTAACTGTAAAGTGTTGTGAGTTGCTTTTTTCACCACAGAAAAGTGCTATAAAGTGTGAAACCAGAAGGCAACCAACTCACTACCCACATTTGATTTACACTGCGACTGTGAGTGAATTTGCCAGTGCTGCATTTGTAAAAAATATGTAAGTAATCTAGCATAGTACTGGACTTACTAATGTTGTTGACTTGCAACTTTTTATTTTATATTAATTCCGAATTATTAACCCATTCTGTATCTTTTGTGGAACATGGTCAGCCACAATCCACACACCATGTATCCATCCATCCATTTTCCAACCCGCTGAATCCGAACACAGGGTCACGGGGGTCTGCTGGAGCCAATCCCAGCCAACACAGGGCACAAGGCAGGAACCAATCCCGGGCAGGGTGCCAACCCACCGCAGGACACACACAAACACACCCACACACCACACACACACACTAGGGCCAATTTAGAATCGCCAATCCACCTAACCTGCATGTCTTTGGACTGTGGGAGGAAACCGGAGCGCCCGGAGGAAACCCACGCAGACACACCATGGTAGTTGCTTCAAAAACATTTAAAAACAATTCCAACAAATGGCGCTGTGCCACCCACTTAAGACAACCCAACATGTCCAAGTGTAGCAAAGTGACTGAGCCTACTTGAGAGCTGCATGCCATATGGCATCGTTCAAAGTGAGCTCCATCATGAGACAATCTACAAAGCAATAACGGCAAAGAATGGAGGAAGATGGTGTAGTCGGCAGGATAACACATCCACCATTGCAGGGCTCGCCAACTCCGGTCCTAGAGGTTTTCATTCCAACCCTTTTTTTAACGAGTGACCTGTTTTTGCTGCTAATTAACTTCTTATTATATTCATTGTAATTGACTTGCTCTTGAAGACTCAGACCCCTCAGACCCCCTAAATCATGAGAGGTCAAAAAAAAAAATAAAAACAACTGTGGGCCGACTGACAATCGACACGGAATAAGCAAAGGCACAGCTTAACGACTCGTGTGCCCGCCTCGAGGGGCCGACTGCACCAAGTGATCAGGCTCAGAGCGCGGAGTCAATTACTCACCCAGAAAATCACTGCTGTCTGTCAGGAAGGTCAAGTGGAGGCCAGATGTCTGCAACTCCGTAAAAATCTACTTTTGCGTGTGTGACTGATGATTTTTTTTTTTAAACTGTTATCATGGCAGCTTTGACTGAATGCAGGCGCAGAGGACTTAATAATAATTTGGAAGGACACCTGACTTTTCTATTAATGGCGCTGCTCCTCTCGGAGGCATTCTCACTATGCATGCCATACCGTCATGGTGTCAGCATCCAGAGAGTGCAGACATGGGAAAGTACCCCACCATGGAGACAGGGCGCCACATTTTGGGGGAAAGATGAATTCAATCAGATCCCAGTGTGAACAACAAGGGTTCAGCTGGAGATTTACCAACTGCAGTTGCACATCTTGTCACCGGCGTCTATCAAGTGACATATTTGAATTCGCCAGGGGCCTCGTGTATAAACGGTGCGTACGCACAGAAATGTTGCGTAAGAACGTTTCCGCGTTCAAATCGCAATGTATAAAACCTAAACTTGGTGTAAAGCCACGCACATTTCCATGGTAGCTCATACCCTGTCGTATTCAAGTTATCCGCTCAGTTTTGCAGACTGGCGGCAGCCAGCGTCAAAGCAGTGTGATTACCCTTTCTTAGATCCACATCCATGACAGCGGCTTTATCAAATACACTGAAATTAACCACATATCGTTCATAAATTTAATGCATCTGATTGTAATTAACCTGTAACAATATAATGGTCCAGAGAATGGTCAAACTATTCTAAATACCATAACTGCTTTAGCGTTGTTACTCTCACTGCACCTTCTTCTTCTTCTGTCAGCTGCTCCCGTTAGGGGTTGCCACAGCGGATCATCTTTTTCCATATTACTCTCACTGCACCACTCGGAGTATTTATATCACTGTATCTGAGTGTGAATCACAGATCTACAGCGATCGGAAAGAGAATTATCGGTATACAGCACTCGGTGCCTCAGCCATGCTGTCTATTTGAACTGCTCTCATCCGACCAACGCTTCACAGCCTTTCCTGTACGGACCTCGCGGTTCACAAACAGTTTCATCCCAAGAACTATAAACGCACTCAATCAGTCCATCAAGTGCTCCTTGGAGAACTGTTCGTACTTGCAAGTTACCGTGAGGTAATTGTACTTATGATACAGTTATAATATTGCACAATCTGAGCCACTTTATAAAGCGCATATTTACATATGATGACGATATCATTTTTAAGATGAAATGCAGCAAAATATGTTGATTATATTATACAGATAAAACTTTAACTTTAACTACATGGTGCCGCAGCACTAGCGAGCTTGAGCTTCGTTCACGGTTTGTTCCTGCCGCACTGTTTTCATGCTGTGGCTGGCGCGACACTGGAAGGATAGACGGATAGAATAATTAAACATGTACTACGAAGATATTTCGATGTTCCTTAAAAGTTTTGAAGAATCGGCGTTCTAAGCTTACAGATGGCTTCACGTCTATTACAGAGCTGATTGTGTGGCGATTGGGTATTTGGAGAAAGAAAAGTAAGGACAGGAATTGGAGGTTAGTACGTTTGAAAGAGACAGTACTGCTGTGATAAATTATTTCATTGAAGGTCGCACATGGCGCAGCAAGCCTCTTGCTGTAAGACACGAACAATCACTGCGCCACCGTGTTCCCATGTTTAATAACATGCTTTAACTCATAGCATCATGAAAATGATGTCATGTATACTTCTCAGTATTTTAATTATTCAGAGAGCTGTAATATTACGAACGTAATGGATTCTGTGTCCTGTCGGAGGAAGAGCACGTAGTGATTCAGGCACATATAAGATCAAATTAACGTGCTACTTTAGTTACAATGGGATTTGAGAAACTAGTAAATTAAACGATTTTAAGATGAAGTTTATGATGTTCTACTTTAATGACAAAATAAACTACGTGATTAAAGTGGAAATTTCGAGATTAAAGTTGACATTTCGTGCCTTTTTCACACTGTGTGCCTTTTTTTTTCACTGTACCCTAATAAGCTTTCATATGACACTCAGACGTTGGGCTACGAGTCGCCTTTTCACGCCGACTTTGATATGTGACAGCTTTTTTATTTCGGGCACTTTAGCGACTTTGTGAACTTGAGCTTTCAAGTTTCTCCGACACGCTATCTCACTCGATCAACTTCCTTTTGTTGCTTATATAACTCTTTAAACCAACAAATAGTACGTTTTTCTTTGCCTCCATTTGGTATTCGCTGAAATTCTTCTATTTTTCCTCATAATTTGCCATTGCCTTTTCACAGAACGTTGGGCTTAAGGGCTATTTATATTGATTTGCATATTCAAAGAGGCGTAATTCTGGGAGGAGTTGGGGCGGGACAGAAGGCGCGTGCACGTGCGTTTATTTCCACGCTGAGCGGGACTTATGTAGCGGAAGAACGCAGAAGTTGGCGAACGCACAGATTCCTGCATCTGGATTTTTCTGTGCGTAAGCACATTTCGGCTTTTGTGCTTACGTCATGTTATGGTGCGAATTCTACGCACGCCGTTATGCATAAGGCCCCAGGTGTGTCAAATTTAGTGACTGCTGAATGACTTTCTAGCACAGTCTTGCTCGCTCCCGTTTCTGATAGCCAATAGCAGGCCGCTTTACGAAAACCAGTATGGCAAGTTTAGTCAAATCTCATCCCCCACGAGACATCAGACAGATGAGCTTCTCTTTGATTTGTGAGGTCCAATACACCGGCGTTCGGTAGTCCCCATTGCTGCATTATATGGACCGCACTTGTAGCTGAACCCTCATTGGTTGTAAAATCTCAGAGCCGCTGCAACAACTAATGACAAAAATCAAACCTGATTGATTAATTAAATAAATAAATGAATTTGATAGGGCGGAGTGGTGGCTCTGAAGCTAAGGATCTGTGTCGGTATCTGGAAGGTTGCTGGTTCGAATCCCCGTTACTGCCAAAAGAGATCCTACTCTGCTGGGCCCAAGGCCCTTAACCTGCAATGAATGGCTGACCCTGCACTCTGACTCCAAGGGGTATGCAAAAACTAACAAATTCCTAATACTAGGTGAAATACAGAACAAAAAAAGAAATAAATAAACAAGTTAAAGTAACCGGTCTCAAGGTCCAATTGAAACACTAAACTGGTTCATAGCTGAACTCGCCAGGGCCTTTCATATTTACATCGTGCCTGAAGAAGGGGCCTGAGTTGCCACGAAAGCTTTGCATATTGTTGGCCAATAAAAGGTGTCATTTTGCTTGACTTCTCACCACATCCATAATGGCTGACACGGTATGACACCCCAGTACTAATGACAGATTCTGAAATTTCAAAAAACGTTTCCAGCATGCTGCATTCAAGATACGTCGATGACAAGCAAACCGCCCCGACAACTTTTCTTGACGAGTAAACGTTCCAAATTTCAACCAGCTGTCTTGCGCAAACGGAAGGATGGAGAGGCAGTACGAACCTGACTACCTCAGTAGGTGCTTTTTGCATTATAACTGAACACACTTAAAGGAAGGAATACCTGGAGAGAAACCCACCGGGACAAAGGAAGTTCAAGAAAGCTCCACAGACGATGACTAGGCCGACGATCTCTAGCGCCTTGACACAAGTAAGGTATTATATGAAATGAGAGTGTTCCTCAACAAACTCCAAATAAGAAACATAATGAAAATCAATTATGGGGGTGGGAAAAAAAAGTTGTTAAAAGTTCACTCAAGTTCAAGGCGGAAAGCAGGACTGGAACCAGCTGATCTTCTAGCAAAAAAGACGAGCTGTCAGCAGAGAATGGCTCAGCCATAAATATTACCAAGTGCTGACGGCTCTTCTAATCTGAGATGCTCGCTGACAACCCAAAGTTACAACTTTCAATTAGGCGATGCTGGCCTGCTGCAGAGTGCTGTGCGGTAAAAGGCACGCAGAGGTCCGGGATGCAGCCCACCAGTGTGAACAAAAGGCAAAAGCGGGACAAAAATATACTTTACTGGACGCAGTGAGGTCGCGTGCTCACTCGAAACACACCGAGCAGCAGAGAGGCTCCAAACAGGACGCACTCGTGAATGCAAAGCGTCAGATACGCTGAACTTGAGGAACGGGGAACGCAGCCTGAGGAAAACTGACACTCAAGTGTAGCAATGGAACTCGGCGCTCGGAAAGTCCTCATCGACGCCTATTGTGCGTCCAAAATGAAGGTTCGGTCACATCGTTCTGCATTCAACTGGCACTCGGGTTGTGTGATTCTTTAGTTGTAAAGAATCATTTCATTGTGCACTCAAAAAAAAAATAAACCAATGGGTTGTTCACCTCAATTTAAGTTAATATCACATACTGTACATTCATCGTGTCTGGTGATATTCTGTAGCTTTTTCATAACTTAGAAGTCACAATAACACATTTAAAGCAAACAAAAGCAGACCACTTACTACACCACTTAATCCTGAGAAGGGTCATGAGGGGCTGGAGCTCATCCCAGTAAGCACAGGGCTCAAGGCAGGAACAATCCTAGGATGGGATGCCACTCCATTGCAATCGAACACACACACAAACACACGCACACACACCAGGGCCAATTTGATGTCGGCAGTTTATTGAAGTATTTTAACACAGGCGTAATCATCCTCAGGGACTGCTGTCTTTACTCACATTCTTCTTCTTCTTCTTCCATAGCTGTTCTCATTTTTATATGGGGTTGCTATTTTTTTAAATAGACTTCTCCAATAGAGGTTTCTATTTTATGTTATTCTCACTCAAAATCAACAGTTTTTTAATGCACAAAAAATGTTGTGTCTGTTTTCACTATAAAGAGTTGAATCACATCAGCTTTATGTAGATAGATAGATAGATAGATAGATAGATAGATAGATAGATAGATAGATAGATAGATAGATGAAAGGCACTATATACAGTCATATGAAAAAGTTTGGGAACCCCTCTCAGCCTGCATAATAACTGACTCTCCTTTCAACAAAAAGATAACACTGGTATGTCTTTCATTTCCTAGGAGTACTGCGGTGTTTTCTGAACAAAGATTTTTAGTGACGCAGTATTTAATCGTATGAAATTAAATCAAATGTGAAAAGCTGGCTGTGCACAAATGTGGGTCCCCTTGTCATTTTGCTGATTTGAATGCCTGTCACTGCTCAATGCTGATTACTTACAACACCTAATTGGTTGATTAGCTCGTTAAGCCTTGAACTTCATAGACAGGTGTGTCCATCATGAGATATAAAGGTATTTAAGGTGGTCAATTACATGTTGTGCTTCCTTCCCTTTGACTCTCCTCTGAAGAGGGACAGCATGGGATCCTCAAAGCAACTCTCCAAAGATCTGAAAACAAAGATTGTTGAGTCTCCTGGTTTAGGGGAAGGCTACACAAAGCCATCTCAGAGGTTTAAACTGTCAGTTTCAACTGCAAGGAATGGAATCAGGAAATGGAAGGCCACAGGCACAGTTGCTGTTAAACCCAGCAGGTCTGGCAGGCCAAGAAAAATACAGGAGCGGCATATGTGCAGGATTGTGAGAATGGTGACAGACAACCCACAGATCACCTCCAAAGACCTGCAAGAACATCTTGCTGCAGATGGTGTATCTGTACATCGTTCTACAATTCAGCACAATTTGAACAAAGAACATCTGTATGGCAGGGTGATGAGAAAGAAGCCCTTTCTGCACTCACGCCACAAACAGGAATCGCTTGTTGTATACAAATGCTCATTAAGACAAGCCAGATTCATTATGGAACAAAGTGCTTTGGACTGATGAGACAAAAATTGAGTTACTTGGTCAAACAAAAAGCGCTTTGCATGGCAGAAGAAGAACACCACATTCCAAGAAAAACACCTGCTACCTACTGTCAAATTTGGTGGAGGTTCCATCATGGGGCTGTGTGGCTAGTTCAGGGACTGGGGCCCTTGTTAAAGTCGAGGGTCGGATGAATTCAACTCAATATCAACAAATTCTTCGGGATAATGTTCAAGCATCAGTCACAAAGTTGAAGTTACGCAGGGGTTGGATATTCTAACAAGACAATGACCCAAAACACAGTTGGAAATATACAAAGGCATTCATGCAGAGGGAGAAGTACAATGTTCTGGAATGGCCATCACAGTCCCCTGATTTGAATATCATCGAAAATCTATGGGATGATTTGAAGCAGGCTGTCCATGCTCGGCAGCCATCAAATTGAACTGAACTGGAGAGATTTTGTATGAAGAATGGTCAACAATACCTCCATCCAGAATCCAGACACTCATCAAAGGCTATAGGAGGACAGCGTCTAGAGGCTGTTAGATTAGAAAAAGGAGGCTCAACTAAGTATTGATGTCATATCTCTGTTTGGGTGCCCTTATTTATGCATCTGTCTAATTTTATTGTGATGCATATTGCATATTTTCTGTTAATCTAATAAACTTAATGTCACTGCTGAAATACTACTGTCTCCATAAGGCATGTCATCTATTAAAAGGAAGTTGCTACTTTGAAAGCTCAGCCAATGAGACACAAAAATCCAATGAATTAAGAGGGGGTCCCAAACTTTTTCATACGACTGTAATAGATAGATAGATAGATAGATAGATAGATAGATAGATAGATAGATAGGAAAGGCACTATATGATAGACAGACAGACAGAACTTTATTTGTCCCCAGAAATTTGTACAGTTGTAAAGTAAGTTAAAGGATTTTGTCCGAATGCTGCAGGTTTTGTGTGGTTGCAGAACTTGATGAAACTTTTATTTTTATTTGATTCACTGGCCCACTTGTTGCCCACCCTCCATCACAAAACCATCTTTTTCTTTCCCTCCTGTACAACAGAATTATTTCGATTAAAGGATATGTTTATATGGTATTTTTCAAGTCAAGGTTATTTCTTCACAAACATGGTGTATATGCATTTGCCACAAACATTTGTATTCTACCGTTAAGCACTTTCTATAAATCTAAATGAATGCTTTACCCACATTGGCACTTTACATTGGTGGCTATGGGGCATGGAGGAAAAGCTTAAACCCTTACCAAATATGTCCATTTTTCAAGCCATGACAGTTGTCAAGTGTTGTTCTGTGTCTTCTGTGTGTTCTGACGTTGTTTACGACAATAAAAGGGTTTTGGGAAAAATGTCTCTTATCACATATTCATGTTACTATTTTTCTCGTGGTAAGGATACTTTTTCTATTCGCTCACATAATTACAATTTAGGTCTCTAACCAGCTCCAGAAATAACCGTAGATAAATGATAACAGATTTGTAAATTAGTAACACACTGGAAAAAACAAAATGCTAGAATTACGGGATTTAGTGACGTCAGCAGGTTCCAATAAATTGCTGCAATTCATTTGTATGGAATATTGTGTTGCAGCTTTACACATAAACTTGCATCAGTGCAGGTCTGTTTTGTTGTGTAGCTGTGAAAAGCTTTGATTTAAGGTTCTATGCCTATAAATGACTTAGTAAAAATGACACAAAAATGTTAACAACACTAAGTGGTAAAACAACAGCATTGTACTTCATGTACAGCCCAAAATCACACTAGGAGTGCAGCAGTGGACTTTAACAGGCTCTGTTTTTTGACAGCTAAAACATAAATAAGTTCTACGGGAATCGCTAAGGTTCACACCGCGTTATTTTTCAATGACTGCTCCTTCTGCGCAATCTCACGATTAGCGGTCGTGTTGTACTGGAAAAGAACACAAAGATGCATTTGCGATGCGGGACGGGTGATCGGTTTGCCACTGAAAAAACGTATCAAGGTTGCCAGTTCAAGTGCCATTACTGCCAGAAAGGATCCCTTGAGCAAAGCCTTTAATACTGAAAATTGCTCTGTGGACGCTGTATGATGGCTGACCCTGACCACTTACCCCCAAAGGGATATGCGAAAAGACCAATTCCCCTCGGGAATTAAGAAAATGTATCAAATAAATCAGCTTCCATAACAACACAAAAGCATTCCCCAGCATTCATAAAAAATAATCCATTTGCTGAAAGTCTTTTCATTTTCATTTTCATTTTCATTCCAACTACACAAAGGTGTGGCGATCCCTTGGACAACAATGCAACAAAAGGGGAGGGGCTTTATACAAAAGAGCATACCATTATGCGAATATAGGACAGTGACGTCTATAACACAGGCTTAATTTAAATCAATTTAATGTAACTGTGTAGTGAAAATGGGCGTCCAATTTTTTCGAGTATAAAAATGTGTTTCTTTTGAGTGCGATTAACAAGTGAAAAATAACAACAGACCTCGAGACGGGTTATGCCTGCTTCACGGCACACAATCTGATGGCTTTGTTTCAACGTCAATTAATTGTGTTATTGTGACACTTAAGAGATTTATGTCAATATAACAACAAACATCTACGTGATACACGCAAACACAGTCACTTCAAGTTGAATTCACTTGCCTTACATTTAACAAACATTCCCATCAGTTCATTTTTTCGGCGGAAGTTCGTGATTTCAGAAGGGCTCTTAATGCGTAGAATCACACGGCTAACTTCAGGTGGTCTTGTTCTGTTCGTATTCTGCTTGGTCGCCTTCCTTACATTAAAAATTTCTGTTTTGTCCTCACTGGGGAGTTCAGAACCAACTTCATGTCAAGAACGCTCTTTCTTAATGAAGAATTGTAGCACAAAGCCCAATAAAGTGCCAGTACAGAACCAAGAATGTTTAAGAGGGCAGATATATAATCAACATTTATTCAAAAGGCACCTTTTATGCATTATGAGTACAAGTAATAAATAATAAGTGATACTTCTTTATTTAAGACTGTGTAATTGTCTCACATATGCCTTCAGGGTAAACTGGCTTTGTTTTCATTGATCGCACTTGCACTGTACTGTAATCACACAATTAACTGCCATGTTGTCGTGGAAAAGAAGAAAACGATGCGTTTGCAATGTAGGGTGGGCGACAAATTTGCGAGTGTTTTAAAAAAATAATGCATAAAATCACCTCACATAAACACAAACAACATACAGCAGTCGGAAAAGAGAAATTTGTTGAAAATCTTTTAACTTTCTTTTCATGAGAAAGGCGCTATATAAATAAAAAATATTATTGCGCTTTGAGCGTAGGAAAGTGGTATATACACATCATGTATTATTATTGCGATTTGAGCACGGGGAAGGCGCTCTATAAATAAATATTATTGTGCTTTCAGAACAGGAAAGGCGCTATATTAATAAAGTGTATTATTGCGACTTGAGCACGGGGAAGGCGCTATATTAATAAAGTGTATTATTGCGACTTGAGCACGGGGAAGGCGCTATATTAATAAAGTGTATTAATATTGCGCTTTGGTCGTGGAGAAAGCGCTATATAAACAAAATGTATTATTGCGATTTGAGCACAGGGAAGGCGCCATATACATAAATTGTGAATTTTGCGCGTAGGAATGTCCCTCTCTCTATATATGTAATGTATTATTATTATTATTATCATGCAAAAAGTTAACTTAAATTAGATAAATATAAAATAAATTCTCTTCGAGTTCATTTTTTTGAGTATACGCAAAGCGCACAATATACTGCACATTTACTTGAGTACAACATCGAAATATCGAGCGAAAATTCAAAAACAAAATTAGGCATAATCTGTAAAGCCCCCTCCACCACCACCACCATCCATCCACCCGCATTCCAGCCTCATACTCTTTGACCAACGGAGATGTCTTAAATGTTCGGGATGAGCGCAACTGTCACTTCCTCTATGGATTTTCACCTGGAGTACACAATAACAATTTGGCCACGATTATTTTAATCGTAAAAGTTTTTCCTAAGAAAATAAAAACGGGTAAAGAATAACGGGACAACATTCTAACAGGGCAGAGGATGATAGACAAGAAGATGGTGACATAAGGAGTCACTCGTCACATTAAAAGAGATTTATTAACTATGCTCAATTCACCGTGGATGTGAAAAAATCAAATTGGGTACCAACAGCGCATACATCTGTGCAGCAAGCCATCCTAAAAACCGAAATAGAATCTAACAAGAAGCAATTTCTAAAAGCTTCCAGGAAGCTTCAAAGAGCCCCGCGCTGGACGAACACTCCACTTCACTGATCTCACGGATTTCTTACGCCGCTCTGTTCCCATTAAGGTCTTTAATGGGTTAATATAAATACCGGCTCCCGACACTTCTAAACTTACACTCCTCTCGAATTCTTCGGTCTACTAGCAGCCAATCACGAAACTGGCGATGGTGGCCACGCCCACTCCACTCAAAGCCCCACCCCTTAAACTCTTAAACGCTCGGGTTTATGAGGCGTTTAGGAGATACACACGGGACTGGCGTTCAGTGGAGGTGGGGATTGCTGCTACTCCTTCGTGTTGTGGACGAGCGTAGTCTCCACGAGTCTGCCTAGGGTTTTTATCAAGTCGCGAAGAAGGTCCTACGGACTCGGTAAGTCTAAAGAATGCATTTCTTGTGCAGAGGTTCTTAAAACTGGTGGAGGGCGTGCGCAGGCTTGGTTGTGTTTCTGGTATCCCCCGTCCCTCTTTACCTTGGCATTCTATAAAGTGAATGGACTAAAATCCTAGGGAATCCCAGGCTCTTGTATGGGATTTAGAAGAGTTAAATATCGTATTCCACCTAAAACGAACACGCGCACCATCTGTCTCGTTGCCTTTCTGTGCGCTCGCCAAGGATGAGCAGTGCTTGCACACTCAATTGTGTTTTTGCCGGTTAGTCAACTACATTGTAACACGTGAAACCCGATCGCGTACAATTCCTGGCTGCCTCTAGTCTCGGGATCTCGAACTGGCTCCGTCTCGCTTTTCTTTTCTATCTGTCTCTGATACGGAGGCTGATCAAAAAGACCAATTTCCACGCGCGCCAGCTTTCTGCTGCGCCCCATCACTTCTCCTCTAGCTGCCTTTATTCCGGTGCGCCGGGAGAACTGACTTTATTTGGCATCAGTTTATTTCATCTAACTGTTAAAGCTTCCCTTTCGAGTGGTGGTCCGCTTTGGTATGAGTAATCAAGTAAGCAACCAGTTATGGAGATCTAAGACTGCTACAGTGATCATCCATCCCTTAATCCATATTCCCGTCTGTTATTGTACGTTATTTCCAAGACAGCAGCACGAATCTACGGGGGTCACTTACGATTGAAGAGCATTTAGAATTCACCGCAGAATTATGACCACGTGAAAACCTCAAAAGAAAAGCAAACCCAAAGATAGTCAAAAGTATTGTTTTCTTTAGCATTTTACAATGAAAAGTGTAACATTCATGGAAAATTATTGAAATGATGACTAAGGTGATGTACGAAAGTGGGGTACGAGTGATCGGCCAATAGAAATGGATGGCATATTTTGGATTAAACGACTCATTCGGACAAGCAGTGGGACACTGATGGGCACTAAATCAGTAGTTTCGTGGTTCACGGTGGACCACCTTAAGGTATTTAAAATTAAACCTCTTGTTGTTTTGTGCGTGTTTTTTTCCGCACATTTAGCACATCTATCTATAACAGTTTACAAATAGCTGCAGTGATCGTTTCCATGCTGTGCAGTGATGGTTAAGCGACAGTAAGCCAATGACTTGGATCGGATTTGTGACTTTTCATTTTATAAAGCATCTTTCATGGTAAATGCTAAAGCAGTTTTCCTTACACCTTTTCATAGCTCATTTTTCCAAGTTAAATCATTTGCTTATGGTCACTTTGGGAGACCGTGGCAGTGATTGAACCAGTAGCCCCGCGCCGTGGCCACCAGGGGGCCCCAGCACGCAGGATGCGAACTATACTGACTGTCCTTCCATTTATTTTTCTGAACTGCTTTTTTCCTTTCTAGAGCGATTTCCAAGTCATTACCATAAGGTTCAGTTTCTTTCCTTGTTTCCGCAATAATAGCAGTGTCCGGTTAATTCACTTTCTCGGGGTCACACAGTCGGTCAGTGGTGAGGTGTAAACCTGTGCGACGTTTTCATTTTATACAGTGCCTTTCTATAGCGAACAGCCTCCCAGTTTAGCACATTATTTCTCTGTCCTGAAGGAAGTGACTCACGTCGGGTCACACATGGTGTCACTTGTGGGGTTAAATCTTTATTCCTGTAATTTTATAGCATCTTTCTATAGAGGAAACCATCTCAAGATAAGGCGCAGCTGTATTCCCCATTTTGTAACGCTAGGTTCAGCGCCTCACTCCGGATTACAACAGGGGATGAAGTGGCATCACTTCGCAGCCTTTGCCACTATGCCACTCTGTCTGCCAGGACTATTTCGTCATTCATATGTGCAGGATTTGTTTTGTTTGTTTTTTCTTTTCCTGTTCCAGAGATGTGGAAATTCCAAGTAACTTAAACCTCAATAATGTGCAGTTGCGCATTTTTCTACTTTTGGAGCCGTGACAGTTTAATTCGCTCGCTCAGGGTCACACCATGAGGCACGGATGGGGATGAATCTCTTTCACATAGCACTTTAAATTCTATTTTAAGGTTTTTTTTTTTATTTTATTTTTTTTACATCTTAACAGTGTGGTGGTGAAGGGGCTTTGACGGGGTGGCTGTAATGGGGCTTGAGATGACATCCTTGTGGATTTACATTTCAGGTGAGCCATCTTCTTGCACCTCCGTCAAGCTCCGACTCCAATTAGATGCACAGGTCCGTCGCATTCACATGTTTATGAAAATGTTTGCTGGGCTCATTCCTATAATGATTTACAATGAAGACGTCGTGCCCATGCCATGCTGCATTAAACGACCAGGTGACGCTCCGCAACTTGATGGAAGGAGACGTAACGTTTGTTATTTTAGCTGAAATTAACATAAAGCGACTTACAAATTACCACAAAAGCAGCATTAGATGGACGGGACTTGTACATTTTACAGAAAATTCAGTGGAGACCGAGCAGTGTCTGCATATGGGAGCTCGTGATTTTATAGCGCTTCTCAAAATGAAAACCACGCCAAGGTGCTGAACAGTTCGGCGCTTATCCTCAGTTCTGGCAGGTGACGCGACTCGTTCATGTGGCAAAACACTTTATACATGTTGTAATATGAGAAAACAAGAGGGCGGCACGGTGGCGCAGTGGGTAGCACTGCTGCCTCGCAGTTGGGGGACCTGGGGACCTGGGTTCGCTTCCCGGGTCCTCACTGTGTGGAGTTTGCATGTTCTCCCCGTGTCTGCGTGGGTTTCCTCCGGGCGCTCCGGCTTTCTCCCACAGTCCAAAGACATGTAGGTTAGGTGGATTGGCGATTCTAGTGTGTGCTTGTGTTTGTGTGTGTCCTGCAGTGGGTTGGCACCCTGCCCAGGATTGGTTCCTGCCTTGTGCCCTGTGTTGACTGGGATTGGCTCCAGCAGACCCCCGTGACCCTGTGTTCGGATTCAGCGGGTTGGGAAATGGATGGATGGATGGATGGATAGTTTAAACAAGATGGGGGACGGAATATGTGGGCTTTTAATTTGATATAGCGCCTTTCACAAAATCCATTGTGCTCGTTTTTGCGCGATAGTTTTACATTGTGAACGCTGGAAAATGAATGACTTGTTCAGAGCCACGCCAGCCGCTGGCAGTGAAGACCAAATTCTGTGATCTCCTACTTTTATGTTTCGCCTTTCGTATTCAACTCCGTTCCGCGGTGCTGTTCAGATGTACTACTTTGATCCCCATGTTGAGCCCATGTTGAATATAGCGCCTTTCATAGCGTGTACTGGCCCAGATGTGCATCCTGCTTACCACATTCTCTAAAGTGAACAGAGGGAGGCGCGTACAGGACGACACCTTTACTAGCTTGTGACTTTAATCGAGCGCCTATCATTTTTATTAACATAGCACCTTTCAAATTGAGATGTCACGCGAGTGACAATATTGAGCAATGAATCTAAAAGCCTGTGATTATATGTACTATAGCACCTTTTACAGTGGGCGCCATCCCAAGGGTCACACAAGTGACATTAAGTGAGGTACTCCATAGGTCACATGAATGACAGTATTGATGACAGAATCTATAAGCTTGTGATTATATAAGGTACCCTTCCTAGTGGAGTGTGACCCTTGGAGTAGTACTCACAAGTGATAAGCAGTGACAATTTAATATACCAGCCTGTAACTTTAAATGGTGCCTTTCATATACTGCGCACCATTCCAAGGGTGACACAAGTGACAATATTGAGCGCTGAATATAAAGCCAATGACTATATATAGGGCCTTTCACAGTGAGCACCTTTCCAAGGGTCACACAAGTAACATTAGTAGGGCTAACATCCGCCACGGTGCCCTCTTTCAGTTGCGAGAAGCAGATCACAGAATGGTTGAAATAGTTTTACTGTCAAATAAGAGGGCGCCGTGACGGATGTTAGCCGACTTGCTGACCAATCACAAGCGTTACCTGGTAGGTAACCACCTATACAATCAGATTGTGATTCAGACTACGAATGCCATGAATGTAATTACCCCGATCTACATGCTGTCAAATAAACGAACCACACGCCGTGGCGCAACGTTAGGGCCTTCGCCGCTGACGTCCGAGGTTCAATTCCCGAGAGGGGGTGCAGTGAGTGTGTACGCCTGATGAGCCCAGAATTAGGGCGAAACACGTGTCGCGTACTCTTTACATTATTTGACAGTAAAACTATTTCAACCATATTATATATATATATATATATATATATATGAGTGAGAGAGAGCACCATTCCAAGGGTCACACAAGTTACAATATTGACAGATGAATCTACAATCCTATCATTATAGAAGTCATCTTTCATAGTATGAACCATCCCAAAGGTCACACAAATGACATTAGTGAGAAATGAATCAACAAGCCTTTGATTTTTATATATTGTTATATAGCGCCTTTCACAGTTGGCACCATTCCAAGCGTCATGCAAGTTATATTAGCAAGGACTGAATCAACAAGCCTTTGATTTTTTATATAGTGCCTTTCATTGTGACCACCATTCCATGTGTCACACAAGTGGCATTAGTAAGAATTGAATCTAGAAGCCTTTGATTTTTTTATATAGCGCCTTTCATATTATGGGAAATTCCAAGTGTCACACAAGTGGCATTAGTAAGAATTGAATCTACAAGCCTTTGATTTTTATATAGTGCCTTTCATTGTGACCACCATTCCAAGGGTCACACAAGTGGCATTAGTAAGAACTGAATCTATAAGCCTTTGATTTTTTTTATATAGTGCCTTTCATAGTAGGGGCCATTCCAAGAGTCACACAAGTCGTATTAGCGAGGATTGAATCTACAAGCCTGTGATTTTTGTATATAGCGCCTTTCATAGTATGGGACATTCTAAGTGTCACACAAGTGGCATTAGTAAGAATTGAATCTACAAGCCTTTGATTTTTATATAGTGCCTTTCATTGTGACCACCATTCCAAGGGTCACACAAGTGGCATTAGTAAGAACTGAATCTACAACCCTTTGATTTTTTTATATAGTGCCTTTCATAGTAGGGGCCATTCCAATTGTCACACAAATCATATTAGTGATTTTTTTTTTATATATAGAGCGCCTTTCGCAGTGAGCACATTAAAGAGGACTGAATCAAAGCTTGTTATTTCACGTATTGCACCTTTCGTTGTAGGCGCCATTCTGAGATGCACTACAGGTTTGGCGCCTGTTTTCTCAATTCATCTTTTGGCAGACGAAGTGACTTGTTTGCTGTCACGCTGGGCGTCACCGGTGAGGGTTAATGTCACCTACTTGTACTTGCCAGTCCAGCACCACCCACATTTAACATAATAATGACGACGACATTAAATAAATGCACCACACAGGACCGCCATTTCTATGAGTGCCTGCCTGAAAACACCTGGAAGAAATAAAAGAGCAGGGAGAATGTTCTGGAGACCAGGAACACTCCCGTGGAAAAAATTGTGCAGAATTCAATCCCCGCCATGGGGCATATCGAACGTTAATGTGCTCGGTGCAGTCTGGCTTGATTCTAACTCAGTGACACAACACGGCATTGTCTGCCTGATCCACGTAGCGCTGAGGCGCCACTCCTTACGAGGTGACGATGCCAAGTTTCAAAGCCGCGTCCTTCTTGGACAGATCCGAGTTAAGGTTAATCAGGGATAGAGATGAATAACTGCGGAGCTATGCCATTTCTGGCATGATAGGAGTGCGTGTGTGACTGCTGGCCTCCATGTTATGGAAATCCCCATCATTAACCTGAGGGAGGTTTGGTTTCTGTAAGGCGCTGTATACCGTACTGTATGCTCCGTGCCTTAAAAACCAAAAAGCGAAATCATTCAAAGAAGAGGGTCCTGTATGCGCTCCACCACGCACTCCGCTATGACACGTCTGTTTTGTTTAAATGTGCCTGATGTCAAACACCAGCTGTTGTATAAGTACACAAATCACAGCTCTCTTTGTGTTCGTGTGTGTCGCACAATCTGTTCTGTTTGTTTTCCCACACTTGCAGGGTGAGAACGCCTTCCCTGTTCACATCCCGGATTTGACCAAACTCAGATCTCCTGCATGTGTTACCTTTCAAAAGCCGAGTTGGAGCAGCAGTTGGGGAGGCCCTGGACACCAAGACGTGATAGCGTGGTCGGCAGGAAATGAACAGGCGAGGAGCAAAACCCAGGAGCACGGGCCACAAATGTGCCAAGGCTGAATACAAGCCTGGGTGTTATCAGGGCCATGCCCACCCGATGTCGAGACTCGTCTGTCCTCTGTGCGCTGCTGTCAGGTGTGCCCTGAATTGGTGGTGTTTGTAGGATTTACTTGTGAGAACGTTCTTCTAGTGCATTGGCAGCTGGGCACAGTCGTGTCAAAAGGGCATCAAAGTAGCAAAGCAGAACATCACAAGAATCGCCAGCACATACTGACCAGGGTGGCAAGAATGTCTGTCTGGACACGGCTCTGAAAGGCGCTATAGGAGAGCAGTATGGGCAGTTTGTACCTGAACATGTCACAATTCACCACTCTCTGGGACCACAAGAGAAGACAACGCACTCAAACACACTTTGTGCATACAGACATTGGTCGCTGCCTGGTTGGTAAAATGCCATGCTAGAAAGATGTGATGGAGAGAAAGAGCAGAGCACAAGTAGACTCAAATATCGAGAAGAACAAACACAAGGAAGGAAAAAATAAACGACAAGACATCACAACAGCTCTAAAGGGGAACATAAAATACAAGAAAACGAGAAAAAAAGGAGGAAGTAAAACAGGGAAAGCCATATCTGGGGCAGCCCACCAGCACCTACCACAGGGCAGCCCCCTCACTGGAGAATTAGTGTAGTAGTAGTATTGTAGTAAATATCCTCCTTGGGACAAATAAAGTATTATCTATCAATTATATAGTGTCTCTCATGTAGGTCTGTCCGTCTATCTATCTATTATGTAGTGCCTTACAGATCTATCTGTTATATAGTGCCTTTCACATCTATCTATCTATCTTATAGTGCCTTTTATCTATCTATCTGTTATATACTGCCTTTCACATCTATCTATCTATCTATCTATCTATCTATCTATCTATCTATCTATCTATCTATCTATCTATCTGTTAGATAGATAGATGTGAAAGGCACTATATATCTGTCTTATAGTACCTTTAATCAATCTATCTATCTTACAGTGTCTTTTATCTATCTATCTGTTATATAGTGACTTTCACATCTATCTATCTATCTATCTATCTATCTATCTATCTATCTATCTGTCTTATAGTGCCTTTAATCAATCAATCTATCTGTCTTATAGTGCCTTTTATGTATCTATCTATCTATCTGTCATATAGTGCCTTTCACATCTATCTATCTATCTATCTTATAGTGCCGTTTATCTATCTATCTTATAGTGACTTCTAGTGGCACACTTCTCTTCATTGATGATGGAGCTGCTGAAGGCAGAATTGACATGAAGTACTGTAACCCAGAAGTATGTGCAATTCTGGTCACTTTACAAGAAGTGAAGACACAACTCTGTTCATGTACTTCGACAGAAGAGCATCCATGTTAGCGGTGTCTTTGAGTCTTGTTAGCTTACTTAAGATTACAATCATCTAGTTATTAGGAAATGTGTGCCTGCAGTCTCTTATGTTTCTATCTATCTAATATATAGTGCCTTTTATCTATCTATCTATCTATCTATCTATCTATCTATCTATCTATCTATCTATCTATCTTATAGTGCCTTTAATCAATCTATCTATTATGTAGCGCCTTACAGATCTATCTATTAGTCATATACTGCCTTTCATGCTTGTCTACTTTATAGTGTCTTTCCAAGCTATCTATTTTTATATAGTGCCTTTACCTATGTATTATATAAAGCCTTTGTCTATCATGTAGTGAATTTCATGTCTGTCTATTTTATAGTGCCTTTCCCATCAATTTATTAGTCTTTCATGTATTTCCTTTATCTATCTGTATGATATACTGCCATTCCCTATCATATAGTGCCTTTCATGTCTGTTTATTTTATAGTGTCTTTCCAAGCTATCAGTTTTTTATATGTTGCCCTTCTCTATCATGTAGTGCCTTTCTTGTCTGTCCATCTGTCTGACAGTCCACTCTGAATGGCCTCCCGAAGCTGCAGTCTTTCCGTGAGCCTCTTTGCAATGAGGGTCTGAATTTCAGTCCACGCTTCCCTTCTGCTGACCACGATTTGTGAATTCCTAACCCAGCAGCATCAGGCGCAAGGCAGAAAGCCACCCTGAAGGGCATGCCAGTCCATTACCTTATACTGGGCAAATTTAGAGTCACCAGTTTACCTAATTTGCACACCACTGGGATGTGCAAGAAAGACTGGTGCACCCAGGGATAGACGGGCGGTGACGCAAGAAGAACTGCATGTGTCTACAAGTGAAATGAGCAAAGGCAGTCTACATTTGTGCACTGGGGAAGACGCCATGTAAAAGTGATTAACAAAACTGATTCGTGGTGCATATACAGTGCTAGCCAATCAAAAGGTAAGATGAGAGCCATGCTGTGTGTGGCTCAGGGCACTGGTGGCAGTGACAGCCCCTCAGGGTGTCTTGTGCGCTACACCAGTGACATCAATCCCATCTCTCAGTGGATTATCCTGGAATGGGACTGGAAATGTGAGGACATCGTGCCCAGATTGCCATTTTCATGCTGTTGGCATGTGACGCTGATGGCGCGGCTTTGGCGGTCAGGGGTTAGCAGCTGTGAATGATGAAAAGGCATTTCTGGGCTGCACATTTCCAGTTCAATGGCCTTTCAAAAAAGCAGAATAAATACAAACATCTGATGTAACATGCGGGTTAATTGATAACATGCCGACCTCAAACGGGGGCAGCAGATCAGTCACCATCTGGGACCCTGACGACACACCGCATGGACAGCCCACTGGACTGCACTGCTGCACCCTTTGACAGGCTTTTAATGTAAAAGGAGACAAAACAAGAGTCCGGAGTGAAAATAATGGAGCAGACAAAAACATGTGGGAAAAACGTCACTTGTCAGCGGGGCTTCACTGAACAGCTGCACAGAGGGGACAGGGGTAATAAGGGAGGGCTGACGAGAACCGGCCTGAACTGAGCGATGCAGTGATTCAAAATGATCTTTACAGTTGCATGTCAAACATCGTGAGACATACCAGGATATTTAAATTTATGCAATTTGTATTGTTTTCATCTGGTAGCTGCAATGTGGTTAAAAAATAAGTGTGTATTCACAGAGAAACAGAACTATAAATCACATCAAGTGTTTGTGATGCGCCATCTGTTGGATTGACAAATATAATGCATATGTCTCTGTTATATGTCATTTTGGTATGGGATTTGTGAAAGCAGTGTTGTTTGTGATGCACCATCTGTTAGAATGACAACTGCGGTGCATTTCATTACTAAAACTGTTTATGATGCAACACAGAGACACACATACACTTATCCTTTTATGAAGGTGAATTAGCTGTGCTACACATCTAAGACAGGTTGAAAACTAAGTAATCAATGTTGACCTCAGCATCAACATTTGCAGTGCACCATCTACTGGAATGTATTTTGTGGTGCATGTAGTAATAAAATGCATGGCATTTGTCATTTCAACAGATGGTACATCGCAAACATGCGTAGTAATAAAATGCATTACTATAAATGTTTGTGATGCACCATCCGTTGGAATGAAAAATACAATGTATATGTTTCTGTTGTATGCCATTTGGTATGGGATTCATAAAAAGCAATGTTAATGTTTGAGATGCACCATTTGTTGGAATAACAAGTAGAATGCATTTAATACTACAAATGTTTGTGATACACCATCTGTTGCAATGACAAAGACTTGGTAAGCGGACAGACATACAGATGCACAGACACTTTTCCTTTTATTACGGTTGACTAGCTGGACCAACCGTCTAAAATGGGTTGAAGTTTAAATAATCAACGTAGACCTCAGCATTAATGTTTGCAATGTACCATCTATTGGAATATATTTTGTAATGCAAGTTGTAGTAAAATGCACTGCATTTGTTATTCTAACAGATGGTTCATCACAAAAATTTGTAATAATTGATTTTATTACTACAAGTGTTTGTGATTCACCATCTGTTGGAATGACAAATGCAACGCATATGTCTCTGTTATATGCCATTTGGTATGGGATTCATAAAAGCAGTGTTAATGTCTGAGATGCACCATCTGTTGGAATGATAGAGGCATAGCAACCACAGGGGCACACAGATGCTTGTCATTTTATTAAGGTGGGTTTTAACTTGGATGAAGTTAATTATGGCACTTGAATTATTTTACACAGCAGGCTGGAGGGAAAACTGCAATTAGACAATGGACAGATTCACTAGAGCCCAAATGACAGTCTTGCCCATCCATCACATTAAATGTTTGTGATGCACCATCTGTTGGAATGACAAATTCAATGCATTTTGTAATGTATTTTGTAGTGCATGTAGCAATGCATGTAGTAATAGAATGCACTGCATTTATCATTCCAACAGATGGTGCATCACAAACATTTGTAGCTATTCATTTTCTTACTACAAATGTTTATGAAGCACCATCTGTTGGAATGATAAATGCAACATATATTTATGTCACTGTTATATGGAAAGATTCACTAGGACAAAAAACAAAAGTACTCGGTTTCTAATGTGTGGTAGCTGAGTGCCGGCGTGCATTTTGATAAATTACTATGAATGACCACTCTTCTTG
Source organism: Erpetoichthys calabaricus (assembly GCF_900747795.2). Classification (NCBI taxonomy): domain Eukaryota; kingdom Metazoa; phylum Chordata; class Cladistia; order Polypteriformes; family Polypteridae; genus Erpetoichthys; species Erpetoichthys calabaricus. The sequence goes on along the minus strand of NC_041404.2, from coordinate 147,854,413 downwards.
ACCATCAGCAGTCTGAGTCTCAGACAAAGTCAATCTTTGTCCCTTTAAAGCTATCCGATGTCATTAATTGTAACAATCCTAACTTCAGGCTTGGTTTTGAGGAATCCATCTTCCGGTCCATTTATCAAATCCAGTTCAGGGTCATGGGGTTTCATTTATCCTGGCAGCGTAAGGCACAAGGCAGGAACCAAACTTTGACGTCACGCCAGGGCACTCCTCTCCAGGTAAAGTCGCCCATCAGCCTGACACGCATGTTTTGAGGGGACTGGAACGCGAACTCTGTGCCTTTATGTTTCAAAATCAGACTTCTGAAAACATGCGATTTTATCAAAATGGATACCATTGATATGTGCCTGAATGACCAAAGCCCCTTCAGGCTATAACTAGAGTTTACCTGTAAAGCTCCACATGGCGATGTCTACCATGAAAGGAGTTATAAAATATAAACAGCTGCCCACCACCCTGAGCGAGTCACTTCATTTCACTCTGTTTGACTACTAAAACAATTGTGTTTTGACTTTGAAATGCCGTGGCATGGTCAACAAAACTGTAATCCACCCACCGAGCATGATGGGATGATGTTCACTATGAAAGGCGCTATAAAATACACCATTTCAGGCCACGCCCCTCTAAGCCTACACTCTAGTTTAGTGGTATTCGTTGTGAAAGGTGCAATAAGTTCACTGTTGATGGTTTTAGCCCCGTCTACAAGCTCACTGCATGGCTGTTGCGTATGAAAGATGGAAACAAATAAATCATAAATAAATAAATTAATTAATTAATTAACACGCAGGTAAATAAATAAACGCTAACATATTCACTTGACCCCACGCTTTGAGCCTACGGGTGCTGCACCGGAGTGCCACAAGTGATCAGGTGACCCCACAAACGGCAAAAACCGTGTGCCACCAAACCCAAAGAAAGTAAGGTGGCACACCTCGTACCCATGAAAGAATATGCAAGTGTTTAACGAAAGCCCTGGGCAGCGATGCGGAACCCAGCGGCAGGCGCCAACATTCGGGGCCTCACAAAAAAATTGTGCCCGTTTAGCTCTGAGAAGCCAGCGGCACGGTATGAATTAGTTGGCACAGAGGAGTGATTACATTTTCATTTCCTTTAAGAGACACTCGCTCTTTGTGTGCTGCCATTCCCCTGTTTGAGATTCGAAGAGACCTAAAGCCAAAGGTGTGGAACCTCAAGAGGGTTAACGGCACTTAAGGGGGTGTTTGGGGGGGGGGAGGGGGGGTCGACGACGACGACTCAGGTTTGAAGGGTTCCCAACTTCTGACAGCCACGACACCAGAATACAAGGAAGCCCTTTGTGCGAGCGTCCTATCTGGTTTCAGGTACAGCGAGAGCATTTTCACTTGCTGAAAACGCAGATGTGGCGCATGTCGAGGGGGCCTGTAATTTCACACTTGGCTGCTGCATCGAGTGGGGGGCATGAACCTCCACCTCGGCGATCAGGACGTGCTCACCTGGACTGGTTTTTTAGCAGCGACAGTTGTAATTCTTTTGTGACAAAAAAAACCCCAAAAAGTCTGAATTTTCCTGCTTTAAAAAAAAAACTGCAATGATTAACAGACCACCGAGGTGCCCTTAGGGGGCTTAGCTGGCCGCTGTGACTAATTGGGTTAAACATTTTCCACACTAATGGCCGGTGTGGTCTCTCAGTTTCCACTGGGGGTTATGCTCACCAGTAGCTCGGCCATATCTTGTGTGGGATTCAGAGTGCCCTGCTGGAGTGCCCCTCAATCGGCAGCTGTCTGGCGGTGGTCCGTTGAAGTGAACTGATCATCTGATGTGTGACGTCCCCCCAAGTAACTTGTACTCCTGTCTCTACTTGCATACAAAACGTGTAAGACAGAGAAACGCTTGAGCTTGGCACATTAATCAGGCTAAGCCAGTGGACCGTGAAGACCAGGTGGTGACCCTCAGTGGGACTCTGAACCAGTGCTGGATGAAAGTACCCAACGGCCATAACTGGGTAAATGTAGAGATAGAATTCAGGAAAGTGACTGAGGTAAACGTAAATGTTGCCGATGAGCAAACTCCTCAAGTAGAAGCTGAAGGTATCTGACATTAAATGAACTGAAGTGACAAGCGAGGGGAGACCATTCAGTCCATCAGGCTCATTTGTTTGGCTCAGAGCTGTGCTGCCCCAAAATCTCATTCAGGTCCTTCTTAAAGGTCCTCAAGGTTTCTCCTTCACTACGTGTCTCGGTAGTTCATTCCAGATTCCCACAATTCTTTGCACAGAGAAGTGCTTCCTGACTCCAGTCCCCTTAATTTCCACCGGTGAGTACGCAATTCCGATCGACAATTTTCACGTTCATTCGTTTGACTTCATCGTTTCTCGCTTCCATATTTAGATGAATGGGTGATTCTAAACTGGATCTTCTTAAGTGTATGTGTGTGTGTGTGTTCATAAGTTAGCCCTTTAATGGATCGGTGTCTGTCCAGGTTAAGTGCCAGAATGCATCTGATGACCGTGGTCTTGTTTGAAAATAGTTGTAAGTATGACCTGAAAGAATCTCATGGCAAAAGTCTCCATTTCGTGGGACTTCCTTCCAAATAGTCTCTTCAAAAAGTCACATCTCGTCGCAGGATTAGTCTCGTCTCATCCCAAGATTTTTTTTATTATAATAACGAGACATACATTTGCCTACAATCTTGTCGTGATCATTTGTTAGTTCCTTTAAAGAGTAATGGGACTTCGTAATGCGCGTTACTTTTAACGTGTTACCCGACCACTGTACGTTCAGCTCATCGACATAAATGTAGCGATTTCTGAATTATTGAGACAGATGATTTCAGCCAGGAGAAGGAATAAAGCGATCACTCAGATGTTTGGAAATGCATTTTGTGGACGCTTAAACCGAAAGCGTGTGTGATGCGAATACACGCGCAGACTTGACAGAGTGCAACGGACATGCGCACAGACTACAGAATCCTTAACGGCAACTGTTATCGGTTCACAAGGCCACATAATCGGGTTATTCGCTGAGAAATCTCCCTGCGTTACTCCGATTCTCAGAAGCTGATTTTTCTGTAACCGGAATAAGGGTTTCCATGGCATTTTAGAAATCGGATTTCTGTGAATAACCGCGCACGTAAACACACTGCTATTTGCGGATGACGTGGTTCTGGTGGCTTCACCGGACAGCGACCTCCAGCTCTCACTGGAGCAGTTCCCAGCCGCGTGTGAAGCAGCGGGGATGAGAGTCAGCACCTCTAGATCCGAGGCTATGGTTCTCTGCAGGAAAAGGGTGGAACGCTCTCTCCGGGTTGGGAACACATTACTGCCTCAAGTGGAGGAGTTCAAGTATCTCGGGGTCTTGTTTACGAGTGAGGGAAGAATGGAACAGGAGGTTGACAGACGGATCGGTGCAGCATCCACTGTAATGTGAGCTCTGCGACGGTCCGTCGTGGTGAAGAGAGAGCTGAGCCAAAAGGCGAGGCTGTTGGTTTACCAGTTGATCTACGTTCCTACCCTCACCTATGGCCACGAGCTTTGGGTAGTGACCGAAAGAGCAAGAGCGAGGATACAAACGGCTGAAATGAGTTTTCTGCGCAGGGTGACTGGACATTCCCTTAGAGTTAGGGTGAGGAGTTCAGTTATGCAGGAGAGACTCGGAGTAGAGTCTCTGCTCCTCCGCATTGAGAAGAGTCAGTTGAGGTGGTTCGGGCACCTGGTCAGGATGCCCCCTGGATGCCCCCCTAAGGGGGTGTTCTCCACTGGGAGAAGGCCACAGGGCAGACCCAGGACACGCTGGAGGGATTATATCTCCCGGCTGGCCTGGGAACGCCTCGGGGTCCCCCCAGAGGAGGTGGCCAGGGAGAGGGAGGTCTGGGCTTCCCTGCTTAGGTTACTGCCCCCACGACCCGACTTCGGATAAGCGGTGGACAATCAATGGATGGATGGATGGCTGGTAAACACACTGGTTGTCATTCATAGAAGTTAGAAAGAGTAAGGAGGGTCCAACTGGACAGACTCCTGAGGGACTCCACTCTTACGGTCTGCACTCTTTGTCTCCTGCTGGTTAACCAACTCGAGGTCCAATTTTGTAGATCACCTTCTAGATTTAGACTTAATCTTTGGTGTGGGACAACTGAGTCAAAGGCTTTTATAGAAAGTCCCAGTAAATTACATTGTACGCTTTGTTTTTGTCAACTATTGCAGATGCCTGTTTGAAAAAAATATCTAAAGATTTGGTTTGGCAAGAGCGTCCTCCCATAAACCCCTGCTGGCTGTTCTAAATTATGCTATGTCCATACAGATATTTTTCAAATTTTTTTTTTTTTTTATATATAACTTCCATAATTTTGCATGGCACAGAAATAAGACGCCTTGGTCTACAACTACCAGCGTCCAGGTTGTCCCTTTTCTTGAAGACTAGAATCACATTTGCAACTTTCTCAAGTGACTCCCTAATAAGTACCGTATATACTCGCGTATAAGTTCTCCCGCGGATAAGTCGGGGCTTGATTTTACCGTATGATTTCCGGTATTTTATAAAGTCGAATGAGGAAGACTCACGCTATTGGTCCAAGAGATTACGATATGCTAACGCCCACCTGAGACAGTAACCACTGAGCACACAGCCTTTTTCTTCTATGTGGGTGCGGCAATGCGCGGTATCAGAACCTCGTATTGTGCCTATGTGACCACACGGTGATACCCGAACTATTCCAAAGCGATGTTTGCACTGATTTGTGTTTTTTTGAATCTCATACACCTTTATCGTAAGAGCATCCCTTATCTACGATCAGAAGAAAATATGAAGCTGGATTTAAATTAAAAGTCGTTGAAGTGGCGAAAGAAATTGGGAACTACGCTGCTGCAACAAAAGTCGATGTGTCTAAGAAACTGATGTGAGAGATTGGAGGAGGCAAGAAGACGTATTAAGAAAAACGCCTAAGACAAAGTGTGCTCTGCGAACTGGCATTGCCTCATTTGTCGTATTTTTGAATGAGTGTTGCAACAGATAGAGGGCGCTATCTCTCCCTTGAACCCTTGTTCGAGACACCAGACACCTGATAAAAGTCCAATATGACTTTATTTTATAATAATAATGTGCACAAAGCACCCTCCACTCCACAATACTCATAAATCCAATAATCAATAAAAAATAATCACAATCTTCCACTCCCAGATGCGTTGCCACCCTTCCACCCAGCTCAGCTCCACGTCTGGGATTTCCCATAGTCCTTTTATAGTCCTTGACCCCTCTCTGTCCACGTGACTAGGAACACTTCTGGATCAGAAAAAAAATCCTTTTCTTCACCCCGGAAGCATGTCATTCCTCTTGTTCATGTGACTTTGACATACTTCCGGGGTGTAGGGAAAATAATTACTGCTCCTCCCTGCAGCGCCTTCTAGCGGCCCCTGTGGTATCCAGCAGGGTTGTAAAGGAAAACTCCAATGTCCATAATTCCCTGCTGGCATTCGGGGTACCTCCATACTGCAAGGAGAGCTCCACCTGGCGGCCTGGGGGTATTGGCCGGGATAAATGGCCGGCCACCTATCACAGTGTATAAGTCGGGGTCTGATTTTATGATCAATTTTTCGGGTTTCAAGAATCGACTTATACACGAGTATATACGGTACGTTTAGAATCGCTCCATTTTTATATGTGGTGAAAAAGTACTTCCAAACTTAACACATACTACCTGCCTGTCAGTCACTTTACAATCACTAAAATATGAGCCAAGTATCTGCACATGAAGCAGTGACATTCCGCGGACGTTGTATTATATTTTAATTCCGTCGGGTAAGAGTTAAAGGTGCTAAGCGCTAATTCGGTTGCATTTTAATGTTGGATTCCAGGTTTACAATGTTAGGCTCAAGTCTTCTGCAGCATCGCACTCCACTCCTGCTTTCTAATCTCAAGTCTCCTTAACTAGAAAGATCTCCCTGTTGGCACTTGGCTTTTGACCTGATTATTCCAGTTCCGAGTGTCGTTCGCCTGCCAAATAAAAGCGGTGTGGTATTCGAAAACTTTTCATGAGTGTGCGCGCCCGGGGTGAAAAGGAGATTGCTGTGGATGAGTTGTGCATTGTGTACAAAGCAAAGCCCTGAAGGCTTCAGAGAGAACAAGTCGGAGCAGAGACTTGAGCCTTCCGCATCAGGTACAGCCCCTTTGGATAGCGCGACACAAAATGGCCATTACTCTTCTGGGAGGCCAAATTAAAAAAAAAAAGTTAAAATATTTAGCTTCCAAAGGTTAATAAAAAACAGATGAAAGTTCTAAGTGCAGGTAACATTCTTAAATCCATAACCATCTTCGTCGTGTGGAAGATGTGGTAAGAAATAAGCTGAACTTTGCACACTGTGGAGGAAAGGGCAGAATTCTGAGGTGAACCATCATGGGTGGTGTTCGACACATTTAAGGAATCAACTGCTAAAACATGGCAAGTCTTTAAGATGTAGGTGACCAAAGGTCTGGGAGAGAAGCAGACGATTATTGGTATGGGCTCTGAGGGCAACGGAGATGAGGGATCGAGAACAACAGACAAGACGTTCTATTTTATAAAGACATGCACGCTCAAGGCTTTGCCTACCATCTTGTCGTGATTCTGCAGTAGCAGTTGTGGCTTGTGGTTTACAAATTTGCACACACCCTTCTTCAAAGCGCTTGCTCCACACACACTCTTTTATAACCGAGTTCTTGTCGGAGTTCATCAAAGGGTTTACTAAGTTTGACACAAGTCTCCCCACAGTCTGACCCATAACCATGTTGATCCTGTTTTTGTGTCCTCCTACCTGTACTTCGCCAACAGGCACTGATCGTCTAATGCTAGTTCCTCAAGATGGATTCAGAAGGTCTCTACTGTGACCATTCACGTTATCTTTACTGCACAGTATGAACAATTGTGACGAGAACAGGCCATTTGGCCCAACAAAGCACATCCATCCTATTCACCGAGAAGTTCAAGTCGAGATCTGAGGGTCCCTAATGTCCTGCTCTCCACCGCACTACTTGGTAGTTTATTCCGTGTGTCTGTGATTCTTTACACGAAGAGAAACTTTCTAACAGTTGAGTGAAGTCTTCCCTGGACAAGTTTCCAGCCATGGTATGTCGTGTAAGACTTTATCACAAGAATGTCTGGTCGACGTGGATCTCCGGCACCTTTTCAGAATTTCCATCGTGGGTCTTGTATTTGTGTTTAACATTTTTGTCACCTGTGGTTAGACCTTTGCTTGTATTGACACTGAAATATGTCTTCTGGGTGTTTGCCAAGCTTTTCAAAAATTTCTTATTGTTGTTTTTACTGCTGATTTGGGACATGTGGTCCTTGACTTGTAAACATTAGGTAGTTTGTTCCCATTGAAAAAAATGTCAAACATGTGCATGTGAAGAAGTACAGAGTGATGTAACAGTAGCTGGGCAGTGCGGGTAAGCGAGCAAGCGACCCAACATCCCTCAAGTACGGCTACCTATTTGACGTAACTCAATATATTCTGTGCATATGTTTTGTCATGGTACCAGAAGTGGGGTCTTAGAGTGACCCTGTTTTAGAGTTTAATAGAATGCCCCAAATCCCATCAATCATCCTGGTCACTGTCAGGATGGATTGTTATCGATCAGTTCACCTACTAGGTGGCTCTCTGTCTTACTATGTTGATTGGTCCCTGGCCCACCATGTGGTTTTTTTATGTTATTTATCCCATGTAGCTTGTTGTGATGACTGAGAAAAAGTTAAATTCGCGTTTTCCTGTTCCTCAAACCATTCCTGAACAGTTTTTGCATTGTAAAGCCGCATGTTATCCTGCTGAAAAAAGGCCACTGCCATCTAGGGTTTACCGTTGCCTGCAACAATCTTTAGGTAATAATCCTCTTTAATAAAACCCCTGTGTGCGTCCAGTGTCCGTGTGTGTGTGTCTTGTGGTGAAGTACGCATGCACGGGGCACGGTGTGATACTTCAAAGGCCGCCTGACACGTCACCCAAGACAGAGAGGGCTGGACCTATAAAATATATCGCGCGGCAGATCCAATCGGACTTCGGTAAATGAGGTAAGACCTAAAACAGAAAACACGAAAAATCCAATCGGGTACTGAGACACGGAGATCAGCTTCCCCATTGTTGTGCAAGTGTTCACTCTGAGGATGTCAGATTTGCGATTAAGAAGCTTGGCCCGGGAAAGTGTAAAGTGTCAGTCGTTGAAGGGGTTTTCCTAAATATACGAATTTTCATGATATTACAATACAATGACTTTTAAAAGTAGATTCATTTTCGCGCACATTAAATCAGTTGCTGGGGAGAATCTGCTGATTGCCCACTGTTGTGACAGAAAATTAAACGCATATTACGGACAGCAAAGCCAGTATTACTGTCAGAGAAAATTAACAGGCATTTTATGGAAAAAATGTAATGAGGTAAAAGGTCCCTTGCCATTTAATATAGACGGTTCCTACTAATGTTTATGGACTACTGTTCTAGCACCCGTTATTGTAATGGGCTTAATGTCTAGTAATAATAATAATAATACATTTTATTTATATAGCGCCTTTCCCATGCAGGGTATACGGTATATAGCATTGTCCTAAACCAGATAAATAAATAAAGAAGATTACGACAGTGAATTCAGAGAAAAAAACAGACAACATAATTGATGGCATAGCACACACACATACAGGTTACCTGAGCATCTTGACATCGAGGTAAACTGAGAGAAGGCTAATAAAGTCAAGTAGAGCTAAAAGCCTTCCTGAACAGATGAGTTTTGAGTTGTTTTTTTAAAAGAATTCATGGAGTCAGCTGACCTGATTAATTTTGGTAGGTCATTGCAGAGTCTGGACGCTATACAGCTGAAGACCCTGTAACACATGGAGTGTAGATTAGTGTGGGGCACAACAAGATTACCAGAATCAGAGGACCTTAGAGGGCGGACAGGCACATAGTGATGGAGAAGGTCACTGATGTAGTTTGGCGCGAGGTTATTTAAAGCTTTGTATGTTATTAGTAGGATTTTATATTCGATTCTGTAAGACATGGGGAGCCAGTGAAGGCAGAGCAGGATGGGTGTGATGTGCTCGCTGCTGCTGGTCCGTGTAAGGACTCTTGCAGCTGAGTTTTGAATAAGCTGGAGCTGTGATAGAAGATTAGAAGGGTTACCTGCCAGTAGGGAATTACAATAATCGATGTGGGATGTAATAAAACCAGGGACAAGTTTCTCAGCATTAGAAAAAGAGAGGAAGGAGCGAACACGGGATATGTGACGGAGGTGAAAGTAAGAAAGTTTCTTAATGTGATTTATGTGAGCGGAATAAGAAAGGGAGGAATCGAAAATGACACCAAGATTCTTTGCAGTAGAGGCAGGTCTGATGAGATCACCGCCAAGATGGACTGGGAAGGAGCTCATTTTATTACGTTGCACTTTAGTCCTAATTTGCAGGAGTTCAGTTTTGTTGCAATTTAATTTTAAAGAGTTCTGCTCCATCCAGGTTTTAATTTCACTGAGGCAGGTTGTGAGCTGAGAAAGCTCTGATGAAGTTTCATTTTTAACATTGAAATAGAGTTGAGTATCATCTGAATAAAAATGATAACCCAATCCATAACTATGGATGATATGGCCAAGTGGAAGCATGTAAATACAGAAGAGGGCCGAGGACAGAGCCCTGAGGAGCTACTTGTGTGCCTGGCGCTGAGCTGGATCTGCTGTTGCCAATACTAACAAACTCTTGCCTGTCAGTCATATAGGACTTGAACCACTGGAGGGCGGTGCCAGAGATGCCCAGCATGTTCTCCATTCTGGACAGTAGAATGTCATGTCTGACCTGAGTGTCAAATGCTGCACTGAGGTCTAACAGAATTAATATGCTGGTCTGTCCAGAGTCTGCTGCCATAAGCAAATCATTGGTTACCCATAGCAGAGCAGTTTCACAGGTGTGCTGGGCCCTGAAACCAGACTGAAAGGGTGCCATAAAATTATTAGAAGTTAAGTAGTTGATGAGTTGGGAAGCTACAACACAGTAGTATCAAAGTAACAATCCACATGAGTTAACAGGACCCAAAGTTTCTCAGCAGAACATTGTCTGGAGTATCACACTGCCTCTGCCGGCTGGCCTTCTTCTCATAGTGCATCCTGGTGCCAACTCTTCCCCCAGGTAAATGACACACATGCACCACATGATCTTAAAGAAAACGTGATTCGTCCAACCAGACCACCTTCTTCTATTGCTCCATGGTCCAGTTCTGACACTCACAAGTCCATTGGAGGTACTTTCAGTGGTAGTCAAGGGTCAGCATGAGCACTCCGACCGGTCTGCAGCTACACACTATGTGTTCTGCCAAAATGAAATGTTCTAGCAATTTGCGCTACAGCAGCTCTTCAGTGGGATCGGACCAGACAGGCTTATGCCTTGGCTTCTCATGCACATCGGCGACTCCTCAGTGCCTATGACCCCATCACCGGTTCTCCTTCCTTGGACCATTTTTGGTAGGTACTAACTACTGCATACTGCATAAGACCTGCCATTTTGGAGATGCTCTGACCCAGTCGTCGGGCCATCACAATCAGGTCCTTGTGAAAAGTCGCTCAGATTCTTTATGCTTGCCCAGTCTACCTGCTGCCAACACATCCCCTTCAAGAACTGACGGTTTGCTTGCTGCCTAACATACCCCACCTCTTGACAGGCGCCATTGTAACGAGATCATCAGTGTCATCCACTTCATCTGTCAGTGGCTGATCGGTGTACAAGCTTCCCATGAATGTCAAATCTAAGGGGGATATGTTGGCGATAACCGTGATGCCACAATTTATGCGTCATAATAGAAATGGTGAATATTTGAAAGTCCCATTGTATGTGGATAGTCGTGATCCCCACCCAGCGTGCTCCCTTGGCTTTTAATGTTCACGGCAAATGAACAGCAACTCTGCGTTTTCTGTTCAAACTCCTGAAACGCACATGACGAGAGTGAAGTGGGATGCCACAATCAGTAACTTCCAACGGTGCAAGAGGACCAAATTCTACATTGATGATGTTTCGTAACGTGACTGCGTCGCCTTACCGCCGCCATCGAAAGAGCATTTGGTGACCACGGTGGAGACGTCCCGTTCGGCGCTGGTCCTCTAAAGAGTTAAGCGAAGACAGGCAGCCGTCTAGTGGAGCGGGGTCAGCAGAGGGTAGGCACACGTCTTACTTTTATTTGTGTGCAGAGGAGTGGGCATTAAAAAGCCGCCTGGTTAGAAAAACATGACCACCAGAGCTGCTGGCTAATAATGAAAAGGATAAAAGCAAAGGGAGAAGAACAAAAAAAGAAAAAGCGCATTCCACGCAGAAACGCTCCTCTTCCAACACTGACTGTTCTAGAGTTTCACCACAAATAGCTATGTTGGAGAGTTCAGTAAAATGTGAACTTTATATACGGTGTAATTAAGAAATCGGGACTTGTAATTAGGAGGTGGGGATTTAAGAGCTTGTTTCTCAGAATTCAGTTTCTCAGAGATTTCCTTCTCCCCGATGGAGTGGAACAATGCCCACCTTCTTGAGTTTCAAGCTCTCTGCGCTCGAGAAATGTCTTCTGTTTGTGCCACCTGGATGTGCATTGTGGGTGCAGAGGGGTTTAGCGGTTACTGCTGCTGACTCCCAGCTCCAGAGTCTCGGGTTCAAACCCCTGCCCTTCTCAAAGCCTGCACATTGCTCCCCACGGCCCGACATAAGTGTTACTGTGCCCTGCAATGGACTGGCACCTTTTCCACAGTCCTGATGCTGTATGGTCAGGCTCTGATCCTCCCCACCCATGGTACTGGTTTTAATAATGGATGGAGAGTTGGAGTTGTGTGCTTTCCTAGCTGCGTAGCTCTCCACTTGGCTGACATGTTGATCTAAAATCTGCTGTCGGAAAGAATTCGCATCCCGTGATGGTCCTAAGACTGAAGGGGCTCATGTAGTCCAGGTGGTGCAAATCACCGTGCTGTCCTCTGACCACGCGGGTGAGCCTCAGGCAGATTCCTATGAGTGAGCAGTCCAGTGGGGTTGATAGTCGCACATTTTAATGTTTATGTCAGGCCCGTCTATCCCTGGGTGTAATCTCATGGTGTGTCCTCACACCTCGGCTGAAATGCAGCGTCCGATTCAGTGGGCCATCAAGCTGGAGAATCAAGAAATTCGCAGCCACGGCTGCTGTGGGGCTCACGTGAACCTCCTCTTGGTAGAAATGCTCATCTTCCTCAAGAACAAAGTGGGCACTTGAGCTGATCTCACCATACGCGACTTCCAGTTGTAGGATTTGTCAGACTTGAAATCGTCCCCAAACTGCGTCAACTTAAATGAATGAAAACCTCTGGGCACGTCCCATTCCCACCACAGTCCTTCTCACCCCCTTTTTTCTGACAACAACCATTTCGTTTTGTATAGCCCAAAATCACACAAGGAGAGCCGCAGTGGGCTTTATTTAACAAGCTGTGTTTTTTTTGACAGCCCCCCAGCCTTGACATGAAAAAACTCCCCAAAAAAATGGAAGACTGACAGCCAGCGACAGTGCTGCCTGCGTGACCGTGTTGTACGAAGTTTTAACAGGTTAACAGCCGCACTCTTGGCCCTTTTATTTCTTTTCTCCATTCTGTCAGTGTATGTAAAACGTGAGACATCAGACAGACGAGCCCACCTTCTGTTTCTGAGGTCCGAAACACCCACGCGTCCTTTTATTCCTTCTAGATACTGTACTTCCAGCTGAAGGCTGATTGGTTGTCTGCTCTAGCACACACAGAGCCCCCACCCACCCACTAACAGACTAGTCATACTGAGTCACTGGGTATGTCAGACTACACAACAGCCTCCGACACGCTAAGATTATATACAAGAAATGAAGTCCGCAACTGGACCTTAAAGCTTTTAGCGTACCTGTTAGACAAACAAAATGGTGTACGGTAGTCACAGACGGAAAAAAACAGAACAACGCAGTCAGCCTGGTAAACTGCCATGGTATATAAGACACGAGACAGACAAGCTTCTCTTCTGTTTCTGAGGTCCAAAACAGCCAAGCTCCTTATTGCTTGTCGCTGCCTTCTACGCATTGTACTTCTGGATGAGCATTCATTGGTTGTGGGCCCTAATGCCCACAGAGCCCACCCCTAGCATTAAACCTGTTTGATTTTGTCGGGGCGAGTCGCTGGGTATGTCAGCCTAGATGACTAATCTGCACAGGAGTGGGACATCGACTTACGACTCGCTAACATTATGTGAATGAAGGCTATGACTGAAAATCGCTGGGAAAGTCGTGTAACGTGACATGGCCTTTAGCAGGAAGAAAACTGGCACTGGCGGGGTAAAATTTATTGTTGTTATTTAGCATATTGGAGGTCCTGTTTTTTAAAGATATGCATCCGTCCATCCATTTTCTAACATGCTTATCCAGTTCAGGATTACACAGAAGTGGTGCTTATCCTGGCAGCATGGTGGCAGAAGATGGAAAGCCATTGCTAAAGGAGGTGCCAGTCCAACACAGCCACACTCGCAGACACTGGGCCACTTTAGAGTTTCTAAGTAAGTTGCACATCTTTAGGAGGTGGGAGGACCACCAAAGAAAAAACCCACAGGGAGTGGCAAAGGTGAGCAGAGGGGCTTATAGCTGGGCTCAAGTGGCCGAACCTGTTACAATGTGCACAAGTCATGTCGCCCCCTGTGGTCACAAGCTCTAGTACAGCATTTTCCAACTTGTGGGCTGTGGCTGAATATGGACAAAACAACGCCCCCCAAAAACATTTCCCCACCACGGCATTACAGGTGAATCACAGATACATCTTGGGCGACCTCCCCAGACCCTCACCCTGACGATTGTACTCGATTCATCAAGAAGTAAAAGATTTGTTGATCACATTTGATTCATCTAACGTTCACACACTCTGGTGATGGCGTGGGACCCAATCGCTTTGACGTTCACGCTCGATTCACTGAAGGGGACCACCTGAGGAAAAGGAGGGTCATGCTAAATTCACAGAGAGGATAAAGGTGGGTCATGTGAAAGAACTGGTTGGGAAAGACTGCTCTAAAAATCAAGGTGCCTCAATCAAGGGACCTTGGTGGGGGTTGGGGTCTTGTTCCTGACGGGGGTGTGTCCATGACATATGACAGGCGTGTTAGACCAATGAGATGAGGTTGAAGGCAATTTGTGTCCTCACCAGGAGACTGCAGACTAGTTTGGACTTTCCGAGTGTTGTGTGATTTGGCAGTGGCTCTGGTGGTCTGTCAAGTATTGCGCAGGCCTTTTCTTTTAGGAGTTTGAGGGGTATGGGTTCCATTGCCAGTTTGCTATGGCATTTTCCCCATCTTCTCTCTGGCTGTGTGGCTCTCCTGTCACATCCCAAGTTAGGTTGGTTGCCCACTCTAAAAATTAGTCCTGTTATAGACGGGTGCTGACCCTGAGCCGCGTAGGACGGCACACAGGGTGGCACTTCAGGGTGTTGCGTGTTTGTTGATGATGTCGACAAGGATATACAATCAGGGGGCAACCGTAGCATGCCCTTCACTTACCACTTCTGTTAAAGGTAACACCGGGCCTGCTAAGCTCGGAAACTTCTGTCGGATTGAAGCCCCCCCAGCCCGCCATTGCCCCACTGCGAGATCTTCATTTCATTTCAGCTAGGCTCTCAGACTTTAATAGTCTTGTTTGTCTCTTGTTCATTATTTGTTTTGGGAACCTCGGCTTTTAATTTCAACATCTTGTTAACAGATGCCTCAGTGCCACTACAAAGTTACCAAAGGATCAAACGCAAAGAGGACTTATTAATTGTCTGGAGCTGCTTTAGCGTCATTTAAATACAACTTAAAAAATAAAAATAAATCTTAAGTTCATGTGGCAGAGAGCCACCGTCAGGTCTTACAAGCTGCATCTGTACGCCTCTATAAAGAGTGGAAAATTGGCAGCCACTACTGGGACAAAAGCAAGAGGAAGTGATCGAGCGGGATGGTGAATGCTACTCTTGTGCGTAACGGCGACGCTCATGGAAACGTCCTGCTTGTGGAGATGAGTGGCGTGTCACATACGACAACTGGGAATGGGGACAAATTGCTCTGTTTATTAATTTTGGGGTTTTTGTTCTGCGGATGATGAAGAAGAAATTTTGCTGGCCAGGGTTTAGTTAAATGAATTCACCAATTGATTAAGCGACTAAAAACTGCTGGGACTGAATTGGCTCCTTTTATTTGAAAACATTCTGTCGGGACCAACGAGGGTCGTGGGACTTCCAACTGATTGTCCTCTTGGCTCCTTTGTAGACTACCAGAAAGAAAGTGGGCGTGGTTTATGCAAATTACAACTGGAGCTGTCACTCAGGTGTGGCACTTGGGAGATGACCTCAGCGCTCATCAAATGGTCATTCCACTCCGAGTCGAGAGCTGGCATTGTCACCTCACCTCCTCTTTTGTCCACAGACCAGAAGATCGACGATGCAAAGAATCATTTAACGATTTGTTTTACCCAACCGGGGTTTTCAACTTTATAGACACCAATTATGACGCCATTTTGATTCAGTATTGAGTGCTGCCGCCATTTTGTGTACTTGTCGTTAGGATGTGTCTCGTGGTTTCTAGAGGGGCGTGTTGGAGGTTGTGACCTTGACCTTTTGACGCATTGGGTTTAAAGTTAATTTCCTCCTTCAAGATTATAGATATTTGCTTTGTAGAAATCTCTCTCTGGTTTTGAACTCTGGATCCTGTTTGGATTTTTGCTTAACATTTTCGTCTTGTCATCATTGCTTTTTGCAGTTATGACCCTTGATTTGCTATTTGAGTACTAGCTGTGCTATGAAATCTGCATGATCAACGTAGACCTCAACATTAAACATCTGCAGGGCACCATTTACTGCAATGTATTTTATAACGCTTGTAGTAGTAAAATAAATTGCATTTTTCATTTCAACAGATGGCGCATCACAAACCTTTGACATAATAAACTGCATTACGACAAATGTTTTTGATGCACCATCTGTTGGAATGACAAATAAATTGCATATGTGTCGGCTTGATGCCATTTAGCATTGGATTTGTAACAGCAATGTTAATGTTCGTGATGCGGCATCGGTTGGAATGACAAAGACATAGCAACCAGACAGATACACATACACTTATCCTTGTATTAAGGTGGACTAGCTGTGCTACCTATCTATGACTGGCTGAAATCTGCATAATCAATGAAGTCCTCAGCATAATGTTTGTAGTTCGCCATCTGTTGGAATGTATTTTGTAATGCATGAAGTTATAAAATGCATTGTATTTATCATTCCAATAGACATCACTAATATTTGAATTAATAAATGCATTACTACAAATGTTTGTGCCATCTGTGGGAATGAGAAATGCAACGCATATGTCTCTGTTAATCTGCCATTTGGTATGAGATTTGTAAAAGCAGAGTTAATGTTTGTGATGCACCATTTGTTGGAATGACAAATGCAATGCATTTTAATAATACAAATGTTTGTGATGCGCCATCTGCTGGTATGACACAGACACAGCAACCAAATGGACACACAGATACAGAGACACTTATTTTGTTAAAGTGGACTTGCTGTTCTATCTATCTGTGATGGGTTTAAATCTATGTAATCAATGAAGACCTCACTGTTAACGTTTGCATTGCACCATTTACTGGAATGTATTTTGTAATGCATGTAGTAATACAATGCATTACAGTTGTCATTCCAACAGATGGCACATCATAAACATTTGTAGTATTAAAATGTATTACTACAAATGTTTGTGATGCGCCATCTGTTAGAATGAAAATGCAAGGCATATGTTTCTGTCATATGTCATTTGGTATGGGATTTGTAAAAGCAGTGTTAATACTTATGATGTGCCATCGGTTGAAATGACATAGACAACAGAGCCAGATGGACATACAGATCCTTACCCTTTTATTAAAGTTGTCACTGAATAAATTATTCACTGTTTAATTTTAATAAATCTGCTAGATCAACTTAATCAATGCCATGGAAAATTTTGCCGACTGGGTTTGGCGCCCCCCAAATGATCCTCACTGCTAGAGAATGAGGAGGTTTAATTCCCTTAGCTCGTCGGGGAAGGCATTGCCAAGTTCAACACTTCAGGAAGGTTACATCACAAGTGCAGAGTGGTCCGCCATGAGGCAGTGGCACTGCCGGGTTACACACACTGGATGGATTGTTTAGTAAGCAGTGCGGCCCCCCTGGTGACTGACATAATCCTCACAGGTGGCGCAGTGGTAGTGCGGCTGCTTTGCAGTAAGGAGACTGTGGAAGATTGTGGGTTCGCTTCCCGGTTCCTCCCTGTGTGGATAGCGCTTTGAGTACTGAGAAAAGCGCTATATAAATGTAATAAATTATTATTATTATCATAAAGCATATTGCATTGTAACTTTACTTCTGATGCTTCATACGCGTTTTCTGGTTTTTTTGTACCCTCTTATGGGATCATTTCATCATCTTGAAGTGAATTAGATACGTTTGATTTTTATTCCGGTCTCTTTTCTTTGTTTTCTTTGTCACGTGATTGTGAATGTGGCGTCGATTGCGTTCCGAGATGTGCCACTATAAATATGGCGGCGGTCACACCATACTTTATCCTGGACTCCTTGCTCATGAACTCTAGTGTGGTTAGTTTCAAGTCCAAGAAGGTCCCCATTTGGGTTTTGATCTCCCGTTTGCCTTGACTTGTGATTCTCGGCTTTGCCTTTTCTCTCGCTTGGACTCTTGACTCCAATTCTTGCCTCTTCCGTAATCATCTCCTGGTCTCCTCCCTCACAGTTATCCTTTGACGCCAGTGTGTTAAATATTCCCAGTACGACGCCAGGGGAGTCCCTTCAGGTCCTGCTGCCCACATTTTCATGGACTGGGTGACACTGTTTGTCGCCTTTTTACGTTCTCCTCTACAAAGTGTAGGGAAAATATTGTAATCGTCCAATAATACGTCCTTGAGATTGTGATGAATCTCGACGTTTTAGACCTCCCCAAGTCTGAAAATACCATTTTTGGAGTCCTGTCTTTGTGTGTGTGAACACAATAACTTGAGTACGCTTTCTCATAAGTCAACCAAATTTTGCATACAAGTTTTAGGCTCAAAACGTTGATTTCTATCAACATTTGAGCTATTTCCATTAACCAGAAGTGATACCTTTTATTCATGAGTCTGATTTATTCGACTTTACTTTTATAATAATTGTTTAATATATTATTAATTTGATTTGATTTGTTGTTGATGGGTCTTTAATGCACGTAATATAAAAATATAATCATTGTGTTACGGTTTACTCTTCAGATATCCATCCCCATATCTGAGTGTACGAGAAAGTCAAGGGGAGACCACTGCCGATTTTTTTTGTGTTCCTATCCTTTCCCCCTCGTATTCACCTTTTATTGGGGGTTTAGTTTCTTTTTTATTCCAATTGTGGCTCTAAGTCAAAGACCAAATAACAAAACTTTGCTTGTTCTTGTCTTTGGCCTAAATATGGAGATCACAGAAGGTGTAACAGAAAGGGTTGATACGTAAATGAGAGACCTCCATTTTGTTTTGTGAGAAAGTTGGCTCTCTGCTTAGGACAAAAGGAAGTCTCCAAAACACAGATAACTTATTATACGCCATACTTTACGCTTGTAAGATGCCAAAAATGAAAGTTGTAACTGTTCCCCCTTGTGGATGCATACTGGGTATCGTCAACTGTGTGCAGTGCCTGCCCAAAATGGAGGTAGCATTCGTGCGTTTATTTTTATGTCTTTTTAAAGGTTACGGCCATAAAGGACCACTGACTCTCACGCTTCGCTTCACGTGTCTCAAGTTATGATGAATGTCGCTTGCCTACGCATTCACTTTTTGTAGGTGACACATGCCAAGTTTCCGACTTTTAATTACCGTATTGAAAGCTGAAGTCTGCAAAACTTTCGACACATTTCGCCCCAAGTGTTTTCAATCTTTATGTCTAATCTCAAACGCTGCCCCCCAAAGCATTTCTAGGTATACACAAAGCTTGTTTTCAAACAGAAGTTGCTCTTCTGCCAAAGAGCTGGCAGGATGCCCCTTGTGAGCTGTTAGGAGTTCTGCAGGCTGGACCTGATGGTCGAGTGCAGTGCAGCGACAGGCCCCGGAGTGATGCGTGTCGTTTGATGGCACACACACACACACACACACACACACACACACACACAGCAGCAGCCATACGTCCCCCTGCCTCAGCTGGAGACGTGAGAACAGCCAAGGTGGGGCTTTCGCTACAAACCATCCCAACACATGGGCCCCAGATTTGCTTTTGCCACCCAAGATGTTGTAGGTGTTTTTCTTAGAAAGCGTTGATTAATTTTTCTTTTTAAACCTCAAAACACGGGCAGTAAGTAAGCAGGTTACGGGATAATCATCTTCTAGACGTCAACTGGTTAGATCTCCCACTTTAAAATGAAGAACGACTTTCCATTGACCTCCATTTTACAAGGCGGACTGCGGGCTAACGGACTTCCATGGTTGCCCTAAGGGCAGGCAGACATTTTGAATGGAGGGCTCCTGGCGCCGACCGATTTAAAGCCTTAAAAATCGAGCGAACTGACATGTCAGGGCAGGGTCTGTCCGAGTCACAAAGGATACGCATGTCCATACATATCAGAAAGAAATTTGTAAAGTGATTGCAGATCAGCAGATGCCATCATCAGGGAATCGCTGCAGATACCTTAGCCATGTAACAGTAGCAGCCGGTGTGCGTTTATTACACATATAAATACGCGCAGGGCTTGAGGAGGGCAGCGTTTATTGGCACACCAGCACACATCACATATATGTTGTTTAAAATCTGCCCCCCGCTGCCGCTCTCTGATCTAATCTCAGAATATCATGGCACACAAATAAACACCCCTCTCCCACTCTGTAATATAGTGTGGTGCTCGAAACTCCAACAGGGAACCCCCCCCCACCCCACCCCATCCCAGCAGTACCCCACTTCCCACTCCCCTACTCTAACACCAGTTCACGGCACTCAAAACTCCAAGGGAGACTCCAGCCCTGCTCTCTGATCCCACCGTGGCCCTCAAGGCGGGGCAGCAGAAGAAGGGCCTCCTCCACTTCTCTGATTTTATGTCAGTATACCGCAGCATTCGATACTTCAAGGGGGGGGGGGCACCTTCACCAGAGACCACCCCAACCTCTACTACAGTGACTGTTAACCTTTTTTAAGTCACGGACCCCTTTAAGGCTCTGATGAAAACTGTGGACCCCCTTCCCCAGAAATTTTCACATAAACACAACTTTGCATGCAATGAATATAACGTACTTTATTTATCGAGATTTGACTGTCTCATACATATATGACATACACAAAGGATGATTAAACTTTAAACACTCCTTTTTTAATGCAAAAATATGATGGCCACTCATTATAATTATGAAATACAATCCTCTTATGCAAATTAAAACAGATCTACTACATCTTCTACTACCATTACTACTACTACTACATCGACTCTATGGGGCAGAGTGGTGGCTCTGAGGTAGGGATCTGCACTGGTAATCGGAAGGTTGCCAGTTCGAATCCCATAAATGCTAAAAAGTGACTCCTGAGTAAGGCCCTCAACCTGCAATTGCTCCGTCCTGGGTATGACGTTAATCTGCATCCCGTATACTGAATATAAATGTTAATTTTTATCAGACCCTCACAGACCCCTTGAAACCCATGGGGGTACATGGACCTCAGGTTCAGAACCCCTGCTCTAATAGGAAATCTGACTCTGACACTTATATTACTCTTATACTGTACTTGTATATTGTGTCCACTAGGTGGCGTAACAGTGCCCCAAACCCTTGACATGACCCCAAAGGCACAAGTCCCAGGTTCACATCATCTTTTATTAAACAACACGCCCCTCCCCCCCCCCCCTTTTGTTCCAGGCTTCTTCCCCACCCACACACTGCACAATTCTTAAGACTTTTTTTGGTTTCTCCCTCCTTCCTCCACACCTGTCCTCCTCTTCCTCTCCTGACTCTGACTCGCCTGCCTAAGCAGTGGCTGCATTTCTTGCCGGACCCAGGACTAATTCTGGTGTCAGAATGCTGCACCCAGGAAGCACTTCCAGGTCAGGTGAAATTGCCAAAAGGTAAGGGTGAGTACTCTGGTGGCACCCAAGGAACCCGACAGGGATGCACTCCTGGACGACAGGTCCCATGATCCAGAGCGGAGCCACACTAGAGGAGCACTGCCACCTGGTGTATGGCTGGAACAACTAGCTTTGAGAGGCAGCCACCCTCCACTACTCCTGTCTTGTAATTGAGGTCGAGAAACCCATCCATTAAGCCTCCTTTGATAAGGCCTTCTGACCAGCCAAGGAAATACCGTACAAGTCTTTCCATTCTTTATATTGTCCTTCCATGCCAGCCTCCGGGCTGTGGAAAAGAAACCCTACCCTGGGGATGCTCTTCTATCCAAATGCATCGCCAGTACTCATGGGCTTCTGGCCTACTAAGGGAACACCTGCCACCCCAGTCGAGATGCCAGCAAATTCGTGACAATATGTATTGTACAGTGCACCCGGAAAGTATTCACAGCGTGTCACTTTTTCCACATTTTGTTATGTTACAGCCTTATTCCAAAATGGATTAAATTCATTTTTTTCCTCAGAATTCTACACACAACACCCCATAATGACAACGTGAAAAAAGTTTAATTGAGGTTTTTGCAAATTTACTAAAAATAAACAAACTGAGAAATCCCATGTCCATAAGTATTCACAGCCTTTGCTCAATACTTTGTCGATGCCCCTTTGGCAGCAATCACAGCCTCAAGTCTTTTTGAATATGAGGCCACAAGCTTGGCACACCTATCCTTGGCCAGTTTCGCCCATTCCTCTTTGCAGCACCTCTCAAGCTCTATCAGGTTGGATGGGAAGCGTCGGTGCACAGCCATTTTAAGATCTCTCCAGAGATGTTCAATCAGATTCAAGTCTGGGCTCTGGCTGGGCCACTCAAGGACATTCACAGAGTTGTCCTGAAGCCACTCCTTTGATATCTTGGCTGTGTGCTTAGGGTCATTGTCCTGCTGAAAGATGAACCGTCGCCCCAGTCTGAGGTCAAGAGCGCTCTGGAGCAGGTTTTCATCCAGGATGTCTCTGTACATTGCTGCAGTCATCTTTCCCTTTATCCTGACTAGTCTCCCAGTCCCTGCCGCTGAAAAACATCCCCACAGCATGATGCTGCCACCACCATGCTTCACTGTAGGGATGGTATTGGCCTGGTGATGAGCGATGACTGGTTTCCTCCAAACGTGACCCCTGGCATTCACACCAAAGAGTTCAATCTTTGTCTCATCAGACCAGAGAATTTTCTTTCTCATGGTCTGAGAGTCCTTCAGGTGCCTTTTGGCAAACTCCAGGCGGGCTGCCATGTGCCTTTTACTAAGGAGTTGCTTCCGTCTGGCCACTCTACCATACAGGCCTGATTGGTGAATTGCTGCAGAGATGGTTGTCCTTCTGGAAGGTTCTCCTCTCTCCACAGAGGACCTCTAGAGCTCTGAAAGAGTGACCATCGGGTTCTTGGTCACTTCCCTAACTAAGGCCCTTCTCCCCCGATCGCTCAGTTTAGATGGCCAGCCAGCTCTAGGAAGAGTCCTGGTGGTTTCGAACTTCTTCCACTTACGGATGATGGAGGCCACTGTGCTCATTGGGACCTTCAAAGCAGCAGAAATTTTTCTGTAACCTTCCCCAGATTTGTGCCTCGAGACAATCCTGTCTCGGAGGTCTACAGAC
Organism: Erpetoichthys calabaricus; assembly: GCF_900747795.2. Lineage (NCBI taxonomy): Eukaryota > Metazoa > Chordata > Cladistia > Polypteriformes > Polypteridae > Erpetoichthys > Erpetoichthys calabaricus. The sequence goes on along the minus strand of NC_041404.2, from coordinate 147,831,713 downwards.
AATTCCTTTGACTTCATGCTTGGTTTGTGCTCTGACATGAACTGTCAACTGTGGGACCTTCTATAGACAGGTGTGTGCCTTTCCAAATCATGTCCAGTCGACTGAATTTACCACAGGTGGACTCCAATGAAGCTGCAGAAACATCCCAAGGATGATCAGGGGAAACAGGAGGCACCTGAGCTCAATTTTGAGCTTCATGGCAAAGGCTGTGAATACTTGCTTGTGGCATCATATTCAAAAAGACTTGAGGCTGTAATTGCTGCCAAAGGTGCATCGACAAAGTATTGAGCAAAGGCTGTGAATACTTATGGACATGGGATTTCTCAATTTTTTTATTTTTAATAAATTTGCAAAAATGTCAAGTAAACTTTTTTTCATGTTGTCATTATGGGGTGTTGTGTGTAGAATTCTGAGGAAAAAAATGAATTTAATCCATTTTGGAATAAGGCTGTAACATAACAAAATGTGGAAAAAGGGATGCGCTGTGAATGGTTTCCGGATGCACTGTATATATATACGCATCTATAATATAGTGTGACAGCTTGCCCACCTCGCAAGTATTATGACTGGCATTCGTTATTAATTTCTCATTGTTATTTTGAACCTGTCTTGCTCTTCTTGCTGTACAGATGTAGGTGTTTTCAGGGATTGCTGACTTCAGTCCTGTTATTGTTATTAATTCCTACGAGAATGTCATTCTAATTTGGTTCTGAAATGTTTGTGTAGTTTCTGATGCCATCTTGGTTTTCGTCAAATGGCAATGCTTTGGCTCGAGCACCAACTAATAATGACAGCACGCCGATTGCACCACGATAAAGTAGGACATCGCACCTCACTTGATTATTGGCAAATCGCTATATGGCCTTTCCTCTTTGTCACCCCACAGAAAAGCCCAGTTTGACAACCCCTGATTTAAGAAAATGGAGCTCAAGAGGGGACACGGTTGTCGTGCCTAAAATTATGAATGGAATTAGAACCGTGGATCGAGGCCGTGACTTTAAAAATGTCTCCAACAAGAACATGGATGGTCCACGGGTGGATTAAGGGCAGATTTCACACAAAGGTTAGAAAGTTTTCATTCACGGCAAGAACCGCAGATGGGTAGTGTGGTGGACTTTAGGGGGCCTTCAGATCTCACCTTGATGTTATTTTGGACACATTAGGATGAGTGGCCTTGTCCTCGTCACAGTTTTCCTAATTCTAATTTTTAATATAAACCTGTGCTTTGTGTTTGAGGTGAAGATGGCCGTGTGATCTCAACATATTTAAATAAATGGACTTGCACGTCTGCTGTCCTTCGTCGGTTACGATTTTTATTCTCGCTCTTTATAGTTTCACTTTTATCGTATTTCTTAGCCACGTCAAGGTGCCGCACTCCAAATGAAGTCTGTAAGGGATGTGTGGCTGACAGGTGTAAGTCACTGTGGCTCAGGACCACCCGCGTGAAATAGAAATTGCTTTTTAAATGTAATGAGCTTATTTATCATTCATATGCTGTAGTGCAGTGCCGGACTTTGATTTTCAAGGATATAAATGAAGATTCGTTTCTTCTTTACATTTATTCTGCATTAAAAAAAATTCACATTTTTAACGGTGGGCTCCAATCTCCCCCCCAAATGTCCTCAGCAGTCATTTTTAATTCTGTCATCTACTCTGCTTTTTGACAAATGTTTGCTTTCAGCTCTCATTTTAATTTTGAACATTCCAGACCAGCCAGAAGATTCCTCTGCGTTTTGAACTCTGAAGGCCTAAAGCGTCGGTCGAGTGCCTTTGTTTTGGAAGGGCTGCCACTCTGAAGTAAATGTTGCTCCTGACAGATAAATGAACCGTAGCCCACACATCCTCCCGATACCAGGAACCACAGATTGGCAGACGGTCTGAAGCAGCATTTGCCACTCGAGTGGAATGAAAGGATTAGGGAGGAGTGCCCGCTCGCCCTCGGGGGAGCGCCATATGTGTGCTACAATACACAAATGGCGGCAGGTATGGCCTCGGGCGCATACTGTCCATTCTTCAAACCCACAGAAGGCACGCAGAGCGCTTGACAGCAATTAACTGCACAGCCACCGACGACCGTCACGTGTCGCTTACACAGATTCCATCAGTCAGTAGTCAGTCCGGGGGAGCGGCGCGATGCGACTTCATAGATACTCCTGATTGTGTAGGTATGCAGCTGAGAGTAGACGCTGCTATTTATAACTACTCCCGTCAACACCCTGGGTATATGGAATCATCATTGCTAACCAAATAACAAGCACAAAGTTCTTAAGCCGTGAAGCAATTCTCCAGAAAAGTCGGTTTGAGAACATGCGCGTGGCACGCTCACCCAAATGTCGGCCTCCACCACATTACACGACTTTGAGTTGTTGGGTATGTCAAATTTGACGACAGTAGCAATCTACAGGGACCCGGAGCCTATCAATCCTGGCAGCAGTGGGCACAAGGCGGGAGACCATTCTGGACACGGTGCCACACACTAGTACTGCAATGTGGGTACAGTTTTAGAGTCGTCGAACTTTACACGTTTATTTGCGGATGACTCAGATAATTGAGGTGGAAAGTTTTCACGTGTGGGTAACTTTATCTGAATGACTGAGTCCCTGCAAGCCTGTGGCTCTGGTCAGGTCAGGTCAGGTCAGGTTCAGGGTGGGGAGCATGCACTGGTACAGTGGATTGCAGCACCCACCACATGACCAAACAGCTCGGGATCCTGGTTGGCAACCCCCCCAGGCTGACCAGTGTGTCCAATCCCACCCACTGGAAATGACCATCTATCTGCCACAGCCAGGTGTTACGTGGCGTCCCTTTGGCCTGGTCCAGCCACTCGGGTCCTCAGAGCCAGATCACCCTCGGGTAATTGCGCCACATGGCCGTAGAGCTGTAACTGACGCCCCCTCACAATGCAGGTATTGTCCCTCATTCGGGACCCCACAAGCAACACAAAATCAAACCAGCCATACCCAAGGATTCTCCAAAGAGACACAGCACCGAAGGAGTCCAGTCTTCATCTCAGGTCACTGGATAGCGTCCATGTCTCGCAACCGTGTTTAACCAAATTTTTGGTGTTAAAACGTTTCCAGCAGAAGTGATGTTTAAAAAGAACAAAAGTCCAGTTTGACATTAAGAAACGCTTGCCAGGATATCAAAAAGAAAATGAAAGAATCTAGAAAATAAGTGCGGGCACAGAGCTGTGACAAGTTCTCAGGTAACATTCAGATACAAACTTCTATAAAAACAAATTGCTGTAAATGCATAACGAGTACAAGTAAAGATGCAGGTTTGCTAAAACAGAATACAGCGGATTACAAAAACTATTGAGACCCCTTCACTTGCTGCACACTTTATTGTGTTGTAAATTTGCCATTTGTGTCCGTAATAATTTATTTTATCTCTAGGTGCCTTTCAAGGCACACAAGGACACCTTACAGAGCACATTAATACCAACAGTCCATCCATCCACCCATCCATTTTCCAACCCGCTGAATCCGAACACAGGGTCACGGGGGTCTGCTGGAGCCAATCCCAGCCAACACAGGGCACAAGGCAGGAACCAATCCCGGGCAGGGTGCCAACCCACCGCAGGACACACACAAACACACCAAGCACACACTAGGGCCAATTTAGAATCGCCAATCCACCTACCCTGCCTGTCTTTGGACTGTGGGAGGAAACCCACGCAGACACGGGGAGAACATCCACGCAGGGTGGACCCGGGAAGCGAACCCAGGTCCCCAGATCTCCCAACTGCGAGGCAGCAGCGCTACCCACTGCGCCACCATGCCACCCCAATACCAACAGTCATGACAGAAATTTAATAAAATATTACAGTACAATAAACCCAGAATACATACAATAATAAAATTAAATTTATCAGCTAAAATTATCAGATAGAATAAGACACCTTAAAAAGAAGGCGAGATTTCAAGGTAGGCAAAGAGTCGATATTGCGAACGTCTAGTGGGAGAGCGGTCGGGGGGCTCTAAACCCCACGACAGTCAAGCGAGCAGGAGGGATAATAAGATTGATGGAGCAGGAAGAGCTAAGGGATGGAGATGTGAAGAAGATCAGAAAGATAAGGAGGTGCCAGATTACGGAGGGTCTTGAAAGTAGTAAGCAGAATCGTCAAATCAGTGTGACTTTTAACAGGGAGCTGGTGAAGCTGCTGAAGGACACGACTAATGTGGTCTGTGGAAGGGGCTCTGGTAATAATAATATGAGCTGCAGCATTCTGAACCAACTGCAGACTGTGAGGAAGACCAGAGAAGATAGATTTGCAATAATCAATACAAGACGTGAACAGAGCAGTGCCGGTAGCTGAAAGAGATGGACGTAGGCGGCTGATATTACATAGATGGAAACATGCCGACCGAGTAACATTATTAATATGTGCCTCGATTGTTAAGGTACTATCGAGAATAACACCTAAGCTCTTAACCTGGGAGGAAGAAGATATTAGAAGAGTATCAATAGTCAATGAAGTATTATTATCACATTTATCCAAAACAGACTTAGTTCTGCGGTAAAAAATATCTCTCTATTATAAAAAAAAAAATCTTGGAAAGACACGAGACGCGAGACACTTTGCACCAAGAGATTTAACCACGTCCGGGGGCTGGAAATAAAAGACAAAGAGTAGATGACAAAGTAGAACGTCGTAAAGAGGTTCAAAAACGTTGGCGCGATACACATGCAGAGCAGGTTAGAGATAATTGAAGTACAAACATTCAAAAGTCTCAAAAAAATGATAGTAAAGATCGCATTAGCGCAAAGAAACAGAAGTTATTACTCGGTGAAATAACGGAACAGCGAAAAGAGATCGAATATATTGTTCAGATTTATTAACTTTAAGTTGGAGACTTGTAGATCGTCTAATTCGTGTTGCCATCTTCCCAATGAAGAGGCGTATCCGCAAGAATTAAGATTTGGTGAAAGTGAAATCCCGTGGGAGAAAATTGCAAGCTCCGCGAGACAAGACTTTATGCAAAGAGATTTGGAAAAGTCCTGCCCACATCTAAAACATTTACAACCAGGCACACGGTTCAATCATTTCTCTTTTGTGTGAATGCTATTGTCAGACACATTTCATGTAGAGAGAAAGAAACGATATTCACTCACGGGCAGTTATACATTGCATTGTCACGATGAAATTCCAAACATCCATCCATCCATCCATTATCCAACCCGCTATATCCTAACTACACAGTCATGGGGGTCTGCTGGAGCCAATCCCAGCCAACACAGGGCACAAGGCAGGAAACAAATCCCGGGCAGGGCGCCAGCTCACCGCAGGGCGCACACCCACACACCAAGCACACACCAGGGACAATTTAGGATCACCAATGCACCTAACCTGCATGTCTTTGGACTGTGGGAGGAAACCCACACAGACAGGGGGAGAACATGCAAACTCCACGCAGGGAGGACCCGGGAAGTTCTCCTAACTGCGAGGCAGCAGCGCTACCCACTGCCGCCACCGTGCCGCCCGTAATTCCAAACAACTGGAATAATTAACTACTAATTAACTATTAATTAACTACTTTTGAATTCATTTTATGTGACTTGCTCTTGAAGACTCAGACCCCCTAACTGTTTCTTTTACCTTAATTAGCAGCCAAACAATAATGAGATACAAAATGAACCTAAACATGACCAGCAAACTGTGTCGATCATACAATATCTGAAAATAAAGAAAGGTCTCAGGAATGTTGATCTGCTCAGTTCCACAAACAGAGCTCTTAGAAAAGAGAAAATCCACAATTTCGGACATGTCTGCTATTGTACAATGAAAGCAGCAATGAGCCATGGAATTAAAGAACGGGTTTAATGAACGACAAGACTCTGCGCCTAATGAAGCAACTGGTTGGAGTTTGAGGCCCTGACTTAGCTGGTCTTCTGTCGGCTCACTCACGTCACGTTTCATTTCTGTTTGGGTGCCATTTAAGGAAAGAAATGAAGCGATTCAGAGGAACAAACCTTAACAAACAAGTCAATTCAAAGGAATGTAAAAGGAGTTAATTAGCAGCAAAAACTGGTCACCAGTTAAGAAAAGGGTTAGAATGAAAACCTGCAGCCACGGTGGTCCTCCAGAACCAGAGTTTGAGACCACTGGTTTAGGGTCAGGGTCATTAGCAGTCATTACCTCTTGCCTAAAAAAGGGGCCTGAGCCGCCTCGAAAGCTTGCATGTTGTAATCTTTGTGCCATTTTGCTTGACTCCTCATTGCATTCTGCCGTGGTACATAAAACACAAGACATCAAACAGACGAGCTCCTCTTTTGCCTTTAAGGTCCAAAACACCCACACCCATGTTCCTTATTCCTTATCGCTGCATTATATGCACCATACCTGTGGGCGACCATTCATTGGCAGTCGTCTCTCATGCACACAGAGCCCACCTCTGTAAGTAAAGCCAAAATCAAACCGTGAGTCGCAGACTAGTTGGAGTGAGTGGCTGGGTATGTCATGGGAGGACATCACCATAAATGGAGGCTTTGACTGAAAACCGCTGGAAAAGTCGTCTAATGTGACAGGGCCTTTACCGGTCAGTCATAGGCTTGACCTCTACATTATTCTTAGATGTGAATGCCCACTGGGTGGTCTGACACTTGAATGTGCCCCATATGAGAAGAAATAAGGACTCATCACTGCGTACATTAAGATGGCGTACAGAATGTTAGGTTACGTGACACGGCGTGTGGAGCACAAGTCCTGCAGCCAGGAGGTTATGCTTCAAGTTTATGAGGCACTGGTGACGCCACGCTAGTACCGAATACAGCTTCAGGCTCCATATGACAAACAAGACATAGCAGCGCTAGAAGAAGTCCAGAGAGTAACAAGGCTGATTCCACGACTGAGAGGTATGAGCCATGAGAAGAAGCCAACAGAGATTAAGATGGGACGTGACTGGTTATTTTAAGATTATGAAAGGAATTAGTACAGTGGATCCCAGCTATTACTATAAAATAAATTCAGCAACAAGAACACGGGCAACACAGATATTAAAGAGTTTTTCTTTACACTAAGAACCAAAGACATATGGAATACATCACCAAGTAGTGTGGTAGACAGCAGGACATTAGGGGCCTTCAGATCTCAACCTGATGTTATTCTGGGGAAATTAGAAGGTGTAGGGTTGGCTAGCTTTGTTGGGCTGAACAAAGAAATTCTAATTTTCTAATGTTCTGTCCTGTCGAAAGACCCTTTCATTACCCAACTTGAGAAATGCATGCTGGGATCACTTCTGTAAAGGAATTAAAAGCAAAGCCTGCTGTTGGACTTGTACTTTTAGAAAACGGCTTGAAAAAGCAAGAACAACAGGTAGGCCCACTTGACTTCACAAGGACAAGTGCAGACAGCTTAGTGATGAAACAGCCAGGAATGAGGAAGCCCCGGACTGGAGAGCCGTCGGCCACACTTCCTGCATGCAGACTCCCCCTCCGCTAAGGAATTGTTGGCAGGGCACTGCCAGGGAGGTGCAAAGCCACCCAACAGGAACTGGAAGGCATTGGCTTTATACCAAGCTGTGTTTTAATAAGAAAAATGAAATATGAATGAATCCTGATGTTGAGGTTAAGGAAATGTTCTAAATTAAGAGGGTAAGGTGGGGCCCAAAACCAGCATGGGAGGCAATGTTTGGAAGTGGTCAAGTCAAAGGGGGGCACTACAGTCCAACTGAGAATCTGGGGGAGGGGGACAAAGTGACAATGGCAGCTCATCCACTGTTCAGAGAGCTTGAGCAACGTTGCAAAGAATGACAAATGCTAGCGGTCGTGTGTGCAATGCCAGTAGAGACACATGCTAAACAGCAGGCACCTCCAGAGGGCGATGTTGTGATCTTCAGCTACTTGAGATTATTTATGAATATTTTCAATTTGTTTTCTTCTATGGATTTCTGATCTCATCTCATTTTCTGAAACCGCTCCTCCAAATGAGGGTCTCGGTGGAAGCAGGTCAGCCCAGAATTCCCTGTCACCAGCTACAGATTCCAACTCTTCCCTGGGAATTCCCAAGCCAGCCAAGAGAGATGAACTTTAGCGTGTCCCGGGTCTGCCGCAGGGTCTCTTGACTAGTGGGACATGTCTGACACAGCCATAGGGGTACCTGCCATGGGGGGGCATCCTTCTGACACACCCAAGCCACCACGATTGGCTGCTCTTGATCCATAGGAGCAGCAGTAGAAAAAACGGGAACGTGACTGGAGGGGGTCGTAGTTGTTCTACTGTTACATGGAGCTGGGACTGTGTGTAGGGTTAGCAGGTACCACGAGTTCATCCCCAGTTTTTCCAGTCCATCATGTAGGGTTAGGGTCAGGGTCAGGGTCATTAGTAGTCATTACATCTTGCCTGAAGAAGGGGCCTGAGCCGCCTTGAAAGCTGGCATATTGTAATCTTTGTGTCATTTTGCTTGACTGCTCATTACATTCTGCCGTGGTACATGAAACACGAGACATCAAACAGATGAGCTCCTCTTTTGTCTTCAAGGTCCAAAACACCCGCACCCATTATTCCTTATTGCTGCATTATATGCATCGTACTTCTGGGCGACCATTCTTTGGTTGTTGTCTCTCCTGCACACAGAGCCCACCTCTGTAAGTAAAGGCAAAATCAAACCGTGAGTCGCAGACTAGTTGGAGTGAGTGGCTGGGTATGTCACAGGAGGGCGTCACTATAAATGAAGGCTATGTCTCAAAACCGCTGGAAAAGTCGTCTAATGTGACAGGGCCTTTACCAGTCAGTCATAGGCTTGACCTCCACTTTATTCTTAGATATGAATGCCCAATGGGTGGTCTGACACTTGAATGTACCCCATATGAGAAGAAACAAGGACTCATGACAGCCTGCATTAAGATGGCGTAGAGAATGTTAGGTTACGTGACACGGCGTGTGGAGTACAAGTCCTGCAATGTGACAGGGCCTTTACCGGTCAGTCATAGGCATGACCTCCACACAGTGGCCTGCACTTCTAAGGGTGAGAATGCTTTGTCTCTTTTCATTTGGTAATCGCCATTATCACTGGAATATTGTCCAAGTCGTTCTTCCGAGGTTCTAGGAACACAGTCTGGTCCAACTCTGCATTAAGACAGACAGAGAAGTTTTTAAGTAATCACCAGTAGTTGGGACACCTGTGGAAATTGTTTGTTTTAACTTGCAAGGCTTCATTTACCTGAATTGCTGCAGAACACAGTTGTTCCATGAAGGACGTCCGTTTGTAATATTCTGAAATTTCCTCTTTTTCAGTTTTTGCTAACCTCTGCCAGTTTACTGCTTACCCCTTTCAACATTTTAGGCCATTCATTGCATTCTAACGGATTAAATTTGACAATAAATTGGGAAAACGGAGGTGTTCTAAAACTTTAGACCAGTAGTGTATACCCTCTGGCACGTGAGCTCAATAATTTTGGGATATGCCATATGCATGTTGGGCAATTAGGGTTGAGCAACATGTCTTTCCTGTGCATCTAACAAGTTAAGGATGTCTGCTGTCATTTGTGACAAACCGGGCTAATCTGGTATTAACTTGAGTGAAAGAGCGATTGATGTGAATAAGTGGATTTCCTGTATAATGTTTTTTTTACGGTATACAAACCAGTAGTAGATTGTGTAGTGTAAACATGTCTGGAAACACTTCTTGAAGCTACTAAGTGTGGAAGTGCAGCCCGTATTGACATGAAGTGCTTCCATTTGCAGAAAGCGAGCCTTTCAGAGCGCCACTGCCGTCAGCTACCATGCGATGGTATGAAGAATGAAGTTGTTTGACAGGTTAATTCTCCCGCTTCTAGATTTTTCTCCGTACAGTGGGTTGTTCATCATTCTTTTGAAGTATGATCAGTGTCGCCTGAGGCACGAATGGCTCAGATATGATGGTGACTTTGTATTTAAAGGATGCCGGCTTTCACAATACCTCAACATTTGCGGCCGGAGTGCAAAGCCCTCATTATTCTGTATTGACTCCTTTCACCATTGACCTGTATGACACCGGCACACTTGCTAGGTTACTCCAATTGAAAAGAACTGTGCGATATAATTAACACTTTTGAAAGAGATGTCTGGCAGGTGAACATCACTCTTTGTCAGTATTAAATGAATGTGTGTTTGAGGCGTGTTAGTTCGGGCCTAACTATTTTACACACTGCTCACCGACTTGCATTTTGTTTTTCAGGGTAACACCATCGCCATGAAGTGCCATCTCTTCCTACTCCACTGCCTTCTTCTCACTTGCCATCAGCTGTGTGTCCGGTGTCTTCCAAAAGGCTGTTTCGGCAACCCACTGCCGACTGTGTTCTGCATTGACCGTCGTGACCGCACCTTTCCTCGTGGTCTTCCAGAAGACACCAAAGGATTACATTTGTTTGAGAACGCCATCCGCTACATAAGTGTGGAGGACTTTTCTGGACTAGGCCAGCTTGAGCTCTTGGATCTTTCTCAGAATTACATTTCGGAACTCCCTGCCCAAGTGTTTCACCTACTGGTGCAGCTCCGAAACCTGGATTTGTCTAGCAATATGATTAAGGAGATCACCAATGGCACCTTTACGGGTCTCCGCTGGCTGGAACGCCTGTATCTCTTTGGCAACCACATCAGGACAATCCAGGCAGGTGCCTTTGATGGCCTGCACCACCTGTTGGAGCTTAAGCTGCACAATAATCAATTCCAAGTGCTGCCCCCTTTACACTTGCCCAGCTTGCTCCTTCTGGATACTGGCAACAATCCTACTCTTCGCCTGACAGACCCCTCTTTCCACATGGACAAACTTGAGACGCTGGTTTTGGCCGAAACAGACCTAAGTTCCCTGGATGAGAAAGCCCAGATGAATCTGGAGAACCTTCACACGTTAGATCTTTCTTTCGTTCGGTTGACTAGAATGCCTTTGTTCCTGAGAACGATGAAAAGTCTGGTAGTTCTTAAGCTAACAGGAAATCACCTGATTGGTGAATTAAAGGAGGAAGACTTCAAAGGGTTACACAGTCTCCAGAGGCTGGACATAAGTAGGCTGGGCCTGAAGACCCTTCCCGAGGGTTTATTTAAAAACCTTCCGAAACTCGAGTTTCTAGCTGTGACAGAGAATCCATTTAACTGCATCTGTTCCCTGGTCTGGTTCCCCATGTGGCTGCAAAACGGTAAAGTCCTCTTGCTAAGCCCACAGAATACCAGGTGCCACTTTCCACTGCAGCACGCGGGCAAAATTCTAAGCCAGATGGATCATCGCGATTTTGGCTGTCCCACTACAACTACCCAAGTGACTACCACCATTCGAACAAGTACAACTAAAAAAGAGCCCACCATCCGAGCGCCCCTCACTCAGCCTCCAGTTAGAAGCAGCACCACCGAGGAGCATTTGCCTGTGGCGGAGTTCTTGCCGACTACACCGTTTCAGAGTGTAACAACCAGTCCCGAAGTCCACATCTGTCCCCAAAGTATCTGCTTAAATGGCGGGACATGTCAGTTGGATAGCATGGGGCAGATTGAATGTACATGTAGGCAAGGGTTTTCTGGATTGTACTGTGAAAACAATGAGACCCCGGTTGTGGCGTCTACGCCGTCACTGGAAAAAGAAACTGCTATCACTGCTGGCCACACCACTAGCACTTCCATCGAGGTCAACCTTCACCACTACGTGCAAGTCAGGCCAAATCTCAAAGGTATCCGTCTTACCTACAGAAACCTGTCAGGGCCGGACAAAAGGCCCATGCAGCTCAGCATACCGGCCTCCTACCCACAATATACGCTACGTGGCCTCTGCGCAAACTCGACTTACTACATTTGCGCGAGCCCTTTGGGAGAGTCTGAGAGCAAAGACAGCTGCTGCATGGAGGCTCAGACTGCAGTTTCGAGGCACCCTTCCCCAGTAACCCAAACAAAAAAGGCTCCCGAGACGACGATGGTGGTGTCCGTATTGGCCGCCGTACTGGTGGCAATTGTGGCGATGGCAGTTACATTTTATTGCCTGCGCAAGAAACGAGCAAAAGGCCACCCGGACCTGGGGGCAGACCCAATGGAACTTGAAGGCGTCAAGACTTGCATGGAGAGCGAGGCGTTGCCAAAGAAAGCGCCCGAGATTTCCAGTGGCCATAACAATTTGGAATTTGAGGTTCCCCTCATGCAGAAGCACGGCCACATTAATAACAACGTTTCAGGTTTAAAGTCTTCGTACTTTTGATCCAAAGGCTGTTGTTCCACAGGACGTCTCTGACAGGAAGCTCTCCTGGACTCCTTTTATAAGAAAGACAAAGTTGTAAGAGGACGCCGGATCCATGAAGTTCTGGAACTTGTGTTGACTTTTGTACTGAACGACTATTTTGGACCCCAGTAGGGGTCCAAACAGAACGGGTTGCTTTCACACTTGTAAATATTGTACAGGCCTCTTGTGCGTAACTTCACATGGCAACATGTAGTGTCACTTGTGAAAGCCACCAGACACTGGGGCGTTTTGGGTGTTTACTTACTCAATATTTGAGTTGACCACAAGAATACTAAAACGACGACTCACAACAAACAAAGTACCTTTTGTAAACATTAAAATTTGTTCCGGTTGATATTTTATACACTCGGAGCATCAATATGCAGATGAAGAAAGTTCTCTGTCACTGTTCGATCATGTTGAGAATAGCAGGAGTGGACTCTGGGTAATTTATGCAAGGTTTTGCACTTTGGTCTTTGTGTGGTCTTACACCTTTTTTTTTCTGCTATTGGCTACAATCTGCTTTCAGGATGACCCAAACATTTATTACAAAAATGTAATATTTTGTCAGGATGCATACGAGTGGACAACCATTCATAGCTATGAGTTTCATGCAGTCCTTGAAGTGGAGATTGGTTGTACTTTCTGTTAAAGTCTTAATTTCTTTTGAGTGCTGAGACCACCGTACTTTGGATCGGAGAGCGGGGTGTGTGTGCGACTGAGGGTCTGTTTGGGGGTTCCCCTAGGAGGTTGACGTATACTTACAATGCTCACAGTAGATCGGAGACTGGGGGAATTTCGAGCGGTGAGATATGCCCACTGCGGTGGCTTGGTGCCCTGCCCGAAATTGGTTACTGCCTTGTGCCCTGTGTTGGCTGGGATTGGCTCCAGCAGACCCCCGTGAACCTGTGTTCAGATTCAGCAGGTTGGTAAAAGGATGGATGGATGGATGGAGATATGCCCATGTTAGGTCTGAGAGCGCGGGGGGGGACTAGGAGTTACCTCACCATTTTTAACTCCCCGAAAACAGAGACTTTTGACAACGGTCTCTTGAGCCGTACACTTATTACGTCACTCTCACCTGATTGGATGCTGCTCATTACAACACCTCATTCCCTGATTGGTCACCTTTCAAGAAAGAAAACCAAATTCTGTAAACATCTAAATTGCATTTTGTACGGTGTGAATGCTTTATAATTGTAAAAAAAAGCAATAATTTACACGTCCCTACAGTTTTGCGATAAATCCCGTGGCTGATATAATGAAAAATCAATATCATGAGACTAAAGCTTACATATTTTTGAGTGAAATGGATTTTTTTTAAACATGCAATTCAGTCTAACTAATTTGTTCCAGAGGCTTTATTCTTAACTAGCTGCCCCCCTGCGGCTCCACCCACATAGCAGTGAAACAGGACAAACTTTAAAAATCAATTCAAAAAATGTAAGTCTGGTCAAGGAGAAGGTAGGTACACTCCAGCATCAAATGTTACCACTGTATCTGATCGTGTTCAGCTCTGACAGGAGAGCGTCCCCCGCGTGGGGAGAAAAGCACATGGCCGTGATATCTCTGACAATCAGCAGCTACCCTCTAAAACACACGTAGCTCTGATCTCTCTCTCTCTCAAAAGCATCAAACATTACACCTTAACAATCTCTAGATGATAATGTCTGCTGAACAAACGAGTATCGCTAGCTAAGTGGAGGCGAGGTGCACTCCAACACGTGGCGAGAGGCAGAGCGACTAGAATGAAGGCAGGCACATGAGCGAGTGAGGAGGGCACCAGGCCCGGCTCCCTACTTCTGAGGCCCTGCCTCTCTCCCCTCAGCCTGCAGCCTCTCTCTCAGATTCACACAAATAAATCGGTAACTCTGATACTTAGAACAATGAGAGAAGTCGCAAAATCAACCGGAATGTTCAAGAAAATTCTAGAAAAAACCCGATCTAAATCCGTTAAGTAGTTCTCTTGTGAAAAGCAGACAGAGAGACGTTGGATTATATATTAGATATATATAGATATCTATATATATCTATAGATATATAGATATATATATATATATATATATATAGATATAGATATACATATATATATATATATATATATAGATACTGTATATATATATATATATATATATATATATATATATATATAGATAGATAGATAGATAGATAAAAATACAACTGAAGACCATTAAGAAAAAATATCAGACTTCTATCCTGCTGTAGTCTCTTAGAAGTTTAAGATGTGGTGTAAACTCAAAGTAAATGCACCATAAGTGTGACATTTTGTTTAACCTTCTCCCAGTGGGCCAAAGTTCTTCTACACATCAAGTATGCCCATGTGCCCAAGGAGCCAGTGATGCGTGTAACCCACTTGTTGGGAATTTTGGACTTTTTAAAAAAAAATTTTGTGTCTTCCAAAGTTCTTTGTTTCCCCACATATTGGGGTGTCCTGACCCGTGGAACTTATTTTTGATACCTTTTTTTTTTCATATTTTTGATTTCATAATTTATTTGGGCCGTTTTCACTGCCATATTTGTTTGTCGTTGCCCTTGTGTCTCGTGTCATTTACGACTGTTGCCAACGCTGGTAAAGTTGCCTTTTCATCATTTCCCTATCCAAGTTCACATACTGTATTCCGAAAACCTTCTGTTTCAAAACTGTTTTCTCTGTTTCAACCAAATCCTTTTGATTCCTTTGACTCTGATTCTAGTCTCACCTTTGGCTTTGGTTGCTGTGCTTACTGATCTCTTGGTATTCGACCCCTTTCTGTCCCCTTGCTTAATCTTTTCTTCTGGTTACTTAAGGGACAACTTTGGTATGTTTCAAGTTAAAGTTATTTCTTCACAAACATGGCATGTATGCATTTAGCACACAAAATTGTGTTCTAAAGTTAATCGCTTTCTGTACATTTAAAAATATCATGACTGTTCTGGCGTGTTACAATGGAGGCTCTAGGGCACAGAGGAAAAACATAAAAACTTACCAAATACGGAAATTTTCAAGCCAAGACAGCTGTCGAGTATTGACCTGTGCCTTCCGCTTTACACTGTTGGCAGTGGGGCACGGACACTCGCCGAATATGTCCATTTATCAAGCCAAGACACTTGTCGAGTGTTGATCCACATCTTGCGATTACGCACACATTGTCAAATAATCTATACGTGTCATTTTTGAACACAAAAAACACCAATCTTTTATAAGATTCGGCCATTTTTAAACAAGAAGACCGGCCGTGGACTATCGATAGCCCCGCAGTTAGTCTTCCTGCAGAACAACCTTTCACCCTCCCTGGGGGCATTGGTTTCCACTCAAAAGACCAAATCACAGTAAACGGTTCATGCCAAGTGCTTGTTTTTTTTTTTTTTTTTTGGATTTACTTTCATATTTTTGTGAATAGAAAATTAGTCTTTATCTTGAGAGAAACAATGCCAGGAATATGTAATTCGCTTCCCGGGTCCTCCCTGCGTGGAGTTTGCAAGTTCTCCCCGTGTCTGCGTGGTTTTCCTCCCGCAGTCCAAAGACATGCAGGTTAGGTGCATTGGCGATCCTAAATTGTCCCTAGAGTGTGCTTGGTGTGTGGTGGGCTGGTGCCCTGCTCAGGATTTGTTCCTGCCTTGTGCCCTGTGTTGGCTGGGATTGGCTCCAGCAGATCCCTGTGACCCTGTAGTTAGGATATAGCGGGATGGATGGATGGAATTTGTAAGGAAAAAGAGTTTTTTCCATTTCCCTTTTGTTGTCACAAACATGTGCCGGAAACACGGAAGGCACAGATCAATACTCGACGGACGTATTTGGTAGGTTTTTAAGCTTTTCCTCCGTGCCCTAGAGCCTCCACTGTAAAGTGCCACAGCAGGTAGGACATTTCTTTAAATTTAAAGAAAGCGATTAACTTTGGAACATAATTTCACGTGGCTATCACATCTGTAAGGAAATAACTTTGATATGAAAAACACAGAACCTTTAATAAAAATGAATGCGCTTCCCCAGCCCACAGAACGCTTTGAACTGAACACAAGCCGTCACTGCGCTCCTCCAGAAACGTGTGCCGGTTGGAGCAAATTAAAAATCCGCGTTGACTCCCGACGTGTCACATAAAGCTTTGATGGTATCAGAGGGACTCGACAGTGCAGTGTAAACGGGAGTTTGAGACTTTGGGTGATTTTGTTTTATTTTCTATACATTCTGTACAGTCTTTTCTGTTTTATTTGTATGTGTTTTCATTCATTATTTGAGGTAAAGAATGATCAGAGATCCTGCAGTAACTTTAAAGCCGCTGGTTTGGCTTTAGCTTATAAAAGCTGCTGCTGGCGAGCCCCATGGCCATTTGTTCACAACTTCCAAATCACGACGTCTACTCTGATCGCTTCCCAGCAAACTCGTCGGAGGCCTCGAGAGGATCGCATTGGCTTCTCGAGCAGACTGATGATATCGTAGAAAGCGGCGGCGGCGGCTGGAAGAGGAAGGGCGCCCATGTTGCTGGCAGTGTGGGTGAAGATAATGTAACCTCTGTGAGGAAGTGCACAAGCTCCGTTGGGAAACACAAGGGACGCTCCCATTTCAGCAAAACGTGCCTTTGGGGAAATCTGCACGGCAAAGAAAAGAAGAACTCCTGAAGCCTGACATTAAAACTTTTAAGATGCAAACAAATATTGAAAAGATTTTCAAAGTGGCTTGACTTCTTTTTTTTTTTTTTTTTTTTTTTTATTCCCGATTGATTGTGGGAAATGTTTAAAATGTAACGTCAAACAGAAGAATGATGAAGGCGAGATAAGTGTACAGTTCATGAATACGAGTATGTATATTGGAAGGTTTTTTTTTAATTAAATAATCATTCGTATGTTGAGCTGTGTTGGTCATTTTATTGCTTTTTGATCATTTTTCTTTTCATATTGCTCGGGGGTCCTTTCTGTGCACAGTGGACTCAGAAAGCATTCAGACCCTTCACTTTCTGCAAACTCTATTGTGTTGAAGACTTTCATTTTAAATGGATACATTTGACATTTTTGCCCATCAGCCTTCACTCAATAACCTATAATGCCCAAGTGTGAACATGTTTGCAGAAAGGTTGGCGCATTTATTACAAATCAAAAACTGAACTCGCTCATTCTTAGAAGTGTTCAGACCCTTCGTTCACTGGCAGCCATTCCAGTGTTCTTTTCTAAGTCTCTACACGCTTTGCACACCTGGGTTAGGACAGTTCATTCATTCATTCATTCTTCCCGGGAGATCCTCTCAAGCTCCGTTCGACTGGGTGGGAGGCATCCGTGAACGGCCATCATCAGATGTTCTACGGAGGTTAATTTTGGGCTTGGGCTGGACACTTAAGGACACTCTGATTTGACCTGAAGCCACCCCAGCGTTGTCTTGGCTTTGTCATGCGCCTTCATAGAAGTGTTGAGACGCTTCACTCACTAGCTTTGTAGAAGCCCCTTTGGCAGCAATTCCTCTCTTCTTTTCTAAGTCTCTACACACTTTGCACACACGGATTTGAACAGTTGATTGTTGGGCGGCACGGTGGCGCAGTGGTAGCGCTGTTGCCTCGCAGTTAGGAGACCTGGGTTCGCTTCCCGGGTCCACCCTGCGTGGAGTTTGCATGTTCTCCCCGTGTCTGCGTAGGTTTCCTCCGGGCGCTCCGGTTTCCTCCCACAGTCCAAAGACATGCAGGTTAGGTGGATTGGCGATTCTAAAATTGGCCCTAGTGTGTGCTTGGTGTGTGGGTGTGTTTGTGTGTGTCCTGCGGTGGGTTGGCACCCTGCCCCCTGCCTAGTGCCCTGTGTTGGCTGGGATTGGCTCCAGCAGACCCCCGTGACCCTGTGTTCGGATTCAGCGGGTTAGAAGATGGATGGATGGATGGATCTCATTGTTCCTGGCAGATCCTCTCAAGCTCCGTTAGATTGAACAGGAAGCATCTGTGAATGGCCATCTTCAGGTCTAACCACAGATGTTCAATGGGGTTTAATTCTGGGCATGGGCTGGGCACTCAAGGACACTCCGACTTGACCTGAAGCCACTCCAGAATTATCTACACTCACTAGCTTTGTAGAAGCCCCTTTGGCAGTAATTCCTGTCTTCTTTTCTAAGTTTCTACACACTTTGCACACCTGGATTTGAACAGTTGATCTCATTGTTCCTGGCAGATCCTCTCAAGCTCCGTTAGACTGGGTGGGAGGCGTCTGTGAACGGCCATCATCAGATGTTCTACGGAGGTTAATTCTGGGCTTGGGCTGGGCACTTAAGGACACTCTGATTTGACCTGAAGCCACCCCAGCGTTGTCTCGGCTTTGTCATGTGCCTTCATAGAAGTGTTCAGACCCTTCACTCATTAGCTTTGTAGAAGCCCCTTTGGCAGTAATTCCTGTCGTCTTTTCTATGTTTCTACACACTTTGCACACCTGGATTTGAACAGTTGATCTCATTGTTCCTGGCAGATCCTCTCAAGCTCCGTTAGATTGAACAGGAAGCGTCTGTGAACGGGCATCTTCAGGTCTCACCACAGATGTTCAATGGGGTTTAATTCTGGGCATGGGCTGGGCACTCAAGGACACTCCGACTTGACCTGAAGCCACTCCAGCATTGTCTTCACTCACAAACTTTGTAGACGCCCCTTTGGCAGTATTTCCAGTCTTCTTTTCTAAGTCTTTACATACTTTGTACACCTGAATTTGAACAGTTGATCCCATTCTTCCTGGCAGATCCTCTTTAGATCTGTCACATTGGATGAGAAGCGTCTGTAAACGGCCATCTTCAGGTCTAACCACACATGTTCTATGGGGTAAGGACACTCAGAGACTTGTCCCAAAGCCACTCCATCCTTGTCTTGGCTGTATGCTTCAGGTCATCATAATGCTGGTAGGTAAAACATCCCCCTGCCCATGCTGCTCAGAAGCACCCCCTTAGCATGATGCCACCACCAGCATGCTATACCATAGGGATATCATTGGCATGGTAGAGTTTCAGTGGTGCATTAATGGATGATATTTATCAATAATGGACAGATTCTTATTGAAGGACCCCCCTACAAACAAGAATCCTGATGACATAAGTATGATCATTTTTGTCCTGCTAGCTGAGTCAGAGTGCGCAAACAATTTAAAAAATAAAATTGGGTCATTGTGGGGACCTTCATTCCATGAGGTCTTATTATTATCATCTCTGGTGGCCACTGTTGTGATTCCTGCCACATCATAGCTCATAAATGGGTGCAGACCTCCAAAGAAACCACAACATGGCCGGGCAGACCCTTCCCTTATTTCAGATCAGAGGTCCATGGTGTTGGCTTCACCCTGAGAAGCCAAACCCCAACTCAGAGGGCAGGCTCTTGGCCTGCACTGACCCAGAAATGGGGCTAAGGCTTTTCAAGCTGGAAACGTTATCTTTCAAATTAGGATGAGAGGGAATTCTGTTAAACCTCTGGCCCCAAAATGCAGCAAAAGCAAAACTACTTAATTATTAGGGAATTTATTAAAGATAATATGAAAAAAACTGAACATAATGGCAAGGCAGGAAGAAGCAAATCGGAATAAACGTCACCTTAGAAATAAGCAGGAGGTTAAGCCAGTAAGTCGATCCTGGCTGGGGTTCAAATTCATGTTTTATGTCTCTTCTATTCATTTTTAATTCTTTTATTTACTAGTGGGCTTCGCTCGCCAACCTCCCAGCCTGTGATACCCAATAAGCACTTTGTGTCTCTGCCGCTCGCGTATGTGGATTTCACTTTCATCAAACAACAAAATCTTTTAATTGTCGTGGATACGCCTCTTCATTGGGAAGAAACACCCCTGCCCCTTGCACTGAGAAGCACCCCCTCAGCATGATGCCACCACCACCATGCTATACTGTAGGGATAATAATAATATTAGGCAGGTGATGGGCAGTGGCATGATATCACCAGACATCGTGCTTGGAGTTCTGCCCAAAGAGTTCAATCAGACCACTGAATCTTCTCTCTCATGCTTTCAGGGTCCTGTAAACTGCCATATGCATTTTAATGACAGAGTGGCTTCTGTCTGGCATCCCTGCTTATAAACACCGGATTGATGAAGAAATACTTTAGTGTTGTACGGGGTTCAAGTCTGGGCCACCCCAGGACACTCAGAGACTTGTCCCAAAGCCACTTCAGTGTCATCTTGGCTGTGTGCTTTGGGTCATTGTCACGCTATAAGGTGAACTGTCACCTCAGTCTGAGGTGGTGTACACTCTGGAGCAGGTATACTACAAGGACGTCTCTGAATTGGGCTCCATTCATCCTTCCCTCAGTTCTGACCAGTCTCCGTGTCCCTGCGCCCCCATAGCATGATACTGTCAACACCCCGCTTCACTGTAGGGACAGGATAAGGCAGGTGATGAGCAATACGTGGTCTTCTCAGACAAAGCGCTCAGAGTTCTGCCCATTAAGATTATTAATGTCCGTCTCACCAGACCAGAGAATCTTTGCTGTCATGCTCCAGGAGTGTAAGCAGCCTGTCATATGTCATTTACTCACAACTGGCGGCCATCTAGCTATAAACGCCTGACCAATGAAATGTTACCGGGATGGCCGTCCTTCTGACAGTTTCTCCTGTCTCAGCAGAGGACTTCTAGAGTGAACATTGGGTTTTTGGTCACCTTCTTGCATGGTTGGACAGCCAATTCTAGGAAGAGTCCTGTCGGTTCCAAACTTCTTCCATTTCACAATTATTGTGACCATGGTGTTCCTGGGAACACTCGAAGCTTTAGAAGTGGTTTGATCCCCTTGTCCCGATCAATGCCTCACCACAGTTTGATCATGGAGGTCTACCGAGAGTTCTTGGACATCATGGCTTGGCTTTTGTCACGACAAGTGCTGCGAATTGTGGGACTTTCCAAACACAGGTACACATGCGCCTTTCTAAATGACATCCAATCAATCCATTTTGTCACCGGTGGACCCCAATCAAGTTCTAGAAACATCTCCAGGAGAACTAAAGCACAATCTGGAGTGCCACTGCAGAAGGCTCTGAACACTTAACCTGAAGGAGAGATTTCAGTTTTTGATTTTGGAAACCGTTTTGAAAATATATTTTCATGATGGGTGTCACACACGTACGAACACATGGGAGGCAGCTGAAGGGCTCACAAAGGGATCATTCCATGCCATGCCAGACCAGGGGGTGCCAGGGTACACTAATCCTCTTTTTTCATCAGCAGAGCAACCACGGGAAATTTCGCCTGGACTCGAGGGCATCACTTACGATGACATCACCTCCAGTTCCTGCCCCGATGACGTCACTTCACCCTGCCCAGCTTTAAAACCGCCATCTTTGTCTATTATGATTGTTCTATTGTTGGACTGAAGTCTGCTGAGACCCGTTCTATGGAGTCAACCTTTCAATTTTGCCAGCCTAATTCAAGAATACGGGCGGCTGCCCCCAAACTTCTTCTTGTGTCCGACCAATCATTTCACACGTTTACAGCTAAATCGACAACACAATGAAGTGTGCAGAAAGTGAAGGGGTCTGGAGGCTTTCTGAAGCCACTGTGCGTTTTTAAGTTTGGTCAGCGGGTGGAGGCAGCAGTGCAGACGAACATGAAGATGGACACTCCAGCTTGTGCAGGGTGAGCCAAAAAGAAGCAGCACATTTCAAACGTTTATTCTACAAAAACGCTACGAGATCAAATCAATTTCATTATGACACAAGAAAGGGTTTACAAAATATATTTTCTTTCACTGTGTTTTAAAAATGATGTCTTCAAGGTGGTGGCCATCATTAGAGATACGCTCTTCGAGACAATTTCTGAACGCTCGTGTGACTCGTTCAGCCATTTCAAGGGGAATAGTGGTGATTTCGTGATGAATAGCGTCCTTGAGGGCTTCAAGGTTTTGAGGTTGGTGTGTCTGTACCTTCGACTTGAGAGAGCCCCACCAGAAGAAATCACACGGAGCGAGATGATGCGAATGTGAAGGCCACCTGACATCGCAGCGCAGGGAGATCAGCTTCCCCGGAAACATCTCCCATAAAACTTGTGTGATCACCGTGCCGTATGAGCTGTTGCTCCATCCTGTTCACACCAGGCATCCACCACATCCATTACTTCCAGTTGGGGCAGCAAATCATTCTCCAGCATTTCAATGTAACATTCTAAAGTGACGGTGACTGTTGCTCCACCCTCCTCAAAAAAGAAAGGGCCTACAAATGCCAAATTCTGCAACGGCGCACCAAACTGTAACACGGGGTCTCTAATGAAGTTCACAAGGGTTAGTTTCAGCCCAATAGCGAAAGTGTGGCTTATTTACGCAAACCATTCAAATGGAAATGTGCCTGGCTGCTGCACATGATGATGCCCTCTCGATGAACGGTTTGCAAAATGTTGGCACACAACTCTCTACGGCTCTCTCAGTGAGTTCCTGCTCTACCATCATTTTGTTTGGATGGAAATTAAGGTCCTCATGCAAAATCCTCCTCAAAGACGTGTTGGAAAGGCCTAAGGCAGAAGTGCGCTGAACGTCTAGGAGACTGCAGAACTGATACCCTTACAGCTTGGATGTTTTCAGGCGTTTGTACAGTCTTGAAGATTTTCTGTTCACTGTTGTACCTGTCTGTCTAAATTTAGCCACCCACTTAAGAACTGTTTTCCGATTTGGGACGTCACCGTTAGGAGGAATGCTGAAGTGAATTTTGAAGGCGCGTTGTGTAGTGATGATGGGTTTGTTGTTTTCGACAGTGAAAGCACAGTGTGCACCGGACCATGGCATGTGGCCGACTGAAAACTACAAGGGATTGCCTATCAAAGGACCCCCCACCCCAACCCACTTGGCTGCCTCTACCTCACACAATGACCTTGAGAAACGGGGTACTTCATTTTGGCTCACCTTGTATTTTACAGTACAGATTTATCTTTGTTAACGCAGATAGTGGTATTTACATTTTCCAGTACATCATTCATTCATCTAGCTTCTTTTCAGTACAGTAACACAGAGAGCAGGGAAGAAGATGAGACGCCATTTCCACTGCAGGAAACTCACCCACCTGCTAACACAGGAGCCGTTAAGATCTGCCAGTTCACGCAGCACACATATCTTGGGGACAGACGGAAGACAGAGTCATATGGAGGCAGGGAGAACATTCAAGCAGACAGCACAATTCTTCTCTTGTCGGGTCTTTGATGCTCTTCATGAACAACCCATAGATTGAAGAAAAAAAAAACAAAATGTGCTCCCACACCCCTTGAAAAAGAAACCCCATGAGGCTTGATACGATATGTTAAGGCGGTACGTTAAGGATATGATACGTTAAGGCGGTACGTTGAGGATACGCTACGTTAAGGATATGATACGTTAAGGCGGTATGTTAAGGATACGTTATGTTAAAGCGGTATGTTAAGGATATGATACGTTAAGGCGGTACGTTAAGGATGTGATACGTTAAGGCGGTACGTTAAGTATACGATACGTTAAGGCGATACGTTGAGGATACGTTACGTTAAGGATACGATATGTTAAGGCGGTATGTTAAGGATATGTTATGTTAAAGCGGTATGTTAAGGATATGATACGTTAAGGCGGTACGTTAAGGATGCGATATGTTAAGGCAGTACGTTAAGGATACGATGTGTTAAGGTGGTATGTTAAGGATACGTTAAGGCGGAACGTTAAGGATACGATACGTTAAGGTGGTACGTTAAGACGGTACGTTAAGGATATGATATGTTAAGGCAGTATGTTAAGGATACGATACGTTAACGCGGTACGTTGAGGATGTGTTATGTTAAGGATATGATACATTAAGGCGGTATGTTAAGGATACATTATGTTAAAGCGGTATGTTAAGGATACGATACGTTAAGGATACGTTAAGGCGGTACGTTAAGGAGGTATGTTAAGGATACGTTAAGGCGGTACGTTAAGGATACGATATGTTAAGGTGGTACGTTAAGACGGTATGTTAAGGATACGATATGTTAAGGCAGTACGTTAAGGACACAATACGTTAAGGCGGTACGTTAAGGATACGTTATGTATACGGTACATTAAGGATACAATACATTAAGGCGGTATGTTAAGGATACGTGAGATGATGGCTGACTTCAGCTCCTCACATTAAAGTGAAATGCTGTTCACTCTTTCTGTCTCCAACCTGTTTATAGACAATCCGAGGTTCACCACTTCATGGGCTTGAAGGGCCAGCCGGGACAGTCCAGCATGGCACAGCAGCGGCCCCACTCCAGGTTCAGTCGAGTTGTTTAACTTTATTCTTTTAATCACAAAGCCACTCATTTACCACACTTGGGGAGCGCTTGGCTGTCAGCCACACAGCGGGCTCCAGCTCAGCAAGTCAAGCAGCCAACTGCAGAGTAAAGGGCACATTTTTTAAATTAACATCTTCAAATCCTCGGAAAATGGCTGCTAACTAAATATTTTGTGCTACTTTTTTTTTTTTTGTATGCTTTTTCCAAGCCAGGGGTTGAAAGTGGTGCCAAGGACAATGTGTTATGACAGTGAACCACGTGGGTTCAGCTCAGGGTGGGACTCCCCCACATCACGGCTTTGTGTCTTTCAGTTGTTATTAATTTTTTTGACATTTTACTCTCCCTCTCTCTTCTGCACCACATCACCACCATGAGCGCTTGCAACAACAGCTTGGAGGAGAAGAGAAAAAAAAGGGTTAGTACAACTGAAGCATTCGGATATACTGAGCTTGAAAATGAGCTTCCTCACCCTGCACTGAAATAGCCAGTCAAACTTTAACGCTTTGCGTGTACAGTGCATTTTGCACCATTGCTGCTGTTCAAATTCTGAGGTTTTGAAAGGCGCAGGGCGGATTTTCAGCATGTGATTATGTTTTATTATTAATCCTAACCCTAACCCTAATACTTCTGGGCCTCTATTCATGTTGTGTTTTTTATCACATGATAGGAGGTCACAGCGCGTGACAGTGTTGTCCCAACAATATTTAAAGAGGCGGCTGTTATGCGTCTCCTTGAGGCCATACTGTACATGTTTCCAGAAAGGTTTACAAATTTAATTAAATCCATAAAAACTGAAATCTCTCATTCATAGAAGGATTCAGACCCTAACCCTAACCCCGTGGCAGCAGTTCCAGCTTTTGAGTTCCCTTGGCAAGTCTCTACCAGCTTTGCACACCTGGATTTGGACAGTTTGTCACACTCATCCTGCCAGTTGCTCCCAATCTTCATCTGTGAACTGCCATCTTCAGGTCTCTCCACAGATGCTCTGTCTCAGGGGTCCCCAACTCTGGTCCTGGAGGGCCCCAGTGGCTACAGGTTTTCATTCTAGCTAGGATCCACTGTACTAATTCCTTTCATAATCTTTAAAATCACTAGTCATGTACCATCTTAATCTCTGTTGGCTTAAACTGACAAGGCTTCTTCTCATGGCTCATACCTTTCAGTCCTGGAATCAGCCTTGTTACTCTCTGGACTTTTCTAGTGCTGCTATGTCTTGTTTGTAATATGGAGACTGAAGCTGTATTCGGTACTAGCGTGGCATCACCAGTGCCTCATAAACTTGAAGCATTACCTCCTGGCTGCAGGACTGGTGCTCCACACGCCGTGTCACGTAACCTAACATTCTGTATGCCATCTTAATGTAGGCAGTGATGAGTCCTTGTTTCTTCTCATATGGGGTACATTCAAGTGTCAAACCAGCCATTGGGCATTCATAGCTAAGAATAATGTGGAGGACAAGCCTAGGACTGACCGGTAAATGCCCTGTCACATTAGACGACTTTTCCAGCGGTTTTCAGTCAAAGCCCTCATTTATCCCGTGACATGCCCAGCCATTCACTCCAACTAGTCTGCAACTCACGGATTGATTCTGTCTTTACTTACAGAGGTGGGCTCTGTGTGTATTCTGGTTGTCCAGAAGTATGATGCATATAACGCAGCGATGAGGAATAAGGAACATGGGTACGGGTGTTTTGGACCTTAAAGACAAAAGAGGAGCTCATCTGTTCGATGTCTCGTGTTTTACAGTGCATCTGGAAAGTATTCACAGCGCATCACTTTTTCCACATTTTGTTATGTTACAGCCTTATTCCAAAATGGATTAAATTCATTTTTTTCCTCAGAATTCTACACACAACACCCCATAATGACAACGTGAAAAAAGTTTACTTGAGATTTTTGCAAATTTATTAAAAATAAAAAAATTGAGAAAGCACATGTACATAAGTATTCACAGCCTTTGCCATAAAGCTCCAAATTGAGCTCAGGTGCCTCCTGTTTCCTCTGATCATCCTTGAGATGTTTCTGCAGCTTCATTGGAGTCCACCGGTGGTAAATTCAGTTGACTGGACATGATTTGGAAAGGCACACACCTGTCTATATAAGGTCCCACAGTTGACAGTTCATGTCAGAGCACAAACCAAGCATGAAGTCAAAGGAATTGTCTGTAGACCTCCGAGACAGGATGGTCTCGAGGCACAAATCTGGGGAAGGTTACAGAAAAATTTCTGCTGCTTTGAAGGTCCCAATGAGCACAGTGGCCTCCATCATCCGTAAGTGGAAGAAGTTCAAAACCACCAGGACTCTTCCTAGAGCTGGCCGGCCATCTAAACTGAGCGATCGGGGGAGAAGGGCCTTAGTCAGGGAGGTGACCAAGAACCCAATGGTCACTCTGTCAGAGCTCCAGAGGTCCTCTGTGGAGAGAGGAGAACCTTCCAGAAGGACAACCATCTCTGCAGCAATCCACCAATCAGGCCTGTATGGTAGAGTGGCCAGACGGAAGCCACTCCTTAGTAAAAAGCACATGGCAGCCCGCCTGGAGTTTGCCAAAAGGCACCTGAAGGACTCTCAGACCATGAGAAAGAAAATTCTCTGGTCTGATGAGACAAAGATTGAACTCTTTGGTGTGAATGCCAGGCGTCACGTTTGGAGGAAACCAGGCACTGCTCATCACCAGGCCAATACCATCCCTACAGTGACGCATGGTGGTGGCAGCATCATGCTGTGGGGATGTTTTCAGCGGCAGGAACTGGGAGACTAGTCAGGATAAAGGGAAAGATGACTGCAGCAATGTACAGAGACATCCTGGATGAAAACCTGCTCCAGAGCGCTCTTGACCTCAGACTGGGACGACGGTTCATCTTTCAGCAGGACAACGACCCTAAGCACACAGCCAAGATATCAAAGGAGTGGCTTCAGGACAACTCTGTGAATGTCCTTGAGTGGCCCAGCCAGAGCCCAGACTTGAATCCGATTGAACATCTCTGGAGAGATCTTAAAATGGCTGTGCACCGACGCTTAACATCCAACCTGATGGAGATTGAGAGGTGCTGCAAAGAGGAATGGGCGAAACTGGCCAAGGATAGGTGTGCCAAGCTTGTGGCATCATATTCAACAAGACTTGAGGCTGGAATTGCTGCCAAAGGTGCATTGACAAAGTATTGAGCAAAGGCTGTGAATACTTATGTACATGGGATTTCTCAATTTTTTTATTTTTAATAAATTTGCAAAAACCTCAAGTAAACTTTTTTCACGTTGTCATTATGGGGTGTTGTGTGTAGAATTCTGTGGAAAAAAATGAATTTAATCAAGTTTGGAATAAGGCTGTGACATAAGAAAATGTGGAAAAAGTGATGTGCTGTGAATACTTTCTGGATGCACTGTAGATACTGTATATAGAGAGTGCCCCTTACAGATCTGCACAAGTAGAACTGCGCACTAACAACTTTGATAAGACCCTCCAAGTGTTGACTATTTCAATGTGCTTTATGAGAACCAAAGAGAAGAAGACAGCCTGAGCTCAGCATGGCTGCCTCCCAGCCCAAATCCCAGAGAAGATGATGACTTTGGACCATTTCAAATAGCCATGGAGACGGCTGGCTCGCTGGACTTGTTTTAGCTCTTCAGAATAAACGTTGACCTAAATATATAAATATTGGCAAAGACCCTGGGCTGTAAGAAGCAGAGTATTTTATTACTGACAATTACGCCTTCTGCCAAAATGAAGCCGTGATCTGGTCCTGTTTAAACTTTATCAGTTTTTTTTTTTTTTACGTGATTATGCCATATTCCAAAAGGAAAAAAAAAGAAATGCAAAAGTCTGCCTTGAGTTAACAGGACCCTCGGATGCCAGCGGGCCGTTCTCAGAGTCGACGGGGCCTTTTCCCAGTTGTCACGGTACATTTCATTAAAGTGTGAAAATGAGGATACGGGAGTTCTGCCTTCCTTGGCTTGTTGGGATGCGCTCCCCAGTGCCCGCCGCCTTGCTGGGAATTTACGCCTTCGATAAGGCTGGATTTCTCCAGAGTCTCAGGCTACCTCCACAATGTGACGTTTTCATTTGAAAATGGCGTTTCTAAATGAAAATGATCTCCGTCCACACTAGCGTTTTCACGTCATTAATAAAAGAATCTCCATTCGCACTAAAACAACCAAAAATGCGTACGGCGTAGATGTTCACGTACACTGGGCATGCGCGCATTGGTGGAAAAATCCTTGAAGGTATGGGAATGCTGCTGGCCATGGGATTTATTGCAAAAGCATATCCATAATTCATCCATAAATCGTGATTCATCTTAGACTGACAGTGTGCTGCGGTACCAACAAGTAGCGTAATTCACTCCAAATTCTCATACCTTCTGTATTACTTCTTGTACACTCTAAATAAAAACCCGTCTACCCCTAAACTTGTCTTTGATGTTATCAATCCATGTCAATCTAAGCCTATCTCCTCCAAGTCTCATGATAAACGTTCTTCAAACATTTGGCCCACCTCTTCTTGTTCTGTCAGTGCACAGGCAGATGGACGTAGGAAAACAGAAAAGGGGTACGAGAGCAAAAGGAAACCAAACCCAAAACGAGAGACGAGAACAACAGACGAGAACAGAACAACCAAGCGGTCAAAGACGAAAGTAACAGGCCGAATTAGAGACGGATAGACAAATGGGCAGAAGGACACCTTAAAACAAAGGGTTGGACAGTTAGAAAGGTACCGTACTTGCCAGAGAGACACACACAACGAAGTGCCAGAGATGGAAATTGAACTGCTCTCCACACGCTGGATCAAGAGTTCAACTGCAGACAAGTGGGGACTCCGTACACCTGACTTTGAATCTGCACAAAACAATTCAAAGTTTTGATGGCTGGCGCCTGTTACTGAACGGCAGTAGCACCTTCTCCATCTCCGTGTCCTCAGCTCACTCCTCGCGTGTCTTCCTCGTGATAGCGTCTCTCCACTGCCAGCATGTGATCTCTCTCAGGGTTTTTGTGACATTCCACCCATCAACACTGTAACGTCAAGCTGCTGTTTTCAGACTTTTTCAAAAGTCTTGAGTTTTTGGGGATTAAAAAACGGCGGTGGAGTCTGGACAAAAGGCAAAAACTGAGACTACTGTCATGTGTATGTTTGTTTAGTGAAAATATAATAGCGTGCATGTAGCCTGAAGCAAAGGAGAGGGTGGTTGAGGTGCTCTGATGTCTTGACAGGCACCAACCAGGCTGCCACATTACCTCTGAGTTTATCACAGCAACAGCAGTCAGCATTGTGACTTGCAGCTCTGCTTCAGAGTCTCATTTGTGGTGTCCCATGCCAGGGCTATCTTAACATCTGGGCACAATGGGCACTGGCTGGGAGCCCACGATGTTTCTGATGCCTATGCATGTTTCTGTTTTGCTATCAAAACAGGAGGCCTGTGATGCTGTTAACAGGGTCCTGTGGTAAACACTAGTGAGATGTACTCATAAAGGGTTAAGGAGAGACGACATACAGGGCCGTCTTAATGTCTGGGCACAATGGGCACTGGCCAGGGGCCTCTGGGGTATAGGGGCCCACAGTGTTTCTGATGCCTATGTATGTTTCTGTTTTACTATCAAAACAGTGGCCCCCAGCGCATTACTTTGCCCGGGGGTCTATGGTGATGTTAACATGGCCCTGTGGTAAACACTAGTGAGATGTACTCATAAAGGGTTAAGGAGAGATGACATACAGGGCCGTCTTAATGTCTGGGCACAATGGGCACTGGCCGGGGGCCTCTGGGGTATAGGGGCCCACGATATTTCTGATGCCTGTGTAAGTTTCTGCTTTGCTCTCACAACAGGGGACCCCAGCGCACTACTTTGCCCTTGTCTATGATGCTGTTAAGGCGACCCTGTCTCTTTCCATTTCTAAAACCTCCTTCATCCCGTCTTGTTTTCTCATTTAATACTGCAGTAACAAATCAGTCAGTCATTTTCCACCACAGTTTGTCCTGAACAGGGTTGCATGGGGTCTGCTGGAGCCTATCCCAGCTAGCACAGGGCATGGGGCAGGAACAAACCCTCAACAGGATGCCAGTCCATCGCAGGACCCACACACACACACACGGGCTAATTCAGTGTCACCAGTTCACCTAACCTGCATGTCTTTGGACTGTGGGAGGACACTGGAACATCCTGAGGTAACCCACACAATGTCACGAGGAGGACCCCGGTCTCCTTACTGCGAGGCTGCAGCACTACCACTGCAACAACACATGTGTCTAGTAAAATATATCAGAGTAAAAGCAGCCGTCTGCGTTTGAAAACATAATGAAGCAGAAGATTTAAGTAGACAGAAAATTTTATCGTCAAGTAGAAATATTCAGTAGTGCAGTGCAGGTACACAAAATGGATGCACAGTTAAAAACTTGGAAGACCTGGTTATCATCCAGAAAAATGAAAACACCGAAAAAAAAATTCTGCAGCACAAATGTGTATGTAATGGCAGGTCAAAATGTTTCATCATTAAGTAAAAGCAAGAATAGGAAGCTAGCAAACAAGACGACGAGGAAGATACGATTGTTAAAAAGCCATCAATGAGGAGCATTACGAAGGGCACAAGCCAGCTAGAGGCACAAGTCATACGGTAGCAGACATGACACAAGCCGTCTGAAAGGCAGTTGGGTACCAAAGCCGTGCGACTCTCACATGTGGTGCCGAGCAGCCTCCAGACGCCTTCTTCTCTGGCACCAGGCCAAGCCACAGGAGGACTCGGAGCACCACACCTCCTTCTACCAGGCACGTGCCAGATCTGAGGTGCAAAGAAAGCAGGAGATCGTATGGCCAAAAGCTGCTGGCCTAAACCCACAGGGTTTGTGGCCTTGTGAGCAGCCCAGGACGGCATGGAGCACAGGGCCTAGATGTGCAGATGGAGTGTTTGGAATCATCCAGATCCACTGTTAAGGGAGACTTCCATAGTACGAAAAAGAGGAGCTGAAAAGAAAAGAAAAGGAAAAGGAAAAAAAGCAAAGCCATTCCAGGGAGGTGATACGTTTCTCCTGCTTCATGATATGCAAAATCCATCAATCCTTCTACTCTGTGAACCTACCAGATTCAGTGGTAGGGCCGTGGAGAAGTGGAGCTTATTTAAGCAGCAATATGCACAAAGTAAAAGTAAAAATATACTTATGACGCACCCATCACAGACAAAAGGTCACAAAATGTGGAACAATAAAGCATACAATAAAATGAAATATTAAAACAAAATACAGAACAAAAACAATATAAAAAAATCAGGAGAGGTCGCCCCTCGACTTTCTCGTATACTCCGATATGGGGATGGATATTTGAGGAATAAACCACAAGACAATGATTATATTTTTATATAATGTACATTAAAGAACCATCAACAACAAATCAAATTAATAATATATTGAACAATTATAAAAGTAAATTTGAATAAATCGGACTCTGCAGCTGCACGAATAAAAGGTCAAGTACCACTTCCATCCATCCATCCATCCATTTTCCAACCTGCTGAATCCGAACACAGGGTCACGGGGGTCTGCTGGAGCCAATCCCAGCCAACATAGGGCATAAGGCAGGAACCAATCCTGGGCAGGGTGCCAACCCACCACAGGACACACACAAACACACCCACACACCAAGCACACACACTAGGGCCAATTTAGAATCGCCAATCCACCTAACCTGCATGTCTTTGGACTGTGGGAGGAAACCGGAGCGCCCGGAGGAAACCCACACGGGGAGAACATGCAAACTCCACGCAGGGAGGACCCGGGTCCCCAGGTCTCCCAACTGCGAGGCAGCAGCGCTACCCACTGCACCACCGTGTACTCAAGTTATCGTGTTTACACACACACACACACACACAGACACACACACAGACATAATTCCAAAAATGGTATAATCAGACTCAGGGATGTCTAAAATGTCGAGATTCATCAAAATCTCAAAATGGAATTTTTGGAGGTCTCCAATACGTTCCCTATACTTCATATACGAGAAAATCCTGGAGGTCTAAAATGTCGAGATTCATCAAAATCTCGACATCGAATCTTTGGAGGTCTCCAATACGTTCCCTATACTTCGTTTACGAGAAAGTAAAAACACCCCCAGACGACAGCTCTACCCAAACGGCTGTCTGAAGAGATGCGACTTAAGTCGACATTTGAACAGTTCAGTACAGGACTGTGGAGGACTGTTCCATACATATGGAGCAATGGCCTGAAATGTGCGATCCCCACGTGTCTTTAATCTGGCCTTGAGGAACCGAATGGAGATGTGCAACTGAGCAGATCTGAAAGCACAGCCTGAGGTGTAGTGCTGGTTTTGGTCAAGGAATAGTGGGGAGCTTGACCATGCAGAGCTCTGTACGTAAGTAGAAGAATTTTGAACTGGATCCTAAATTCCACTGGGACCCAATGTAGACAGTGTAATATTGGGAAGATGGGGGTTCATTTGCGTGAGCGTGTTAAAAGCCTGGCAGCTGCATTTTAGGGCAGTCTGAAGCAGTCTGTGCCACTGGTACAAGGCAGGATGGATCTATACTTTCATGCTGTTGACGCCAAATTCTGATCCTACCATCCAAATGTCACATCAGAAATCGAGACCAGGTGACGTTTTTCCAAACTTCTATTGTCCAATTTTGGTAAATTTTAGCCTTAGTTGCCTGTTCTTGCTGTAGCCCATCTGCTTTGAGGTTCAACATATTCAGAGATGCTCTTCTGCACACCTCGGTTGTCATGAGTGCTTATTTGAGATCCTGTTGCCTTTCTATTTGCTCAAACCAGTCTGGCCATTCTCCTCTGACCTCTGGCATCATTAAAGTATTTTTGCCCAGAGAACTGCCACTCACTGGATATTTTCCCTTTTTCAGACCATTCTCTGTAAACCCTAGAGATGGTTGAGTGTGAAAATCCCAGTAGATCAGCACTTTCTGAAATACTCAGACCAGCCTGTTTGACACCAACATCCATGCCACGCTCCATGCCAGTCACCTTTCTTCACCATTCTGATGTTCGGTTTGAACTTCAGCAGGTGGTCCTGACAAGGTCTACATGCAGAAATGCATTGAGTTGCTGCCATGTGATTGGCTGATTAGATATTTTCATTAACAAGCAGCTGAACAGGCGTACCTAATAAAGTGGCTGGTGAGTGTATGGTGCCTTTTATCCATCTGTAGTGTGGACGGACTGAACCACTAACACACTACACGGTCATGGCAGACATGTTGGTGCAATCCGAAGACAGCATTTCAGCCTTAAGGCCTGGTCAGCTTGCAGTCATCGAGTCAACTATGAATTCTACATCGTACCACACAGTGTGCTTGTGGAGAAACGTATTCGAAAACTGAAGTTAAACTGGAAATGAACCAATCGATATGCTAATGATCCAACGCACGCCAGCAAATCCACCAAGGAATGGCTCAAAAAGAAGCAATGGAGGTTTATGGACCAGCCCGATTAAAGCCCTGATTTGAATCTCATTGAAATGGTGAGAGGGAGCTGGAAATGGGCAGAACATGCAAGGAAACCCACAAACATCTCGCTACCGAAGGAATTTTGCATGGATGGAATTCACTAAATCGATGTCAGACACTGGTGGGCACTTATGCAAAATACTAAAAGGGGGCAATACCAGCTTCTGAGGACCAGGGGTGGGCTTACTTTTCCCCCAGTAGACTTTTATTCAGACAGATCACCTTAATCTGTTGGCACCCTTTGCCTGAATATCTACTGTTGGCCTATTCAAACAAATTGAAAACGTCAGCAGCTTCCATGGAG
This sequence comes from Erpetoichthys calabaricus, assembly GCF_900747795.2. Taxonomy (NCBI): domain Eukaryota; kingdom Metazoa; phylum Chordata; class Cladistia; order Polypteriformes; family Polypteridae; genus Erpetoichthys; species Erpetoichthys calabaricus. The sequence goes on along the minus strand of NC_041404.2, from coordinate 147,797,572 downwards.
CGCACTTACTTTCTCACACGACTGTACAACGAAGGAAGAAGCAGCACTTGCAGTGTAATGGGGTGCTGATCTCAAAACTGGTGACAGATGAGACATGCAAGACTCGAATACGTTTGACCAGCTGAGTATGATCCTTATGAAGTGCACAGAAGTTACATTAAAACGCAATACAATACATAAACACAATCACAGGGTGCTGAGAAAGCCCTAAACCTCCTGTGCTTGGCGTCCCACACCTCCGTTTGATCGAAACAATGCATTTGCCCCAGAATTGGCAACAGACTGATTTATGTTTTGTTTTTTTTTTTTGGTCACCTAAATAAGGAGTGGACAAGAGAACATAATAGCATCATTTAACAGATGAGCCTCCCTTCTCTAGCAAATCATCTTCGATGTTTGCCGGCGATGAATCTTAATCAAGAGCACATGACTTGATTCACAGCTCACAAAATGTGGAAACAATCAACGATGGGAAGTGAGCTGGGCCAGCAGTCGGAGATTTGCCACAGGCACGGCTCAGGAAAGTGAGTTATGCGCAGTGAGGATTTTGAAACACTTGGCTCACACTCCACAGAAGCCATGGGGATTGGGTGGGCCACGCCTGCTTCCTGCCATCACTTGATCTACTTTGCAAAATGGAAGGTCTGCATTGCCAGCCTATACACACACACACACACACACACGTATAGGCTTCAGGGTCTGTATACCCTTATATTGTATAAGATGGTCTAATGAATTCTGAGGGTTTCTGTCCAAGGCAAATGCCATCTTGGAGTGTGCATATTGCTCCCTGTGTGTGCCCAGGAGCTTCCACAATGGTCCCACTTATCTACTCTATATATATTGTGGCAGACGACCAGGGACCTTGCCCCACTGGGATGCCTGGAACAAGAAAGGACCGGGAGAGGGGCAATATATTCCACTGGACGTATGAGGGCAGCCCACATGGATTCCATCAGGGCCACCAGGGGGTGCCTGAATGGTTCCCGAGCCATGGACTACAGCACTTCTGCCACACCAGGAAGTGCCGCCAGAACAGGAACCAGATATGCCTGGAGTGCTTCCGGGTGCAAGTTCAGCACTTCCGCCACACCAGGAAGTGCTGCCGGAAGATCATCAGGGTGCACCTGGAGCACATCCGGGGCGGGATAAAAGTTGCCGCCTCACTCCATTCGGGGAGCCGGAGTCGGGTGGAAGAGGACAGAGCTTGCGACAGGAGGAGTAGAGGTGGCAGAAGAAAAGAAATACAAAAGGGACTGTGGTGTTTTGTGTACTGTGTGTGTCGTGTGAAATAAACGGGTGTGCATTTAGACATCTGGAGTCCGTGTCTGTCCGTGTCGAGGCTGATCTTTCACAATATAAAATCCTAAGCCTAAAAGTGCAATGATTTTGTGCAACGATTTTATGTGACTTTTTAATGTCACGCTTTAAATCGGGCGTATTTTAAAACCTATTATGTTTGGTATCATTCTTTTCAGAATTTATCGAACTTTAATGTGATGTTGTTAGATTTTCAGATTCTTATTTCATTTTTAAATTATAAACTAATACATATCAAGAACTCACGTCCCGTGAGACGAGACTTTGTGCCAAGAGATTTAACCATGTCTGGGGCCGGAAATAAAAGACAAAGAGTACGGCAGCTGCTGTACGGACTTTTAAATGTTGATGCAGATCACGCGGCAGGGCAGCAGCTGATCGAGCAAAGAGGAGGTAAAAAAAAAAAACAAAAAAAACTATTTGTTTACTACTGTATCACCATTTAAGAGGGGGTTTCGGAGGAGCCACCCTGCCTCCTTGGAGTACGTTCAGCCCCCCTCTTCACAACACCAGCGGCAGAGACACAAAGTGGCTGGCGCATAGCGCAGGCTGGGGGGGGTTGGCGAGCAAAGCGAGCAGGGGGGTAACCCCCCTAGTATTTAATAATATTAACAATAATACATTTTATTTATATAGCATCTGTCCCATGAGCAAGGTACTTCTGAGCTTCTCTTTACTTTAACTTGTGGCTTCCCTCTCCTGTACAGGGTGGCACAAGAGGGCACTGGTCAGCCCAGAGGATTCACTTATCCGGTAAAGCTGGGCTCAATCTTCAGCTCCATGATTGTCCGTGTGGAGTTTGAATGTTCTCCCTGTGTCTGCATGGGTTTTTTTTCCAGGTACTCTAGTTTCTCATTCCCCAAAGTCATAGAGGTTAGTTAACTGAGAACTCGAAATTGGCCTCGTGTCAGTGTGCATCTACAGTACCAGTCAAGAAATTGGACACATCAAGAAATGTTCATGTTTTTGATAGAAACTGATAATTTTTTGTATCAAGACACAATTACAGCAATTTAAAAATACAGCTGAAATATGACTAGTGTTGCTAATGGCTATTACTGCTGATTATTTAATTTATAATGCACATATGACATATTTTCAGCAGCTGTTCCTTGAGTATCATAATGGCCAACTAACTCTCTTACCTTATCCTAATTCATCATTTTAAAGGGTAATTGGTTATTAGAGAAACCTTGGCAATTACATTAGCACTACTGAGATCTCTTATTCTGTTCAAGGGAGTTACAAGGTACTGGCATTTACAGAGGTTCGGGTTTGGGTTCAAAAATGGCTAAAGTGAAACAGCTTTCTCAAGAAACATGTCAGTCTATTGTTTTTTTGCAGAATGAAGATTATTCCACGTGACAGACTGCCATGAAACTGGAGATTTCATACAAAGGTGTCTTAATTAAGTCAGTCAGTCATTTTCCAACCCGCTATATCCTAACACAGGGTCACGGGGGTCTGCTGGAGCCAACACAGGGCGAAAGACAGGAACAAACCCGGGCAGGGCACCAGAGGGCACACACACACACACCAAGCACACACTAGGGACAATTAAGGATCGTCAATGCACCAAACCTGCATGTCTTTGGACTGTAGGAGGAAACCAGAGCAGCCAGAGGAAACCCACGCTGCGAGGCAGCAGCTCTACCACTGCTGCCCGTCTTAATTCATTCATTCATTCATTCATTATGAAGGTGTTTTATTGATGCCTTAAGGACAAGAAGGCAAACTGGATCCGACTGGGATAGAAACAGAAAGGGAAGGTGCAGATGGTGTGGCAAGCGGCTGGGGGTGGCACCCAGCCGGGATGCCTGGAAGGATCGGAGGAGGGCTTACGCCTCCTCCAGACCACAAGGGGGCGACTGCCCTGGTGGCTTTGGGGACCACGGGAACAGAGCTTAGAAGCTCAACTCTCACCGCCAGGGGGCGCCCCGATGCCTGAAGAGCCCTGGTCCTCAGCACTTCCTTCACACCCAGAAGTGCTGGGGGGAAGACGACCAGGGACACCCGGAGTGCTTCTGGGTGCACAGCTGGCACTTCCGCCATACCGGGGAGTGTCAGCAGTCACTCATTGGGAGGCATCTGGAGCACATCCGGGTGGATATAAAAGGGGACACGCCTCCCTCCATTCAATAGCTTGAGTCAGGAGGAAGAGAGATGGAGCTTGGGAGGAGAGGAGTGGAGGCGGCCTGAAGAGAGAGGCATTGTGAGGCCTGGACTTTGGGGAAGTACTAGGGTTGTGTGTGCACTGTAAATATTGTAAAATATTGTGTGTGCACTGTAAATATTGTAAAATATGATTAAACGTGTGTTGGTTGGTGAACCATCGGTGTCCGCCTGTCTGTGTCCAGGCCATACTCCACAATGGGCAACTAAAAAGAGAAGAAGATCATCAGAATCTGTAGTGTGATAAACAAACGCCTTACAGGTCTGCAGTTGGCTTCTCAGCTAAATACGCACCACATACCAGTCAGTGTCTGTAACAGAGAAAAGATGACTCCGGGACGCTAGGCATAATATACTTTTCCAGTCATCTTTTCTTTTTGATTTGGCTTTTTCTTTGAAACTCTGCCTCTAAGACCACCATCCTGGAGTCGTCTTTTCCACATTGTAGACGGAGCAATTTGTGAGTGAATGCCGCTCACTTGCAATGTTTTCACTTCTCAATTCTATAAAAAAGGTGCTATCATGCATGTGCACCGACATTTCAAAACAGCTGTCCTCAAATCGTATTTTTTTTATCCTAAAAGGCACCACATTTACGTCAAGTACCACACTGCACTGGTTCTTCCATTTACACTCTCATTTGCATTCATTGCCGGGTGCGCCGTGTCTGTGAAAACGCTTGCGAGTGTGAAGTGCCGTCCTCTGCTGAGCTTTACACTCGCTCCAGTCACTATGTGCCAGTTCACGTGTTCTTCCGTTCCCCTGTCATGTTGATGCTGTTTATATTCCTCGTATTCTGCAGTGTGTGAAAAACATAGCAATAGCATTTCAAGTGAGTTTATAATCATTTTTTACCTAGCTGAAAAATCTAAAGCGCTGACAGTTTTCAAATTTGTTTTTCTTTTTGTTCCTCCTTGTTCAAATCAAGTCCGGACCTGGAGGACCACCGTGGCTGCAGGTTTTCATTCTAACCCTTTTTGTAATGAGTGACCTGTTTGTGCTGCTAATTAACTTCTTGTGAATTCATTTTAATTGACTTGTTTTTTAAGATTTGTTCCCCTTAATTTCTTCATCGTTCCTCTGTGTTGCTTCATTTCTTTCCTTAAATGGCACCCAAACAGAAATGAAATGTGAAGTGAGTGAGCCAACAGAAGACCAGCTAAGTCAGGGCCTCAAACTCCAACCATTTTCACTCCAACCAGTTGCTTAATGAGGTGCCAATTCTTGTTGTTAATTAAACTCATTCTTTAATTCCATGGCTTGTTGCTGCTCTCGTGGTGCATTAGCAGACATTTCTGAAATTGTTCATTTTCTCTTTTCTAAGAGCTCTGGTCAAATGTTTTGTGGACGTGAGCAGATCGACATTCCTGAGACGTTCATCGTTCTTTATTTTCAGATATTGTATGATGGACACCGGTTGTTTTGGCTCATTTTGTATCTCATTATTGTTTGGCTGCTAATTAAGTAAAAAGAAACAATGAAGGGGTCTGAGTCTTCAAGAGCAAGTCCATTAAAATGAATATAAAAAGAAGTTGATTAGCAGCAAAAACAGGTCACTCATTAAGAAAAGGGTTAGAATGAAAACCTGCAGCCACGGTGGTCCTCCAGGACCGGAGATGGCGACCCCTGGTTTAAATGATTTTAAGTGTAACATTTTTTCGTTGTCGATAAAAGTGGTAGAAGTAGATACGCAAAGGTAAAAGGGATAAGATAGATAAAGTCAAGTGTGAGCCGGAGGTGACAGGGATTCACACCTGGGGATCAACATTCAATGGTGTTGCTCACTGTGGTCACTGGGGATTTATCATGTAAGAAAAATACAAAAACAAAGAAAAATAACATCAATCACATTTTCTGAACAGAATTTCAGAGTTATAACAACATTAGAACAGGAGAGCGACATGCACACTAATGAAATAATTGAAGATTTAAAAACCCAATGCCAATTGGCGCTGGCTATGATGTTTCTAATGTTACATTATTTTATCTCTCTACGCCTTGTAGTGCCCCTTCGAGGAGCGTGTGGTGCACAGTTTAAGAAGTGTTGCTGTAGACAGACAGCTGTGCCCCTGCAGAAAATTGGGGCTGCACGACACACGAGATGGGTTAAGTCAATTGGACTATGAAGGTTTTTATTGCCGTGAGATTTGAGAGTTGTGCGTGACAGCAATGAGTCCAGCGTTTCTCTGACTTCTGTTTGTGTGAAACTGTAACCGAAATGGCTCCAGAAAGCAACGGCGTAGCCTGATATGCGACGTCATGTTATCCCAGGGAGGGCCGGTGGTGCAGTGGTTAGCACTGCTGCCTCACAGCTCAGGTCACATTTATGGCCACAGTAATTGAAGCAGCATAGTTGTCAGATGCTTTCCTAGCACCTCGGGGTCACGTAAAAGACCACTGCACCATTGTAAGCTGTTGCATGGGGGTGTGACGAGGACGGACAGGATTAGAAATGAGAACATCAGAGGGTCAGCTCAAGTTGGATGTTTGGGAGACAAAGTCAGAGAGGCGAGATTGCGTTGGTTTGGACATGTGCAGAGGAGAGATGCTGGGTATAATGAGAGAAGGGTGCTAAGGATAGAGCTGCCAGGGAAGAGGAACAGAGGAAGGACTAAGAGAAGGTTTATGGATGTGATGAGAGAGGACATGCAGGTGGTGGGTGTGGCAGAACAAGATGGAGAGGACAGAAAGATATGGAAGATGATGATCCGCTGTGGCAACCCCTAATGGGAGCAGCCGAAAGAATTTATATAGCACCTTTCCCATGCTCAGTTTCTCCTTCCCTAGAGTTTGCCAGAATTCTTTGCTATTCTGTACCAGATTAATTGGGTTTAAAATATATGATATTCTCTCTGTGCTGACATAGATAGGATCCCACAGGCCCACAGTGTTCTTACACTGATGCGCCCTTGACGCCATTGATGGCACTTCTATCAAATTTGATTCAAACGTCCCTGCACGTCCCTGACTGGCAGCATATTAATACTTAAATATACATAAAACTGAGTCAGATGATGATTCTCCAGGACTCCTCGTCAACCCGACACCCCTCAAAGTAGCATTTCAGTCTCTCTTCTCCAGTATTCTCCAACAGCAGTTCTTCATTAAGGGCGAATTGCTACTAGAAAAATAAATGTGCAATTGGAACGACAATGCAAAACCCATGATGTCGTCTCTACCAGGTGGCTCTGAATATTTTCTGTATCGCATATGGAAGCTGCACTGCTGCCAATTTTAGTAATGACTGCGGCTGATATTTCATTTCCTGCCATGAAGACGACAGCTCTCGAAAGGCAATGAGGCTAAATGATGTTCAAGTCGTCCGGCCTTGTGGACACGCAATAACACTGGAAACCTTGCGGTGGTTGTGTTGTACTGCGTAGCGGACTTTGGAAATAAGAAATCAGAACTCTGCTCTTTCCCAATTTGTATCTATTTTGTCTTCATTTCTTCCCATTGAAAACTGTCTAACATCTGTGAATCGGCCCCAGTGATTACGGGATGGAGGTAGCATTTGCAGCTGTGCAGTTTGCACTTAAAATAAAACATTCTGCTCCTGTTGCCAAGGACATTCAATTTTCAACTGTGTAATTTAAAATCCACAGGATGGAATCTGGGCAAAGCAGCATATTAAATCTAAATTTAATAAGCATTTGTGTTGGGGTTCATGAACACGCCTCTGGCGGTCCTGCACCTCTCTAATGAAAGACAGCAGCTGATTTCCATCACTCTTTTTCCGATGAAAAGTTCCCGTTTCTGCCTGCCAAGACTGATAAAGCCACTCTGAGGAGGTCTTGTGAGGACCCGGGGACCCATCTGTAAGGCCCTGACTCTGCTTGTAGTTAGCCTTACCTTGATTGGCTTTCTGCAGTCTGGTGAACTCGTACTCATCACCCGAGTTAATACAAATCTGAGCAAAATATCAGAAGAGCGGCTCCTCGGATTTTCTTGATGCCGCTCTGAAATACGCAAATTAACCTTTAACTAAAAAGATGTAGCACGGCGAACGTTGCTATACAAAAGCAGAATGTGCCAGAAGTAGCATAACTCCCACCTTCTAGATATTTAACTGGGTTGTGCAACATGATCAGTAGTGTATATGAGGGGGTATCCAAAAATCACCGGAATCTGTTCCTGGCGCGCAATCTTGACTTAGTTACGAATTTCGCCACTCAGTGTAGCACACTTATAGTATTCTGTGGTAGTCCGCCAAGTGGCGTTGCCCTGTATTGTTCGTGCGCCATTCCGGGTCGGTTTTTCTTGGTGCTTATTAAATGTTGTCACACGCGTGCGCTTGGGAGTCAACCAAAGGGACCAGGAAACGATAATTCCACGCCAGGCCAGGGGGCGGCAGGGTGCACTCAACCTCTCTCTTTTCTCTCCGCAGACCAAACACGAGAAATCCTTTCCTGTCCCGGCCCCGAGGACGTCACTTCCTGTGAACCAGGAAACCCCTCATCCTCCATACTTAATCAGTTCTGTTTTGGACTCTAATCTGTACACATTGTAGTTTTTGCAGCCAGGGAAACTATACAGGTGGCTGTCCCAAACCTTTATTGTGTGTCCGGCTGTTTCTTTCACAATGTGATCTGCGATTTTTGTGATGGGCGATCATAAAAAAACAGCGAGTATTCTGTCCCCAAATGCCGTATTAGCAAGGCTTCTCTCCCAAGACCCAGTCTGTACGGAGTGTGCGTCGCCCCACTGGTTGTAGTGAACATGGACAGATAGTTTACTCACCAAGATGTCAAGGCTGAGAATCCGTATACTTTAATGTAGATTTCTTGCCAGAAGTAATACAAGTATTAGGACGTAAAACCATTGATAACTTGAAGGTAAAAGGACGATAATTTCCTTAACCTAAATACAATATGGTGGGAACTAAAGTAAAAACAAAAGCAGCGCCAATAGCAAAAAGGGAGCTAGGGACATACCAAATGTATTAATTAAATGGGGGTGGAGGTAGGAATGTACCAAACAGTTTAATAACAATATTAACACGGGCTGCAAGTCTGCGTTAAATTTTGTTCTCTCTTTGGGAAAACAGCGGCTGAAACTGTAGTGATGCTTGAAACTGCTTTTAAAGAACAAGCGTTAAGTAAGACACGGCTCTACAAGTGGTTTCAGCGTTTCAAACGGGGGGAAATGTCACTTGAAGACCAACCAAGATCTGGCCGACCTTCCACAATTAGGAACGACAAAAATCTTGAAAACGTCCACAATGCAATTTATGGAGATCGTCGTCGGACTATCGAAGAGATTTCTGAATTGACTTGTGTGTGTCTTGGAGTTCTTGTCACCCTCCCTACTCACCTGATTTTCGCTCCGTGCGACTTTTTCTTGATCCTGCATATGAGAGAAGAACTGAAAAGGAAAGCATTTTTGTACCGTGGAGGAAGTCAGAGAAAAATCGCTGCAGGCCTTGGGCAACGTTGCCCTTCATCGATTCCAAAAATGTTTCCAGCAGTGGGAAAACCGTTGAGACAAGTGCACTCATTGACATGGAGTGGACCTTGAAGGAGACTAAAGTTTCAGTAAGTAAAAATTATTAAAACAATTTTTTTTTTTTTTTTAGGGTACCCTCTCCTATGCACCAATAGGACTCCCTTCTAGCCAGTCGTTAGTGACACCGTTGTTTTATAAATTTGGTCATCGAGTAATATGGCTCAGGAACCATCCTCTCTCGATCACTTTCATCTGTGTACGGGTTTAAAGGTTAAAATGGGTAATCAGCAACACCTCAAAAAACGAGCCACATTGATAATTAGCAACATCCAACGTTAGACATTATAACAGTAAAACGTCTTTGTGGAGATCAGAATTATACTTCTCATTGTTTTCATTGACCCCTACTGGCAATGCCCTTGGCCCCACCTCTTGATTCTGATTGGTCATTTTATTTCATTTAATATGAATAACACATGACTAACGCGTGGTCATGAAAAGAACACCCAAAGTGAAATGTAATGAGATTATTTGCCTTTAGTTAAGGTACACCCAGTATTTAACTTAATTGACATTGTCAGGCACGGGCACTTAGGGGGTCACCTTCAGCACTCTGACAAGTTACCATGAAGGGAAGCCATCATTACCTCTGTCTTCTTCTCTGTCCACAGTCCAGAAGCTCAGTGGCCAGAGGATCAGTGACCTCACTTCTGCTTCCTGAACCCCACCACATACTCTATATTACCAAAAGTGTTGGGACCCTCTTTCAAATCATTGAGTTCAGGTGTTCCAGTCACTTCCATGACCACATAACATTGAGCACCCGGGCATGCAGGTGGCTTCTACAAACATTTGAGAAAGAACGGGTCACTCTCAGGAGCTCAGGGGATTCAAGTGGGGTTACGTGATAGGACGCCACCTGTGCAGTAAGTCCATTTGTGAAATTTCCTTGCTGCTAAATACTCCACAGTCAACTGTCAGTGGTATTATAACAGAGTGGAAGCAATTGGGAAAAACAGCAACTCAACCACAAAGTGGTAGGCCACGTCAAATCACAGAGCTGGGACAGCGCATGCTGAGGTGTGCAGAAGTCGCCAACTTTAGCTACAGACCTCCAAAACCTCAAGAAGAGTGCAGCATAGAGAGCTTCATGGAATGGGTTTCCATGGCCGAGCAGCTGCAGCCAAGTCGTACATCACCAAGTGCAATGCAGTGGTGTAAAGCCCACCGCCACTGGACTCGAGAGCAGAGGAGACATGTCCTCTGGAGTGACGAATCACACTGGTGATCTGATGGCTGAGTCTGGCCAGGAGAACGGTACTCGCCTGACTGCATTGTGCCAAGTGTAAAGTTTGGTGGAGGTGGGGATTAGGGTGTGTAGTTGGGCTTGGCCCCCTAGTTCCAGTGAAAGGAATTCTTAAAGCTTCAGCACACAAAGCCATTTAGGACAATTTCATGCTGCCAACTTTATGGGAACAGTTTGGGGATGGCAACATGACTGAGCACACACACCAGCGCACAAAGCGAGGTCTCTAAAGAAATGGAGGAGCAAGGAACTTGACTGGCCTGCACAGAGCCCTGACCGACCTCAACCTGATAGAACACCTTTGGAGACGGCGAGCGAGCCAGGCCTTCTCGTCCAACATCACTGCCTGACCTCATAAATGCTCTCCTGGTCACAAATTCTCATAAACACACAACTTGTGGAAGGCCTTCCCAGAAGAGTTGAAGCTGTTTATAGCTGCAAAGGGTGGGCCGACTCCATATTAAAACCCATGTATTAAGAAAGGGATGTCATTAAAGTTCATGTGTGTGAAGGTAGGCGTCCCAATACTTTTGGCAATATTGCATATAAACGACCCTACGAACGGAAGCAAGCGTTCATTTGAATTGGGAGACAAGTCCCACCACTAGACGCTCTTTCTTTTTGCTATTTTGTGGAACTCTCATCACTATTGTGACTTCTACACCTTTGAGTTGCTTGTATTTTGTTTTTGACCCATTTCATGTTTGACTATGCAGGGTTTGTGAGCGGACTCACCAATGCCCCGTTTGAACCCGTCCACGTCTTTCTCTCTACAACATGAATTAAAATACAATACATCGTTATATTAAACTAGCAAAATACCCGCCTTTCGCAGCAGAGAAGTAGAGTGTTTAAGAAGTTATGAAAAAGAAAAGGAAACATTGAGTGCGAGGAATAAATCGAGTCTCCCCCTGAGCCAGTTCCAGTGAAGACAGTTGCCTCAATGAGGTTCTTGTGCAGAGATCTGATCTGAAGCCTGGTGGTGTTACAAAGTTTTGGTGGTTGTAAGTTTCGTAGTAACATAATTGGTGCGCCGACTTTCAAAAGTAGAGTATGCGGAGGCAGGCCCGGAGGATTAATAGTGTGAAGAAACTAAATGAAAAGGCAGGAGTCACCAGCAGGAAGACGTGAAGCAAGGCGAACAATAACAGGCTTGAAGCGGTGGAGTAGAGAAGAAGGGAGCAGTGAGCACGACGAACAGCTGAGGAAAGTAAGGAAGTGAGTGAATGTATATATAGGCAGGGAGCCAACTACGTGGTAGGTGCGCGGACAGCGGCCGTGCGGATAAAGGAAGGGGGACCGGGGGCGTCCCTTGTGTGTCTCTGCCATGAAATAAATCGTCTGTTAATGGAAGTAAGGAATGAAACCGCCAAAAGGAGAGGTCAGTTACGAAAGTTCCTTACGGCATAATGGTGAGAACCGCCAAAAAAAATACGTTATTTTCAAAAGTTTGTTACGGGGCACGGCGCGAAATGAAACATACTTAACGTTTGTAAGTATAGTGTAAAGGATGAGCATGGGAAATTTGGGCTTCCTACATATATTGGAAGTCACAGAAATAGTAAGGAGGGGTTTCTCCTATCTATATATACAGTTTAGGGGGTACACCCGTTTCCCCCACCTTGAGTGTTGCAATAGGACATGAAACATACCTAACATTTGTAAGTACACTGCAAGGAATGAACACGCAAAATTTCAGCTTCCCACCTATATGAAAAGGTGGGAGAATTAGTGATGAGATAGTGAGGGCTTTGCCTTTTATATATATAGATTTAATTAATATTGTTTGGTGTATGAAAAAATAACAAACCATTTGATTAATTAATTTTGAATTTCGATACAAAAAACGATTCCAAAATTAAATATGCATTGACATACAGTGAATTTTATCCGTTGGATTGCTTTTAAGTTTGGCATGGATAATCCTCCATCATCACAGCAGTCATTTTCCATGGCCCGCATTTGCACAGTAATTTTGCCAAATCTAAACTGATTCTCTTGCAGTGGTGGCTTCTCTCTGGAGCTGAAAATCCAGTTCTATTCCAAAGCCCCAAATCACAACTTACTGCAATCAGTCTCCACAACCCGGAGGCCGTAACCTCATCAAGCAATTTGGTTTTTTTTGCTAGCTTTCTTTTAATAACTCCAAACATCACTCAAAAGTACGGCAGGGAGACACAGTCACAGTCCAAAAAGACAAATTATACCACCAGCGGTAGCCGTAAGGAGATCACCAAAGTGCCAGCATTAAAATGCTAAATCCATACAGTATGGGCAAAAACAACCGACATGACGCAACTTGTAGATAAGACCCTACACTATCTGGGTCCATGCTGGAGAAGAGGCAGGGACTTTTTAGTTATATATTTTAGAAGGACCAGAAGGCGAAATGTAGTCAAGTGCCAAACCTAAATGAGAAACCAAACAATCCATCCTGTCTTTCATCAAAACAAAGATGTGTATACGCTAAAACTCCCAAAATGGTGCCAGCAAGGAGGTCCCATTTTAGACAAACTTAACCCAAAAGGGTGCACTAAAATGGCGGAATCCAAATGCTAAACCGACACAGCCATAGAGAACCATAATTAGCCCCATCTAATCCTAAATTTAGAGACCACAGTTTACAAACTCTACAACTGAAGAGTTTGGTTCGGCAGCCACGTTTTGGTCCATTTGCACTGCGATATCTCGAACAGATTGCGCGGTACACGGCTGTGAAATTTCAAAATCTACCATTGAAAAGCTTTGGTAAATTTGTGAGCTCGTGTACCTTCTTCTTTGTCTTTCAGATGCTCCCGTTAGGGGTTGCTACAGCGGATCATCCTTTTCCATACCTTCATGTGCTCTGCATCTTGCTCTGTCATACCCACCACCTTCACATCCTCTCTCACCACATCCATAAACCTTCTCTTAGGCCTTCCTCTTTTCCTCTTGCCTGGCAGCTCTATCCTTAGCATCCTTCTCCCAATACACCCAGCACATGTCCAAATAAACGCAATCTCAACTCTCTGGCTTTGTCTCCAAACCGTCCAAACCTGAGCTGACCCTCTGATGTACTCATTGTGATATGTGATCAATGTGATATGTGTGATACGTGAGAGGTTCTTCTTATTCTTCTTCTTTCAGCTGCTCCTGTTAGGGGTCTACACAGAGGATCATCTGTTTCCATCTCTTCCTGTCCTCTCCATCTTGCTCTGTTACACCCATCACCTGCATGTCCCCTCTCACCACATCCATAAACCTTCTCTTAGGCCTTCCTCTTTTCCTCTTGCCTGGCGGCTTAACATCTTTTTCCCAATATACCCAGCATCTCTCCGCTGCATATGTCCAAACCAACACAATCTCTTCTCTCTGACTTTGTCTCCAAACCGTCCTACTTGAGCTGACCCTCTAATGCACTCATTGTGATATGTGGTCAATGTGATACATGAGATATGTGAGGTGGTCTTCTTGTTATTCTTCTTCTTTCGGCTGCTCCCATTAGGGGTTGCCACAGCGGATCATCTTCTTCCATATATCTCTGTCCTCTCCATCTTGCTCTGTGACCCCCATCACCTGCATGTCCTCTCTCACCACATCTATAAACCTTCGCTTAGGCCTTCCTCTTTTCCTCTTACCTGGCAGCTCTATCCTTAGCATCTTTCTCCCAATACACCCAGCATCTCTCCTCTACACATGTCCAAACCAACACAATTTCACCTCTCTGAGTTTGTCTCCCACCTGAGCTGACCCTCTAATGTACTCATCGTGATACGTGATCAATATGATACGTGAGGTGGTCTTCTTTTTATTCTTCGTCTTTCACTGCTCCTGTTAGGGTTCACCACAGCGGATCATCTGTTTTCCATCTCTTCCTGTCCTCGTCATCTTGCTCTGTCACACCTACCACCTCCATGTCTTCTCTCACCACATCCATCAAGGTCCCCTTAGGCCTTCCTCTCTTCCTCTTCCCTGGCAGCTCTATCCTTAGCACCCTTCTCCCAATATACTCAGCATCTCTCCTCTGCACATGTCCAAACCAATGCAATCTCGCCTCTCTGATTTTGTCTCCAAACTATCCCACCTAAGCTGACCCTCTAATGTACTCATTGGGATATGTGATCAATGTGATATGTGTGATACGTGAGAGGTTCTTCTTATTCTTCTTCTTTCAGCTGCTCCTGTTAGGGGTCTACACAGAGGATCATCTGTTTCCATCTCTTCCTGTCCTCTCCATCTTGCTCTGTTACACCCATCACCTGCATGTCCCCTCTCACCACATCCATAAACCTTCTCTTAGGCCTTCCTCTTTTCCTCTTGCCTGGCAACTTAACATCCTTTTCCCAATATACCCAGCATCTCTCCGCTGCACATGTCCAAACCAACACAATCTCTTCTCTCTGATTTTGTCTCCAAACCGTCCCACCTAAGCTGACCCTCTAATGTACTCATTGGGATATGTGATCAATGTGATACTTGAGATATGTGAGGTGGTCCTTCACAGTAGATCATCTGTTTTTTATATTTTTGAAAAAAAAATTTTTGACATGACTACAAAATGTAAAAATGCTCCAACTTTCACACCAGCTAACCAAGCCCCCAAACGTACCTGAATGAGGACATTTTCTTACTTGTTATAAATGCGCCATTCACTACACAAACTTCTCACAAAGCCATTTTCCATCATGGATGATCCAGACCAGTGGTCTCCCTCATGGTGAACTCAGCAGTGCCTCATATACGGCGCTCTGTTTGTTCTGACTGGGTCGGACGCATCTCTGCACCCACCAGCCACTTGCTTAACCACCCTGGCGTAACTGACGACTTGAAACATTTTATTAAATAAGCTTAGCAGCGAGCGCAGTGCCGTGGCACTAAGGCCCACCACAGTCCTGCGGCTAATTTCACTTGACATTTATTATTTTGCTGACTGATTAAAACTTTTCAAGTGAAAAGTGTGTTGGGCCGTGAAAGCTCCAACACGCCTCAGACTACACGTAAGGAGACGACACGGCAGGGATGCACAACGAGGAGGGACAAAAAGGTTTCTTTATGTGACAGAAAGGCGACATTCTTAATGTGACAAACTATAAAGAGAGACTGTGAAGAGATAGTTTGGCTACTGACTGTTAGTTTCGGCCTTTGCTTTGCTGAGCTTTTCACTTGCAAACCTTGCTGACTGACATGATTCATTAACCTTTACATTTATTTATCTGGCCGACGCTGATATCCAAAGTGACTTACAACATTTATGATATAATTGGTTACATTTCTTTCATTTTTTCCAATTGGAGCACAGGCAGGTCAAGTGACTTGCTCAGGGTCACACAGGTGTCAGTGGTGGGATTTGAACCCACAACCCTCAGGGTTTGAAGTCCAAAGCCTTAACCACTTGTCACACACGTGCGCTTAGGGGACCGCCAAAGGGTCCAATAGGGAGTGAAAGTACAAGAGACAGGGGGTCGGAAATAAGCAGGAAAACCAAAAACCAGCAGGTGAATAAAGTTTACTCTTCCACTTCCGTCCTTTCCCAGATGACCTCACTTCCGGCTCCCCTAGATGACATCACTTCCGTCCACGTCTGATGACATCACTTCCCTTTTCTGCCTCAAGAGTTCCTTCTTTCCTGCCACCTCACTATAAAAAGCCAGGTTGTTCCACTGTTCATTTGTCTTTGTTATTTTACAGGTTATAAGACCGGCGTCAGCCATTACTGACTACTCTGAACTCAACTCTTTAATTTTGTCTTCATACCTTTATTTTGTGACACACTACATTCAGTCCCTACAAGCCAGACTTCCATTTTCAAAATCACTTAAAAAAATTAATTAAACTAAAAAAAAATAATAATTTAAAAAATTAAATAAAAAAAATTACCATTAATGTCTATGTTTTACAGGTTGGAGACGGTGGCACTGACCAGAAAGCAGGAGACAGAGCTGGAGGTGGCAGAGTTAAAGATGTTAAGATTTGCACTGGGTATGATGAGGGTGGACAGCATTAGAAATGAGGACATCAGAGGGTCAGCTCAAGTTGGACGGTTGGGAGACAAAGTCAGAGAGGTGAGATTGCATTGGTTTGGACATGTGCAGAGGAGAGATTCTGGGTATAATGAGAGAAGGGTGCTAAGGATAGAGCTGATAGGCAAGGGGAGGAGAGGAAGGTCTAAGAGAAAGTTTATGGATGTGGTGAGAGAGGACATGCAGGTGATGGGTGTAACAGAACAAGATGACGAGGACAGAAAGATATGGAAGAAGATGATCCACTGTGGCAACCCCCACCAGGAGCAGCCGAAAGAAGACCGTTATGGTCTAGGGAGCCTTGGCCCATTCTGGCAAAAAGAAACCAACGCTTGACAGGATGCCGTTCCCTCACACAGAAATTTGAAGATGTCTGCTGTGTGCTTTAAACTTGCAGGGTGAGTGAGCACAGGTGTGTACAGTGCTGACCGTTGGATTGGCGCTAAACTTTTGAATTTCAGTATCAATACCAACTTACAAAGCAAATAACAGATAACTCCAAAGCCCCTCAGTCTTACTCCTGCCTCTCTGATGTGCCACACTGCACACCACCTCTCTTTTAATAACTGTGAAGTTCTCATCACATTAAAACAATAAGCGGAGGTCCCCTGGGAAGTCCACACTGTGTTTATTTTGTGAAGTATTAACGAAATGTACGTTTTTTGACAACTGCGATAGCGGTGGGTAGCCTGGTGAGGTCAGGTGAGGTTGGGGACTATGCACTGGTACAGCGAATTGCCACACCCACCACATGATGAAACACCTCGGGATCCCAGTTGGCAACCCCCCAGGCAGACACGTGGTCCAGTCCCACCTCCTAGAAATGACCCTCTATCTGCCGCAGCCAGGTGTTACTTAGTGTCACACACGTGCGAATAGGAGGCAGCGAAAGGGCCTGAGTAATAGTAATACCGCCAACGACCAGGGGGTGGCGGAGTGTGCTGACTGTCTTTCTCAGTTACTTGCAGATCATTTCCGGGAAATCCCACCAGGTTCCAGCACCTTTGGTAACATCATTTCCGGTTCCGGCCCAAAAGATGACATCACTTCCTGACCGGGCCTTTAAAGCCGCCATCTTTACTGTCTTTGATCAGTTCTGTTTTGGACTCAGTCTTGTGAATATCTCTGTTCAACTATCTCAATTTTAGCCACCAGAATACAAAGTACAGGTGGCTGCCCCAAACCTTTATCATGTCTTTTGGCATTTCTTGTTACTTTAGGTATCCCCTTGGCCTGGTCCAGCCACTCAGATCCTCAACAATGAGGGTTCAGCGAGCCAAATCATCCTCGGGGAATTGCGCCACATGGCCGTAGTGCCGTAACCGATGCTCCCTCACAATGCAGGTAATGTGCCTCATTCGGGACTCCATGAGCAACACAAAGTCAAACCAGAGGTACCCAAGGATTTTCCAGAGAGACAATACTGAAGGAGTCCAGTCCCTGTCTCAGGTCACTGGATAGCGTCCATGTCTCACAAGTATATAGCAAAACAGGATGCACCAGGACTCTAAAGACTTACATAATTTTGTAAAGATTCCTTCAACCGTCCCTTGCCAGCTCGCGACACAATCTTTCAGTGTTAGTTGTTGAAACGTGGGAAATGCTCGTTACGATTTGTTGTGTGCTGAAGTTATGGAAGAGGGACGCCAGAAATCTAAAAGACTCTCGTGTACGGCAAAGTTATTCGGTGCACAGGGGAGAAGGGAAACCGCAAAGCTGCTGCAATTTTTGGGGTTGGTGAAAGTAAAGTTCGACTGTAATGGAAACACAAGGCAGGGATCAGCGGGTGAGAAGCATCACAAAAGAAATTCACTGGACCCAAGAAAGGGAGACTTCCTGAAACTGATGATGCAGTCTTCACATTCTTTCAAGAGAGACGCAAAACTGGACTGTCCGCGAGGAGGTGATGAAGAAGGCCAGATCTCTGAACATTCCTCAAAGTCATTTTAAAGCCAGTGAAAAAAAGCCATTAAAGCCATGGCGGATCCTGCCTGTGAATCAAACGCACAACTCATTCAGAAGTAACCGCATGGAAAGCCACCCCGGACAGCATTATCATCAGAAGTGTTGCATAATTAATGCTTTGGACGGATCTGAAGATGACATCCTACAGGAGAATGATAGTGAAGATAAAGATGATAGTGACTGGAGGGAGAGCACAGACAACAATTCAGTTATGAATGATGACGGGGAGTCTGATGAATAATAAAGACTGATACTATTATTTTTTAATTCCTTTCCTTTCAGCTGAAAGATCTACCTCAAGAGGTGTAATGGCAAATAGCGCAAATATATTGTTCTTACCGCACGTACGGCTCTCGATCACGAATCTAATCCGCACGCGATTCTAATCCGCATCTGATTTTCTAGCCCTCTGAAACTATAAGAAGGGTGTAGATTAGATTCAAAAATATACGGCACTAGCTGTCCCCAGTGGCTCTGCCCACGTAATAGTGAAACAGGGACAAACTTTAAAAATCAATAAAAAAAAATAAAAAGAAATTCAATTCTGGCCAAGCAGAAGGTAGGCACGCTCCAATGTTAAACGCTGGCACTGTATCTGATCGTGTTCAGCTCTGACGGGAGAGAAAAGCAGATGGCCGTAATATCTCTGCCAATGAGCAGCTACCCTTTAAAACACACATGGCTCTGATCTCTGGCCGCACTCAGTTCATTCAGCTTAAAGCTTTCACGTTCCAACCCACCACTGTCACTTCAGGTGTCCCCCAAGGCTCTGTCCTGGGGCCTCTTCTTTTATTATTTACCTTCTTCCCCTTGGCTAAATCTTTTGTAAAATATAACATTAATTTTCACTCCTATGCTGCTGACACCCAGCTCTACCTTGCTAGTCAACCCACCTCTTCTTTTCCACCATCTTCGCTTATTGACTGCACATCTGAAATGAAATCCTGGTTTTCTTCAAATTTTCTTAAACAGTGACGAAACTGAGGGTCTCCTCATTGGTACAAAATCAGCATTACCCCCGTCATCATTCATAACTGAATTGTTGTCTGTTCTCTCCTTCCAGTCACTATCATCTTTATCTTCACCATCGTTCTCCCATAGGATGTCATCTTCAGATCCATCCAAAGCATTGCTTATGCAACTTGTTAATGATAACTCCTTTGTCTCCCCTTCACCTCAGGTCAAGGGTCTCGGTGTCATCCTCAACAGTACTCTATCTTTCCAATCTCACATTAATAACATCACCCGGTCTGCCTACTTTCACCTACGTAATGTTAATCGCACTCCCCATACCACTGCCAGCCTTGTTCACAGTCTTGTTACTTCTCGTCTCGACTATTGCAATTCGCTCCTCTTTAGTCTCTCTAATAAATCTCTCCATAAGCTTCAGCTGGTCCAGAATTCTGCTGCCCACATCATAACTCGAGCCCCGTCTATTCACCATATTACTCCCGTCTTGCAGCAGCTTCATTGGCTCCCAATTAAGTTTCAAAAGTTCTGCTGTTAACATTTAAGGCTGTTCATAACCTCGCCCCTCCATATCTGTCTGACCTTCTTCATGTTGCCATTCCCTCTCGTAACCTTAGATCCTCTTCCTCCATCCACCTGACCGCCCCTCTCACTCATCTAATCAGAGCATTCAGCCGTTCTGCTCCCAAGCTCTGGAACACATTACCTACTGAGCTTAGAAACACTGAATCATTCTCAACTTTCAAGTGTAAACTTAAAACCCATCTGTTCAAAATGGCTTTTTGTCCAAGATTACAATGGCTTTGTTTGGTTTAACTTTCTATATTTTCTGTTCTTTCTGGTGCTTTCAGTTCTGTTTATAATGTGCTTTTTTATTTATTGTTTGTTCGGTGTCCTTGAGTGCTTTGTATAAATAAATGTATTATTATTATTACTATCTCCCTCTCAAAAACGTCAAACGTTACTCCTTATCAATCTCTAGATGATAATGTCTGCTGAACAAACAGGTATCGCTAGCTAAGCGGAGGCAAGGTGCGCTCCAACACGTGGTGAGAGGTAGAGAGACTCGAATGGAGGCTGGCACATGAGTGAGGCTCCTGGCCCCATGAGGCCTGCTGTGTCTCTCTCGGATTCGTAGAAATAAATCAGTACCGCAATCGAACTAAGATACTTAGCACAATGAGAGAAGTTGCAAAATCAACCGGAATGTTCAAGCAAATTCTAATAAAAAACCCAATCTAAATCCGTTAAGTAGTTTTCTCGTTCGCTAGCTAAGTGGAGGTAAGGTACGCCCCGAGGCTGGCGCGTGAGTGAGGAGTGTAACACCCCCCCCCCCCCCCTCGGCCCGCTGCATCTCTCTCGGATTCGTGCAAATAAATCAGTACTGCAAGCGAACTATGATACTTAGCGCAATGAGAGAAGTTGCAAATTCAACCGGAATGTTCAAGCAAATTCTAGAAAAAAGACCCAATCTAAATCCGTTAAGTAGTTCTCTTGTGAAAACCAGACAGACAGACGTTGGATTTTATATATACAGTACTGTGCAAAAGTTTTAGGCAGGTGTGAAAAAATGCTGTAAACAAAGAATGCTTTCAGAAATATAAATAATAATTGTTTATGGTTATCAATTTACAAAATGCAAAGTGAGTGAACAAAAGAAAAATCGAAATCAAATCAATATTTGGTGTTACTACCTTTTGCCTTCAAACCAGCATCAATTCTTATCGGTCCACTTGCACAAAGTCAGGGATTTTGTAGGATTCTAGTCAGGTGTCTGATCAACCAATTCTACCAAATAGATGCTAATGATCATCAATGTCACACGTAGGTAGAAACACAGTCATTAACTGAAACAGAAACAGCTGTGTAGGAGGCTTCAAACTGGGTGAGGAACAGCCAAACTCTGCTACCAAGGTGAGGTTCATGTCATGGCAAGATTGAGCACAGCAACAAGACACAAGGTAGTTCTACTGCATCAGCAAGGTCTCTCCCAGACAAAGATTTCAAAGCAGACTGGGGTTTCAAGATGTGCTGTTCAAGCTCTTTTGAAGAAGCACAAAGAAACGGGCAACGTTGAGGATCGTAGACACAGTGGTCGGCCAAGGAAACTTAGTGCAGCAGATGAAAGACACATCAAGCTTATTACCCTTCGAAATCGGAAGATGTCCAGCAGTGCCATCAGCTCAGAACTGGCAGAAACCAGTGGGACCCAGGTACACCCATCTACTGTCCGGAGAAGTCTGGCCAGAAGTGGTCTTCATGGAAGAGTTGCAACCAAAAAGCCATACCTCAGATGTGGAAACAAGGCCAAGCGACTCAAGTATGCACGAAAACATAGGAACTGGGGTGCAGAAAAATGGCAGCAGGTGCACTGGACTGATGAGTCAAAATATGAAATATTTGGCTGTAGCAGAAGGCAGTTTGTTCATCGAAGGGCTGGAGTGCGGTACAATAATGAGTGTCTGCAGGCAACAGTGAAGAATGGTGGAGGTTCCTTGAACGTTTGGGGCTGCATTTCTGCAAATGGAGTTGGAGATTTGGTCAGGATTAATGGTGTTCTCAATGCTGAGAAATATAGGCAGATACTTATCCATCATGCAATACCATCAGGGAGGTGTATGATTGGCCCCAAATTTATTCTGCAGCAGGACAATGACCCCAAACATACAGCCAAAGTCATTAAGAACTATCTTCAGTGTAAAGAAGACCAAGAAGTCCTGGAAGTGATGGTATGGCCCCCACAGAGCCCTGATCTCAACATCATTGAGTGTGTCTGGGATTACATGAAGAGACAGAAGGATGTGAGGAAGCCTACATCCACAGAAGATCTGGGGTTAGTTCTGCAAGATGTTTGGAACAACCTACCAGCCGAGTTCCTTCAGAAACTGTGTGCAAGTGTACCTAGAAGAACTGATGCTGTTTTGAAGGCAAAGGTTAGTCACACCAAATATTGATTTGATTTAGATTTCTCTTTTATTCATTCACTGCATTTTGTTGATTGATGAAAATAAATGATTAACACTTCCATTTGTGAAAGCATTCTTTGTTTACAGCATTTTTTCACACCCGCCTAAAACGTTTGCACAGTACTGAATATATACAGTATATATATATATATATATAGAGAGAGAGAGTTTGTCAGTCAGTCAGTCAGTCTCCAACCGGGATAACAGTGTCACGGGGGTCTGCTGGAGCCAATCCCAGCCAGCACAGGGCGCAAGGCAGGAACAAACCCCGGACAGGGTGCCAGCCCACCACAGGGCACACACACACACACACACACACCCACACACACTAGGGATAATTTACGATCGCCAATGCACCAAACCTGCATGTCTTCGGACTGTGGGAGGAAACCCACACAGACACGGGGAGAACATACAAACTCCACACAGGGAGGACCCGGGATGCAAACCCAGGTCTCCTTACTGCGAAGCAGCAGCGCTACCCACTGCGCCACTGTGCCGCCTGAGATAGTTTGTTTTATATTTAAATATGACTATTCCCTAATCTACAGTATATCATTTTTAAGGTAGCTGTTCTGTTATCCGTCTTTTCTCTTATCAGTCCCGACCCCTGACAGTGTATTTTTGAACCTTTTTCTGTGTTTTTTGACTGTCTGTGGGGTGCTGCACTGGACTTCCATTTGGTCTTTGTGCTCTACAGAGCTTGCTTTTATGGACAAAAAAATAATCCGCTGTGGCAACCCCTAACGGTAGCAGCCGAAAGAAGAAGAAGTAGCTTTATAGAGTTTGCTTTAGTTCACGATTTCGTCAAGAATAAACCTTTTTGTTTTCAAAAGATTCTTCAAGGCCCTTTTTTGCTTACAGTTGGGTTTGTGACAGTAATCCTTTCCCGGTGGGCAATTTTGGAAGTATTTACAGACCCCTTACGTACTCTTCGGATTCCCAGATCATGACATATCCCAACTCTTTATCTGTGTTACTTACTTTTTTCTTTGTTACTTAGTATTGCCTAATTTTATTTCTATATTTTTCCTTTTTTCTTTCTTCATTCTGTAAAGCACTTTGAGCTACACCATTTGTACGAAAATGTGCTCTAGAAATAAATGTTGTTGTTGTTATTGTTCCCCTCACATGCCTGGCCTGAGGGTTTCTCTTGATTTCTGAGATTGGTCACCAGGAAAGCTGACTTGAACCTGCTCCCCAGTGTATCCCTGCCCCAAAACAGTAACACCACTCCATCATCACAAGCAAAGGGGCCACCAACGTGTGCACATTGCTCATTAGCTCAAATCGGACAGGATTAGCAAAGAAATTTGAAAGCAGCCAGGCTCTCTAGCCCGGCCTGAGCCAAGTTAAGATTAAATTTTTAATCATATTAACACCAGCTCCTCTTAACGGGGTCGAATTCATCGAAAGGTCAGGTGCTACGAGACCAGCTAACCGCAAGTATTCATGGCAACCAGACTGCGAAGCTGAGAAATTTGCTGAGTACCGTCAGCTCGACCCAAAGACTTCAACAAAACAAACTTTAATAAAAAATCCCTGCAGGGCTCCTGAGAAGCTCGACGTCAGCAGGCATCCTAAGAGCACCCTGCAGCCTGCATGCTTCAGCCAACAAAGTCTGACAGTAAGAGGATTACCTGAGCTGAGCACAAAATGGAGGAGGAGCAGACACTCGGTGTTGTAGAACGTCGTTCCAAATTGAAAAGCAGGGCAAGAGATCAGGAATGAAGTGGCGGCTCTCGTCGGGGCTCTGGGCCACTTCCTTACATTTTAAACAAAACGTCGACCAAAGAGGCGGCCTAAGAAGTAACAGTGGCTTACTGATGGCCATTATGAACAATGCTGCACAGCCTCCAGCACTGAGGACTTTTAACAAAACAATTACTGAGCAGAAATGCAACTGGAGCTCCTTCATACCTACGACAACACACCTTTACAGTGCCTGCTCTCTTACCTTTAGCCAAGTCCAAAGGTTTTCTTCTTTTTTGTAATTCTTGTGTGTATTTGTTGTTTGTTACATTTCTTAAATTTCTGAGAAAAGCTAAATTTCCCACTTGGGACATATAAAGTTCGTACTTTCTTTCTATCTATCTATCTGTTATATAGTACCTTTCATATCATATCTATCTATGGCGGAGTGGTGGCTCTGAGGCTAGGGATCTGCACTGGCAATCGGAAGGTTGCCAGTTCAAATCCCATAAATGCCAATAGGGACTCTGCTCTGTTGGGCCTTTGAGCAAGGCCCTTAACCTGCAATTGCTGAGCACTTTGAGTAGTGAGAAAAGCGCTATATAAATGCAAATAATTATTATTATCTATCTATTATACAGTACCTTTCATATCCTATCTATCTATCCATCTATCATATAGTGCCTTATCTATCTATCTATTATATAGTACCTTTCATATCCTAATATCATATCTATCTATCTATTATAGTGCCTTTCATATCCAATCTATCTATCTATCATATAGAGCCTTATCTATCTATCTATCTATTATATAGTACCTTTCATATCGTAATATCATATCTATCTATCTATTATAGTGCCTTTCATATCCAATCTATCTATCTATCATATAGAGCCTTATCTATCTATCTATCTATCTATTATATAGTACCTTTCATATCGTAATATCCTATCTATCTATCTATCTATCTATCTATCTATCTATCTATTATATAGTACCTTTCATATCCTAATATCATATCTATCTATCTATTATAGTGCCTTTCATATCCAATCTATCTATCTATCATATAGAGCCTTATCTATCTATCTATCTATTATATAGTACCTTTCATATCGTAATATCATATCTATCTATCTATTATAGTGCCTTTCATATCCAATCTATCTATCTATCATATAGAGCCTTATCTATCTATCTATCTATTATATAGTACCTTTCATATCGTAATATCCTATCTATCTATCTATCTATCTATCTATCTATCTATCTATCATATAGTGCCTTATCTATCTATTTGTCATATACTGCCTTTCATTATCTATCTATCTATCTATCTATCTATCTATCTATCTATCTATCTATCTATCTATCTATCTATCTATCTATCTATCTATCTATCATATAGTGCCTTTCATATCCTAGCTATCTATCTATCTAAGTCCCACACAGGATGGATGGGCATCCTGACCAGGAGAGGTGATGGTTCCTTACCTCGCCAGGAGGCTCCAAAAGGACAGACAGGCATCCTAGCCAAGAAAGAGAAAGGTGTCAGACCTGAAAGAGACTTCTCGGGTGGATGGACAGACATCCCTATCAGGAAAGAAGATTCGTTATCCAGGTGGGAAGCCCCAAGTAGATGGACAGATGTCCTAATTGGACATATTTGTAGTACCCTCCCTGGCCAGGAAGTTTTGATGATCAACACAAGTTGCCACATATTATCGATATCCCAGTTTTGACTGCTGCCTGTCCTGACTATGCTTGCTCATAATAATCCTTGAGCATTCTTGTGTACCTCAGCATAGGTTAGGTGTGAGCCATTGTGCAAATGGTCATTGTTTGTCTGTGCTTTCTGGTTAACATTTTGACTATGTACTGCCTTCTAGTTCAACATGGTGCTTCAGATTGTAGATGGATGGATGGATACTTTTGAAATATTAGGTAATATCATAAATATTGTTGAATATAAATCAAGGGATGTTATGCTCAGACTATATAACACTCTTGTGAGGCCGCATCTGGAGTAATGTGTGCAGTTCTGGCCACCACACTACAAGAAAGACATAGCAGCACTTGAAGCTGTGCAAAGGAGAGCAGCCATCAAATAGTGCCTTTACTATCTATTTATTATACAGTGCCTTTCACATTTATCTATCTATTTATTAAATTTATCTATCTATTTATTATATAGTGCCTTTCACATTTATCTTTCTATATATTATATAGTGCCTTTCATATCTATCTATTATATAGGGTTTCCCCATCTCTGTCTATCTATCTACATATCTATCTATTATATAGTGCCTTCCATCTATCTATCTATCTATCTATCTATCTATCTATCTATCTATCTATCTATGCGGCGAGGCACTATGGTTGAGATCATTAGTGCTGCTGCTTCCCTCACTCAGGACTCGGGGTTTGTGAAAATGTAAAATCCTGACACAGACAGAGAGTCGCTCTAGTGATTGATCCCGGGTCCTGTGCAGGTAATACACAATCCAATGCACCACCAGGTTAAAATGTTCACTGACAGACAGTGCTGTAAACATTCACAGCCCTTTCTTTTATTTTCCTTCAAATGATAGGCTCCAGTTTATTTGTTTTGTGTCAAATTGTTTGTCGGGTGGTAAGAGAAGCTTCAGCAGAAACACCAGACCCTACTGAGTAAAGACACCGATGTCTCCTGCACTCTGTGCTCTCTCCTTAGCCTTCACCCCCTTGTCCTGCCTGTATGGCTGATCACGAGGTTGGCCCGAAGTGGCCGATGTGCAAACACACACTAAAATGGATCCTGACAAGCAAGGCAGAAACTGCTGATGTTTCACTCCGTGATGCTGTGGCATTCACTGAAGCATTTGGTGCCTGCAGGCGACAGGCGATGGCTTTGTCAAAACCTTTGAGTGGAAACTGGCGAGAATGGATTTAATTTCTAAAGCATTTTGCTGGTGGCACTGGGGTTATTTTGATGATTTTGTAAATACAGTATGACTGACACCTTTACTCAGGATGACTTACACAATCAGTATACGCTGTAGTTGTTAACATATAATGTGTGTGTGTGTGTTATATCACAAACTAGCTGTCCGCTGCAGCTCCACCCGCGAAGCAGTGAAACAACACAAAGTTTAAAACTCAATAAACAAACAGGTATCGCTAGCTAAGCGGAGGCAAGTTCCGGTCAAAAACATGGCGACAGGTAGACCCACTCCTGACGTCACGCTTCCCCCTCCTCTCGGCCTGCAGCCTCTCTCTCGGATTCACATGAATATATCACTCCTGCAAGTGAACGACAGTATGATATGATGAGAGAAGTCGCAAAATCAAGCGGAATGTTCAGGCAAATTATAGGAAAAAATAAAAATCGATCTAAATCTATTATCCACCTGATCAGGGCACCGTGCAGTCCCTACGTTGATGGACGGAAGGCCAGATGTCCAGATGACCATCATCATCATCATCTAATTCTTCCACGCAAAGCCTGAAAATCATGAGGATTGATTGAGATCATTTATGTTAGGTAGAATGCCCAGTGGGGGGGTCTGGGTGGTCTCGTGACCTCAGAACCCCTGCAGATTTTGGTTTTTTTTTTGCTATCCTCCTGGCCATCGGACCTTACATTATTCTTTGCTACTTAGCATTGCCTAATCTTATTTTTATATTTTTCTTTTTTCCGCTGCACCATTTGTATGAAAACGTGCTCTAGAAATAAATGTTTTTGATTTGTAATAAATGTGCAAACCTTCCTGAAAACGTGTTTTCACTTTGCCATTATGGGTTATTGAGTGTAAGTTTTATGGGCAAAAATGTCAAATTTTGTTCACTTAACGTCAAGTCTGCAGCACAGTAAAGTGTGTGTAAAGCATTGAGGTCTGACTATGTTGTGAATCCACGGCGTCTGCCTTGTGTCCTGGTGCCTCAAAAATAAACCGAATTGAAACAAACTGAATTTGGGATGCATTAACGGGAGAAAAAGCCCACCAAGACATGGGGAGCACATGCAGACAACACTCAAACACACACACGCGTGCAGTGACTAAGTCAGGGTCTGAATGCAGTGCCCTGGGACTGTACGGCATTAGAACACTCTGGACGAGAACAGGCCATTCAGCCCAACAAAGCTCGCCAGTCTTATCCACTTATTTCTTCCAAAAAAAAACATCAAGTCGAGTTTTGAAAGTCCCCAACGTCTTACTGTCTCCCACACTCCTTGGTCACTTATTCGAAGTGTCTGTCGTTCTTTGTGTAAAGAAAAACTTCCTAATGTTTGTGCGAAATTCACCCTTCACAAGTTTCCAACTGTGTCCCCGTGTTCTTTATGAACTCATTTTGAAGTCACCGTCTCGATCCCCTGAACTAATTCCCTTCATCGTTTTAAACACTTCAGTCAGGTCACCTCTTAATCTTCTTTTACTTAAACTCTAAAGGCTCAGCTCTTTTAATCTTTCCTCATAACTCATCTCCTGTAGCCCTAAATCCGCCTCGTCGCTCCTCTCTGGACCTTCTCTAGTGCTGCTATGTCCTTTTTGTAGCCTGGAGACCAAAATTGCACCCAGGACCCCAGATGAGGCCTCACCAGTGTGTTATAAAGCTGAGCAGAACCTCCTGTGACTTGTGTTCCACACATCAAGGCGCTATATAACCTGACAGTCTGTTAGCCTTCTTAATGGCTTCTGAACACTGTCGGGAAGTCGATAGCTTAGAGTCCACTATGACTCCTAAATCCTTCTCATAAGGTGGACTGTCAATTTTCAGACCTCCCATTGTGTAGTCAAACCTCACATTTTTACTTCCTATTTGTAATTCTTTACATTTACTGACATTAAATTTCATCTACCGCAAATCTGCCCAAGCCTGTATGCTATCCAGGCACTTCTGTGATGATATAACGGATTCCAAATTATCTGCTAATCCACCTATCTTGGTATCATCTGCAAACTTAACCATAAAGC
Organism: Erpetoichthys calabaricus; assembly: GCF_900747795.2. Taxonomy (NCBI): domain Eukaryota; kingdom Metazoa; phylum Chordata; class Cladistia; order Polypteriformes; family Polypteridae; genus Erpetoichthys; species Erpetoichthys calabaricus. The sequence goes on along the minus strand of NC_041404.2, from coordinate 147,768,780 downwards.
TAGGAATCAAGGCAGGAACCAGTCCTGGATGGGATACCACAGCACACCCACCAGAAGGATACCTTGGTCACAATTGAGGGTAAGCTTCGACCTGCACAGCTTTCAGGAGTTTCAGCTTTTTGGCCCAGTCTGGGTGGGATAGCCTCTGAGCCCCACCCTTAAATGGATTGAGAAAATTCTAGAATCCACCTATGGAACTTTGTTCATTGAGGGCTACGGCGCTACGACTCCTACATCCTTCTCATAGAGTGGACTCTCGATTTTCCGACCGCCCATTGTGTATTCAAACCTCACATTTTTACTTCCTTTGTGTAATTCTTTACATTTACTGACATTACATTTCATCTGCCACAAATCTGCCCAAGCCTGTATGCTATCCAAGTCCTTCTGTGATGATATAACGGATTCCAAATTATCTGCTAATCCACCTATCTTGGTATCATCTACAAACTTAACCAGCTTGTTACTTATATTCCTATCTAAATCATTTATATTTATTAAAAATAGCAGCGGCCCTAGCACTGACCCCTGCTGGTCATTACTCTTAACATCGGCCAATTCTGATGAGGTTCCTCACACCATCACCCTCTGCTTGCTGTGTCTGAGCCAATTCTGCACCCATTTAAAAACATCACCCTGAACTCCCACTTCTTTTAGTTTGATGCCCAACCTCTCATGTGGCACCTTATCAAATGCTTTCTGAAAGTCCAGATAACTAATCTCATCTGCTCCACTTTGTTCATATCCTTTTGTTGCCTCCTCATAGAATTCTGGCATATTAGTAAAACACGACCTCCCTCTTCTGAACCCATGCTGAGTCTTCAGTCAAACTCCTGTCCTTCCCAGGTGTTGCTCAGTCTTATCCTTAGTAATTCCTTCCATTAATTTAGCGACAATCCTATCAATAAATTGCCCTTAAAAATTGAAAACGTGAGCGACGATGGGCCGCTTCAAATTGAAATAAAACCTTAGTGTCTTCAGCTGGCTTAAGCGGACCACGCTAGCATATTGCGATTACTGGCACACAGGTTGGACTTTTCTTGAAGTACCACAAGACTTTGGTGCTCAGTTGTGGTTAAAGTCATAACCGTGGAAAATAAAATTGCTTTTGGCCCCTCTCGAGATACGCGAGACATGTGGCATCGGCTCCAGCGGTTGCTCATGTGGTGTTGTTCCTTTCTAACCCCGCTAACTTCATTCGAGGTCGCCGAGCCGGTTTATGCCGGTTACTCCGATCCGATCCAGTCAGGTGTCTTTCAATAAGAACTGCAGGAACCTTTCAGGAACGCTCAGGATGGCCGCCGGCTTGTTCAAACAGAAATAAATATTTGAAAAGTCTCTTGCAAGTGTTATTTCTGTCTGAACAGCCAGAGTGGGAGATTTTTCACATTTTTTCATTGTCAAACATTCCCATCGGGTGAATCTCACTGGTAGACTTCTAATTTTGCACTTTGTTGCCGAGGAAGACCGTCCTGTTTTGCAGCTCCTGTTGTACATTTCTGAGATTGTTCCACCTGGAAGGGGGAGTCACTGCTAAAAATCCGTGTCTCCATTTGCCAAATCTGAACTTGGCAGGAAAGAAGAGGCATACAGACCCTTGGAAGTGGTGGTGGTGATGGGGGGGGGAGGGTGGGGTGGGGGCTGTAAAAAGAGCCCTGACGGTCAGGCCAGGCCAGGCTGGCGTCTCCGCTGTGATCACACTAAAACAAACAGGCTGTCAAGAGATAAATACACAAGTGGTTTGTTTGAAAACATAAATGCTGCTGTGCTCTTCTCTATCAATCAAGGAGCTCAAGAAGGGGTGACGTGGCACCACCACAGACTGGGCTTTGCTAGGGACCCGCTGGGAGAAGGAGGAGGTTGAGAGAATACGCTGATTACAGCGCGTTGACGCACCCACCACATAACAAACCACCCAGATTGGGACCCGAGTGCAGCCGTACAATAGGTCACCCCTCAGCACCACACTGTGAGGTTTTTGACGGTGGCTGGAGTGCCAATCCTGCCACCAACCCTCCCAAGTTCTCTCTGTAAATTGGAGGACCTGCAGGGCTGGGTGCAGATTAACGTCATAGCCAGGATAGAGCAATTGCAGATTAAGGGCCTTGCTCAACAGAGTAGAGTCACTTCTGGCGTTTTTACGGGATTCGAACCCGCAGCCCTGTGATTGCCAGTGCAGATCCCTCATCACCTAGCCTAGCTTAGCCTGTTGGGGCTGCTGGTTTTCTTTGCAACCAACGCCCTAATTAGAAGCCATTTGCTGTTGTTAATTAGACAGCTGTTCCCCATTGTCTGCCTACCAGCCCATTACAGGGTTACACTCGGCCTAACCTTCTCCTGGGTAGGATACCACGGCACACCCACCACAAGGATACCCTCCGTCACCACTGAGAGTCCCTCCGACCTGCACAGCTTTCAGGAGTTTCAGCTTTTTGACCCAGTCTGGGTGGGATAGCCTTTGCCCCCCCATCCCCCCAACCCTCAAATGGATTGAGAAAATTCTAGAACCCACCAACTGAATTTTGTCCATTGAGGACTACGGCGCATGAACACTGTTCATTTTCTAACTTGTTATTTCTGATTTACTACCTTAATTAGACATGTTCTGCATCACTGTCTGCACACATTTTATTTATTTGATTTTATTTTATTTTACTCCTTTATTCATGTAAGCACCCGAGAGGAAGGACAGGCATCCAGGCCAGGATGGAGGATAATCTCTTGCTTGGATATAATTATAATTTACATATATATATTATTTGTATATATTATATACTGTATATTATATATATATATATATATATATATATATATATATATATATATATATATATATATATATATATATTGTGGCAGACGGTCAGGGCCCTTACCGGGCCGGGACGCCCTGATTATGGAAGGCTCGAGGGAAAGAGTACTTCCAGCACAGTTTCTCCCCCGGACAGACAAAGGGCAGCCCCCTTGGTTTCCAGTGGGGCCCACAGGTCAGGAGCATAGAAGCTCACCCCAGTTGGGGCCCGTAGCCACCACCAGGGGGCGCATGGACGTTTGCGGGGCCCTATTTGGCAGAACTTCTGCCACACCCAGAAGTGCTGCCGGAAAACACTCGTACAGGGAGATTCACTCGAAAGAAGCCACAAATATTCTGTTGCAATCTGAACCAAAAAAAATCCGCTCTCTACCTTGACGTATGTGGAATCGATTGCATGACATGCAATGCTGGAAGTGGTTTCCGTTTTCTGCCAGACACATTTCAACGAGGCGCTCCATGTTCCTGAACGTATCGGCAAGCGTCTCGGGGGAATAGCAGCAATTTCACGTTGGATGGTTTCCTTCAAATCTCCCACAGTGCGAGGCTTGTTCCCATAGACTTTTCCTTTTGAGCAGACCTCAGAGGAAGAAGTCTGGTGGTGTCAGATCCTGTGACCATGGTAGCCAAAGCCCCTTTGAAATGACCCTGTTGCTGAAGAAGAACTCAATTTCTGCCATGCTCCTTGCCGATGTGTGACACATTGCTTCATCTTGCTGGAAGTAACCTTGGATGGAGTTGATTCTGACATCGCTTAAACCGAATTGGTGACCCAATAGGTTTGCACCATGAAGACACGCTGCTCAATACTGTACACCACCATCCTGATGAGAAGTCGAGTGACTGAATGAAGGGGCACAGGTGGTATGCACCCAGAAGTTGCAAACAGAGGAGGGTAAACGTGGCGACGGCTGTCTCATCGCCTACCTCAGTGCTACGACACAGGGGCATTCCAGGTTATTCGAAGCTCCATATACTGAGGAGCACATCGCATGTTGTTTCGTTCAGATTGCTTTGTCCTAGCAAGAGTTATTACAGAGTGTTCGGGGGCCTGTTTCAAGTGAATCTCCCTGAACATTATCTCTATATATAATCTTCATTTGGATCTTGATCTTTGTTTGTCCACAAATGAATTAGAAGAAGAAGCACTAGATGGCAGTAGAGAGACAGCTAAAACATAGGCATTGCATTAAGATTCTCCTCCAGGCTTATACTACTGAAGACTGTAGTACTCCTGTCACACCTCAAAACACAGACATTCAAACTAAACAAATTGTTGTGCTTTAAATTAACTAATCTTTATATATAATCTTCATTTGGATCTTGATCTTTGTTTGTCCATGAATTCCACGCATGCGTAAACCACCTTCCAGTTTAGTACGTTGTTGTTACTCACGGATGTCAACAATGTGCAGGAATAACGAAAGGGGTGGTGGACAGTGTTACGCTGGCTAGCTCCTGAGGCCTGGTTAGAGAATGAGATTGCCGAAGATAAAAGGTACGTGCCTACGTAACATATGAATGAAAGAAAGACAGTGGGTAAAATGAATGACAACGTAACAGCACGATCCGGAAATTATTATTGTTACGTTGTAGCCGGTGAGTGCTGCGCGTCTCACAGTTGTACCGTGGCTTGCTCACATGTCAGTGAAGTGATCCCTATTTATGCTTTAAAGAGCCTGGATACCTATGTGTCACCCTTTTATAACCATTGCTCCGTATATATTGCCTTACTCTTTGGATTGCCACAAAGCAACCTGCGAGATTGGAGAAAGGTTGAGAAGAGATCGTGAGAGTAAACGACAGCGTTGTGAAAACGAGACGGACTGTGAATGGAGAAAAGCAGAAATGCTCCTACACCACCACCGTTCCTATCGAATCAATGTCCAAGGGTTTTGTTTTGTAATGTTGTTTCCCTTATAAAAAATCATAATGCTGTGTGACGAAGGGCCCAGTTCACGACTGGCAGCCGCGTTTAAACAGGGAGCCCTTCACAGACAACTTTAACACGCGTAATGTAGTTGGGCGCACATGGCTAGTAATATATATATGTATATATATATGCAGTGGAACCTTGGATTGTGAGCATAATTTGTTCTGGTAACGTGTTTAAAATCCAAAGCACTCGCATATCAAAGTGAATTTTCCCATAAGAAATAATGGAAACTCAGATAATTTGTTTCACAACCCACAAATATTTACTGTAAATAAAAATAATTAATAAAAAATCTAAAGTAAAAATCCATAAAACAAATTAACCTGAACTTTACCTTTGAAAAGAATCGTGGCTGGTGTGAGGGAGACGAGAGAGAGGAGGGTTGTTGTGTAGGTCGACTTTCACTCTAACTAACGGAATCCCTGCTATCTGTTATCTGACTATCTCACTGGAATCTTATTTTTTTCCAACTTTAACGAGGAAACCTCTCCAATGACAGTTGCTTTTGCCTGAAGAGTCACTACACTTGGACACAAAATAAAAAAAATGCTTTACGCACTGTAAGGTTTCTAAACTCTTTTGGGGTTCCCTCCCAACGGGACGACACGCAGAAGAGCGTCCCGAAGGAACCGCAGGCTCCCAGCGCTGTAGCAGTTCGCTGTAAAAGTGAATCAGAAAAGATTGCGGTCAAGCAATAAGTGCCAGCAATTGATGGGTGATGCAAGGAACACCAGGCCAGGACCCTGCCTGACTGCTGTGTCTGTGTTATGGGAGAGTGGCAGATCCCGCTACAATAAATAACCTTGCTGTTCCTGTTTCACGCTGAATAAAGCTGGTGTCGCTAAAGTACTGAGACTCAGAATTGTGTTTTGGGGCGCATGACAGGAACTCGCATGTTACAACACACACACGGTCACCATGCTACAGTAAGCAGTAGATGCTCATACGGGTGTTGACTATACGAGTGAGGCACGCCGACTGAGAACGAGCATGGGAGGCGATTACCCACAATCCCCACGTGATGCTCGGCAGACAAAGCGTATACGTACTACTAATATTGCAAGACCTCGCTCGTTTATCAAGTTAAAATGTATGAAAAATTTTAGCTCGTCTTGCAAAATACTCTCAGACCAAGTTACTCACAATCCAAGGTTTTACTGTATATAAAATCCAACATCTGTCTGTCTGTCCGCTTTTCACGAGAGAACTACTTAACGGATTTAGATCGCGTTTTTTTTCTAGAATTTGCTTGAACATTCCAGTTGATTTTGCGACTTCTCTCATTGCGTCAAGTATCAGAGTTCACTTGCTGTACCAATTTATTAGCGCGAATCCGAGAGACACACATCGGGCCGAGGGGAGGGGAGGCAGGGCCCTCCTCACTCACGCGCCAGCCTCAGAGCGTTTATTACATCTGCTTAATTTGCAAACAAGAGAACTACTTAACGGATTTAGATCGTGTTTTTTTTCTATCATTTGCTTGAACATTCCAGTTTATTTTGCGACTTCTCTCATCGCGCTAAGAATCATAATTCGATAGCAGGAGTAACATGCTCTCACTAATCCGAGACAGAGGCTGCGGGCCGAGGGGAGGGGGAAGCGTGACATCAGAAGTGGGGAATCGCTATATATACAGTGCATCCGGAAAGTATTCACAGCGCATCACTTTTTCCACATTTTGTTATGTTACAGCCTTATTCCAAAATGGATTAAATTCATTTTTTTCCTCAGAATTCTACACACAACACCCCATAATGACAACGTGAAAAAAGTTTACTTGAGGTTTTTGCTGATTTATTAAAAATAAAAAAACTGTGAAAGCACATGTACATAAGTATTCACAGCCTTTGCCATGAAGCTCGAAATTGAGCTCAGGTTCATCCTGTTTCCCCTGATCATCCTTGAGATGTTTCTGCAGCTTCATTGGAGTCCACCTGTGGTAAATTCAGTTGACTGGACATGATTTGGAAAGGCACACACCTGTCTATATGAGGTCCCACAGTTGACAGTTCATGTCAGAGCACAAACCAAGCATGAAGTCAAAGGAATTGTCTGTAGACCTCCGAGACAGGATTGTCTTGAGGCACAAATCTGGGGAAGGTTACAGAAAATTTTCTGCTGCTTTGAAGGTCCCAATGAGCACAGTAGCCTCCATCATCCGTAAGTGGAAGAAGTTCGAAACCACCAGGACTCTTCCTAGAGTTGGCCGGCCATCTAAACTGAGCGATCGGGGGAGAAGGGCCTTAGTCAGGGAGGTGACCAAGAACCCGATGGTCACTCTGTCAGAGCACCAGAGGTCCTCTGTGGAGAGAGGAGAACCTTCCAGAAGGACAACCATCTCTGCAGCAATCCACCAATCAGGCCTGTATGGTAGAGTTGCCAGACGGAAGCCACTCCTTAGTAAAAGGCACATGGCAGCCCACCTGGAGTTTGTCAAAAGGCACCTGAAGGACTCTCAGACCATGAGAAAGAAAATTCTCTGGTCTGATGAGACAAAGATTGAACTCTTTGGTGTGAATGCCAGGCGTCACATTTGGGGGAAACCAGGCACCGCTCATCACCAGGCCAATACCATCCCTACAGTGAAGCATGGTGGTGGCAGCATCATGCTGTGGGGATGTTTTTCAGCAACAGGAACTGGGAGACTAGTCAGGATAAAGGGAAAGATGACTGCAGCAATGTACAGAGCCATCCTGGATGAAAACCTGCTCCAGAGCGCTCTTGACCTCAGACTGGGGCGACGGTTCATCTTTCAGCAGGACAACGACCCTAAGCACACAGCCAAGATATCAAAGGAGTGGCTTCAGGACAACTCTGTGAATGTCCTTGAGTGGCCCAGCCAGAGCCCAGACCTGAATCCGATTGAACATCTCTGGAGAGATCTTAAAATGGCTGTGCACCGACGCTTCCCATCCAACCTGATGGAGCTTGAGAGGTGCTGCAAAGAGGAATGGGCGAAACTGGCCAAGGATAGGTGTGCCAAGCTTGTGGCATCATATTCAAAAAGACTTGAGGCTGGAATTGCTGCCAAAGGTGCATCGACAAAGTATTGAGCAAAGGCTGTGAATACTTATGTACATGGGATTTCTCAGTTTTTTGATTTTTAATAAATTTGCAAAAACCTCAAGTAAACTTTTTTCACGTTGTCATTATGGGGTGTTGTGTGTAGAATTCTGAGGAAAAAAATGAATTTAATCCATTTTGGAATAAGGCTGTAACATAACAAAATGTGGAAAAAGTGATGCGCTGTGAATACTTTCTGGATGCACTGTATATCTTGTCACGCTTGGGTCACAGATATGCACAGAAACACCGGAGGTTGTAGAGAGACAGGAACTTTATTCAAACACTGCAAACAAACATATGTCTCTTTTTCAAAAGTTTAAACGTGCTCCTTGACAAGATGGAGATGACAGTTCCGTCTCACAATTAAAAGAATGTGAACATATCTTCCTCTTCAAAGGAGCACAGAAGGTCAGAGAGAGAGAGAGAAAAGCAAATAATTAAAAACTGATAGATGCTGTTCGGACTTTTAAGTATGCGAAGTACAGCACGGATCGCACGATAGATCGGCCGCAAGTAAGCCCAGCAAGCAAGGGAGCAATGTAAAGGTAGTGTTTTTTAACCTGTAGGGGTGCGATCAGCCCCCCAGCTCACTATATATATATATATATATATATATACATACTGTATATATATATTCATCATTCTTTACGATACATGAATAGTAAAGGACAGCCTCCATTACTTCTAAAAATAGTTAATGTCTGCCTCCATTACTCCTAGAAGAACGCTGTGCCCATCTGCAGGCTCCGCCTCCTCCAGACCCCTTAAGTCCAGCACTCATCTCATTTACTTTCTCCTTCAGCTACATTTGGAAGGGTCTGTCACATGGGCCGAGTCATAAAATCATAAAAGCCCCTCTATAAGGCACTTCCAATCAAGCAAAGGGGCCAAATAAATGATTTCCTCAGGGACTTCTGACCCTCAGCTGCTCATGTCCCGAGGCTGACTGTCTAGACCCCCTCAGAGTTAAGGGAGGCTTCACCCTGGCAGCAAGTCACCTCATCTTATCATTCGGAGGTCCGTAAGACTTTTACAAGAAAGACAGGCTGCGGGGGCCGGGGGGGTTTGTCAGGTCTGGGCTCATCATTTTAAACGCTGAATTTCGCTTTTGTTTTATCAGCTGGACTGCAAGGTCAGGCAGTTGGGGGGGGGGGGGGGGTGTTTGAGCAGCTTAGGGCGGATTCAGGGAAGGTACACTTGAAATCCTACTCCCCATCATCACCAGCTATTTATTTACTTACTTCGTGCCCCATCCGTGACCTCAGCCAAAGTCTGGTGCTGCCCTCGGGCGTCGTGAAACGAGACGCTTTGTGCAATTTAAAGCCACGGATTTTAATGCCTTTGGAATGAATCCACTGAGCTCCTGCATGAAGGGGAAGCCTCCGTAAGTCCTGCTTGGTTCGACTCGGTTCTTGCTCAACACATGGCTCTCCACTGGCAGCACCTCATGCCAGCAGATGACAGACAAATGAAGGACCAGAATGTCCACACAAAGACGTGTTTCTTACTCAAGCCACATTATACAGTTGTGCTTGAAAGTTTGTGAACACTTTAGAATTTTCTATATTTCTGCATAAATATGACCTAAAACATCATCAGATTTTCACTCAAGTCCTAAAAGTAGATAAAGAGAAACCAGTTAAACAAATGAGACAAAAATATTATACTTGGTCATTTATTTATTAAGGAAAATGATCGAATATTACATATTTGTGACTGGCAAAGGTATGTGAACCTTTGCTTTCAGTATCTGGTGTGACCCCCCTTTGCAGCAATAACTGCAACTAAACGTTTCCGGTAACTGTTGATCAGTCCTGCACACCGGCTTGGAGGAATTTTAGCCCATTCCTCCGTACAGAACAGCTTCAACTCTGGGATGTTGGTGGGTTTCCTCACATTAACTGCTCGCTTCAGGTCCTTCCACAACATTTCAATTGGATTAAGGTCAGGACTTTGACTTGGCCATTCCAAAACATTAACTTTATTCTTCTTTAACCATTCTTTGGTAGAACGACTTGTGTGCTTAGGGTCGTTGTCTTGCTGCATGACCCACCTTCTCGTCAGATTCAGTTCATGGACAGATGTCCTGACATTTTCCTTTAGAATTCTCTGATATAATTCAGAATTCATTGTTCCATCAATGAAAGCAAGCCGTCCTGGCCCAGATGCAGCAAAACAGGCCCAAACCATGATACTACCACCACCATGTTTCACAGATGGGATAAGGTTCTTATGCTGGAATGCAGTGTTTTCCTTTCTCCAAACACTAGGGGGCTCCGCCCCCTGCTCGCTTCGCTCGCCAACCCCTGGCGTTGGGATATGAGAAAGAGTCAGATGTATGAATTAGATATAGAATAGTGTGCAGCTTTGGATGATGCCCATAGAAATAACAAATAGAGTGTTTGTCATATATTAATGTTTTATTGGAATATTTCTTTGTATACAACATTAGTAGTAAAGATGGTGTCTTGTCCTTGAATGAGTCTTCCTTGGCATGGATTATTTATAATTTTAACTTTAACGTCAGATGAACGGCGAACACGTGAGAAGGCAACATAAAGTTGTCCATGTCCAAAAACGGGTTCAGAGAGGTAGATGCCAACCTTGTCCATGGTTTGTCCTTGTGATTTGTTGATGGTCATGGCAAATGCAGGTTTAATGGGGAACTGTCGGCGTTTCAATGTAAAAGGTAATTCTAGCTCAGAACTTGTAAGGTCAATTCTAGGAATGAGAACAGTATTGTTAGCATGTGATCCTGTAAGAACTGTCGCTTGAATAACATTGCGTGTCATGGTGTTGACGACTAACCGTGTGCCATTGCATAAACCCTGTTTTGTGTTAAGGTTTCTTAATAGCATGATTATTGTTCCGTTTTTAAGGGCAAGATCGTGTTGTGGTAATCCAGCAGGGTTAATAGTGTTCAAATATTCTAAGGGGAAATTTATATGTTCATTGTCGTCATCAGAGTCAACTTTGTCTGAGCTTAGAAAGATCTGTGTCTCTCCAGGAAGTAATGAAATGACTTGGTTATTAATGTGATTAACATTAATATTTTTTGGACATAATATAGTGCGTTGTGTTAACAGGGGTATTTGGTCTAATGTGATTGCTGTTCCAAATATCTCTTTTACTAAGTCGTCTGAGATAAAGGGTTGTGGAATGGAAATAATATCTGGGTGAAGTCCATCTGTATTTGTGAGTGTACCATTTCCCAGTTGTATTAGCCAACTGTTATATTCTGGATCTGGACATCGCATGTTTTATACCAACTGTATTGTTTTAAAGCAATGCCAATTGTCTGCGTATTTTAAGGTGGACTGAACAACAGCTGAGCGCATGGCATGTGGAACAATAGCTAAGCATTGTCTAAAATCTCCTCCTAATAAAAGAACTTTTCCTCCAAAGGGAATATTATTATTCATCAATGTTTGTAGAAGTTTATCAATGGTGTTGAGTAAGCGACTGGATGCCATTGTACATTCATCAATAATTATCAGTTTTGCAAGACGGATGTCTCGGGCATTGCTACTGTGAATGTTCATAGTGGATACTGATGTCTCTGTGATTGGGACCGGTATTTTGAATATTGAGTGACATGTACGACCATTTATTAACAGATTTGCTGCCACTCCGGAGGATCGCAGTCACTGTTAATATGTTTCCTTTTCTGCAGTTGAACGGTTAATAGTGCTTTATTGTAAGGAGATCCACCTATGCTGACACCTATGCTGTCTAGTGTGAAGGTGTTGACGTTCACTTTAGAATATGTGGCTTTGGGTGTCACTTCTTATGGATGTGTGTGTGTGTGTGGGGGGGGGGGGGGTGAGGATTGTTGTTGCGCGAGCGTCTTCTTTCTTTTTGTGTTCCTGTGTCTTGTTTGAATCCCCCTCTTTGTGTGTGTCCCGTCCGTTGCTTGTAGGGTCTGTGGGGTGGGCTTCGCTCGCCAACCCCTGGTGTTGGGAATGACAAAGAGCGTGATGTATGAATGAGATATAGAATAGTGTGACGGTGTAGATGATGCAAATAGAAATCAAACAATAAAGTGTGTGGCACAGTGTAAAGGTTTATTTGAAAATTTCTTTGTACACGCCGTTTAAGTGTAAAAGGTAATTCCAGCTCAGAACTTGTAAGGTCATTTAAGATGGTTATTGTTGTGATCAGAGTCAAGTTTGTCAGAGCTTAGAAAGAGTTGTGTCTCTCCAGGAAGTAATGGAATGACTTGGGTATTTATGTTTTCCACATTAATATTTTTTGGACATAATATAGTACGTTGTGTTAAAAGGGGCATTTGGTCTAATGAGATTGCTGTTCCAAATGTCTCTGTAACTAAGTCGTCGCAGATAAAGGCTTGAGGAATTGTAATAATATGTGGCTGAAGTCCATCTGTATTGGTGAGTGTACCATCTCTCAGTTGTAATAAGCAATTGCTATGATCTGGTTCTGGACATCGTATCTTTTTTACTAACTGTATCTTTTGAAAGTAATGCCAATTGTCTGCGTATTTTAAGGTGCACTGAACAATAGCTGAGTGCATGGCATCTGGAAGAATAGCTAATCACTGTCTAAAATCTCCTCCTCATAAAAGTACCTTTCCTCCAAATCGAATATTATTATTCATAAACGTTTGTAGAAGTTTATGAATGGTGTTGAGTAAGTGACTTCATGTCATTGAACATTCATCAATAAACAACATTTTTTCAAGACGGATGTCACGTGCAGTGCCACCGTTAATGTTCATAGTGGATACCGATTTGTAGGATCTAATGTAGTTGATAAAGATTTAACTTTCAGGTACATCGTCAGTTATAAGCTTCTGTAGATATTCAGTATATGAATGTAAAGAAGGCAGTCTAATTTGACCCTTTTGACAACAACGTGTAAATGTATAACTTGTATTGCCAGTTGTTTCTTCAGGGAAGTGAACTGAATGACAATGATTGCAAATGACATTCATTAATCCGAATGAATTTTCCTGGTGTATGTTTTCCTTGTGCCGTTTGAGAGGCGCGTTGTTGCATGTGTAGTATTTGGGACGTGTTGTTTTGGAGCTGTAATCGATTTGCCTGTGCTGTGTGAGAAGCCCGTTGTAGCCTTCGCTGCCATTAACGTATGTCTGAGACGGGAGGTGTTTCGTTTTGAATCCGTGCCTGTTGCGATGCAACACTTTGATTGATAGATTGCGTAATGTGGATCTGGGATGTAGATTTGTGCATATTTGCGTTGTTGATTTGTTTCAGGGTGCACTGTTCCAATGCGATGCAGTATTTGTGCACATATGCGAAAGCAGTATCGTCCATTGCCTTTTGGTGGCCTGATATTTACTCCGGTATATGCAAAAGCAAATGAACTATTGTAGGATTGCAGTTCATAAAGTTTTTACTTTTAGGTACATCGCTAGTTAGAAGCTTTAGTTGAGCTTTGCGTTTTTGGAGTCGAGACATTTTTTCTTACGGATGTGTGGGGGGGATCGTTGTTGCGCGAGCGTTTTGTTTCTTTTTGTGTTCCTGTGTCTTGTTTGAATCCCCCTCTTTGTGTGTGTCCCGTCCCTTGCTTGTAGGGTCTGTGGGGTGGTTTTGTGTTCTTTTTTTTGGTCTTCCATGGGCTTGTTGAATCCCCCTCTTGGTGTGTGTCCCGTCCCGTCCCGTGCCTGTAGGGTTGGGGGGGGGGGGGGGGTATGGTCGTGCCTTGCTATTGTGCGCTCGTCTGTTCTTTTTTTTTGGTGTGTTTAGTTTCGTGTGCAATGTGTTTCGTGCTTTCCCCTCATTTGAGTACTCTTTTATGTGCCTTTTCCTTATTTTGGTGCTTGTTGAGCCTCATTTTTGTGACTCCTTTCTGTATGTGCTCACTCCTGTTTTCTGTGCTCTTGTCGGACTCTTTTTGCGCCTGCGTCTCTCGCGGCCCCTCATCCGCCTCTCTCCCCCTCTTTGTGTGTGTCCCGTCCCTTGCTTGTAGGGTCTGTGGGGTGGTTTTGTGTTCTTTTTTTTGGTCTTCCATGGGCTTGTTGAATCCCCCTCTTGGTGTGTGTCCCGTCCCGTGCCTGTAGGGTGGCGGGGGTATGGTCGTGCCTTGCTATTGTGCGCTCGTCTGTTCTTTTTTTTTTGGTGTGTTTAGTTTCGTGTGCAATGTGTTTTGTGCTTTCCCCTCGTTTGAGTACTCTTTAATGTTTTTTTTCCTTATTTTGGTGCTTGTTGAGCCTCATTTTTGTGACTCCTTTCTGTATGTGCTCACTCCTGTTTTCTGTGCTCTTGTCGGACTCTTTTTGCGCCTGCGTCTCTCGCGGACCCTCATCCGCCTCTCTCGCCCTCTTTTGTCCGCCTTTCTCGGGTCCTCAGCCGACTCTCGCGGACTGTTTGTTGCGCCGGCGCAGTACGTCTTTTTGCAGCTACGGCCCATGGCCGGATGTGCCTGCGTCCATCATCCAGTTTAGCATTCTCGGTTAGTAATATGGATAACGCTTTTCATTTAAACCAAAAAGTTCTATTTTGGTCTCATCCGTCCACAAAACATTCTTCCAGTAGACTTCTGGTTTGTCCACGTGATCTTTAGCAAACTGCAGACGAGCAGCAATGTTTTTTTTGGAGAGCAGTGGCTTTCTCCTTGCAACCCTGCCATGCACACCATTGTTGTTCAGTGTTCTCCTGATGGTGGACTCATGAACATGAACATTAGCCAATGTGAGAGAGGCCTTCAGTTGCTTAGAAGTTACCCTGGGGTCCTTTGTGACCTCGCCGACTATTACACACCTTGCTCTTGGAGTGATCTCTGTTGGTCGACCACTCCTGGGGAGGGTAACAATGGTCTTGAATTTCCTCCATTGGTACACAATCTGTCTGACTGTGGATTGCTGGAGTCCAAACTCTTTAGAGATGGTTTTGTAACCTTTTCCAGCCTGATGAGCATCAACAACTCTTTTTTTGAGGTCCTCAGAAATCTTCTTTGTTCGTGCCATGATACACTTCCACAAACATGTGTTGTGAAGAACAGACTTTGATAGATCCCTGTTCTTTAAATAATACAGGGTGCCCACTCACACCTGATTGTCATCCCATTGATTGAAAACACCTGACTCTAAGTTCACCTTCAAACTAACTGCTAATCCTAGAAGTTCACATATTTTTGCCACTCACAAATATGTAATATTCAATCATTTTCCTTAATAAATAAATGACCAAGTATAATATTTTTGTCTCGTTTGTTTAACTGGTTTCTCTTTATCTATTTTTAGACTTTTAGTGAAAATCTGATGATGTTTTAGGTCATATTTATGCAGAAATATAGAAAATTCTAAAGGGTTCACAAACTTTCAAGCACAACTGTATGTGGTGTACTTTTGAAATATAAGAAAACTAGCCAACCCGCAACGTAGCATACGCCACATAATTATGCATTGATGAGTGAACACTTCCTGAAAGACACATTTGTCCAAATGGGGTGGGTTTGAGGATACGACTATAAGTGAATGCAAAGATGGAACTCTGGAGAGAGGGCGGGGAAGTGGGCCCGAGAGGTTTCGGGTCCTAACTGTCCAAAGACAGGTTGGCACAACCGGTAACGATTCTTCCGCAGGTTCACCTACGGAACCTGTGTTAGGACATTTACATCTTCTAGATAGGCAAGTTCGATCGTCTGACGCCCATTCCGCCCCCGCCATTCTAGTCTGCCGATTTCTTAGTCATCGTTCAGTACGCACTGCCTGCTCATGTGTCCGCCCCCAACTCCTCACCTGAATTGCTTTCGTCTGTGTACAGTCCACATGCAATTGTGAGTCAGGTTGACTGTTCATTTTCCACACACCGCCTCAGTCGCATGCATCTGTGAGCCACGTTCGGACCGGGTGAGGTTTCCCATGTTGAGTCAAATTAAGCCACAGGCTCCACACCTGGTGGTGCCCTTCCATCAATTCCTTTCAGTTTGAGCTTTGCAACCATATTCCCCCTAGAACCCAAAGACTTTGGTTACCCGGTTGGCATGGGAATAACACTGCCGGATCGCCAGTCGGTATTGTGTATGGTCGGAACTACAACGGTATGTGATCTTCTTCGAACCTCCAACTTTTGTTCTTGATTAATGAACACACTCTTGGCAAATGTTTTCACTCTCACGCCATGGTCAGATGTTTAGTGAATTGTTGGTTGGCAGGGCTCTGTAAGTTGGTGGGCATGGCTGTCTTGCGTGCGTCTTGCTTGCCATGGACTTAGTGAATTATATATATAGATGCTAAACATCATCAGTATAACTGTATGTGGGGTGGGGGTGTCCATCTTTTTAGCAGTGGGGTCCTGCTCTCTGCTTCCACTTTAATTCCTTTTGTCATTGGGGCTCACACAAATAAGGCCTATCAGATTAAAAAGAAAATTAGGGTTAGGATACAAAGGTATACACTGTGACATGGTGACAAATGGTCACACTGTAAAGAGTAAGGTCCACACTGCCACATTTGTTAATAGAGACAGAGTTTTAATCTCGGTGCACACTGGAGTTTTCGCATCATTTTCAAAAGGATCCCTGTTCATACTAAAACACTCGAAAACACAGAACATGTCGACCTTCGCCTACACCGGGCAGGTGGGCTTTAGCAGGAAACCCCAAGAAAGGACAGTGTAGTGAAAAATAAAGAGCCCCGTGAAAATCAGACTCCAAAACTATCAGCGCACGCAGGACTCTGCAGAGCAGCATAGACGAAGAAAGAAGGAGCCACAGCAGAGTGGCCCCCCTCGTGTGACACTGATGTGCTGCTTACGGTTGAAAGCGACAGCCTTCAGAAACGGCGAACGTCATCTCGTCATTAAATGAAAACACCGCAAATGTTAAAGCGACACATTAAAAAGGGAAAAGTGTTTAGCTTTGTTCATTCCAGAAATGATTGATTACAAGCAGTCTGCGGCAATTGGGGCGCACCTTGTACCAGACAACATCTGTAAAAGTAACTCAATTTGGGAAACATACTGGTGGCCTGTAGAGGGCGCTCCTGCCATCCAAACCTGGCACCGACAGATGCAGGACACAAGTTCTGCACATGCGCTTTTATTTTTTTTATTTTTCTTCATATAAAACTCCTAACCCCCCGTTTCCCACCTAAAGCACAGGCACAGTACGCACTTTTCTTCTTTCTTTGTCTTCTGTCTCTTTCTCTCTGTCTCTCTATCTACTTCCACTCCTCCGGGAAAGCTTTGCCCCCGATCAGCTGGCTCCTTTTTTAGGGCACCCAGCAGAGCTCCAAGGTGTCCGGTAATCTTCTACTGGCAGCATTTCCGGGTGTGGTGGAAGTGCTGCACCAAAGCTGTTCCTGCAACACATTCCTGCAGCACCCCCTGGTGGTACCCACGGAACCCAACAACCCGGGGGGCCGCCATCTAGGTAATGCCCTGAATATGCTCTCTCCCCTGGTCCTTCCACTATATAGGCGTCCCGGCCGGGCAAGGTTCCCCAACAGTGAGGGCTCGCTCTCCCAAGCCTCCTTAGCTCCTGTTGTCTTCCACTTTCTTAGTTGTCCACACTGCTGGTCACTCCAGGTCCTCAAAGCTACTCGACTGCAGCGACCGCTTCTTTCTGCCCCTGCCCGCCGAGTGTCGGTCACACAATCCTCTTTAGGGGCTCTTCTCCTAGCTGCCTGCCTTCACCCTGCTCTCATTTGCTCACTCACTCGCACCGCACCGACTCTCCACATCTCCAGGCTTCTTCTCCCTTAACCTCCATCCTTCTGTTTCTCCTTTTTTCTCCCCTCCACACTCGCGCTTCTGCTATTTATAATGGGGACGTGGCACAGGTGTGGCAATTAGCAGCTCCTGGCATCAATTACGGAAACACACCTGTGCACTTCAAAGCGGAAACGGCCAAGCCCGCATTGTGCCCGGGTTCCGCTCCCGCTACACTACCATGCCCTCCACCTTAAGTCGCGAGTGCGGCTATTATTTACCGTATATACTCACATATAAGTCAGGTCTTGAATCCTAAAAAATCAATCATAAAATCAGACCCTGACTTATACGCCCGTTCAAAAATATGACACTTATTTTTTTTTTTTTTTACATCTTCTTGCCTCCTCCAATCTCTCACCAGTTTTTCAGACACATCAAATTTTGTTGCAGCAGCGCAGTTACCAATTTCTTTCGCCACCAGCTAAAACCAGCTTCATATTTTCTTCTGATCGTAGATAAGGGATGCTCTTACAATAAAGATGTATGAGGGTGTGAGATACAAAAAACACAAAACAGTGCAAACGTCACTTCGGAATAGATTTTGGTATCACCGTGTGGTCACGTAGGCACAATACATAGAAAAAGAAGGCCGTGTGCTCCATGGTTACCCTCTCAGGTGGGCGCTGGCATATCATAATCTCTTATGACCAATAGCGTGAGTTTTCCACATTCGACTTATACAACCGACATTATAAAATATGGGAAATTATACGGTAAAATCATCCATCCATCCATCCATTTTCCAACCCGCTGAATCCGAACAAAGGGTCACGGGGGTCTGCTGGAGCCAATCCCAGCCAACACAGGGCACAAGGCAGGAACCAATCCCGGGCAGGGTGCCAACCCACCGCAGGACACACACAAACACACCCACACACTAGGGCCAATTTAGAATCGCCAATCCACCTAACCTGCATGTCTTTGGACTGTGGGAGGAAACCCACGCAGACACGGGGAGAACATGCAAACTCCATGCAGGGAGGACCCGGGAAGCAAACCCAGGTCCCCAGGTCTCCCAACTGCGAGGCAGCAGCGCTACCCACTGTGCCACCATGCTGCCCACGGTAAAATCAAGACCTGACTTATTTGCAGGAGAACTTATCCGTGAGTATATACGGTATTTAAAAATTGGCCATCCATTTACACCCGTGGACCCACTATACTACAGGGTTCCTCAGTGCCTGCCTTCCCTTATTTTGTGTTGGTTCCATCTGACCCAGAAGTGCCAATGTTCTGGCATGGGAAATTCGACATAAAGTCCGCCACCCTGCTTTACTTGAAGAGTTGGAGTCAGAAGATGGTGGACTAAGCTTGCTTGAGTGGAGGAAAGGAAGAGAGAGAGAAAGAAAAGGATCCGTTGTCAGAAGGTATTAATGTGAATAAAGGGTGTTATGAACCTGCGAGTGCTGTCTGTGCATTTGTGTCAGAGGTTTGGGGTTCTGGGATGCCAAGCACATGTCTGACCCATACAACAAGGAGGATGTGCAGACTCTAAACCGGGCAGATCCTTGAGACAGCAGTGCTAGCCATCGTACTACCTCGCCATCACTCACTCGTTCCTTTTCTTTTTTATAATAAACACAAGAAGCTGCTTCTCTTTTCAATTTGAATCATTCCCAGTCCGTTTTTCAGAATGTGCAGCAGTCACCCTGTTCATAAATCGTAACAGAAGCTTTGAAATGCGCCATCACCGCCGCCGCCAACACAAGGGCGCTTTCTCTTACCACGCTGCACCTCTCAGCACTAAAATGTCCCCATCTTGAAGGGCTGCAAGTAATTAAAGTAAATTGAAGGTGAAATTTAAAACTCCGAGGCAATCAGGGGCCACCCCTCACCCCAGCCCGCCTTGTCCCTTGTTATGAATGAATGCTTCTCGTTCTTTATGATCTGACAAGAAACACCAGGCTGCAGGTCTCAGGAAATGCCCTCAATGGCCAGGGCGGCACGACGACGTCTCCACGTTTATTTAAAGCTGGATGCAATTGACTTGAATACAGGTTTTACTGATTGAGGAACAGGTCGGGGGGGGGGGGTCAGTCTAGGGTAATGCAATTTTATTTGAAAGGCAAAAAAAAAAAAAGAAGAGAAATGAGGCCAGAGATTGAAAAATCACACGTTATAATGGCAAACAGAGGCGGCTAACAGGGGCCAGGTAAAACCTGTCCCGGGAATCCGCATCCAAAAAATGACAGCCCAGAGCTGGATCTCATCAATAAGGACGCGCCACGTAGCTCTCTCTTCCTTAAAATGACCTTTTCGGTGGTCAGGAATGGTTTGGAAAGTAAAGTCAAATGTAAAACGCATACATCTCGTAGATAAGGTGCTGCGGTGTGAGGCCTGACAGCCAAAGCTGCTGGAGGTGTTTTTGCTCCCCTGACAAAATAAAAAAGTCACAAGCGAGGTGCATTCTCAGTGTCTCCCATTCGCATGCAGGAATGCTAAATGAAAATATTTATAAAGCAGTCCAATGATGTAGCAGGCTTCAAAGGGAGATCAAAACGCTCGCTGAAAAGTGGAATCAGCGGGCAGCCTATCTGCGGTGTGTGAGGGCTCCTTTGAAAGTGCACCTTGTTTAAAGGCGGCTTTTGTTAATACCATCTGCATGGCTGCAAAACCCTCTCCTCCTGATGTGCTTCCATCACCCTCAGATGGGTGACTGCCAGTACAAAGGATGGCATGGCGGCGTCACTCCACAAGCTGAGATCTGGCCTCTCGGACCCACTTAATAGTCTAAATGCCAGCTCTGGCCTCTCAGGACCACTTAATGGTCCAGATGCCAGCTCTGGAATCGCAGGCCTACTTAGTGGTCCGAATGCCAGCTCTGGCCTCTCAGGCCCACTTAATGGTCCAAATGCCAGCTCTGGAATCTCAGGCCTACTTAGTGGTCCGAATATCAGCTCTGGCCTCTCAGGACCACTTAATGGTCCAAATGCCAGCTCTGGACTCTTGGGCCCACTTAATGGTCCAAATGCCAGCTCTGGCCTCTCAGGACCACTTAATGCCAGCTCTGGCCTCTCAGGACCACTTAATGGTCCAAATGCCAGCTCTGGACTCTTGGGCCCACTTAATGGTTCAAATGCCAGCTCTGGAATCTCAGGCCTACTTAGTGGTCTAGATGCCAGCTCTGGCCTCTCGGGCCCACGTAAGAGTCCAAATGCCAGCTCTGGCATCTCGGGCCCACTTAATGGTCCAAATGCCAGCTTTGGACTCTTGGGTCCACTTAATGGGTCAAATGCCAGCTCTGGAATCTCAGGCCCACTTAATGGTCCGATTCCCAGCTCTGGACTCTCAGGCCCACTTAATGGCCCAGATGCCAGCTCTGGCCTCTCAGGCCCACTTAATGGTCCGATTCCCAGCTCTGGCCTCTCAGGACCACTTAATGGTCCAAATGCCAGCTCTGGAATCTCAGGCCTACTTAGTGGTCCGAATATCAGCTCTGGCCTCTCAGGACCACTTAATGGTCCAAATGCCAGCTCTGGACTCTTGGGCCCACTTAATGGTTCAAATACCAGCTCTGGAATCTCAGGCCTACTTAGTGGTCCAGATGCCAGCTCTGGCCTCTCGAGCCCACGTAAGAGTCCAAATGCCAGCTCTGGCATCTCGGGCCCACTTAATGGTCCAAATGCCAGCTTTGGACTCTTGGGTCCACTTAATGGGTCAAATGCCAGCTCTGGAATCTCAGGCCCACTTAATGGTCCGATTCCCAGCTCTGGCCTCTCAGGCCCACTTAATGGTCCGATTCCCAGCTCTGGCCTCTCAGGACCACTTAATGCCAGCTCTGGCCTCTCAGGACCACTTAATGGTCCAGATGCCAGCTCTGGCCTCTCAGGACCACTTAATGCCAGCTCTGGCCTCTCAGGACCACTTAATGGTCCAGATGCCAGCTCTGGCCTCTCAGGACCACTTAATGCCAGCTCTGGCCTCTCAGGACCACTTAATGGTCCAAATGCAGGCTGAATCAAATGCCTTTTCTTATTTTTAAGGGTTCTGGAGTGGCACAGGGAGTTGAGGTCACTCATTTCCAGGCTGGTGTGCCTTCTGTGTGAAGTCTGTAAGTTCTCTCTGTTGTAAATGACCTCAGTAAATGACCTTTGTGTGTATGTCTGCATGACTGTGCCCGGTGACAGGCTGCTACTCAATACTTGGCACGGGGTTAAACAATGAATGGCACTACTAAAGAGTGGCACATGGGGAAACGCCAAATGAATTTCAGGTTGGTGTGCCTTAGGGACACGAATGGAAAAATCATTGAAAGTGATAAGGAAATAGCAAAGGAACTGAACAAATATGTCACCAAAGCATCTACAGAGGAAGAAACAAGCGAAATGCCACATGCAGAAGGAAGAACAAACTCTGAGTTCAGAGATTTTAAAATAGAAGAGTCAAACGTGCTTCAAACTCTCAATACTTTGAAGACAAATAAAACCTCTGGGCATGACAGGATCTTACCAATTATGCTGAAAGAGATGAAAGATGTCACCTCTAAATCCTTATCCTAAATCCAAAAAGGGGGACAAAATGGATCCTAGTAATTAAATACTTACATGACTTTGCGCCTGCTTAAAAAATATTAGATATTCAGTGCAATTCAGTATTCAGAGTTAACGCTGGCAGTGCAGTGTGTCCGTCCGGTTGGTAGTCTTGGTCATTTTGTACACGATTCGTGATATGCTATCTGTTTGATAACAGAGACACAGCCACCTTACTCATTTTAATTTTTTTGTCTAGATTGTTCTATTTAACTTTTTTCACCATTATATGAAGAAGGTGGGGCAGTGGTAGTGCTGCTGCTTGCAGTAAGGAAACCAGGGTTTGTGTCTGGGGTCTTCGTTGCGCGAGGTGTGCATGTTCTCCCCATGTCTGTGGGGGTTTCCTCTGGATGCCCCAATTTCCTCCCACTGTCCAAAGGCATGCAGGTTAGGTGAATAAATAACTCTAAATTGGCCTTAGTGTGTGTTTGGTGGGTGTGTGTGTGTGCGTGTTTGCCATGTTGTAAATAGTGAGTTTAGTATTAGTGTGTACAGGAGTGTGTCCAACCACAGACCAGCATCCTTGCACCTCTTGCCACCCTGTAGTGAAAAAACAGACTTAGAAATGGGGTGGATGGCTGTGTTATAGGGTGGCACAATGCCCTGAACTTTGTTGGTCAGTTGTTGTGTTGCATGTTCTCTCCGTGCATTTCCTGCCACATGTCCAGAACCACAATGGACTTGGGTAACGTATAAGCCGGCCCAAAATGGACGTGAAAGTAAGAGGGTGGTCAGTTCTCACCTTGACTTCCAACGCTGAGAAGATGAGTTTATACAAGGCAATGGATGGCATCGTCATACCAGTGTACTTGATGGCACACGCTGCACCAGATCGTTTTGGCACCCAAAATCCTTTTTTCATACTTAGGATGACGAAGCAAACAAATGGAACGCAACATAAACACCGACGGTGCCAAAAAGCCAGCACCACATCTGGAACCAATAAGTCAATGTTTGGTTTAATTTTTCAAAAAAAAAAAAACACACCCTGAAGTAGAAACGCAGCCCTTGTGATCAATGAGCTCATGATGACAGATTCAAGTGCGGCACCCGGCTTGAGGTGCAGTTCTCTCAATTCCATTTCTAGCTCTAATATTCAGTTTTACCTTGTGGCCGCTCTATAAATATGGTAGTGGTATGCAGGGGAAAGGGGGAGGAGGTGGTCCGACAAAAAAAAAAAAAAACACTACGATAAATGGAAAACTGTGTCACCCGACTACAAAGTCTTCTTTGTGCAATAATATAATATCCATATTAAAAACAATCTGTTAAAGCCATATTGTCGGAGTGGCAGCTCGGCTCTTCAGGCTGCAGATCTGTGAACAGATGCTTTAAATTAGCCAACACTACGACTCCTACCAGCCATTCGTTTTTTGGGCCGAGCTGCTCTTGTGTACTTTGAGCCGAGGCTCATTCATCATACGGATGAGGAGGAGGAGAAGAAGAAGAAGAAGACGGGCATTCCTTCAGCTCCTTGCATTATGGGTGCATTCCAGATAAAGTCACCTGGACGTGTGGACAGACGGATAAGCGCTAATCGATCTAAGAGGCGCTGGACACGAGCTGAAGAGAGACAGCAGCTGCAGTCAAAAAACAGCCTGCGGGTGAAAAAGGCACAATAAAAAGTGCAGTCATACAAAAAAAAAAATACAAACTTTAAAGGCAATATCACCATCTCTTTAAAAACAAAAATTCGGATGTGAGCGTCA
Organism: Erpetoichthys calabaricus; assembly: GCF_900747795.2. NCBI lineage: Eukaryota > Metazoa > Chordata > Cladistia > Polypteriformes > Polypteridae > Erpetoichthys > Erpetoichthys calabaricus. The sequence goes on along the minus strand of NC_041404.2, from coordinate 147,745,033 downwards.
GTAGGCATTGCTCCCTAAGAACCAAGTTACCCGAACAATTCCAGAATATTTCAGTAATTAATTACCACTCTTCTTCTTCTTTCGGCTGCTCCCGTTAGGGGTTGCCACAGAGGATCATCTTCTTCCATATCTTTCTGTCCTCTGCATCTTGTTCTGTTACACCCATCACCTGCATGCCCTCTCTCACCACATCCATAAACCTTTGCTTAGGCCTGGCAGCTCTATCCTTAGCATCCTTCTCCCAATATACTCAGCATCTCTCCTCTGCACATGTCCAAACCAACACAATCTCGCCTCTCTGACTTTGTCTCCCAACCATCTAACTTGAGCTGACCCTCTGATGTCCTCATTTCTAATCCTGTCCATCCTCGTCACACTCAACGCCAATCTTAGCATCTTTAACTCTGCCACCTGCTTTCTGGTCAGTGCCACCGTCTCCCACCCATATAACATAGCTGGTCTCACTACCGTCCTGTAGACCTTCCCTTTCACTCTTGCTGATACCCGTCTGTCACAAATCACTCCTGACACTCTTCTTCACCCATTCCACCCTGCCTGCACTCTCTTCTTCACCTCTCTTCCACAATCCCCGTTACTCCATACCGTTGATCCCAAGTATTTAAACTCATCCACCTTCGCCAACTCTACTCCCTTCATCCTCACCATTCCACTGACCTCCCTCACATTTACACACATGTATTCTGCTTGTTCCTAATGACCTTCATTCCTCTCCTCTCTAGAGCATATCTCCACCTCTCCTGGGTCTCCTCAACCTCCTCCCTACTCTCGCTACAGATCACAATGTCATCAGCAAACATCATAGTCCACAGCGACTCCTGTCTAATCTCGTCTGTCAGCCTGTCCATCACCATTGCAAATAAGAAAGGGCTCAGAGCCGATCCCTGATGTAATCCCACCTCTGTCACTCCTACCACAGACCTCACCACAGTCACACTTCATATCCTGTACCACTCTTACGTACTTCTCTGCCACTCCCGACTTCCTCATACAATACCACAGCTCCTCTCAGTCACCCTGTCATTTGCTTTCTCCAGGTCCACAAAGACGCAATGCAACTCCTTCTGGCCTTCTCTAAACTTCTCCATCAACATCCTCAGAGCAAACATCGCATCTGTGGTGCTCTTTCTTGGCATGAAACCACACTGCTGCTCACTAATCGTCACCTCACTTCTTAACTGAGCTTCCACTACTCTTTCCCATAACTTCATGCTGTAGCTCATCAATTGTATCCCCCTGTAGTTACTACAGTCCTGCACATCCCCCTTATTCTTAAATATCGACACCAGTACACTTCTTCTCCACTCCTCAGGCATCCTCTCACTGATTTTTCTGGTCATAAAATAGGTCATTACGACAGCAACTGATGAGAGGAATTCATCATTAATTGCAGAATTGCGGTATTTGAGAGTTCCTCTATAGCAGGGGTTCTTAACCTGAGGTCCGTGGAGCCCCTTTCAGGGGATCTATGAGGGTCAGATAAAAATGAACATTTATATTCACTACACAGCCCAGTACTGTTGATTTAGAGTAGATATAATGGTAGTAGAAAACGTCGTAGTAGTAGTAGATCGGTTTTAATTTGCACTAGAGGATTGTATTTCATAATTATAATGAGTGGCCATCACTATTTGCATAAAAATATTCACATTTTATTGATAAACAGCTTAAAATGAAAACCCACACAAAAATATTTTTTTCAGCTTTATCTTTTTGATACAACTTATAACATCTAAGTCAAAGATCTAACAGCAGCAGTGCAGACCAGGTGGGCTGCCATGTGCCTTTTACTAAGGAGTGGCTTCCGTCTGGCCACTCTACCATACAGGCCTGATTGGTGGATTGCTGCAGAGATGGTTGTGCTTCTGGAAGGTTCTCCTCTCTCCACAGAGGACCATCGGGTTCTTGGTCACCTCCCTGACTAAGGCCCTTCTCCCCCGATCGCTCAGTTTAGATGGCTGGCCAGCTCTAGGAAGAGTCCTGGTGGTTTCGAACTTCTTCCACTTACGGATGATGGAGGCCACTATGTTCATTGGGACCTTCAAAGCAGCAGAAATTTTTCTGTAACCTTCCCCAGATTTGTGCCTCGAGACAATCCTGTCTCGGAGGTCTACAGACAATTCCTTTGACTTCATGCTTGGTTTGTGCTCTGACATGAACTGTCAACTGTGGGACCTTCTATAGACAGGTGTGTGCCTTTCCAAATCATGTCCAGTCCACTGAATTTACCACAGGTGGACTGCAATGAAGCTGCAGAAACATCTCAAGGATGATCAGAGGAAACAGGAGGCACCTGAGCTCAATTTCGAGCTTCATGGCAAAGGCTGTGAATACTTATGTACATGTGCTTTCTCAAGTTTTTTATTTTTAATAAATCTGTAAAAACCTCAAGTAAACTTTCTTCACGTTGTCATTATGGGGTGTTGTGTGTAGAATTCTGAGGAAAAAAAATGAATTTAATCCATTTTGGAATAAGGCTGTGACATAACAAAATTTGGAAAAAGTGATGCGCTGTGAATACTTTCTGGATGCGCTGTATGTAAGCGTGATCTTTCGGATTCATATAGAAATCCAAGAAAACTTCTTTGTCCGTGTTTTTCAGATAAATTTCATGTAAAGTGCAATACTTTTGGACGTATGGATTTGCATCCATTATTGCCAGTAGAATTTCTAATACGAATGATCGTTTAACTCTTTCGATTCTATGTTGCATCGCTTCTCTGTGATCATAAATATAAACCTGACCGAATTGTGGTTTCTTTGAAATTAAACTTATCGTGGCTTTAATTGTTGCGGGATAACAGATTCTCATAGAGTATGGTCAAGAATCGTGTAAATCTACGTTTTGAGCATTGATTGATGCGAACGAGAACAGATTATTGTAGAGTCGGATATTTTGCCTGTAGTGTTTGTGGATTTCACTTTCACCAAATAACAAATCTTTTAAATCTCACGGATATGCCTCTTCACTGTGAAGAAACACTACTTTTCCCTGATGGCAACACGAATTAGACGATCTACAAGTCTCCGACTTAAACTTTAAAGCCGAACAATATCTACATACTTTTGTCATATCACCTATGTCCATATATTCGATCTCTTTACGCTGTTCCGTTATTTCACCAAGTAGTAATTTCCATTTGTTAGCGCTGTTGCGATCTTTACTATCATTTTTTGGAGACTTTCGAATTTTAGTACTCGAACCTGCTGTGTGTATCACGCCAACGCTTTTGAACCTCTTTATGACGCTCTACTTTGTCTTCTACTCTTTGTCTTTTCTTCTTCTACTGTTTGTCTTTAATTTCCGCCCCCGCTTGGACCTGCTGGTTTTCAATTCATCTCATGGCACAAAGTCTCGTCTCACGGGACTTAAAATCATCACTCTGAAAAAGTCTCATCTCGTCCCAAGATATTTTTATATAATAGAGAGATTACGGCAGTACGCAAAGACAACTGTTGCCGAACTTCCATGACATTTCTTTCTGGAAAAAAAAATGTTTCTTCTGGCCAACGAAAGAAGTCCACGAGACACCTAAGTGGTGTTTACGGACACGTTTAGTTCATTTAAAAGTTTACAGTGTGAAACACAGCTGAACTAACTGGAAATTAACAACAAAGTAACAAATCATCTCCTGATTCGGAATAAAGCAAACACAGCAGGAGTGTGTAAATGCTTTTACAGTGCAAAAATGAGTGTATCTATATTTATTTACTATAACAGAGTGAAGAAAAAATAGCAAAAATTGTTGGCATTCCTGGCATCAAGTGGCCACAGACCTTGATTTTCATGGACAGGATATCAGAGTGTGTCCCTCTGCTGAATATTGGGGTCATGTAAATGAAAAGCTGAGCTGGGTATGCAATACTAGGCAGACCCGAAATGCAACATGTCACGGTGTGACCATAAAGTGGCTAAAAATGATGGGTCACATGGTAAGGACATTGACCAAAAGGACACAACCAGCACAAACCGGGAGCACGAAGTGGGTGGGCCTGGCACATTGTCTAAGAGATGCGAGTGTCGCACACTGGATATGATTTGGGTCTTAGCGTTATCCAATCACCACCATGGGAGGGTCTGGTTTACATCAAGCTAAGCTCCTCGTGTACATCTTACTGTCAATTAGAGTCGGCTGATGCCTGATAAAAATTTACAACTTAAGCCAACAGTCTCAAAGAGAACCGCTAATGGGAGAGCTCAATACGGCCTGTAACAGGGGCATAAGTCGGCACATTCACTGGAATTTACACCGGGTGGCAAAGGTGAGAGCCTCACAAATTCAACACAACCACTTTTAAATAAAGCTGTTCACCTATAGTGGCCAACAGCATCAACATATAGTTAATATCAAGCCAACCCAATTTAGAGTCATTGCGAGACCAGAGCCGATCTCTGAAGTATTGTTTGCAAAATAGAAACTCAAAGGTACACAAGTACATAAAAGGCAAGTTTATAGTTGCAAAAAATAACTTAAAACACACAACAGGCAGCCTGACAAATTATTTAAAAATGTGATGATGGGAGTTGGCATAAAGCACAATAACAAATTTAGGAATAAAGACATTATAAGTGCCATACGAGATGGATGGGCATCTCGACCTGGAAAGGGGAAAGTTCCTTGCCTAGAAGGGAAGCCCCAGGCGGATGGACAGGCGTCCCACCAGGATGTATTTACAACACCTTTCCTGGCCGGGATAAATTGAAGGACTGTCTCTAGGGACCGTTTATTCCCCCAGAACACTAGATGGCAGCAGCAGCCCTGGATATCGATACCAGTTCAGACAACAGCAGGGAATGCCGGGAATTGTAGTCTGGTAGCGCAGCCTTGCTGGGGTATTGTGGGTACTGCAGAAGGGCGCTGCAGGGACTTCCACATGACCCGGAAGTGCTTCCAACGGGTGAAGCCCTGGCATTGGACATTCTCCCTGATTCTCAATAAAAAGGACCGCACTGCCTTGTCCAGGTGAGTCGGAGCTGGGAGTGGAGATGGGCAACCTTCGCCTTGGAGGAGTAGCAGTGCGGAGAGACGGAGGAAAAGAGAGAGAAAAGGAAGAAGAATAGGAAGAAGAAGAAGGAGAAGGAGAGACAGCTTGTATAATTATAACCCGGGGCTGTTTTGTGTTTTCATGTTTGGGGCTCTGTGGCACCCCCTAGCCTTCACAACATCTAGTTTAAATACAGATGGTTACTCTGACTGAATTGGCCACAATTACCTTTTCATGAACCTGTGATCTTAAAACTGGAAAAGATGAACCTCTTGGAGGTAGCAAAGAATAAACACAATCATATGTACAGGACCAATACACACACAAATACACAAAGAACTTATCGACCATCAGAGCAGAAGGTCATTCAAGACCCCTTAGGTCGTAATATAAGCAGGGTTTGATGTTCCCCGGACCACTAGGGGGTGATGTGCTGAGGACTCATAAGTGTAGTGACGCACGTTTCGTTTCACATAACCGATTCGATTCTTTCCAACTACCTGTTTAAGTGAGTTGATTCTTTTGATTCATTTATGGTGGGCTTCACCATGCCGAGTTTCCATCCCAGCACTGTAGTACGGGACTCCTTTACTAGGGTTTTAAATTGAAGGGGTCCTTCTGTTAGGTGTTTTACAGGAGTGTCTTGGGTTGACAACCCGGGTCCAGAGTTTACACAAAGCATCATTCACTGGAAGGTTAGCTAGTTGGGGGTCCGCGTTACTAGAGCACCAGTAATTGTCTTAATTTCCCCTGGGTCATTTAAATTCTCAGTTACCTTTTGTATTCTGTCAGTTTGGACTCGTGTCTGGCTGGCAGCTTTTTTGTCTGTTTTACCCAACGCATTTGCCCCTCATCAGTCTCTTATCAGGACTTACCTTAAAATGAAAGTCGTGTATCAATGTATCTTATGTAATGGGAATAGCCCTACATGCTAAAAAGCAATAAGTGTCCTCAGTGACGGTGAAGCTACACACGTCCAATGTCACCCTTTTCTAAATTACACATTTTAAACAGCTTGACACAAACTTCCATAAAGAATATAAATCCCCATTACACTCAAAGTAACACAAGTGTGGGGAGAAGCAAGCCAATGGACAATCATAAAAATCACAAGGAGTCAGTCAATCGGTGACGTTTCACTCACCCAGCAGATGAATCAAGTGACACGCTGCCAAGAGAGGAGCCCATTTTTCGGGTATCCCAGACTTTCACCTCTCTCTCACGCATCTGTAAAAGGCAAAGTTTGCTGTATTGCTGTTGTCTCACATCACAAAGCACCTCAGTTTGCAGACCTGCACGGCGGTGAACTGCTGGAAGCTGCGACGTGTGGCTCACAAGTGGTCTCCTTACAGCGCAAGCTAATAGGAGAACTCCTTGTCCCACTCACACAGATACCACTTCTGAACACTGCGAGCAGCGTGGCACCCCCAGGTGACGTCTCTCACAGACCCCTCCACCACATCATCACCCCCGTCCACAGAGCAAATCCTGCTCTCGTCACCACACGTATTTATGTCTGCTTATTTAATTATTTCTTCATTTATTTCATTATTTCAGTGACTCAGCATGCAACCTGAAATGAAAACTGTCACTTTCACTCGTCAAACCGGAGAGGGTGGGCTCAAGCAAGTGCAGTTCTTTGATTGGTGTGTTAATAGGGTTAATAGCTGACAAGGCCGCTTTGCTCTAACGGCAGGTTATTCATACAGGCGTCTGTCATAAGACAGGGTGCAGTAAGCTGACCCAGGACAATTTCCAGTTTCTTTAGGAACGCATCTATTCGACACAGGAAAGATGGCCTTTCCTTCTTTAGGGTTTATCTGACAAGTAAAGAAAAAAAAAATAAGAACAGATGGCCCATTAGCGTAATAACATAAAATGCTTAAGTAAATGATATTATGTTTTTTGTTATAAATAAGGGGAACGGGGAGGAAGAAGAAATTATAAAAAGCCAATCGAAAAAAATGTAACTTTGCCCTTCTGCCTTGCAACGTAGAATCCAGGTACTAATCTGTGACGGAATTAAAATCTAATTGATTGAACTTGTCCCGTCTTCCTTGGGTGGTTTTCTTCCACATTGGTAAGATGTATGGATGTATGCGCTTTGCTTTTACTTGGGACTCCTACATTGCAAAAAATGAAATCTCAGCAAGAGAAAAGTATTTATATTACAGCATTAAATCTTGTTTTTCCGTATTGTAAGAGTTATTGACTTTATTTGTACAGGCAGTCCCCGGGTTACGAACGAGATAGGGACTGTAGGCTTGTTCTTAAGTGGAATTTGTATGTAAGTCGGAGCAGGTACATTATTTTAATAAATGTTATTGTTGACCGACTGTGACCAAGTACTCTGCCAATGAATGATAGAGTTTCACCTCTCTGACCTTTTTATTATTTCTACTTTATTTTCAATGCTGATGGTTCTTCTCTTCTTTACTGTATCACCAGCACTTGCATCAGATTTGTGTTTCAGAGACATTCTTGAAGGGCGAAGACAAAAGGTTAAGATGAGCTCTTCTGCACAGCACTGTACACGCTATCACGGCAGGCAGGCACGTCTGGTGTACTGACGAGAGACAACTTCCTGCTATGTACGTAACAGTACCAGCAGGCTTGCTATTGAGAATAAATGGGGGCGGCGGGGGACGGTTCACCACCCGCCCACCACACAGTCACCTCCACTTGCATACAGTATGCTGCCAGCAGCGTCTGCCCACAGAGAGTGAACAGGGTGCGGCCAAAGGCGGGTAGTGAATTGCCCACCACCGCACCCATTCAACAGGCAGCCACCCGAGGCACACTACGATGCTGCCCCCCGCCGCCCCGTTCAACCTCAATGGCCTCCGTTCAGCCACAACCAGGTCACCGCTTGCAGCATCACCAGCCGCCCACCGAGAATGAATGGGGCAGCCATTCCAGGAACACTGCATGGCTGTGTGGTGGGCGGACAGTGAAACACTCCCCTCTGCCCCATCCAGCATCCGTCCAGTCAGTAGCAGTAGCTGCGGCCCCGCTGACTATGGACCCCGGGTCACTGCTTGCCACCCACTGAGAATGACCACCCCATTCATCAACCAGAGCCACCCAAGGGACACTACACTGCCCGAGCAGCAATATTGGCCCCCTCCAGCCTATGTCCAGCCACCACTTGCAGCGTCCCCAGGCCGAAGATGACGGAGCGGCAGTTACTGAGGAGTCTGCATCGCGTCCCCCAGACAGATAAAGGAGCAGCTGCGGCCCCGTTCGTAAGTCGGATGTCCGTAACTCGGGGACTACCTGTAATACGATTTTTTAAGCTTACTTTAAGAAATCTTGTCAAATAAATTTTGTTTACCCCACGGCAGATATTTTTGCTAAATAAATTCAAAACATATCCCGTGTAAAGTCTTTGTGTTTAGTTTTTGTATATGCATTTTTTTTTTTTTTTTTTTGCAGTGTGTGGCTCATGCGCATGCGGTGAAAAAGTTACCCAGAATTCCTGTGCTGAACGGCTACTTTAATTGAAGAAACTCCAAATTCATCATCGGGAGTTTGCATCTGAAGTGTCAGCTGTGAGGGCAGCATGTGATGGCCGAAGGTCTAAGTCCGCTCTAATGATGATTCACCAATCAAAAAACGGTAAACTCCAGGACACGCCCTCTCAGCTTTGACAAGTGAAAGTGACAGTTTGAACATCAAGGGCTTATTTCATGCTGTGTGTGTCACTGAAATGAATAAATGAAGACATATAGTAGTAGTTAGAAAGAAATAAGAAACAAAATATCTATTTCATGACACATTCAATTATTCATATATTCCACATTGTTCATTTTTACTTATTTAGTTTAGTCTAGTTTATTCCTCCATGCAAAGCTCCTTTGCCTTTTTGCCCAAATCTCTGACTAGAACTGAATGTTGTCAGTAGTGGTGACAGTGTGACACCAAAGGACACCCCAAAGTGAGTGGGAAGGCTGCACTAAAAGCTCGATTCCTTGCTGCTAGAAAGAAAACTCAAAGATGCTCTTACCTGATTGAACCCAGTGGACAGGATGTTGTCTGAATCTCCAATCCAGACCACCCTTGAGTCCTTGTTGTTCTGGTGGCTCTGGGCATTCTGAAAGAAGACCAAAAGGCAGTTGGGCACCATAACATAACACGGACATGACATGTAATAACATAACATTTTCAAATCTGCTTAATTCAAGTATGGGCCTCAGAAGCCTTGGGTGCAATGCTCCTGTAACTCTGGGTGGAGTGCCAGTCCATTGCTGGGCCCATTCATGCACATACTCGTAGGGGAAGCCATTTTAGAATCTCCATATCGCCACACCAGTGAAGTATATTTACATCACACATTCGATTTGTGACATTTATTGATTATTTGTATGCTTGCATTATATTAATCATTTATGCAGTTGTCTGCCCTGACTCCTTTGTATTGAGCCAAAGGAGTTAGGGGCCACCTGATCCTGAATCCCAGGTACTGAACCCGTGAAATATTTAAATTCCTGCTTGTATTCTTGATCTTTTTTCATATTTGTTGTGGACTTGAGAGTCCCAAAACACAGAAGTCCCAATAAGTTCCAAAAGCTCCATCAAAACCAGGCTAGCAATAAGGGCAAGCACTGAATTTTTTTAAAATATAAAGGTTTACTTTCACAAAATGCTCTTCAATAACACTGAAGCTCCATGGAGCAGAAGGAGCAAAGAAATTCCCCGAAAAGACACTAAATTGACCCTTGTGTGTGTTTGGTGTTGTGTTCACCCTTTGATGGACTGATGCCTAGTTCAGGGTTTGTTCCTACCTTGTGCCCTGTGCTAGCTGGGATAGGCTCTCTCAGCTCCCCGCAAGCCTAGTCTGGATTAAGCAGGTTAGAAAAATGACATGACATGACAATGGCAACCCAGTCCCAGTACCGTAATCAATTAATATAGTCAAACATAGAGCATGAAGGTTAAAAATCCAAAACATAACAAAGGCAGAAGCACAGCAAAGATATGATAACTCGCCGACTCACAATGAATTGCCGGGAACTGTAGAAGACCCTCCAGATTTATAGAGAGGAGGGAAGTTCCTACCCAAGGACAGCAGTACCCAAGGATTCTCTGATTAGACACAGTACTGAAGGAGTCCAGTCTTTGTCTCAGGTCACTGGATAGCATCCATGTCTCATAAACAGGGGGCACCAGGACTCTAAAGACATTGGACCATCGTCCTTTTGTAAAGATATCAGGAGCGCCACACACCCCTTTCCAGCGACCTCATGACCCCCCATGCTCTCCCAATTCATCTACTGACTTCATAGGATGAGTCACCAGAGACATTAATGTCACTTCTGAGATAAGTAAACCTCTCGACGAGGACAACACTCTCTCCTTGGGTGCCACTGGTTTGACTTTGTGTTGCTCACGGAGTCCCGAATGAGGCACATTACCTGCATTGTGGGGAGCGTCAGTAACGGCACTACAACCATGTGGCGCGATTACCCGAGGGTGATACAGCTTGTAGAATCCTCAGTGTTGAGGACCCGAGTGGCTGGACCAGGCCAAGGGGACCCCATGTAACACCTGGCTACGGCAGATACAGGTGCTGGTCATAAAATTAGAATATCATGACAAAGTTGATTTATTTCAGTAATTCCATTCAAAAAGTGAAACTTGTATATTAGATTCATTCATTACACACAGACTGATGTATTTCAAATGTTTATTTCTTTAAATGTTGATAATTATAACTGACAACTAATGAAAGTCCCAAATTCAGTATCTCGGAAAATTAGAATATTGTGAAAAGGTTCAATATTGAAGACACCTGGTGCCACACTCTAATCAGCTAATTAACTCAAAAGCCTTTAAATGGTCTCTCAGTCGAGTTCTGTAGGCTACACAATCATGGGGAAGACTGCTGACTTGACAGGTGTCCAAAAGACGACCATTGACACCTTGTACAAGGAGGGCAAGACACAAAAGGTCATTGCTAAAGAGGCTGGCTGTTCACAGAGCTCTGTGTCCAAGCACATTAATAGAGAGGCGAAGGGAACGACAAGATGTGGTAGAAAAAAGTGGACAAGCAACAGGGATAACCGCACCCTGGAGAGGATTGTGAAACAAAACCCATTGAAAAATGTGGGGGAGATTCACAAAGAGTGGACTGCAGCTGGAGTCAGTGCTTCAAGAACCACCACACACAGACGTATGCAAGACATGGGTTTCAGCTGTCGCATTCCTTGTGTCAAGCCACTCTTGAACAAGAGACAGCGTCAGAAGCGTCTCGCCTTTGGACTGCTGCTGAGTGGTCCAAAGTTATGTTCTCTGATGAAAGTAAATTTTGCATTTCCTTTGGAAATCAAGGTCCCAGAGTCTGGAGGAAGAGAGGAGAGGCACAGAATCCACGTTGCGTGAGGTCCAGTGTAAAGTTTCCACAGTCAGTGATGGTTTGGGGTGCCATATCATCTGCTGGTGTTGGTCCATTGTGTTTTCTGAGGTCCAAGGTCAACGCAGCCGTCTACCAGGAAGTTTTAGAGCACTTCATGCTTCCTGCTGCTGACGAACTTTATGGAGATGCAGATTTCATTTTCCAACAGGACCTGGCACCTGCACACAGTGCCAAAGCTACCAGTACCTGGTTTAAGGACCATGGTATCCCTGTTCTTGATTGGCCAGCAAACTCGCCTGACCTTAACCCCATAGAAAATCTATGGGGTACTGTGAAGAGGAAGATGCAATACGCCAGACCCAACAATTCAGAAGAGCTGAAGGCCACTATCAGAGCAACATGGGCTCTCATAACACCTGAGCAGTGCCACAGACTGATCGACTCCATGCCACGCCGCATTGCTGCAGTAATCCAGGCCAAAGGAGCCCCAACTAAATATTGAGTGCTGTACATGCTCATACTTTTCATGTTCATACCTTTCAGTTGGCCAACATTTCTAAAAATCCTTTTTTTGCATTGGTCTTAATTGATATTCTAATTTTCCGAGATACTGAATTTGGGACTTTCATTAGTTGTCAGTTATAATCATCAACATTAAAAGAAATAAACATTTGAAATACATCAGTCTGTGTAATGAATGAATCTAATATACAAGTTTCACTTTTTGAATGGAATTACTGAAATAGATCAACTTTGTCATGATATTCTAATTTTATGACCAGCACCTGTAGATGGTCATTTTCAGAGGGTGGGACTGGACCGTGTGTCTGCCCGGGGGGTTGCCAAGCGGGATCCCGAGCTGTTTCTTCATGTGTTGTATCAGTGCATGCCCCCTAACCTGGCCTGAAGTTCCTGGCAGTGACTGGCAGGTGGCCCCACACACAAAACGCATTAAACATAGCAAAAGCAACTTACATACATAGAAAAAAACCAAAGATGCAGAATGATGCACATAATTACATCTCTCAATTATATAAAAATATCTTGGGGTGAGACAAGACTTTTTCAGAGAGATAATTTCACGTCCCGCAAGACAAGACTTTGTGCCAAGAGAGGAATTGAAATCCTAACAGGTCCAAGCAGGGGCGGAAATAAGAGACAAACAGCAGAAGTAGAAAAGACAAAGAGTAGAAGACAAACAGAGAACGTCGTAAAGAGGTTCAAAAACGTTGGCGCGATACACATGAGGAGAAGGTTAGAGATTATGAAAGTATCACCGAGAATTAAAAGATTTGTTATTTGGTGAAAGTGAAATCCACATACGCGAGTGGCAGAGACGCGAAGTGGCTGGCGCACCCAAGGTCCACTCACTACTTATTCATGTGAATGCTATTGTTAGACACAGTTCCTACGCTCTCAGCTCCAAGCAGGGAAGGAAATAAAAGATAAAGAGTAGAAAAAGTAGAACGTCGTAAAGAGGTTCAAAAACGTCGGTGTGATACGCATGCAGAGCAGGTCAGAGATTATGAAAGTACTAAAATTCGAAAGTCTCAAAAAACTGATAGTAAAGATCGCATTAGCGCAAACGAATGGAAATTATTACTCGGTGAAATAACAGAACAGTGAAAAGAGATCGAATATATGAACACAGGTGATATGACAGAAGTATGTAGATATTGTACGGATTTAAACTTTAAGTCAGAGACTTGTAGATCGTCTAATTCGTGTTGCCATCAAGGAAAAGTAGTGTTTCTTCCCAATGAAGAGGCGTATCCACGACAATTAAAAGATTTTGTTGTTTGATGAAAGTGAAATCCACATACGCGAGCGGCAGAGACACAAAGTGCTTATTGGGTATCGCAGGCCGGGAGGTTGGCGAGCGAAGCTCACTAGTAAATAAAAGAATTAAAAATGAATAGAAGAGACATAAAACATGAATTTGAACCCCAGCCAGGATCGACTTACTGGCTTCACCTCCTGCTTATTTCTAAGGTGACGTTTATTCCGATTTGCTTCTTCCTGCCTTGCCATTATGTGCAGTTTTTTTCATATTATCTTTAATAAATTCGCTAAATATTAAGTAGTTTTGCTTTTGCTGCATTTTGGGGCCAGAGGTTTAACAGAATTTCCTCTCATCCTAATTTGAAAGCTAACGTTTCCAACTTGAAAAGCCTTAGCCCCATTCCTGGGTCAGTGCAGGCCAGGAGCCTGCCCTCTGAGTTGGGGTTTGGCTTCTCAGGGTGAAGTCAACCCCATAGACCCCCGACCTGGAATAAGGGAAGGGTCTGCCCGGCCATGTTGTGGTTTCTTTGGAGGTTTGCACCCATTTTTGAGCTATGATGTGGCAGGAATCACAACAGTGGCCACCAGAGATGATAATGATAAGTCCTCATGGAATGAAGGTCCCCACAATGACCCACTTTTATTTTTTCAGTTTTTTGCACTCTCTAACTCAGCTAGCAGAACAAAAATGATCATACTTGTGTCATCAGGATTCTTGTTTGTAGGGGGGTCCTTCAATAAGAATCTGGCCATTATTGATAAATACCACTGAAACTCTACCACGCCAATAATATCCCTATGGTATAGCATGCTGGTGGTGGCATCATGTTAAGGGGGTGCTTCTGAGCAGCATGGGCAGGGGGATGTTTCAACCTTACAGCATTATGATGACCTGAAGCATACAGCCAACATAAGGATGGAGTGGCTTTGGGACAAGCCTCCAAGTGTCCTGGAGTGGCCCAGACGTAAGCCCCAAATAGCATGTGTGGTGAGACCTGAAGTTGGCCGTTCACAGACGCTTCCTATTCAGTCTAATGGAGCTAAAGAGGATCTGCCAGGAAGAATGGGATCAACTGTTCAAATCCAGGTGTGCAAAGTGTGTAGAGACAGGAATTGCTGCCAAAGGGGCTTCTACAAAGTTAGTGAGTGAAAGGTCTGAACACTTCTATGAAGGTGCATGACAAAGACCTGAAGACAATGCTGGACTGGCGTCAGTCAAGTCGGAGTGTCCTTGAGTGCCCAGCCCATACCCACAAGTAAACCCCATTGAACATCTGTGGTGAGACCTGAAGATGGCTGTTCACAGACGCCTCCCATCCAATCTAATGGAGCTTGAGAGGATCTGCCAGGAAGAATGAGATCAACTGTTCAAATCCAGGTGTGCAAAGTGTGTAGAAACTTAGAAAAGAACACACAAACTGGAACGGCTGCCAAAGGGGCTTCTACAAAGTTTTGAATTAAGGGTCTAAATACTTACCTGATTCTGCAAACCTTTCCAAAAACATGTTTCTCATTATGGGTTGTCGAGTGTAGATTGATGAGCAAAACTTAAACGACTAAAATGAAATCTACAACACAACAAAGTGTGCAGAAAACGAAGGGGTCTGAATGCTTACTGAGTCCGCTGCACGTGGACATATTTGATTTTTTTCAGGTAAGGAGGGAGTGAAGTTTCAAGATTAGACACATGAATCATGGCACCTGCAACTGGCAAAATGTCACATAGATAGATAGATAGATAGATAGATAGATAGATAGATAGATAGATAGATAGATAGATAGATAGATAGATAGATAGATAGATAGATAGATAGATAGATAGATAGATAGATAGATACTTTATTAATCCCAAGGGGAAATTCACAATGTCACAGTCCCCAGTATACACACGACAATAATGACCCTATAACCCTATGTGCCCTGGCAGTGTGGCATAGTGGTTAAGACTTTGGACTTCAAACCCTGAGGTTGTGGGTTCAGATCCCACTGTGTGACCCTGAGAGAGTCACTTCACCTGCCTGTGCTCCAACTGGAAAAACAACAGCATCTCCCAGATGTTGTAAGCCTCCTCAGATAAAAATGTCACCTGAATAAGTAAATGTAATGCAACGGACTGGCTCCCCATCCAGGGTCGTTTCCTGCCTCTGACCTGATGCTGCTGGTGTAGGCTTTAGCACCTTGCTAAGCTGGTTTGACTGCTCACCGTTACATGAGGCTTTCAATCAGAGACGGGCACAGTGGACATCAGGATAGACATATACTTTCGGCAGGGTGACTGGCCATCAAGCCCTATCCGCTGCATTCTTCTTCTTCCTTTCCTCTAGCGGATCCCACTTATGACAGTCACTACCAGTGGGTGCTTTTCTTTTTGGGCTCTTTTAATAAAAGGTGGATTTGCTGGGCCGTCTGTCAAGCCGCAGGGCCCCTCTTACACCATCCCGTCTGACCTTTAGTGAACTCCTTTCTGAGTAACACTTGAGAGGCTGGCGGCCCCCTAACAATGCAGCTCCAATTGCCCTTTGTCCTCAGCAGCTGTTGTTGAGCAAACATTTTCCTAAAGAGTCAGGACTCTGAAGAGCTTCACGCACATCTCCTCGAGTAAGAGGAGTGGGTGCAGAGCACCCCGTTACCTCGTCGAGTGGACGGACATCTGCTCCACACACACACACACACACCAGTCTGGCAGCCCCCTCACTTTTTAATCAAGAGCAATGGCCGCTGCGTAATCCTCTCAAATATCCAGCTGTTTGCTCTCCTTGCTGTTTCCATTCATATGGTAAGTGACCGGTTTCTGCCAGGCACATGACGGGTACCAGTCTGCCAGGGCAAAGGGGCTCTACTGAGATGTCTTCTCTGGCAAGTACTCTGAACAGACTGACCAGAGGCTCGGTCACTCTAAAAGGAGAACGGGGGTCCGGGGTGGGGGGGGGGGCGCCTGGGCCGCACAGCTTTTATTATTTAGCCGCCTACTCGGCAGCACATTCCAGCCAAGTGATCACAAGGCAGCTGCTCTGCCAATATCAACAGCGCCTGAAACGTAATATGCACAATTTCAGCACAAAATGTCCACTTACAGTGAAGCTAAAAAATGATGTTTTGTTTAGCAACCATGCAACACAAAGGCGTTGGCCTGACACTGGAGCTGAGAGCTCTGGCCGGAGCGTCCAGGCGCAAGGCTTAAAGGCAACACCTGGTCGGGGCCTCGCGGGGCGGACATGCTGCCAGAGCGCAAAGTATGACAGCCAGCGAGAGACGCGAGAGTCCATTCCAACGCTCCTGTCACAAAGCGAGCGTTTACTTTAACATCTGTTTAATTAATGGTCAGATGGGCTGTCACCCAAAAAGAAAAAGTCAAAATGATTACACAGCCGTAGCTGCGATGTCCTCAGTGATTCGTTAAATTTACGGACCTTTCTTTTTCCTCCAGTAGAGGTGTCAAACTGGGCACAAGACAGGAACCAAGCCAGGACAGAATGCCAGTCTAATTATAGTGGGTATAGAAAAGAATCACCCCCTTTGAAATTCATATTTTGTTGCTTTACAGCCTGAAATTAAAACATACCCACTGTGGAAAGATCAGCCCACCTACAGACAGAAACACAGACCCACAATGCCCAGAATTATTTTTCTTTTCTCCTACACACAGCACAGTGCACAGATCACCCCAGTTAGGTCCAGTCCCGTCTTTCCTTCTATCTCCTCCACTCTTCTTATTCTTCTGCCGCCTTCACTCATCCACACAAAAGCTCCGTCCTCTTCCACCCGACTCCGGCTCGTCTAATGGAGTGAGGCAGCCCCTTCTATAATGCCCCGGATGTGCTCCGTGACGATCCTGGTGTGGCGGAAGTGCCGCATGAGCACCCGGAAGCACACCGGGTGTGCCTAGAATTTCTTCCAGCAGCACTTCCGAGTGTGGGAGAAGTGCTGCAATCCAGGGCTCCACAATCTTTCGGGTGTCCCCTGGCGGTGGCCACCACGGGCCCCCAACAGGGTTTGAGCTTTTAAGCTCTGATCCCGTGGCCCCCATGCAGACCAAGGGCGGCTGCCCTCTCGTTGGTCCAGGGGAGGTATTGTCCCTCTCCTGGTCCTTCTAGGCCAGGGGTCGCCAACTCTGGTCCTGGAGGACCACCGTGGCTGCAGGTTTTCATTCTAACCCTTTTCTTAATGAGTGACCTGTTTTTGCTGCTAATTATCTTCTTTTGAACTAATTTTAATGGACTTGCTCTTGAAGACTCAGACTCCTTCATTGTTTCTTTTTCCTTAATTAGCACCCTAACCCTAATGAGATACAAAATGAGCCAAAACAACCATCATACTATATGTGAAAATAAAGAAAGATGAAAGTCTTAGGAATGTCGATCTGCTCAGGTCCACAAAACATTTCAACGCTGCTCTTAGAAAGAGAAAATCAACAATGTTGGAAATGTCTGCCATTGCACAATGAGAGCAGCAACAAGCCACAGAATTAAAGAACGGGTTTAATTAACAACAAGAATCGGCTCCTAATTAAGCAACTGGACAAACTGGTGAGGAAGGCAGGCTCTGCTGTAGGCATGGAGCTGGACAGTTTGACATCTGTGGCAGAGCGACAGGCACTGAGCAGGCTCCTGTCAATAATGGAGAATCCACTGCATCCACTGAACAGGATCATCTCCAGACAGAGGAGCAGCTTCAGCGACAGACTGCTGTCATCGTCCTGCTCCACTGACAGACTGAGGAGATCGTTCCTCCAACCACACTATGCAACTCTTCAATTCCACCTGGGGGGGTAAACGTTAACATTACAGTAATCCCTCGCTATATCGCGCTTCGACTTTCGCGGCTTCACCCTATCGCGGATTTTATATGTAAGCATATCTAAATATATAACGCAGATTTTTCGCTGCTTCGCGGGTTTCTGCGGACAATGGGTCTTTTTACTTCTGGTACTTGCTTCCTCAGTTGGTTTGCCCAGTTGATTTCATACAAGAGATGCTATTGGCAGATGGTTGAGAAGCTACCCAATCAGAGCACGCAGTTAAGTTCCTGGGTGCTGCTGATTGGCTCAGCGACAGAGTGCTGCCTTAACCAGGAAGTCTCATCTCACTCATTCAGCATTAACGTGCTCCTGCTACTGCTTCAGGGGCCGTGTCCAAGCGCCAACAGAAGATGCAAATGATTGCAGAAAAGGTAAAAGTTTTGGATATGTTGAAGGAAGGGAACAGCTACACCGCTGCAGGACACCATTACAGCATCAATGAGTCCACGATTCTTTTTATTTAAAAAGGAGGAAAAGCATATAAGATCTACGGCCGCAGTGTCCTTTAACCAGGGCACAAAACAAGTTGCAAGTGGACGTGATAAGGCAGTAGTCTGGATGGAATCTGCTTTAGGGATTTGGATTGAAGAGTGATGGAAGAAAAACAACGGCGGTGCTACACAGTCGCCTGAAGAGGCTCCTTTAGAAGAGCTGTAACGCTCTCCTTTGTTGTGCAGTAAAATTAAACTCATCGTTATCGGACAAGTCGTCGTGTCATTGTTGGTGAGTAACCATAATTAATTATCTACGTACAGTACTTATTACATGTACATAGTTTAGTGTCACTGTGCACAATTTTTCTTGCATTGTACGTATTTATTGCTGGTGGCCTGTCTGTCGTAATGGCTGTAACATATGTAATATCAGAGACGCTCGATATCTTTAAAATAATATTTAGATTTTACTGTATATAAACTGTGTTTACATACATAATTTCAACGAATGTTACCTAATATCTAAGAGAATACAAAGGGTTTATGCTGTATAATTGTGCGGGAAATGTTTATAATAGTGTGGGAGAGTTTATAAGGGCTTAAAATATATAAAAATAACCACATGAACATATGGTTTGGAACCTCTTTGCTCCTCTCCCGTGGTCCTCTCCTGATCCAGGGTGGTTGCCCCCTCGTGGCCTGGAGGATATAAATGTCACCTCCTGGTCCTTCCAGGCATCCCGGCTGGATAAGAACCCAAGCCTTCTGTGACACTGGTCTTCTTTTAAAATGGCACAATCTCATAATGTTAGTGTGCAAAAAATGACATGGATGGACTATTTTACAATGTCTGTTTAATTGTAATCCTGCGGCTGTTGGCCATCTGTTGGTGAAGAGACATTCACTGATCTTGACTTTGCTGACGATGCTGTGATCTTCACGGAGTCAATGGAGGCTCCGACTGAGGGTCTCGAGAGACTGAGTGAGGAGTCTGAGTGTCTGGGCTTGTGAGTGTCTTGATAAAAACCAGGATGCAGGCCTTTAATGACCTCTTGGGCACGGCCATCAGCAGTGTGTCTGTCTGCGGAGAGAGTGTCGACCTCCTCGAGAGGTTTACGTACCACGGCAGTGACATTCATGTCTCTGGCGATTCTTCCTGTGAAGTCAGTAGACAAATTGGGAGAGTCATGAGGTCGCTGGAAAGGGGTGTGTGGCGCTCCCAATATCTCTGTAAAAGGACGAAGGTCCAAGTCTTTAGAGTCCTGGTGCTTCCTGTCTTACTATATGGTTGTGAGACATGGACACTATCCAGTGACGTGAGATGAAGACTGGACTCCTTTGGTGCTGTCTCTCTTCTGAGACTCCTTGGGTCCCGCTGGTTTGACTTTGTGTTGCTTGTGGGATGCCGAATGAGGCCCATTACCTGCATTGTGAGGGAGCGTCAGTTACGGCACTACGGCCATGTGGCGCAATTACCCGAGGGTGATCCAGCTCACAGGACCCTCATTGTTGGGGACCAGACCAAGGGGTCGCCCGCGTAACACCTGGCTGCAGCAGATAGAGGGTCATTTCCAGGGTGGGGGACTAGATCACGTGTGTGCCAACTGGGATTCCGAGCTATTTTGTCATGTGGTGGGTGCGTCAACGTGCTGTGTCAGTGCATGCTCCCCGACCTGACCTGTGTAACTGTAAGATGCGGTTCAATACTCGACAACTGTCTTAACTTGAAAAATGGACGTATTTGGTTACGTTTTTCAGCTTTTCCTCTGTGACTCATGGCCTACAATGTAAAGCACCAGTTCAGGTAAGATATTTTTTTACATTTATGACAAGCCCTTAACCTTTAGGACACAATTTTGTGAGGCAAATGCAAATATAGCGTGTTTGTGAAACTTGGAAAAAAATAGCAAAATTGTCCTTTAAGGTGTTAGGAGTGTGTTCATTTTTTCAATGTATAGATTATCCTGTGTCAAAATTTGTCATTTTACACTCATTTGGGTAATGTTTTAGGTCACTAAAGTTGATTCTAATGTCCAACTTTTTCTGTTGCTTTTCATTTTGATCATAAAATTCACCATTTTGTGTTTTCACTGTCGGCATTCATTTTTGGACAGTCCTCCGAGTGACACGGAGCTCCGATAACTCCTTCCTTCTTATTATTTTATCAAACATCATGAAAACACACGGATATGTGATTTATGTCACTTTTCGGATTTAGGAATTAAACGGGGAATCCTCCCGGACTCTCATATATATTTGATTTCCCGCTAGTTTGGGTATGAAATGCAATCCCACTGCCAGGAGAGAAACACGCATCCGCATTCCATCCACATCGGATTCAGCCGTCTTCCCGTGATGACTTCCTTTCCGGTCCGTCTCCAATGCCCTCACGTCAGCTCCATCTCAGTCTATCCACGTCATTATCATTCCCTTCACCTCTGTGATCATTCCGGACACGACTACATCAAACATCATGAATACAACAATCTCTCCTACGTATGATTATGTGGTTTACGTCTCTTTTCGGACTTAAACGGGGAATCCTGCTGAACCCCCGATGTTCTTCTTTTTTTGATTTCCCACCAGTTTGGGTATGAAATGCAATCCAACTGCCAGAATCCTCAGTAGTCCTTAATTTATGATCAGATTTCTAGTGGTCCGTGTTTTTTTTTTTTTGTGTATTTGGGGATTTTCTACTCCACGGATTCTGGAGGGTTACATCTGCTTCTCGCCTCTTAGCTTTGCTTTGTTTGTATAAGTTTACATTTACCATTTCCCACCTCCATTTCGTTTCCTTATCGGCGGCTCCATGTTGAGCTCCCGTCGTAATTACATGGAAGGGGGTGTGTCCTCCGTGGTCACAAACCGCCAATCACGACGCGACGGGATAAACGTGCACGTCAAAGATAATTCTCTTCCTCGAGGACACGGATTCTCTAAACCAGGGGTCCCCAATCCCCGGTCGGCGGCCCACTACCGGGCCGTAGCCATCTGACAGCTGGGCCGCGAGAGAAATGCCAGCAACGGAGACTCACTCAGACTTTTCAGAACGCTTGGCGGGCGGCGGCCTTGCAGCGGCGCAGAGAGAGGAGAGAGACCGAGGTGAGAGAGTATTACAACAAAGTATTTTTATGGTCCCGACAGTTTCCCCATATGACACGAGTCTATAGAAATCTCGTTACTATGAAGTAGAGGGTGTCCCAAAATTCACGCAAGAAGTAATCTTGATAGAGAACACAGGTTTTTAATTACAAATTGTAAATTTTTAATTGATTTGTAAAGTATACCGTATAGGTTATGTATGGAATAGCATATCGGGTAAATGGCCTCCACGGCTTTGCTGACACATACGCACTCTTTTGTCGAAATTTTCCATGACCGTTTTGCATAAATGTGGCTGAATTTCGTTGATACAGCGCTCAATTTCCTCCTTCAAGGCGTGGGTGGTCGTGGGCTTGATGGCATAAACCGTAGACTTCAAAAAACCCCAAAGACAAAAGTCCAACGGCGTTAAATCGCATGATCTGGGCGGCCAGTTCTGATCACCAAAACGGGAAATTACACGACCAGGAAATGACTCATGCAGTAATTGAAATTGTTTCTCGGGCTGTATGGCATGTGGCACCGTCTTGTTGAAACCACGTCGTCCACATCCATATCTTGCAATTTAGGCACAAAAAGCTGGATTATCATGTTGCGATAGCGAGCACCATTAACTTATTGCCTGACCAGCCGCATTTTTTTGAAGAAGAATGGTCCAATGATGCCTCCAGTCCAGAATCCGCACCAAACAGTGACACGTTGTGGATGCATTTGTTTCTCAACAATCACTCATGGATTTTCTGAACCCCAAATGCAACAATTTTTACGATTAACGAAGCCATCAAGATGAAAATGAGCCTCATCGCTGAAGATGATTTTGTTCGAAAAATCGGCATTCGCTTGTTGTTGTTCCAAAATCCGTTCAATGAACTCTCTTCGCTGTGCGTGGTCAGTAGGATTCAGTTCTTGACTCAATTGAACTTTGTAAGCATGAAGATGCAGAATACGCTGTAGAGAGCTTCTGGAAATGTTCAATTCTTGACCACGGTGCCGAATTGATGTTCCTGGACTGTCAGCAACACTCTCACGAACTGCTTCGATGTTTTGTGTTGAACGACATTGTTGAAGGACGGCCGGAGTGTCTAAGATCACTAATTGATCCAGTCTCCCTGAATTTTTTAATTAATCTCTTCACAGTTGATGAAGTTAAATCACTATTCCGACCATATTTTGTACGAAAATTGCGAACTGTAGCTGCCAAACCTTCATTATTTTTAAAATATTGCTCAACAATGACAATGCGTTGTTCTTTCGTGAAGCGCTCCATTTTTAATAACCCTGAACTGTGAGCTGTCACGCTGTCTTTTTTTTTTCGTTGGCAACACTTTACCGCACAAATGGCACCAAATTCAAATCTTGCATGAATTTTGGCTACATTCGGCAGATACTTTCATTACAACGAAGTGACCTTGAAATGCTTGAACGAATCATCCACAGAGCAGTTGTGCACAACGATCCCCCAAACAGAAACATTGTAAAAATAATTTCTTTCTTCAGACTTTCCTCGTACTGTTTTGTTTTGTTTTGTTTTTTTTTTCCATTTTTGTTTTCTGTGGTTTTCAGTGATACCTTTTACTTATTGCTTGTCAACATTTGAAAAACATCCATTGGAATTTAACTCATTGTCACCCTCCAATAGAAACGGCAGATACGAAAAAACGATAACAGTGTTAATGTTTGTGATGTGCAATCTGTTGGAATGACAAATGCAATGCATATGTCTTTGTTATATGCAAAAAAAGAAGAAAAATCTCCGGCTGTAAAAGTATGTGAACTGCTTAATAACTTAATAATTATAGAAATACTAATCATTTAGCCCGTTACAATAACGGGCGCTAGAACAGTAGTGCATAAACATTAGTAGGAACAGTCTATATTAAATGGCAAGGGACTTTGACCTCATTCTTTTTGTTGGTCGTATTTTTCTTTCTTTCAGCCTTTCTTTTGTTTATGTTTACTTGCTGATCTGACCGTTCTTCGTGGGCTGCCGCCGTGTATTGTGTGTCTTTAATTTTCTGTGACAGTAATACTGTCTTGTACAGCTCTATTCAATAAGGGCGCGCACAAAAAGGCGAGCTTCAAAAGGGCCACCTCAATTGAGCGCGGCAAATAAAGGCGTTCGTAGATAATTTAGTTCACATGGCTCTGGAATATGTGAAGAGCAACAAAGGTGCAGATCTTTATTTACGCACGCCTTTATTTGCTGCGTCCAATTGAGGTCGCCCTTTTGAGGCTCGCCTTTTTGTGCGCGCCCTTATTGAAGGATACCGTCTTGTACGTCCGTAATATACCTTTAATTTTCTCTGGCGGTAATACAGGCGTGCGCGTCGGTAATATGCCTTTAATCTCCTCTGACAGTAATACTGGCTTGTATGTGGCTGTAATATGCGTCACTGTATTGTGTACCTTTAATTTCCTCTCGCAGTAGTACTGGTTTGTATTTCCGTAAAACGCCTCTAACTTTCTCTGACAGTAATATCGCGCATCGCACCGTGCCCCGCGCATGCGCACTTCACCAGAAGACACCCACACACGGACACCTGGACGCACATAGGGATTTTATATATATAGATAATGTAAATTGTGTATAAAACTACCCTATGAACCCGCCCCGAATCCTCAAAAACCAGTCCCTGGAAAAATTTGCTTCTAGTAAAGTGGTCCATGCTGTCAAAAATGTTGGGGACCACTGCTCTAAACCCTCTTGGTGTTGCTTTGATTGCTCTTTTTAAATTCCCTGATATTAATAAAATCACAAACGAAGGTAATAATAATAAATTACAATTATAAAGCGCTTTACTCAGCTTTCAAAGCATTTTACACAGACAAAAGAGAACGACTTTAACCACCACCAATGTGTAGCACCCACCTGGATGATGCAATGGCAGCCATTGTTGCGCCAGTATGCTCGACGCACATTAGCTATTTAGGTGGCAAAGGAGAGAGACAGGAGACGATTAGGGGGCCTGAACAGACAAAACCGGGATGTGCAATTTAGCCCGGACATCAGGAAACCCTCTACACTTTACAAAAGATGTCCAGGGATCTTTAATGACCACAGAGAGTCAGGACCTCGTCTAAGGGACGCCACTACATTTACAGCACAGTGTCCCCCTGTCACTGCACTGTGACCCACGGGGTAAGCGCCCCCTGATGGCCTCACCAACGCCTCTTCCAGCAGCAACCCAAGCTTCTCCTAGTGTAAAAAAAAGGCGCTATACAGGCACCTGACCCAACACAGACTCACACCGGAGGCACATATAAAAATGAATAAACTTTTATTTTTCTTCACCTGTGGGGCACGTCTTCCCCGTGTCTCACAGGCACAACACAGTCCCAAAGCATCACACAAGGCACCGCACTCTTGTCCTTTAACCACCACTCCTTTCCATCAAGTTTCATCCTCTGGCTATTGAGCAGTGGCTGCTGGCTCCTTTTATAGTCCACCCGGAAGTACTCCAGGTGGTTGACTGCCAAGTTCCGGCTGCACTTCTGGGTGTGGCGAATACACTGCCCATACGGGCTCAGGAGTCCCAGCTGCAGCACCCCCTGGCGGCGCCTGCGGGACCCAACAGGGCTGCACCGAACTCCAATTCCCATTGAGCCCTGCGGGAATCTGAGGCACCGCTACAACCCAAGGGGAGCGGCCATCTAGCGTCCAGGGGGAGATATTGCAACGTCCAGGGCTGCTTCCCCTGAATATACAGTGAAGGGGCATCCCGGCCGGGTCTGCTACACTAGACGGTCTTAGCTTAGCTTTGGGTGGGTGATCTCAGTCAGTCTACACATACAGCATGCATTCATTATTTTTTTTCGTCATTATAGATAGATAGATAGATAGATAGATAGATAGATAGATAGATAGATAGATAGATAGATAGATAGATAGATAGATAGATGTGAAAGGCACTATATAATAGACAGACAGACAGACAGACAGACAGACAGACAGACAGACAGACAGATAGATAGATAGATAGATAGATAGATAGATAGATAGATAGATAGATAGAGTGGTGTGAAAAACTATTTGCCCCCTTCCTGATTTCTTATTCTTTTGCATGTTTGTCACACAAAATGTTTCTGATCATCAAACACATTTAACCATTAGTCAAATATAACACAAGTAAACACAAAATGCAGTTTGTAAATGGTGGTTTTTATTATTTAGGGAGAAAAAAAAATCCAAACCTACATGGCCCTGTGTGAAAAAGTAATTGCCCCCTGAACCTAATAACTGGTTGGGCCACCCTTAGCAGCAATAACTGCAATCAAGCGTTTGCAATAACTTGCAATGAGTCTTTTACAGCGCTCTGGAGGAATTTTGGCCCACTCATCTTTGCAAAATTGTTGTAATTCAGCTTTATTTGAGGGTTTTCTAGCATGAACTGCCTTTTTAAGGTCATGCCATAGCATCTCAATTGGATTCAGGTCAGGACTTTGACTAGGCCACTCCAAAGTCTTCATTTTGTTTTTCTTCAGCCATTCAGAGGTGGATTTGCTGGTGTGTTTTGGGTCATTGTCCTGTTGCAGCACCCAAGATCGCTTCAGCTTGAGTTGACGAACAGATGGCCGGACATTCTCCTTCAGGATTTTTTGGTAGACAGTAGAATTCATGGTTCCATCTATCACAGCAAGCCTTCCAGGTCCTGAAGCAGCAAAACAACCCCAGACCATCACACTACCACCACCATATTTTACTGTTGGTATGATGTTCTTTTTCTGAAATGCTGTGTTCCTTTTACGCCAGATGTAACGGGACATTTGCCTTCCAAAAAGTTCAACTTTTGTCTCATCAGTCCACAAGGTATTTTCCCAAAAGTCTTGGCAATCATTGAGATGTTTCTTAGCAAAATTGAGACGAGCCCTAATGTTCTTTTTGCTTAACAGTGGTTTGCGTCTTGGAAATCTGCCATGCAGGCCGTTTTTGCCCAGTCTCTTTCTTATGGTGGAGTCGTGAACACTGACCTTAATTGAAGCAAGTGAGGCCTGCAGTTCTTTAGACGTTGTCCTGGGGTCTTTTGTGACCTCTCGGATGAGTCGTCTCTGCGCTCTTGGGGTAATTTTGGTCGGCCGGCCACTCCTGGGAAGGTTCACCACTGTTCCATGTTTTTGCCATTTGTGGATAATGGCTCTCACTGTGGTTCGCTGGAGTCCCAAAGTTTTAGAAATGGCTTTATAACCTTTACCAGACTGATAGATCTCAATTACTTCTGTTCTCATTTGTTCCTGAATTTCTTTGGATCTTGGCATGATGTCTAGCTTTTGAGGTGCTTTTGGTCTACTTCTCTGTGTCAGGCAGCTCCTATTTAAGTGATTTCTTGATTGAAACAGGCGTGGCAGTAATCAGGCCTGGGGGTGGCTACGGAAATTGAACTCAGGTGTGATACACCACAGTTAGGTTATTTTTTAACAAGGGGGCAATTACTTTTTCACACAGGGCCATGTAGGTTTGGATTTTTTTTCTCCCTAAATAATAAAAACCATCATTTAAAAACTGCATTTTGTGTTTACTTGTGTTATATTTGACTAATGGTTAAATGTGTTTGATGATCAGAAACATTTTGTGTGACAAACATGCAAAAGAATAAGAAATCAGGAAGGGGGCAAATAGTTTTTCACACCACTGTAGATAGATAGATAGATAGATAGATAGATAGATAGATAGATAGATAGATAGATAGATACTTTATTAATCCCAAGGGGAAATTCACATACTCCAGCAGCACCTTACTGATACAAAAAAACAATATTAAATTAAAGATTGATAACAATGCAGGTAAAAACAGACAATAACTTTGTGTACTGTTAACGTTTACCCCCCCGGGTGGAATTGAAGAGTTGCATAGTTTGGGGGAGGAACGATCTCCTCAGTCTGTCAGTGGAGCAGGACGGTGACAGCAGTCTGTCGCTGAAGCTGCTCTTCTGTCTGGAGATGATCCTGTTCAGTGGATGCAGTGGATTTTCCATAATTGATAGGAGCCTGCTCAGTGCCCGTC
Organism: Erpetoichthys calabaricus; assembly: GCF_900747795.2. NCBI lineage: Eukaryota > Metazoa > Chordata > Cladistia > Polypteriformes > Polypteridae > Erpetoichthys > Erpetoichthys calabaricus. The sequence continues at coordinate 147,717,559 of NC_041404.2, read as the reverse complement.
GCTCTGCCACGGATGTCAAACTGTCCAGCTCCATGCCAACAATAGAGCCTGCCTTCCTCACCAGTTTGTCCAGGTGTGAGGTGTCTTTCTTCTTAATGCTGCCTCCCCAGCACACCACTGCGTAGAAGAGGGCGCTCGCCACAACCATCTGATAGAACATCTGCAGCATCTTATTGCAGATGTTGAAGGACGCCAGTCTTCTAAGGAAGTATAACTGGCTCTGTCCTTTCTTACAGAGAGCATCAGTATTGGCAGTCCAGTCCAATTTATCATCCAGCTGCACTCCCAGGTATTTAAAGGTCTGCACCCTCTGCACACAGTCACCTCTGATGATCACGGGGTCCATGAGGGGTCTGGGCCTCCTAAAATCCACCACCAGCTCCTTGGTTTTGCTGGCCATTTATGGCCCTTCATTATGGTCCTAGCAGTCCAATTAGACAGACATGACCCCCCCCCTGCCCACAGTGACGGGTCTGCTGGTGCCCAAGACATCACTCAGTGAGGTCACCAGAAGTCCATGGAGCTCAACTAATGTCCCTGAATGGGAAGAAAGACCACCTTGCTTGTTGACACTAAGTGAGGCTATAAAACGGAGGCAAGCGCAAATAAAAGACGTTTTGCTTTTGATCCCAGAAGGCCGATCCAGGTTACTCCAAGAAAGGGACAAACCCAGCGGCCCAAAGTATGCGTGTTAACTATAAAACGTGACCTTTATCAGGGGTCTTGACACTAAAAACCCACTATAAATGGCTCAAATAAAAGGTTTTTCCTTGGAGTCCAGTCTAGGGGTCCACCTAATGCCCCTAGATGGTCATAATAAGCATGTGCCAGCTGTGCCAGCACTTACAGTTCCCTGCCTCTCCGAGGGTTTTGCTGGGCACCACGCCGTTCCCGTGCCACCGTTTTTGTTCTCACAGTATAAGAGGAGTTCTGGGTGTAATTGTCAAATCTGCTCTGGTTTTGTTGAGTCACGACTCGCCCTAAACCCTGGAACGACAACAGACAAAAAACAAATGAAATGTCGGGGATGCACAAACAGAAAAAAAAAACGGAGAAATGGGAAGTAAGTAATGTAAACCAGAACGCTAACACACTATCCGGAAAAGACAAAAGCGTTTCCAAAAAGGGTAAGTGTTGGAATGTGTGACCTTGCATTTGGGAATAGAAACATGGTCTCGTCGGTGAAACACAGCTAAAAATAGACGGACGTTTGGATGGATTTTACGGTGGTTTTTGTTTTGTTTTTTTTTTTCCTTTCTTATTTTAAGGCCGATTCCCACGATCTCCCTGGGAAATGCAGGGCAAGTTTATTGATTTGTTTCTGGAAAGCGTTGGGGGAGCATGGAAGAGGCTGGTGCTGACAACACATCGCTCCTTACACAAATGCAGCAGGAGAAAATGTCCAGTCCAGACTTGCATCCGAAGAACAAGGAGAGTTTTCCGGAGCATGGCCACCCAGTCAAATTGGATCATTGTAGGAAGCGGGACTCGGAATACGGAGCCTGCCATATGATCTTACGCCTCGGTGACAATTGGCCACAAGCTTCCATCCAGAACACGGCGCGGTAGGTCACTTTTACTTTGTAACGGACTTCACTGGATGACCCAGGGTGGAGGACGGTCTTGAGGAGGCCATGAAATGCCACGCAAACTTTGGGTGAGAACAACTCCACCAATATCGGTTTGTTTAGCGGAGGTGACACCACAGCTTACCGGGAAGGAGAAATTGGTGAATCTCGAAGAACAATGACCTGTCCGACCTGGCAGACCTAAGAGTACATGTGGTCACCACATTTTACTTCAAAACGGCCTGTGAAAAATCACACAAACTTGTCAAACATTCCCTGCTCGGCTTCGGGCCACAGTTTTCCAGTGAACCAGTGAGCTTAGAGGCTCATTAGAAGGTTTTGACCCAGATGACACTCCAAAAGGAATGAGACCACCATAAGCCACTCGGGCACAATAACAACTTCATAATTTTGCAGTCATGACATACGGAAGAGGCACGGGGGCTCAGTGGACAACACTGCTGCCTCCTTGACACGGCTCGCTGGGTTTGAATTGTCTGGATGAAGCCTGCATCCTTTCCCCATGTCTATGTGAGTTTTTCTCCAGACATTTCTATTTTACCCTCCTATACCCCAATGAAGAGCGTGTCCAGCGTGAGTCTGTGTGTGGATGTGTGAGAGAGCATGTGCTGAACTGCCGGTCACCTCCTGCTTTGTGTCTCGTGTCACCAGGTTTGGCTCTAGAACCCAGAATTGTTAGGCGAAGTGGGACAGGCTGGCATCACAGTGGCACACTGGTTAGTCGTGCTTCGTCAAAGCTCCAGGGTACCAAACCCACTGCCTGTCTGCCATCTTTAATATTCTGTGTATAGTCTGGATTATCAACCTCAATTCAGAGGCAAACGACTTAATGTTAGCGGAGTAAAACTGTACGAGCGTTTGAGATCCCTGATGGACAGTCTTCTGGTCCGGGGGTGGTCTCGTACCTTACACATGATCAGATAAGCTCCACCTATCTACCTATCTGTTATATAGTGCCTTTCATATCTTATCTGTCTGTCTGTCTATCTATATATCCTTTATATAATGCCTTTCACTCTATTATATAATTCCTTTCATTATCTCTATTTTATATAGTACCTTTCACATCTATCTATTATATAGTGCCTTTCACTTTATCTATCTATGAATCCTTTATATAGTGCCTTTCACATCTATCTATTATATAATCCCTTTCATTATCTCTCTATCTATTTTATATAGTACCTTTCACACCTATATTATATAGTGCCTTTCACTCTATCTATCTATGAATCCTTTATATAGTGCCTTTCACATCTATCTATTATATAATCCCCTTCATTATCTCTCTATTTTATATAGTACCTTTCACACCTATCTATTATATAGTGCCTTTCACTCTGTCTATCTATCTATGAATCCTTTATATACATGTAGTGCCTTTCACTCTATTATATAATCCCTTTCTTTATCTCTCTGTCTATTTTATATAGTGCCTTTCACATCTATCTATCATATAGTGCCTTTCACTCTATTATATAATCCCTTTCATTATCTCTCTATTTTATATAGTGCCTTTCACATCTATCTATTATATAATCCCTTTCATTATCTCTCTATTTTATATAGTGCCTTTCACTCTATTATATAGTGCCTTTTATTATTATGCCTATTGGTGATCAGTTCATCTTCTGCTCACTTAAATATTCACAGTAAGATATTTTAAGTATGGGTGCCCAAATTTTTGCATGCCACTCTATCTATCCATTTATCTATCTATCTTTACTATATGAGTATTGAGAAAAGCGCTATATAAATGTAATTAATTATTATTTTTATTATAGTGCCATTCCTATCTTTCTATTTATTTCATTTACATCTACTTATCTGACTGACATCTTTATCCAAGGCAATTTGGCCATTTGGTTCCATTTCTTTTGCTAATCCAATTGCAGCACATGCCACTGAAGTGACTCGCTCAGGGTCACACACTGTCAGTAGTGGGACTTGAACCCTCAACTTCAGGGGTTTGAAGAAGTCCAAATCCTTATCCACTATGCTACATTATCTATTATTTCTTACAATTATTATTATTATTTGGCAGACACCTTCATCTAAGGTTATGTACCACATTTAAGGTACAATTGGTTGCATTTTTTTTTCCAGTTGGAACACAGGCTGCTGAAGTGATTTGCTTTGGGACTTGAATCCACAACCTCAGCAGTTGAAACACAAAGCCTTAACCACTGCGCTACACTTTCTATTATTTCATACAATTATTATTATGATTAATGGGCAGACACCTTTATTCAAGTAGAGATACCACATTTATGATACAATTGGTTACATTTGTTTTTGGTTTTCCAGTTGAAGCCCAGGAGGGTGAAGTGACTTGCTCTCAGGGTCACATGGTGTCGGTGGAAAGATTTGAACCCACAACCTCAGGGTTTGATGTCTAAAGCCTTAACTACTACACGGTCTATCTTTCTATTCTGGAGAAAAAAAAAATCTTAAAAACTAAACTAAACAGGATAGGAAAATGGAGGGCATGCTGGAGGAAATACAGGCTACCAGTGTACAAATGAACCAAGCTGATGCAATAACAGCCACCCAGCACAACTGGCATTCGTCCCACCTACTGTCAGTCTTCTATTCCCAAATTCAAGGCCCATTCACGACACCATCCCAGTTCCTGTCCACATCAAGCACCACTCGAGTTCACTGTAAGGAATACTTTGATACAGCATCCCATTAATATGGGGGTCAGCCACAGCGAGAAAGGCCTCTCTCTCAGATTCATGCAAATAAATCGGTGCTGCAACCAAACTATGATACATAACACAATGAGAGAAGTCGCAAAATCAACCGGAACGTTCAAGCAAATTATAGAAAAAAAATCCGATCTAAATCCGTTAAGTAGTTCTGTCATGAAAAGTGGACAGACAGAGATATGTAGGATTTTATATATATATATATTTTGCAGCAGCAGCAGTGAGTCATACTCAAAATTCCCAGTAGTAATAGAATATAATTTTATGTGTAATTTACATGTTGCTGTCAATGAGTTACGAACCCAAGCTCAAATGTCAAATCGACAGAAAGCCGATACGTGTTCTTGGATGGCTCAAAGGTTCCGGGTTCGAGTCCATGCACTCCTGTCGATTGACATTTGAGCTTGGGTTTGTAACTCATTGACAGCAACATGTAAATTGAATGATTTTTTTTTCCTTTGGCTATTTCTTGAATAAAAGCACACGTGTTTATTTGATATTTGGACTAATGTCGTCACACTTCATACACTTCATGTCATTATTAGTATAACATGGAAAAAAGTTTCTGCTTTAGGTATGTGTTCAGCATTTCTCGCATTTCCTGTCATCCTACACTTACCCAGATCGTTGAAGACATGGAACACCCATGAAATGCACGTGTTCCAAATAACGGCATATTATTTACCCGATACAACTCCAGGTTCTTCACACCACGATAAAGAGACTTGAGCTTTTCTAAGTTTACGACGGACTTCAGCTCTGTCGGGATAGCAGGCTACTTGCTGCTTGACACATTTGCAAAACAAAAGACGCTGATGAGGCGGTGCGAAGGAGTTTCAGGTGGCCCAGGATTACAAGTTTTTTCGTAGGCTTCAGGGATTCTAGTTTTAAAGGTCTTCAACTATGTGCCTCTTTAGTTTGTTCCAGATTCCCACAACTCTTTCTGACTTTCGGACTTCAGTCTTAAATGCCCTTCTCCTTAATTTCCACTGGTGTCCTCAAGTACATGATTCACTGTTTAGTGGAAAGATATGGCTGGATCAACCTTATCAATAATGCCTTTAAGGATTCTGAAGTCTTGGGTGAGGTCCCCCCTTTGTCTCCTCTGCTTGCAAATAACAGGATTATCTCTACAAGTCTGTCACGTTCTTAACTCCTGGGACGCACCTGGTTGCTCTCTTCTGCTCAGCTTGCAGTTGCCGTAACTCGGGGGTCCCAACGCACATAAATCCCAATAACTCCCAAAGGAAGTAGTCCCAAAATGCCCATTAGAATGGAGAAACCATCAAACCCAACTCGTAACAAGCGTAAACACAGAACTTCATAAAAGTGACAGGGTTTTATGCCCACAAAGATGCTCTGTCAAACAGTGTTGCTCTGTAGAGCACAAATAGCATAAAAGTTAAGACAATCGGAAGCCAACGCATTCCCAAAAATCACAACTCCAGCGCAAGGTCAGAACAGAGGGCATGAGGTCAAAAACAGTTAAAAACCCATAAAAAGTCACCGAAACTCTCAAGTGCATTCGAAATGAACCAACAGGAACTGTGGGAGACCCTCCAGAATTATCAGGCGGAGGGTAGTGCCCTGGTAGTGATTGGCAGGTGGCCCCACCTCTTGATGGAACCATCCACAAAACACATGGAACAAAACACAGGCAAAGCCAAAAATAAAGAAAGACGCAGATAATCAACATACATATCAATTATGAATAATATTAATATTAATTAATATTATCAATTATGGAGACTCCACTGCATCCACTGAACAGTATCATCTCCAGACAGAGGAGCAGCTTCTGCGACAGACTGCTGTCACCGTCCTGCTCCACTGACAGACTGAGGAGATCGTTCCTCCCCCACACTATGCGACTCTTCAATTCCACCGGGGGGGGGGAGGGGGGGGGTAAACGTTAACATTATATAAAGTTATTGTCTGTTTTTACCTGCATTTTTATTACTCTTTAATTTAATATTGTTTTTTGTATCAGTATGCTGCTGCTGGAGTATGTGAATTTCCCTTTGGGATTAATAAAGTATCTATCTATCTATCTAAATAAAAGAGTTAAGAATGGACAAAAGAATTTGAGCCGTGCAACACCACCATCCCAAGACACGTTATACTGACAGAGCTGGAGCCATAAATAGTGACGCAGATTTACTTTAACAGGAGGGGCTGGGAGCAGTAATCAGCTGTATGTGGTGACAAAACTCGTTGTTATATTTTCGTTTGACCCTCTTTGCTAGAAGGCAAGTTAGCTTCGTTGGTTTGACCGAGATTCCCTGCGATTGCGGTAGTAGTGAAGAGCAAACAGCGACAAAAATAGCGAGAGATCGAATCGAATGCACAAAGCAAAATACACCGTGGATGATGTTTTGTACATTTTCGCTGAATTGGGCTCTGACTTGTCGGACTCCGATTTTGAGGCAAGTGATCTGAAGATCGATATCGAAAACAAAGTGAGGTACCGGCATCACCTGATCGATCTCCAACTAATCGTGGTGCCAAACACGTTCGTGTAGATGAAGACGGCCACTCATAATGACATGAGATACAAACTAGATTGCGTTGCACTGCGACCACAATTCCTGAGCGGCTTGAGACACCAGAGACTGTGAACTGGCGGCTACAGCACCCAGAAACTGATGTTTTATGTTGATTTATGTGTGAGACCCTTGCTTTGGGTGCTTTTCAGAAAACTGCGGGGTTTTTATTTGAAAACTTGCTTCGCTAGCCCACCCCCTCCCCCTCTTAATGGTGATACAATGGCAAACAAAAACATTTTTTTACCTCCTCTATGCTCGATCAGCTGGCTTGCTGCTGCTGCTGTGCTGCGTGATCTGCACGTCGTGCTGCGTTTCGAACATTTAAAAGCCTGTACAGCAGCTGTCCTCCTTGTCTCACAGGACGTTAAAGTGTCACATCTCGACCCAAGATTTTTTTTATATAATAGACAGAAACTAGGGGGCTTTGCCCCCTGCTCGCTTCGCTCGCCAACCCCCCGTGCCTGCTTTGCTTCCGCAGTTTCAGATGCGCGTTGTAGGCACCTATGTTCATTGTATTTGTCCATGCTGGCATGTTTTTGTAGCTCCGTTAGTCGAGCTGTTTGGTTCTGGAGCCGAGACAGTTTTGCTTCTGCGGTTTCAGACGCGCGTAGTAGGCGCCCACGTTTATTTTCTTTATCCATGCGGGCTCGTGTTTGTAGCTCCGTTAGTCGAGCTGGATCGTTTTGGAGCCGTGACTCCATTAGTTAACCGTTGTTCACCGTTAGTAATATGGATAATTGCACTTACTGTTATACTGTTAATACTGAGCGTTTTCTGTGGTTGTACTGTCAATGATGCATCGCTGGAATGTGATTTACATATCAGTCGAGCTCGTTCGTTTTGAACCCGTGCCTGCTGTGCTTCCGCAGTTTCAGACGCGCGTTGTAGGCGCCTGTGTCCATTGATCTTATCCAGGTGGGCTCGTGTTTGCATCGTTGAGCTGTATTGTGTTTGAATTTGGTGTAAAGCGTTCAGCGGTTTGTACAATCCCAAGCAGCACATTATTCCTAACTTCACTCCACAGTAGTGCCACTCACAATATGGCTGTGACGCCTGCACCTTCACTCCGCAGTAGTGCCACTCACAATATGGCGGTGACGCCTGCGCCTTCCGTACTATCTTTGTAGACCTGTGGGGCCTCCGTAGCCTCTTCCGTTTGAATCTGGGCTGCAGCGCAGAATCCTCTTTTTTGTGTGGATGTGTCATTAGTCGTTAGCTATGGGCGCGTTGTTGCTTCATTTCTCATTCACGTCAGTTGAGCTCTTTCGTGTTTGGGCCGTGACTCCTTCGTTCGCGGTGGATACAACCTCGCTTGCGGTTTATGAGACGCGCACTGTACGCGCCTGCCCAGTATGTCTCATGGTCCCATCGCCGTGTATCTGCGTCCATGCCATCCGGTTTTCGCCGTGTGCCTGCGTCCATGCCATCCGGTTTACCATTCTCGGTTAGTAATATGGATATTCCACCCTCAAAGAGTTAAAGTGGGCCCAGCAGCAGGCCAAATGACTCACTTAGGGGTACATGGAAAGAGACAGGGGATGATTAGGGGGATAGAATCAATAAGTCATGGAGAGCAATTTAGCCAGGACATCGGGGTACCCCCTGCTCTTTACGAAGGATGCCCAGGAATCTTTAATGACCACAGAGAGTCAGGACCTCGGATTTACATCTCATCCAAGAGATGGTACACAGCACTTTGTCCCCATCACTGCACTGGGGCACTGGAATCCAGGGTAAGTGCCCCCTGTTGGCCTCACCAACCCAAGCTTTTGCCTAATGGTCTCCCACCCAAGTGTACTGTTGTGCTTTAATGCATGTAGGGCTGTAAGGAAGCATTGGGTGCTAAGACGAGTTACTGACATAATCAATCGGCGCTAACTGCGTCTTTTGAAAGACCACTTTAAGGACACCCCAGCCTAACACTGAAATGGCGTATGGTGTGGGGTCAACTATACCTGTTGTGCTCTTCACGTTAACCAGAATAAAGAAAAATGTCAACGTTCCCTGCGCACAAAGAGTTAAACACGGCTCCTCCCCAATGAAGTATAAATAAATAAATACAAGTCCATTGTGCCGAAGCGGAAGGCCTCCACGGACTTGTGAATTTCCAAGATGTGGAGAGTGGGAAAGGAGAAAAAAAAATGTTCACAAATTTAATTGCAAACACACCATGCGGGGCCGCGAGTGAGAAGCGATGAGAAATACACACATCGCAAGGGGTCTTATTAAGAGTGTCAGTGGAACAATAGTTCCCTCTTTCTCCCGAATCCTGCTCCGTGGAGAAAATGCCACAGATTCCAGTGGAGTCCCGCGTAATCCTCTCCTGCCTGGCACCATGGCAACACTTCCGGTGCGAGCCCGCTCCCTCCCACAAGTTTAGAATCGAAACGTTTTGCTCTACGCCTGAACTCTGCAGGCAGCCGATCCGGTGCGCCCGGTCTCAAAAGAAACAAACGGTAAAAAATAAAAAAAAAAACAGGAGTACAAGCAGGGTGGCAGCACTGAAATTACGAGCGGGGCGACAACGGTGACAGACGGCCATGACAGAAGCTGTCGGCAAAAGAGAAGCACGGCCATCGGTGCAAGAGAGTGAGTGACGTAACAGACAGCGACGGGACAGAGTGAGCGAGAGAGAGAGAGAGAGAGAGAGAGAGTCCCACCGGCCCGTCCCCGCTCCTTATCTCTGCTGTCTGCAGCGGAGCTCCAGCTTATTCAGCGGCGTCACTCAGTAACTCAGTAGCTCATTCCTCACTGCGCCTAAGGCGACTGCCGCAATCTGCAGCTCGCGTGCGCCTTTTGATTGGCTTCACTGTTTACTCTTGACGGCTGGCCCTCGTTTATTTTTGTCAGCCTTCTCCCGACTTTAAACTAGCAAAAGCAATACGTCCCTGCTGCTCCGCCTGACCAAGATACTAGAAAGTACTGAGACCCCCTCACTCTCTGCACACTTCACTCTGCTGTGGAGTTCGTGCTAAATCGCCGTGTTTGCCAGTTTTGCCCGTCAATCTACACTCAATAACCCATAATGACAAAGTGAGAACAGAAAGGTTTTTGCAGATGTATTCAAAATGAACAACTGCGATCTCTCATGGCTAGACGTGTTGGGACCCTTAGCTGTCCATCATTCTGCCTGTCTGCCTCACCGCCTCCACCCATTGACCGACCTGCTAAAGAAACGGTGGGCTCAAAAAGTATTTGGAATGACATAAAAATATCCAATACCAAGAACATTTTGTGACACGTCCTAGGAATAAGGAACACTCGATGAATGATTTGAAGTTTGGGTTTTTGGAAGACAAACAAGCACTCTTAAACGCGGCGTTCCAGCATATGTCCCTTTTGTAATGGGATAAGTCTTTTAGTTTTTTTTTTCCAGTCAAACGAGTTTTTTTTTATTGTCCTCCCAGCCATCTGAACTTACTTTGTTTTGTTGTTACTTATTGTTTAATATTACTGCTTAATCTTAATTGTTTTTCTTTTCTTGTAACTTTGCTTTCTTGGAAAGCACTTTGAGCTATGCTGTTGTATGAAAATGTGCTACAGAAATAAATGTTGTTGTCGTGATCCACACGTAAGTGACAGAAACAGGTTTATAACAGATGACCGCTCAACATTGTGTTGTTTTATTTTTTTTTAAATTTAGCCCATTTAGAAATGTCCACTTCTTGAATTAAAAATGCTTCATCTAAATCTATTAACCCTTGGAGCTCGGCCACTGATGCCCTTTTAATACCCCTGGTTTTGGAATGGAAAGCATAACAAGCTGATACGGGTGTGTGAAGGACAGGTGTCCACTGACTTATGGCCATGTAGTGTATTAGGTAATCTGATGACTACGCATCGGCCCTGTGTGGAGTTGTGCCCTGGACGGGACACCAGTGCATTTCCAGGTCAGTTCTGCTTTACATGCAGAAAACAAGCACTGGATAAATGGGGGGCCGGGAAGCATCAGAAGTGAAGTATGCTCTGAAGGAGACCACACTAGCAAGCAGATAGATAGATAGATAGATAGATAGATAGATAGATAGATAGATAGATCCTTTCACATCTTTCTATATATTATATATATAACGCAGATAGATAGATAGATAGATAGATAGATAGATAGATAGATAGATAGATAGATAGATAGATAGATAGATAGATCCTTTCACATCTTTCTATATATTATATATATAAAGCAGATAGATAGATAGATAGATAGATAGATAGATAGATAGATAGATAGATAGATAGATAGATAGATACTTTCACATCTTTCTATATATTATGTATATATAATGCAGATAGAGTTGAGTATAATGCAGGTCAAGTTGGTGATGGTGATGGGTCCTCAGTGTAAGACACCAACTGTCAAACATGGAGGAGGAAGTGTGACGGTATCGGGTTCTTCTGCTGGAGGCAGCAGAGTTGGTGACTTGTACAGAGTGACTGGCATTCTGAATCATAAGCGTTACTACAGTTATATCAGCAAAAGGGGGCTAACTTTGATGAATCAAAAAAAAATTATACACTTGATGATTCCTTGAATTACTTTTGTGACAGACAACTGGGGTTCTGGCCCAGTCGGGACGCCTGGAGGAGGGAAGATCCAGGTGAGAGATGATACCTTCCCCGGAACACAAAAGGGCAGCCTCTCTGGTTTACATCAGGGCTATGGGACTAGAGCTTGGAGGCTCAACCCTGTTGGGGGCTGTGGCCACTGCCAGGGGGATCCTGAACCATCCCTCCTCCAGGCATTCTGACTGGGGTCCGTCACACTTTTTAATTTATCAGTTCTATGCCTTGATTTCATGAAACATGTTAAGCTGCATGCATTTCCATCAAAACTGAGATGTTTTCAAACTTTTGGTGGGTGTGTAATAATAATAATCTTTCTTTCTTTCTCTTTCTTTCTTTCTTTCTTTCTTTCTTTCCTTCGGCTACTCCCGTTAGGGGTTGCCACAGCAGATCATCTTCTTCCACATCATGTCCTCATCATCTTGCTCTGTTACCCCCATCACCTGCATGTCCTCTCTCACCACATCCATAAACCTCTTCATAGGTCTTCCTCTTTTTCTCTTCCCTGGCAGCTCTATCCTTAGCATCCTTCTCCCAATATACCCAGCATCTCTCCACTGCACACGTCCAAACCAACGCAATCTCGCCTCTCTGACTTTGTCTCCCAATTGTCCAACTTGAGCTGACCCTCTAATGTCCTCATTTCTAATCCTGTCCATCCTCATCACACCCAATGCAAATCTTAGCATCTTTAACTCTGCCACCTCCAGCTCTGTCTCCTGCTTTCTGGTCAGTGCCACCGTCTCCAGCCCATATAACATAGCTGGTCTCACTACCATCCTATAGGCCTTCCCTTTCACTCTTGCTGATACCCGTCAGTCACAAATCACTCCTGACACTTATTATTATTATAATAGTAATAAACAATAAAGGTTTTCGTTTCATTTCAAGGCTACTTTTCACATGAATAGTTCTAAAAAAGAAAAGTGGAATGTAAATGTATTGTTATTATTAAACAATAATTAACTTTCTAAACAGGAAATCGATTCCTGAGGCCTATCACTGCCAGTGTGTAAACGCTTAGCGTCAGCTTTGGGGTGCAGACATGATGATTTTTGAAAGATGGGTATGAATGATCGTTTAACTTAGTCATTTGATCAGTGGCGCCGGATAAACAGTCCAATGTTAAATTTTTGGAAAAGAGTGCCGCCATTAACAATACAAGACGCGGATGAATACGCAACGACTGTCTGGGATGTGTTGGGCAAGTTTTGAAACTTCTCCTCTGTGCCACATTAGCCTCCATTGTCAAGCGCCTGTGCGGTGACGATATTTTGTGAAATTTATAGAAAACGCTTAACTGTGGAACACAACTACACGTAGCAAATGCCTGTCTGTGAAGAAATAACTGGGACTTATCCTTTCAAGTTTCTGTAATCTTGTTAATTTAAAAAAAGTCTTTCAATGTGCATAATCAAAATTCTGAAAGAACTTTTTTTTTCCCTTTCCAAATAAAATTAGGAGTAAATCACAAAGAAACAATGATTTGTGTGTTCTTCTAATATAAGAACAAAGCTTAAGACGGATTAGTCAGCAGGAGCGCGGCTGGCTTTAGTTGAGACGTTTGTGGGCTGCAGTTTTAAAAAGTGAATAAAAATGTCATTAACTGGCATTCCAGCTGTACTACGTCCTCTGTCGACAGGTCCGGGGCGCTGTGTACAATAATAAGTGTCAGCCGGCCCCCTGTAATGTCTTCCTTCAGAAAACCTTCTGACGATTTCACCCATTCGTCTTTTTTCATTTGCAAAGCACATTAAGCCAGCGTGGTGTCCTCCCGGGTTTGGGCCAAGTGCTGCTGGGAAAGGCACCTTTGAATAAATTCATCCGTCCATCCCTTCATTTATTACAGAGTTACTGCGAGGTGAGTATTCTTAAGATGGGTGGGTGTCCAATTCAGGATGGGTTCTTACCTCTTGTGCCCAATTCAGCTAAGAAAGTCTTCTTTTTTTGCAATTTCAGTCATACATTCCTGTTCTCCAAACCTGCTTTCTTTAATGCAGGGAGCCAGCGTACCCACTAACTGGCTAAGCGTCCCACCCAGGACTGGTTTGGCCCTGCACCCAGTGCTGCTTTTGAAGATTTCCTCCATACATCCATCTAAATTCTGCTCTCCCATTGCAAAGTGACAGTTAACCAGAGCGATGTTTCATGCGCCAGCACCCCATCCATGGCCGATTCTTACTCCATTTGCCACACAGCCGACACACAATCCCATTGGCAATTTCATGTTATTTTTCTCGATGCAGAGGCACAGTGAACCAGAGAGCCCCGTCATGTGTTGACGTCTTCTCTGACACCGATTCCTAGCAGACGCCTTCGATTATTTCTTTTCTCCTTTTTTTTTTCTTATTGCAGAGTCACTGAGTGACCTTAGCTGCAGGGTTGGCATGAAGGGTGAGGCGACGAGGCAGCCACCTCTTTGGTCAGGGAGGCATTTTCATACAAGAAGCATTTAATGAATACTACAAAGTAATAATAATACAAAAACATAAAGCTGAGCAGAAACAAATGTCATAGCAAAGGGGCCGAACACTTGTGTCAACGGGATACTTGAGCTTTTTATTCTGAATAAATTTGCAAAAAATTCCTAAAATGCTGTTTTCACTTTATCATTCTGGGGTACTGAGTGTTGCTTCATGAGGGAAAAAATAAATTTTAACAATTTTAACACAAGTTTGTGACATAAGACAATGCGAAAAAGCAAAGTTGTCTGTGACTGGGGCTGCCAAGTCAGAGATTTGCTTTCTTTAGAACTCTCCTGCTTTACAGTCAAACAGGTCCACAGTGTGTGTGTGTGAGTGAGTGTGTGTTTATCTATTTAGTTTACTGTCTACAAGTATGTATTTATTTAAAGAGCTTCTGTAAAAAGCCAAATATCTACCAGGGGACAAATACATTTCTATCTATCAATCAATCATATAGTGCCTTTCATATTTATCCAGCTATCTATCATATACAATAGTGCCTTATCTATCTATTTATCTATTATATAGTGTCTATCACATCTATTTTACAGTGCCTTTCACAACTACCTGCTGCCTTATCTATCTGTCTATCTATCTATCTGTTATATAGTGCCTTTCACTTCTGTCTATTACAGAGCACCTTTCACATATATCTATTTATTATATAGTGCCTTTCACCTCTATCTAGCTATTAAATTATATAGCACCTTTCACATCTATCTATCTATAAAATTATATAGCACCTTTCACATCTATCTATCTATCTATCTAATTATATAGCACCTTTCACATCTATCTATCTATTAAATTATATAGCACCTTTCACATCTATCTATCTATCTATTAAATTATATAGCACCTTTCACATCTATCTATCTATTAAATTATATAGCACCTTTCACATCTATCTATCTATCTATCTATCTAATTATATAGCACCTTTCACATATATCTATCTATCTATCTATTATATAGCACCTTTCACGTCTATCTATTAAATTATATAGCACCTTTCACATATATCCATCTATCCATTAAATTATATAGCACCTTTCACATATATCTATCTATCCATTAAATTATATAGCACCTTTCACATTTATCTATTAAATTATATAGCACCTTTCACATCTATCTATTATACAGCACCTTTCACATCATATAGTGCCTTATCTATTTATCTGTTATACAGCACCTTTCACATTTTTCTATCTGTCTGTCTATTAAATTATATAGTGCCTTTCACATCTGTTATATACTGCCTTTCATATTTATCCATCTATCATATAATGCCTTATCTATCTATTATATAGCACCTTCCACATCATTCTATTATATATTGCCTTTCATATTTATCCATCTATCATATAATGCCTTATCTATTATATAGCACCTTTCACATATATCTATCAATCTACTGTATCTATCCATCTACTCTCTGAAGGCCCTGTAAAAGTAACATACAGTACATATTAAGTGGCTCATGTATATACTGCTTTTAAAAATTCTAAGAGAAATGTTCATTTTAAAAGTTTTAAATATCTCAGAACTGTAATTTGCACCACTTTGCTGCACTATGAGTGTCCGAGCATCGAGACAGCACTCATGTTTTGAAGCCACACGTCAGTGACAAGTATTGGTGTTCATTTTCTCGATTATCATATTGTGTACACTGTATATTGATTGTCATTTTGTAAAATGTCATTAATTTCTGGGGTGTTGTTAAGTTGTCAGCACAGGGGAAATGTCTGTTAAACGTCTCTCAGGTTTGCACCACACCGGGCCTTTTAGTGTGCAGGACAGAGTTTGGAGCTGCCAATGTATTTACAGAAGCGTGTGGGACGAGTATAACAGCAAAGTTTCATTTCGCATTCTGCCATCAGAAAACTCAATAAAATTATACATTTGGGTTGAACAGAAGCAGTGAAGGATTTATACATCTGAGATGTTTTCAATGCCTGTCTTGTGTGCTTTATTGCTCGTAAGCTTTTCCTTTTCATTTTTTTCCACATTTTCTCCAAAAATAATATGTTGTGATAATTAATACTGTGGGAGTATTTTATTATTAATTCTGTATCACAATATGAGTGTGTTATATGTGGGTTAAGTACATCGACTCATGTTTAGTAAGGATGTTTATTGGGGGAGTTTGAGGCGAGTGGCAAAAATGGCATAATCTAACACAGCAGCCTTGCTTGGGTGGGCTAGCGTCCCATCCAGGTCAGGTTCCTGCATTGTGCCCCGTGCTGCTCAGACAGGCTGCTTTTGACAATTGGGACTACACTGACTTCAGGCTTCAGAGAGTGACCGGTTCAGCTCTGTGACTGCCAGACCGCGACTCTTCACTCTTAAATGAAGTTAACCGCACTCACAACTCTCACCTCTCTCAGTCACAAGTGTTGAGAATGACGTCCTGCTAATTGGAATAAGCAAAGTGCTGTCAACTTAAGAGCTGCTCGGAGTGAAACTCGCAGCAGGAAGTGTTTGATAGACGGAATCTGGACAATGTCTAGAAGTAAAAGTCAAACAAGATGTGATGAGAGCTGAGGAAAGTGTCAATCAGCTGCTTACTTAACCACTGCCAGAAGACAAAATGGAGAAAATGGGACAGTTTTCCAGTATAATTTAATTCATTAAAGTGTCGAGACCAATCGCGCTGCACTTTGGAGACGAGTGAATTGGGACACAAACTGCATCCATTATGTGGGTTCTGCTGATCCCCCCCTTCGCCTTTTTATGTATTGTTATATTCCACTGTTGGGAAAACAGACTCAGAACACATTTAGAAATCTAAGAGCAGAGATCCATTAATCTTTTTTTACGACAACTTAAAACAGCAGCAGAAAAAAAAAATATATATATATATATGTATATATATATATATATATATGTATATATATATATATGTATATATATATATATATATATATATATATATATATATATATATATATATATAGAGAGAGAGAGAGTATATACTGTACAATATATATACATGCATATGCAATATATATATGTATATACACACACACACACACACACACAGAGTATATATACATAGCCGTCACCTGCAGCTTCACCAGTGTAGAAGTGAAACAGGACAGTGAGGAGTGCCTGCCCGGCTCCCCACTCCTGACGTCACGCTTCCACCTCAACCTCGGCCTGCAGCCTTTGTCTCAGATTGGCGCGAATATATATCGCTCCTACAAGAAAACTCTGATTCTTAGCGCGATGAGAGAAATTGCAAAATCAACCGGAATGTTCAAGCAAATTCTAGAAAAAAGCCCAATCTAAATCCGTTAAGTACTTTTCTCATTCGCTAACTAAGCAGATGTAAAATACGCCCCTCGGCTCCACCCCCTCCCCTCAGCCCGCTGCACCTCTCTCTCGGATTCACGTAAATAAATCAGTACGCCAAGTGAACTATGATACAGAGCACGATGACTGAGGTCACAAAATCAACCGGAATGTTCAAGCAAATTATAGAAACAAACCCGATCTAAATCCGTTAAGTAGTTCTCTCTTGAAAACTGGACAGACAGATAGACGGACATTAGATTTTATATATATATATATATATATATATATATATATATATATATATACAGTATATATATCCACACATTGGATTTAGAAGGTATTTACAACCCTTGAACTTCTGCGCACTTCACTATGTAGTAGATTTAATTTTAAATTGATAAAATTGCCATTTTTTTCAATAACCCATACTAACAAAGTGCAAACATACTTGCAGAAAGATTGACAAATTTATTAAAAATCAAAAACTGAAATCTCTCATCCTTAGAAGTGCTCAGACCCTTTGTAGAAGCCTCTTTGGCAGCAATCCCAGCTTCGAGTCTTATTGCGGAGTCTCCACAAGCTTTGCACACCTTGATTTGGGCAGTTTATCCCATCAATCAGACCAATTTATATCAATAAATGTTATCAATTTTTATCAATCAGACCAATTTTTATCAACCATACCAGTTTATCCCCCAATCAGACCACTGAATTTTCACTCTCATGCTTTCAAGGGTCCTGTAAACTGCCATATGCCTTTTACTCAAGAGTGGCTTCTGCCTGGTATCCCTACTTATGAACACCTGCTTGATGAAGTGCTGCTCATCCTTTTCGACAGGTTCTCTCATCTCGGCAGAGGACTTCTGAAGCTCTGTTAAAATGACCACTGGGTTGTTGGTCAAACTCCCTGACCAAGGCCCTTTTTGCCCATTTACTCAGTTTGGCTGGATGGACGGCCCTGGGAAGAGTTCTGGTGGATCCAAACTTCTTCCATGTCACAATTATTGAGGTCACTGTGTTCCTGAGAACACTCAGTCCTTTAGTCACGTTTTTATTCCCCTTGCCCTGATCTGTGTCCTACCACAGAAGTCTACAGAGAGTTCCTTGGACTTCATGATTTGGTGTTTGTCCTGACAAGCAGTGTGAATTGTTGGATCTTATATACACAGTGTGATGGACAGCCGGGACTCTTACCCTGCCGGGATGCTTGCACGGGGCAATACCTCCCCCGGGACGACATCGCCCCTCGCCCCCCCCTCCCCCGGCTGGCTGCGGTGCCACAGGTTTGCAGCATTGAACCTCAACACCCTCAGGGCTCGTGGCCACCCACAGTTGAGTCCTCCCCTGCAGGGCTGGAAGTGCGGCCAGAAGGAGATTGGGGAACACCTGGAACACCTCTAGGTGCTCTATAAAAGGGGCCGCCTCACTCCATTCGGGGAGCCAGAGTTGGGAGGAAGTGGATGAAGCTTGAGGGAGGAGTGGAGGTGGAAAAGAAAAGTGAAGGGAAGAGGAGAAAGTACTGTGTGCTGTGGTGGTGCTTATTATACTGTGCTTGCTGCTGAGGAGCGAGGAAGAAGAGCTTTGCACGCGAATAAGAACGTGTCTTGTGCTGACCTTGTGTCTGAGTCTGGTGTGTGCGGGTGGTTGGAGCGACTGGAACACCCAGGTGGTCACAATACACACACGTGTGCTTTTATAAATGTTGTCCAGTCAGTTCAATTTGTCACAGGTGGTCTCAAATCAAGTTCTAGACACATCACAAAGGAGAATTAAAGCAACGATGACACACCAAAGCACAATGTAGAGTGCCACATCAAAGGGTCTGAACACTTAACGAATACTGACTTTTTCAAAAGTTGGCCACCTGGCCAAACCGAGCACTCGGGGAAGGGCCTTGGGAAGAGAGAGATGGCCAAAAAACCTATGAGCTCCAGAGAACCTGTGTGGAGTTGAGAGAAATGTCCAGATGGGCAACCACCACTGCAACACTCCACCAATCTGGGCTTTATGGCGGAGTGGCCAGGTCAGGTCAGGTCAGGCTGGGGAGCATGCACTGGTACAGCTCGTTACCACACCCACCACACGACGAAAACAGCTCAGAATCCTGGTTGGCAACCCCCCAGGCAGACACACAGTTCAGTCCCACCCTCCAGAAATGACCCTCTATCTGCCACAGCCACGTGTTATGTGGGCGTCCCCTTGGCCTGGTCCAGCCATTTGGGTGCTCAACAATGAGGATCACCCTTGGGTAATCGTGCCACATGGCCGTAGTGCCATAACTGACACTCCCTCACAATGCAGTTAATGTGCCTCATTCGGGACTCCATGAGCAACACAAAGTCAAACCAGAGGTACCCAAGGATCCTCCAAAGAGACACCAGAGGAGTCCAGTCTTCATCTCAGGTCACTGGATAGCGTCCATGTCTCACAACCATATAGCAAAACAAGAAGCACCAGGACTCTAAAGACTTGGACCTTTGTCCTTTTGCAGAGATATCAGGAGCGCCACACACCCCTTTATCAGTGACCTAATGTCCCACCATGCTCTCCCAATCCATCTACTGACTTCATAGGACAAGTCACCAGAGGCATGAATGTCACTGCCCAGGTAAGTAAACTTCTCGAGGAGGTCGACACTATCTACAGACAGACACACTGCTAATGGCCGTTCCCAAGAGGTCATTAAAGGCCTGGATCTTGGTTTTTATCAGGACACTCAGACACCTCACTCAGTTTCTCGAGAGTCCCAATCAGGAAACTCCATTTACTCTGTGAGCGGTCAGGTGACACGTGAAAGTCCGCTTAGAGTTTGCACCTCAAGGACTCTCAGACGGTGGGAAACGAGATTTTCTGTTCTGATGAAACCAACATTGGACTGTTTGGCTTCAATTCTAAGCGTCATATCTGGAGGCAACCATCACTGCAACACCCCAGTGCCCCCATGAATCGCCAGAAAGATCCAACGGCCAGCATTATAAAGCGACGTACTGTAAACTATGGCCATTATGAGTGGAATAATTTACAGACAAAACTGTAAAATAAAGATAATAATATGAAGCATATCAACTCATCAAACTGCTTCATTTAAACCTGTGATTCTCAAGATGAATTCCCGAGCCTTAAACGTGCAGTTGAAACTTGAATCGACAAGTAGCTACGCCCATGCTTGTTGGCGGGGCTTCTTCAACTTTTTTATTTCCCCGTGTCCCAATTGTGGCTTTTTTCTGTCATCGAGACCCAGAATCGCCACCGGCGATGGCCACCTCTTTTCCCCCTTGGAGAATCGCCATCGACAGTCAATCCGGAGCTATGGTACACCTTAGAGAATCGCCGACGCGGGTCACAGCGGCCCATCCGTTCACGACCCTTTCCCATCGACTTCTACCATGAATCCCGACTCCGCACGACCCAAAATTCCAGCCACAAGTGACCCAACAGGAGCCACAGCCCGTAGTTTAAGAACATACAGTTTTATGGCACTGAGTGATAAAAAGTGAGATTAAGTTGAAGTCAAATTAAAAAGAATCAGTAAAATAATAAGGAAAAACACGGCTACATCTTCAATGTGCGGCAACAAAATGAGCTGTGGGCTTCGTTGTACCCTCGAATCTGCGAAAACAAACAAAGCAGGCCTTGCGATCTGATAAGGTCTCAGACTTTTCGCTCCCCCTCATTGACTTTCCTATACACTGGAATGCCAGTTATTCTGGTCATGGCACCAGTAAATCAACATGGCCTTGTGGCGCAGCCCCCTCCGCCCACCATATCAACCTGGTCGTATATTCCAAGAGGAGTTCCAGGTGGTGGGCCCTGAACGTTTCTCTTTTTATTACCCAGAATGACAGTAAGGCCGAGTAGGAAATGCTCCAAAGGGCTGCGGAGTAAAAGGCGGCTCTCTTTTTGGGGGTTGGGGGGCGCTTTTAAAAAGAGCAGACTTCCTCCGCAATCAGGAGGCGGCCAACATCTGGTGACGCTTTGCCACGAGCAGCTTGTGTGAACTTTATAATGTAAGAAATCATCCTAATTACACCCTCATCAGTGGAATTCATTTTACAAGCAGAAGGCCATTCGACTGCGAAAGCACATGAAGGCAATTCCACACTAGAAAAGAAAATCTGGAAACTCCTTCTGCCTAAAGCCATGATTGCTTACGTGTGTTTGGGCGGGGGGGCTTCAGAAACCTGCTTTGACCTGAATAGTGGGGACCGCTCAACTGATACCACCATCCGATTAAACGCACTTGGGCTGGAAAGGGCTTCCTGTGACGAAGCAGAATCCTCAAATTATATTTTAGATATCGCCATTCACAGCAGGCACCATCTCTAAGCAATTAAACTAAAGCTCATCCTCCTAGATTGCAAACATATTAAAAAAATACATAATAAACCGAAATCAAGAGAAATCCGTTTAACCAGTAAGAGCTAGCAGATGGCAGGGCGAAGTATAGAAGGCCCACAGGGCTTCATCCTCAATTTGAACTTAATGGCCAATGGAACGTCATGGAAATGTATCCATGCACTCATCTCCTGAGCCACTTGTCCTGGTGAGAACTAAGGGGGGCCCAAACCTCAGTAGGGCAGACTCTGCAAACAGATTCCCACTCTTCTTTAGGAAATCCCACGCATTCCCAGGCCGGTTATGAAATATGAGCACTCCCGTGTGTCCCAGCTCTGCCCTGGTGACAAACAGCCTGGCCATGACCTGCACACCTCCAGCAAGCAGAGCTCACTCAGACTGAGGGGTCCGGTACACCGACAGCAGGAGGCGCCCAAGGGGTCAGACTCATTAGGATATTAGAACATTAGAGCAGTCTGCATGAGAACGGGCCATTCGGCCCAACAGAGCTCGTCAGTCCTGTCCACTTAATTCTTCGAGTCAAGTCGAGTTTTGAAAGTCCTGCTGTCCACCACACTACTTGGTCAATTACTCCATGTATCTGTGTGTGAAAAAAAAAAATCTTCCTAATGTTTGTGTGAAATTTCCCCTTAACAAGTTTCCGACTGTGTCCCCGTGTTCTTGATGAACTCATTTTAAAATAACAGTCTTGATCCACTGGACTAATTCCCTTCATCATTTTAAACAGTTTCCTCTTCATCTTCTTTTCCTTAAACTCTAAAGGCTCAGCTCTTTTAACCTTTCCTCATAACTCATCCCCTGTAGCCCTGAATCAGCCTCGTCGCTCTTCTCTGGACCTTCTCTAGTGCTGCTATGTCTTTTTTGTAGCCTGGAGACCAAAACTGCACACCGTACTCCAGATGAGGCCTCACCAGTGTGTTATAAAGCTTGAGCAGAACCTCCTGTGACCGATAGATAGATAGATAGATAGATAGATAGATAGATAGATAGATAGATAGATAGATAGATAGATAGATAGATAGATAGATAGATAGATAGATAGATAGATAGATAGATAGATAGATAGATAGATACTTTATTAATCCCAATGGGAAATTCACATACACATGTACTCCACACATCAAGGCGCTATATAACCTGACATTCTGTTAGCCTTCTTAATGGCTTCTGAACACTGTCTGGCAGTTGATAGTGTCGACTCCACTATGACTCCTAAATCCTTCTCAGCAAGTGGACTCTCAATTTTCAGACCTCCCATTGTGTACTCAGACCACACATTTTTACTGTCTACATGTCACACTTTACATTTACTGACTGATCAAATGTCCTCTGTGACAAAGCTGTCCAAGCCTGTCTGCTGTCCAAGACCCCCTGCAATGATTCTACAGATCTGAGATTATCTGATAATCCACCAAGTTCAGTATCATCTGCAAAATTAACCAGCTTGGTATTTATATTCCTGGTTAACTAACCAGAACAATAGCTGCCCCTCATTTGTGACCCGCATCTCAAGATGTTTAGCATATCAGACTGACAGGCAACGGTGTGTGAGGCTCCTGTGACAGTGAAGGTCTCCATCAGCATCCATCTTTAAACAGGAAAATGGCAAAGGAATCACCTTTCAATTATCTTGGACACTGTGGTCAGCAACAGTGGGGCACACCTGTAAATCATCCTTTCTTGCATTCCCTTCATCCTCCATACAGCCAGTTTTACGTACAACTCCAGTTTATGCCATCCACAGAAGTACTCAGGTGGGCTGCATCGTCAATGGAGACATGGAGATGAGGAGGAGGAAAGACACAGAGGACTAAGTCATGTAGTCCTGGTAGAGCCACCAGTTCAGCTCCTTAACCATCTTTGGTGGTGGGGTGGGGGGCACACTGCTAGTGTTGTGATCTTTCATCTTCATAAATGTATTATGCCATTTTCAATTATATTTCTGGCAATATTTACATGGAATGTGGGGTTTTCATATGCCAGGATTTAGAATATTTGTTCAGAAATGGCATATCTGACTTATTTTAGAAGCAAATACTTTTTACATTTTGACACACTATGTTGTTTTCCCTAAGGGAGCTGCTATTATAGAGCCTTTTGTATTTGCCGTTTCCTCAGCAACATTTCCCAGAATACACCGCAAAACGCTCATCACACTTGAGCTTGTTTGAGGCTATAACTCTGTGCCTTACGACTGTGAACACTTGAGTATCGCACTGTAGCAGTGCTTCTCAAATTGCCTACAACTCCCAGCAGCCCCAATAGTGTTACACCATTGGGCAGCTTCAAAGTGGCACAGGTGGTTGCTGGGAAGCAAGATAATTAGGCGCTCTCTTTAAAAAGGAGCCAAAAGGATGCAGAAGAGACAAATTATCTGTGTTTATTTGTCTCTACGGTTCACACTCTATTGGATTACAAATAAAAACCACCATGGATTACAGTTTCTATCTGGATTTATCTACCTGTCCTGTGCCTGCTTGCTCTGTGTGATTTCGTCTTGGTCTGGGGAGCGCTCCCAATTACGCTAGCTCTTCACACTACAACTGGAACCTGGTAGGACAAAACTTTACACTTCATTCAGTGGGCTGTTCACATGGGGTTTTCATTTCATACACCGTCGTCATCTGCACCCGCTATACTAGACTTTACCGTAAGTGTTAACTGTAGCGCCTAGTGCATCATTCGGTTTCCTCTTTTCAGTATTTGTTAAATAATTATCACCATCAGAGAATTGGGGAGGGCTTCGACATATGCATTGTTTGTTTAATACAGTAATCCCTCCTCCATCGCGGGGGTTGCGTTCCAGAGCCACCCGCGAAATAAGAAAATCCGCGAAGTAGAAACCATATGTTTATATGGTTATTTTTATATATTTTAAGCCCTTATAAACTCTCCCACACTACTATAAACATTTCACGCACAATTATACAGCATAAACCCTTTGTATTCTCTTAGCTATTAGGTAAGATTCTTTGAAATTATGAATGTAAACACAGTTTATATACAGTAAAACCTAAATATTATTTTAAAGATATTGAGCGTCTCCGATATCACATGTGTTACAGCCATTACGACAGACAGGCCACCATCAATAAATACGTACAATGCAAGAAAAATTGTATACAGTAAAATGTGTGTACAGTGACACTAAACTATGTACATGTAATAAGTACTGTACATAAATAATTAATTATTGTTACTCACCAACAATGACACGACGACTTGTCCGATAACGATGAGTTTAATTTTACTGCACAGCAAAGGATAGCGTTACAGCTCTTCTAAAGGAGCCTCTTCAGGCGACTGTTTAGCACCGCCGTTGTTCTTCTTCCATCACTCCATCCAGGCTACTGCCTTACAACGTCCACTTGCAACTCATTTTGCGCCCTGGTTAAAAGACACTGCGGCCGTAGATCGTATATGCTTTTCCTCCTTTTTAAATAAAAAGAATCGTGGACTCATTTATGCTGTAATGGTGTCCTGCAGTGGTGTAGCTGTTCCCTTCCTTCAACATATCCAAAACGTTTACCTTTTCTGCAATCATTTGCATCTTCTGTTGGCGCTTGTGCACGTTAATGTTGAATGAGTGAGATTAGACTTCCTGGTTAATGCGGCACTCCGTCGCTGAGCCAATCAGCAGCACACAGGAACTTAACCGCGTGCTCTGATTGGGTAGCTTCTCAGCCATCCGCCAATAGCGTCCCTTGTTTCAATTCAAATGCGTCCCTTGTTTCAATTCAAATGGGCAAATCAACTGAGGAAGCACACGTACTGTAGACCGCAGACATCCGCGAAGCAGTGAAAAATCCGCGATATATATTCACATATGCTTGCATTTAAAATCCGCGATGGAGTGAAGCCGCGAAAGACGAAGCGCGATATAGCGAGGGATCACTGTAATTGTGTTTTTTTTAACCTTCTTCATTTGTTTAATATTTACTTTATTATCGATTCGTTTGAGCATCTATAAGTGCATTTGTATGTGTGTGTGTGTGTGTGTGTGTGTGTGCCGGGTCAAGACTCGGTGTGTTCCAGGGGTCCCCATAATAAAATAAACAAATCACCATCTTCAGACGGTGTGAATTTTACCATACGCCCAACCGCTACAACCCTACACAAAATAAAATGGGTGGGATGGTCAGAAAATGAAGGAGTAGAGTTACAGTATATTTGAACGTCACCATTACTGCAGCATCATAGATGGCTCAGATGATTAGAAACAAGGATTAACGGAGAAGTGCATGCTAAGGTTCTGAAATCAAAAGATGGCTGCTATGTTTGTGACTTAAGGAAAGAGTGGACGGAAGATGGCCAAAGTATTAAAATCTCAAGCAGACTGGCAGGCTCATACAAAGTAAGAACAATGACAACTACACCATTTTATAAGTTACTAGTTGAGTAGTGAAGATGATTAAATATCAGGTAGGCAGCCAGTATAGTTCAGCTAGTGCTGGGGTCTTCTCCAAACACTCCCATAATCCTCCAAATCCCAAAGATGTGAATCTTAGGTTGGTAGGGGTACACATGAATATGTCCACCAGTGACGTGGGGTGACTAACTCCAATGCAGCTGGCATGATGGCACAGTCATTAGTTTTGTTGCTTCACAGAGCCAGGGATAACACTGGTTTTATCACCCCTAATGGTTTCTGTGGTTCTGCCCTGGCACCTAAAATGTCAGCATGCACTTTCCCTCCGTTGGATTAAGCAGGTTTGATGGTGTCACATCATGCCACCAATGGATCCTTGGCATCTCCTTCTCTTATCCCCTTTGCTAATGATCGGCTAGTCTACCATCTCCTTCTGTTCACTTGGGTCTTCTCCCAGTACTCCCATATTCTCCACATCTGAAAGGTGAGAACCTGAGGCTGACGGGTGTACATGTGAATGTGCCTGACAGTGGGGTAGTTGCTAATTCACCCCTAATGCCTTGATGGCGTCGTACAAAACTATCATGGATAAAGTGAGTGAGCATGGCTAGAAAAAAAAAAAGATGGATGGCCAATTTTAATGAATGACACCCACCTGCTCTACTGAACAGCAAAGAGTTAAGGGGCTTAGAAAAGACCAGCAGGAACGCCAACTCGTGGATCAGCCTGCCACTGCTGTGGCCAAACATTCCCAGTAAAAAGCAGCCAGCAGAGAAGAATAGAAGCCCATGCAACCTAAACTTAGCTCTTCAAGCCAACCCGTCACTCTGCTTGCCAGTAGCCACGTAGGACTCTTTGGAAAAATCCGGAATCTAAACAATCACTTGTGCTAAGGATTTAGGACAGAGGTAGGCTGCCTTCTTGAGGCCTTCCTGTATGAATATACTTTTGTGTTTTGTCTAGCGTCATCGTCCAACCTGCTTAATTCAGACTGGGGTCTTCCAGTTAATAATTACCATGATATTTCTTTCCTGGGGAAAAAAGCATTTCTGTCCGATGAAAGAAGTCCACAAAATGCCCACGAGATGTGCATTGATATGTTTAGTTCAATTGGAAGTTTACAGTTTGAAACACAACCGAACTAACTAGAAATTGAAAAAAATAAACAAAACGTCCCCTGATTCACAAAACAAAGCAAACGGACTTGAGCAATAAGGGCATCAACAGCAAAGAGTGACTTCTCATTAGGAAACCTGCTCGGGAGTCACTGTGGCCCTCCAGACTCCCGAGTTTGACAGAAGAGAAGAAACCATTTACCGTATATACTTGCAAATAAGTTCTCCCACGCATAAGTCGGTGCTTGATTTTACTGTATAATTTTTTATAATGTCGGTTGTATAAGACAAATGCAGGAAACTCCTGCTATTGGTCCATGAGATTATGATATGCTAACGCCTACCTGAGAGAGTAACTACGGAGCACCCAGCCTTTTTTTCTATGTATTGTGCCTACGTGACCATACGGTGATACCCCAACTATTCCAAAACGACGTTTGCACTGTTTTGTGTTTTTTGTATCTCACACCCTCAATACACCTTTATCGTAAGAGCATCCCTTATCTACGATGGAGCATTCAATCAGAAGAACTAGTTTTAAATTAAGCATCGTTGAAGTAGCGAAAGAAATTGGAAACTGCGCTGCTGCAACAAAATTCGATGCGTCTGAGAAACTGGTGAGAGATTGGAGAAAGCAAGAAGATTAAGTAAAAAGAAAAATTAAGTGTCGTATTTTTGAACGGGCGTATAAGTCGGGTCTGATTTTATGATTGATTTTTTCGGGTTTCAAGACCCGACTTATACGCGAGTATATACAGTACAGTAATTCATCAAGCCTGTTTGGTTACCTAATAGCTGTTAAGAGACCCATGAAGTGTCCCAGGTATTACTTTGAGTGGACGAGGAAATGGAAACAACGTCATAGGTTTAAAAGGGTCACAATCAGGAGATCAAAAAGAAAACCAGGCAACTGGGAAACGAGGGGCAAGACGAGAATCAGAAATGGTGGCCAAAAATGAGAGTCAAAAAGCCAATACAACCATACTGCTAGGGTAAACGAAGCTAAATGTGCTGCACGAAATGACATGTCATTTACCTACCAAGGGATGACGCAGACAGACAACAGGAGGAAATTTATAACGTGCCTAGCATGACGTCACAAATATGACGGTGAGGTCATCAAGTGCTGCTTATAATATGTCAGTTATGTGCCCCGTCTCCTTAAACTAGAGCTCCCCATTGTGAGGCCTGGGTAAGCTGCAGCCTGCAGGTTGTAGTTAAAGGATTTGCCACTTTGCTTGAGTCTGTTCGGGGCAGGCCAGCTTGAAGGTCCCACACCATTTCCCCAGGTTTCAGTTTCCATAGAGGCACTTTGTATTGTACCCCCCCCCCCCACCCCCAATCCTTTAGCTATTTCCCTTGATCCTTGCAAACCAGCCTAATGATGAAAAGAAAACCAAAAAAAATGTAGAACAGTCAACCCCTTCAACACCTGATGTGGGCACAGCAGCCGTCTCTCACACTTTCAATACTCTTATTTTCCAAATAAGATGTCAAATGTGCCATTTACCAGTCCTCTCTCCACAGTTTTCTTCCTGGCAAATGAACTCTGACCTGTCAGCCACTCCCGTCAAGAATATTTTAGAAAATAACAGCTCAGACTGAAGCAGAAGAGCATATTTTCACAAAAAATAAAGTGGCCAGCCAATGATTTAGTGACTTTCCCGTTCCCATAAAGCTCTTTAACAGAATCCATACTATGGCCCAACTCGGAGTACAGCAAATATTCCCTTTCCTGCCTGCCTCCCGCCAAAAACCACACGTCTCCTTTTGGCTCGTCCGCTCGCACTCCTCCAGCTATGACGAATATTTCGAGCTATGTAATTTGAAACACACATGCACTGCAACGCTCCATCCCAATAAAAGAGCAGCTCTGTGATTTCACCTTTTCCGGCTATTTATCTGAAACAGCAGGTTGGAGGCGGCACCCATCGCCAGCTGCGTGACGCTGCCAGCCAGCTGAGCAAGCAAGATGACCCCTTTCTTAGTAAAAGACAACAAAAAAGGGCAAAGGAGAGGATTAAAAAAAAAAAAAAAAACTGCGTGCTGGTCCATGGAGTCGGGGTACGTAGTGGGGAGGGCGCTGTCATTACCCCAAAGCACATGGCGTGGGGCATCATAGAATGGCCGCACAGTTGGTTTTAACGTTTCACGTTCATTGAGTGGTTCATAATTTGAAGGAAGATGCAAAAAGTGACTAAAATATGCAGCAGTTTCCCAGATTTTGCAAGTTTTAATATTTTTTTAAAGAAACAACACAATATTATTTAAAAAATTGAGGGGGGGAAAGGTCAACCATGTCCACCATTAAAGTTTCTCCTCTTGTATGGAGGTGTGTGGACCCTAGAAACGGTGAACGATTCTGGACAGTTTCTGAAAAGCATTCACAACAATCCGCTATGCCAGAGCCCAAGGCTAATAATACGAGAGCCGGGGTCAAGCGGTGGGTATGCAGCAACAAGACACACGGAGGAAATGGAAATGGGCTACGGGCCGTAAGATCTCCTGGTCCATGGCTGGGCCATTCCATATAAAGTTCTTGATACAATCTGTCGTCCTTCCCAGTCCATCCAACCTCTGCTGCTGCTGGAGCAAGGCTGACTCTCCAGCACGTTCCTTGTTCCAGACAAAAGGGACTCTTGAGTTGCCCAGAAGGTGAGGGTGGCTATCAATGGAGTCAGGACCAGCTGCTTCAAGTAACTGTAGAAACCATCTGTTACACCAAAGATCGTCCCGGTGAGGCAAAGGATTGCGCATCAATCTTTATTTTTGGGTTTGTCTAGGTGTATAAACTGCCTTTGTTGTGTTCCATGTGTTTTGTGGGCGGTCAGCCCAACAGGTGTGGCCACCTGCCAATCACCACCAGGAACTGCCCTCCACCCTACAAATCCAGAGGCATCGTCCAGCAGTTGATTCAAATGCGCTCAGGAGCTGGTGAGTTATTTGTGCTTCGCTGTGATCGTATCCCATTGTAAATTTTGGAAATCTGACCATCTTGTTGGTTTTATTTGACCAACCTATTAGGATTCTGTATTGGCACTTTGCTCAACTTGGATGGTCTTTGTTACAGGCCATTCCATTTTTCCTCTGTGCTCCATGGAGCTTCATTCTGATTGGAATCCATCCATCCATCCATTTTCCAACCCGCTGAATCCGAACACAGGGTCACGGGGGTCTGCTGGAGCCAATCCCAGCCAACACAGGGCACAAGGCAGGAAACAATCCTGGGCAGGGTGCCAACCCACCGCAGGACACACACAAACACACCCACACACCAAGCACACACTAGGGCCAATTTAGAATCGCCAATCCACCTAACCTGCATGTCTTTGGACTGTGGGAGGAAACCGGAGCGCCCGGAGGAAACCCACGCAGACACGGGGAGAACATGCAAACTCCACGCAGGGAGGACCCGGGAATCGAATCCTTTTTGTGAAATTGTATTTTGATTTATTTTATAAAGATTTCGTGCTTACCCTTATTGCTAGCCAGGGTTTGACGGTGACAACCCCCTCTAGTTGGGAGTGTTTGGGACTACATGCTTTGAAAATCTTTAGTGCTTGGGACTCCTAGCTCATGACAGGGAAATCATCAAAAACCCGGGTAGTGACTTGAGCAAAATGGTCAAAATATCCAAACTTTCAGCATCAGCATGTACCCGATGTCCAGGCTAAATTACCCACCATGGCCTAGTCATTCTAACCTCCTATTTATCCCCTTTCCCTAATTGGCTAACTCTCTCACAACCTCACCGCCTAATAGCTAATGTGGGGTGAGTGTACTGGCGCAAAATGGCTGACATCGTGTCATCCAGGTGGATGCTACACGTTAGTAGTAGTTGAAGTGGCTCCCCCCCTCTCTATGTAAAGCAATCTGAGTAGTGAGAAAAGCACTATATGAATGTAAAGAATCATTATTAAAATGATGTAAAAGATACCAAATCACTTGAAGTTACCAAAGGAGAGGAACACGATTATAGATCTTGGTCACACTTATCCTTATGTCAAATGGGCAGCGTTAGAGAGAAGCCATTCATCTTTGAGGACAGTGGCTGGCAAGTCCAAGTTCTTATGTCCAGGCTAAATTACCCACCACGTCCTCATCCATTCTGGCCCCTTTAATCATCCCCTGTACCTAATTGTCTCTCTCTCTCACTCCTTTACCACCTAACAGCTCGTATGTGGCGAGCGTACTGGCTCAAAATGGCTGTCACTGCCTCATCCAGGTGGGTGCTACACATTGGTGGTAGTTGAAGTGGCTCCCCATTTACTATGTAAAGCACTTTGAGCAGTGAGAAAAGCACTATATTAATGTAAAGAGTTATTATTATTAATACAATTTCAAATAAATCACAAAATGCAAAACTCACCAACTCCCAAGCGCATTCAAATGAACTGCAAAGGACTGTGGGTTGTCCCCGCCTTAGTAAGACAAAGGGGCAGTCCCCTTGTGGTGATGGGCAGGTGGCCCCTCCTCTTGGGGGACCACTCACAAAACATAAAGAACGTAACACAGACATAGGGAATAAACCAAAGAACTCAGATAAGTAACAATAACATAAATGAAACAAACAAAAATGAACAAATAAAAGACATAAAATGTGAATTTTCACCTCAGCCTGGCAGGAAATCCTAGCTGAAATGTAACAGTGAGTTGTGACATTGTTATACAGACAGAAGGGCAAGGGCTAAAATGATCAGAAAAACAAAATAGGATGTTAAACAACGAACAAAATTAATGAATAGCTCAGAAGGGTTGCTAGGAAAACGCCATAATGTAACATTCTGAAAATCAGTGCCGTAGGAGCCGGATGGCATTCCTACAGTACTGGGCACACGGCAGAAAGTAGCTCTGGATGGCGCATCGGCCCAGTAAAGGGCACAGCCAACGCCCAGACTTACTGTAAATGATGCCAATTTAGAACCAGAGAAAGCCCATCTCTTTGGGAGTGTAGGGAGACAACCTAAAAGACACGGAAGAACACCTGGGATTCAAACCCAGCATGCTGGACCCATGAGGCAGCACAAAAATCACTCCTGTCTTCACGTTTCCTCGAACATTTTTAAAATGGGAACAATCCACAAATTCGATACAGTACCGGATGACTCCAACGGAAACTGAACCTTTCAAAAGATGCAGCGGTTATTAATGATTCAGGAGCTGCACCCCTCGGCCATAACAAGCTGTATACACAAATCTAACCAAAGTCAAACAAGAGCTCGCTGTAAGTGTAACAAAGCAACGGGCCGATCCAGCAAAACTAAAAATAAAACCATCCCTCCATGTCAGATCTGAGCCAAATCACAACTCCTACTTTCCTAACCACAGAGCTGAACTTAATAACAGCTCTGTTAAGAAGACGTTCCAGTGTTCCCATACTGGAGTAGCCAATGCCAGCGCCAACTAACCTCACTTGGATTCAGCTTCCCCAAATGATGTTTAATTCATTTTTAATAATTCGAGCACTGTGGAAAAGTCAGATGTGGCGCGGCTTCCATGTGCGTGTGGTTTGGGTTAACCCAGTGATGTGGGGGTCTTTGTGTGAACAGTAAAAGCCAATGCTGATGTCCTGGAGTCGATCACCTGAGTCAACATCACCTACGAAAACTTGAAATGCGAGCTCCCAGGGCTCCTCTTGTTGCAGCTTATCCTGGGATGCATGCTGGATTTTGTGGGGGCTCTCTTGGCCAGTAATCATTCAACTCTGGGGCACCCTCTACCTGGGGGGTACCTGCCAAAGGATCTCTGGGTCTTAACTTTCAAGTGAAGGATAAGGGGCTGCGACTTTAAAACTTGAATTCCTGCATGTGAGGAGCGGTGGTTACTTCATCGTGGGCCGCACTGAGCGTCTAATAATATGCCTAACGATCAGCGCCTGTAAATGAGCCAAAGCAGTAACACAAGCGAGCAAAAACAACTTCAGGGGGAGATCAGAAAAACACAAGTGAGTCAACAGCCCACCAAATGTTAACTTCTCTTTCATTTTCTTGGATTTCTCTAAAGTTTGTACAAGTGTCACAGTGGAAAGGACAGCCATTCTTCTATCCCAGTTGTAATCAAGACTAAGATGTCTCCACTCCTGCCACACTTCCATTATGAAATCATCCTCCATCCCAGCCAGGAGGCCATAAGATAGATAGATAGATAGATAGATAGATAGATAGATAGATAGATAGATAGATAGATAGATAGATAGATAGATAGATAGATATCCATCCATCCATCCATCCATTTTCCAACCCGCTGAATCCGAACACAGGGTCACGGGGGTCTGCTGGAGCCAATCCCAGCCAACACAGGGCACAAGGCAGGAACCAATCCCGGGCAGGGTGCCAACCCACCACAGGACACACACAAACACGCCAAGCACACACTAGGGCCAATTTAGAATCGCCAATCCACCTAACCTGCATGTCTTTGGACTGTGGGAGGAAACCGGAGCACCCAGAGGAAACCCACGCAGACACAGGGAGAACATGCAAACTCCACGCAGGGAGGACCCGGGAATCGAACCCAGGTCCCCAGGTCTCCCAACTGCGAGGCAGCAGCGCTACCCACTGCACCACCGTGCCACCCAGATAGATAGATAGATAGATATGAAAGCTACTGTATAATAGATAGATAGATAGATAGATAGATAGATAGATAGATAGATAGATAGATAGATAGATAGATAGATAGATAGATAGATAGATACTTTATTAATCCCAAGGGGAAATTCACAATGGAAGTAAGGCAGGAATGGAGACACTTGATAATCTTCATCCCTGGTGAATGTGGATGCCAGGCGCAGTTCATTCCCCCACAAGGCAGGTGGCAGTGTTCCTATGGGCTGAACCCAGTTAGGGCACCCGCAGGATGGCAAAGGAATTGAAATTCATAGCCTATTGGGGTCCTTGGGTGACACCAGGGGGCGCTGCCCAGGTTTTCCATGCAACCCAGAAGTGCTTCGGACGACCTATGCCGTGACACCAAAAGCGGCCCTGGGTTCAGTTTAAAAGAAGCCCACTGCGTCTAATTCCCTGAGGTGACACTCAACTTGGAGTGAGGAAGGAGAGAGGAAATTGATTGATTGTTATATTCTTGTGTTCATTTTGGCCAGTGCTGCTTGATGGGAAACGTGTTGGCAACAAACACAAATCGTCAATGTGTCGGGTGACATTGTGTCTGGGGTTTGGGGCTTAGTGGCACCCCTTTGTGGTGACACTTGTCACAGTGGATTTAGAAAGTACTCGGACCCCTTCCCTTTCTGCACACTTAATTGCATAGTAGATTTAATTTTAAATAAATAAATTTGCCCTTTTTGTCCCTCAATCTACACTCAATAACCCATAATGACATGGTGAAGACATGTTTGAAAATTGATTATTTGAAGGCAAAAGCTGAAATCTCTCATTCATGAAAGTATTCCGACCGTTAATTCATTACTTTGTAGAAGTCCTTTTGGCACCAATTCCAGATTTGAGTCTTCATGTGTAAGTCTCTACAAGCTTTGCACAGCTGGTTTATTGCATTCTTCCTGGCAGACCCTCACAAACCCCATTAAACTGGATGGGATGGGAAGTGTTTAATGTGTTTTAAGTCTTGGGTTCAGCTGGGCCACTCAAGGACCCTTAGGGACTTGTCCTAAAGCTACTCCAGCGCTGTCTTGGCTGAATGCTTTGGGTCATTGCAATGCCGGAAGGGGAACCATTGAGTTCCAGCCTGAGGTGGCGTGTACTCTGGAGCAGGTTTTCTTCAAGGACCTCTCTGTATTTGGCCTTCCTTCAATTGTGACCTGTCTCCCCATCCCTGCACCCCCAGATTATGATGCTGCCACCACCATGCTTCACCATAAGGGTAGTATTAGGCAGGTGATAAGCAGTGCCTGGTCCTTGCCAGACAAAGGGCTTAGAGTTCTGCCCAAAGAGTTGAATTTTTGTCTCATCGGACCAGAGAATGTATGTCCTCAGCTCTCAGAGTCCTTAAATGTGTGTTTTACTCAAGAGAGTCTTCCTGTCTGGCCACTCGACCACAAACGCCTGCTTGATGAAGTGCTGCCGAGATGGTGGTCCGTCCGACAGGTTCTCCCATCTTCTGAAGCTCTGTTGAAGTGACCATTGGGTTCTCAGTCACCTTCCTGACCAAGGCCCTTCTGGCCTAGTTGCTCAGTTTGGCTGGACGGCCAACTCCAGGACAAGTCCTGGTTCTTCCATTTCGCAATTATTGAGGCCGCCATGTTCCTGGGAACGCTCAAAGCTTTCTACCTTTGCCCTCACCACAATTTAATCACAGAGGTCTACAGAGAGCTCCTTGGACTTCATGGCCCGACCCTCAGTGTGAGCTGTGGGGACCCCCCCCCCCACTCAGGTACACACATGTGCCTCTCTAAATAATGATGTCCACTCAATTCATTCTGCCACAGGTGGACGCTCATCGAATTCTCGTCGCATCTCAAAGAGAGTTAAAGCAAACAGGAGGCACCTGAGCACCACAGCAAAAGGGTCTGAATACTTTAATAAATATGAGATGTTAGTCTTTAATTTTTGGTTTGCACTTTGTCAATATGGGTGACTGAGTCTAGACTGATGGGCAAAAAATGGCCAATTTATCCCTTTAAAATGAAATCTCCATCCATCCATCAATTTTCCAACCCGCTGAATCCGAACACAGGGTCACGGGGGTCTGCCAGAGCCAATCCCAGTCAATCCTGGGCAGGGCGCCAACACACCGCAGGACACACACACACACACACACACCAAGCACACACTAGGGACAATTTAGGATCGCCAATCCACCTAACCTGCATATCTATCTATCTATCTGTCTATCTATCTATCCATCCATTAATTCTCCAACCCGCTATATCCTAACTACAGGGTCACAGGAGTCTGCTGGAACCAATCCCAGCCAACACAGGGCACAAGGCAGGAAACAAACCCCGGGCAGGGCACCAGCTCACTGCAGGGCGTGCACAAACACACACACACCAAGCACACACGAGGGACAATTTAGAGTCGCCAGTGCACCTAACCTGCATGTCTTTGGACTGTGGGAGGAAACCCACGCAGACACGGGGAGAACATGCAGACTCCATGCAGGGAGGACCCGGGAAGCGAACCCAGGTCTCCTAACTGCGAGGCAGCAGCGCTACCCACTGCGCCACCCAAAATGAAATCTACAGCTCAGCAAAGTATGCGGAAAGTGAAGGGCTCTGAATTCTCCTCAATCCTCTGCATGTATGAATTAATTTTTACATGAATTGGTTCCGGCCTTGTGCCCTGTGTTGGCTGGGATTGGCTCCAGCAGACCCCCGTGACCCTGCGTTCAGATTCAGCGGGTTGGAAAATGGATGGATGGATGGATTAAGTTTCGTGTAGAATTGCTTCTTGGTTGTCGTTTTATCACTGGCTTCTTCATTCAGTGCCACCAGTGCTACACTATGGGTGTCGAACTCCAGTCCTGGAGGGCCACAGTGGCTGCAGGTTTTCATTCTAACCATCTTCTTCATTAGTGACCAGTTTTTGCTGCTAATTAACTTCTTTTGCTTTAGTTTTAATTAACTTGACTCAGCCCCCCTTAGTTGTTTCTTTTTCCTTAATTAGCAGCCAAACAATAATGAGACCCAAAACGAGCCGCCACACGACCAGCTCACCTGCGCCCGTCACACAATATCTGAAAATAAAGAAAGGTGAAGGTCTCACTCAGTAAGGCTGATCTCTCAGCTCAACAAAACATCTTGAGGGTTTTGGAAATGTCTGCTGTGGCAAAATGAGAGCAACAAACCATGGAATTAAATAACGAGTTTAATTAACAGCAAGAATCAGCTTCTCATTAAGAGATTGGTTGGAGTGAAATTGGTGGGAGTTTCAAATCCCAGTTTAGTTGGTCATCTTTTGGCTCGTTTCACATACAATACAATACAGTTTATTTTTATATCGCCCAAAATCACACAGGAAGTGCGGCAATGGGCTTTAACAGGCCCTGCCTCTTGTCAGCCCCCCAGCTTTGACTCTCTAAGAAGACAAGGAAAAACTCCCAAAAAAACCCTTGTAGGGAAAAAAATGGAGGAAATCTTGAGAAAAGCAGTTCAAATAGAGACCCCTTTCCAGGTAGGTTGGGTGTGAAAAAGAAAGGGGGGGGGTCAATACAATACAATACACAGAACAGAACAAATCCTCAATACAACATAAAAATAAAAATTTTAGAAGTACGGAGTAGAATTTAACAGTAGATGATATCACATAATATGATTTGGATTTGGGTGGCACGGTGGCACAGTGGGTAGCGCTGCTGCCTCGCAGTTAGGAGACCTGGGTTCACTTCCCGGGTCCTCCCTGCGTGGAGTTTGCATGTTCTCCCCATGTCTGCGTGGGTTTCCTCCCACAGTCCAAAGACATGCAGGTCAGGTGCATTGGTGATTCTAAATTGCCCTTAGTGTGTGTGTGTGTGTGTGTGTGTGCTGGGTGTGTGTGTGTGTGCCCAGCAGTGGGCTGGCGCCCTGCCCTGGGTTTGTTTCCTGCCTTGTGCCCTGTGTTGGCTGAGATTGGCTCCAGCAGACCCCCGTGACCCTGTGTTAGGATATAGTGGGTTGGATAATGGATGGATGGATGATTTGGATTTGTTTGAACATCTCATTTCTGTTTGGATTTCATTTCATGAAGAAAAGAATCAATTCAGAGGACAGAATCCTTAAAAACAGGGCTATTAAAATGAAGGAAAAAGAAATTAATTAGCAGTGAAAACTGGTCACTGATTAGGAAAAAGGTCAGAATGAAAACCTGCGGCCCTCCAGGCCCGGAACGCGACACCCCTGTGCTACATCAC
Source organism: Erpetoichthys calabaricus (assembly GCF_900747795.2). Classification (NCBI taxonomy): domain Eukaryota; kingdom Metazoa; phylum Chordata; class Cladistia; order Polypteriformes; family Polypteridae; genus Erpetoichthys; species Erpetoichthys calabaricus. The sequence goes on along the minus strand of NC_041404.2, from coordinate 147,679,742 downwards.
TTCAATGTGCACAATTGTGTGAGATACGCCGTGTGGCATCAAAGTGGGCAAAGCATATGAAGATCATCTGAACCGTGTGGGAAAAAAAATAAAATTCATGGTAGGCTCTCACAAAATTAAATCATCTCCTTAGCATTTCAAATGAAAAGAACAATCCACCCATTAAAGCGAGTTGGAGTTTTGGTTTTACTCGTCTTTGTCTGTTCAGGCTAATTAATTGTGTTCTTACTGATTCCTCTATCTGTCATTCCCAGTACCAAAAAAAAAAATCCTCAGCACTGGCCAAAAAAGTTAACCCCGTTAGATCAGTTCATTTGTACAGAAAGATCGAAACGACTTTGACACTAGTGAGAAGTGAAGGGACTGTAAAAAAAAAAAAAATTGAGCACTGGCCTGCCAACATCTGCTTCTTTTATTATCACTATTATTCTTTATTTAACAGACCTCTTTATTCAAACAGACTTATGAAAACAAACCATTACATGTACAATAGATCTGAGCTATTAGAAAGCACAAAGTTAAAAAGAAACAGAGAACAAAACTGAAGTACGAGATATTTGCACCAGAGGAAAAACTCAAAGTCAAAGTAGGCCAGAAGTTGCTTGATTTTTGATTGGGCCAGTTAGGGATGGGAATTGATAAGATTTTCACGATTCCGATTCCATTTTCGATTCTGTTTAACAATTCGATTCTTTATCGATTCTCCTATCGATTCTTATTTTTAAAAAAGGAGAACACACAGGTCGATTAGCTTAGAACTTTGTTTTATATCTTATCTTTGAACAAGATAGAAATTTAGGAGTAGCATGACCTTACAAACCCAACAGTGAGATCTTAAGAGTACACAGCCTACGGCTCCTCGATGGGGTGCCACGGGGTCCCCAGAAAAAAATTTGTAAATGTAAAATAATAATAAAATAAATATTCTTCTGTAGCAATAACAAAGTATAACATAAATTAATATAAATTAAGAATGTCCAGTAACATTTACACTCTTCTTTTTAAAAGTATATATGAGCTGAGCACTCAAAAATAAAACTACATCAGCCAGCAACAAATAAAATCAACTCAAGCCCAATGGAACTGTGCACTGTGCAATTCTGCAACCATCAACTATGGAGAATTAACAATTCTTTTGCAGAAATATAAGCATATCTGCTTTTTCAGGAAGGAAATTTTACTTATTCCCGCCTCTGTGAAAGGAGAAGCTACTGGTAGACTGCAGCGAGAACTGGCAGCATCTGAGCCAGCCAGACTCTGTCTGTCTCTCTCGTCATGGTCATCTAAATGCAATGCACAGTAATAGCAGGTTTTGCAATAAGGCAAATCACGCTAACATAATATGCAATGTTAGTTGATTAGTTACCTGCCGTATTAATGGGAGAGGACATGCAAACGTTACCGCTGCTGCTGGGTTGAGATTCACTAGTCCGGAGCGGATCAAAAACATGATAAGGTTATCACATGTTTTGTGAGCAAATGCTTTTGCATATTCGTAGCGTTTCCTCCCTTTGATGAAATATCTACTTTGCAAGTATTGCAAGTTGCCCTGTTGTCATCCTTTCTCATAAAGTATAACCAAACTTTTGAGCGCTTGTGCCGCTTAGGCGCCATGTTTCCTGCTGGGTAAATGACGCTACACAACATGGTGACGTCATTCGAGGCGACTGGAATCGATAGGGGAATCGTTTGCAAAAATGGCAAACAATTCCAAGGAATTGAAACAGTGGGAACCGGTTCTCAACAAGAACCGGTTTTCGATTCCCATCCCTAGGGCCAGTGTGGAAGAATAATTTTAGGTTAACATAGAATTCATCTTAAACAAATAGCATAAAGAGTTAATAAATGTCAGAAACCTGTTCAGGCACACAAGGAAACCAGTGATGTGCAGGGAGGATCATGGCTGGTGAGGCGCTTTCATCATTTTTAATACAGACTGTTCAATAAAAGAATAACAAGAAAAACAAAAGAAAATTGTATTTGTCAAAATTTAGTTTTTAACTCTTTCAAGGCTGATGTCAACCTTTGTCAAAAGGAGGAGTTGACGATGATAATCAACTGTAAACTGTGACAAAACCAACCGTTAAGTTGGATTCTTGTTGGTAGAAGGAAAGTTAGATTCATTGATTTGACTGAGATCCCCTGTGCTCATGTGAGTAGCAAGGCGCACACAACGGCAAAAATGGCACTGACATCTGGCGAGAGATCAAAGTGAATCCGAAAAGCAAAATACTCCGTGGACGATGTCTTACCTATTATCTCTGAACTGGACTATGACTTGTCGGACTCAGATTTTGATACAAGTGATCAAAAACGAATGTGGAGGTTCCAGCTTCAGCTGATCGGTCCCCAGCTAGTCATGGTACTGACAATGTTCGCCAGGGAGGACTGACACTTAACAATGATAAGAGGTAGAATCCAGATTGTAATGCAACTGCAACTGTGAACTGCTGTCCCAGCCACGTGAAGACAGCCTGGCAACAAGCCTGCCGCTCATGCGCGACAAACTGGCAGCCACAGCATGCAGCAACAGATGTTTTATGTTGATTTCTGTGTGAAAGCATCATTTTTTGGAAAAAAATATTCAGCCCTCAAAGAGTTAAATATTGGTTTATTTTTTTCTTAGTCTGATCCAATTTTTATAAAATTGAAAGCCGTTTATGGTCTTATCTTTATTTATAAATGAAGTCCATGTGCCTATCCTTCTCCACAAAAATCTCCATCACTTTCTTATTTTGCTTTATTTTTAAAGTCTTAATCTTTCAATTTTGGCAGTCAGTCGGAACAAAAAATAAAAATAAACGGACTGCAGCACTGCACTTGACTCTCTGATGTCACTAACTTATTGGCACCTCTGCGTAGAAGAACAGCAGCAACAAGCGCCTGTTTGGCTCACATGCGCCCCCTTCAGGGTGGCACGGTACTGTCTGCCTCACCTTTTGCGTCTCTCACGTGAAATAAATCGTCTGTTAACGGAAATAAGGAATGAAACCGCCAAAAGGAGAGGTCAGTTCCGAAAGTTCCTTACAGCTGTGAGGGATTGCCGGCCGTACATCCCGGCCAACACCCCCAAGCCGCCCCGAATTCCAGCAGGGCATCATGGATATTGGAGTTTTCCTTCACAGCCCTGCTGGATACCTTGGGGGCTAACAGAGGACGCTGCAGGGAGGCCCAGACTCTTACTCTTACGTGCCCTATAACCCGGAAGTATGTCTTAGTCACAGCAACAGGAGGAATGACGTGCTTCCGGGATAAAGAAAAGGACTTTTTTTCTGACCCGGAAGTGATACGAGGTCACATGAACTGAAGGATTGAGAACACTTCTGGGTCAGGGGATATAAAAGGACCATGGGTAATCCCAGACGACGAGCCAAGTTAGGAGGCAGGGTGGCTAAGCATCTGGGAGTGGAGGATTATGATTTGATTATAGAGAATTGTATTGTTTATTGAGTATTGTGGAGTGGAGGGTGCTTTGTGCACATTATTATTGTAATAAATAATTATTGGACTTTTTAATCTGGTGTCTGACGTCTGGTCTGAGGGTTCAAGGGGTCACGGGGACCCTAAATCTGTCACACAGCATAATGGTGAGAACCGCCAAAAGAAGATGTTATTTTCGAAAGTTTGTTACAGGGCACGGCGCGAAATAAAACATACTTAACGTTTGTAAGTACGGTGTAAAGGATGAGCATGGGAAATTTGGGCTTCCTACGTATATTGGAAGTCACAGAAATAGTGATGAGGGGTTTCCCCTATCTATATATACAGTTTAGGGGGTACACCCGTTTCCCCCACCTTGAGTGTTGCAATAGGACATGAAACATACCCAAACTTTTATAAGTACACTGCACACGAAATTTCAGCTTCCCACCTATATGGAAAGTGGGAGAATTAGTGATGAGACAGTGAGGGCTTTGCCTTTTATGTGTTGTGGCAGGCGGCCGGGACGCCCTTGCGGCATACGTTCCGGGGGAGCAAGGATTGGAGACCCAGTGCCTCATCCTGGACGCTAGATGGCAGCCTCCCTGGGTTGCAGTGGCGCCTCAGACTCCCGCAGGGCTTCATGGGGGTTGGAGTTTGGTGCAGCCCTGTTGGGTTCCACCAGGGGGTGCTGCAGTGGGAGCTGCTGGGCCCTTCTGGGCAGTTATTTTGCCACACCCAGAGGTGCAGCCGGGTGTTGCTAATCAAGCACCTGGCGCACTTCTGGGTGCCTGATAAAAGGAGCCAGAGACCACCACTCAGGGGCCAGAATCGGGAGGAGGAGGACGAGGTTGCCTGGAAGGAGTGGTGGAGGAAGAAGAAGAAGAGTGTGCTTTATTTGGGTTGGTGTATTAGTTGCTGTGCTTGGGACTGTGTACTGCCTGTGAGACACACGGGGAAGATGTGCGCCTACAGGCAAAGAAAAATAAATTGTTTATTTATTTTAAGTGTGCCTCCGTTTCCAGTCGGGTCAGGTGCCTATATAGCGCCTTTTCACAATGTATAGACTGGATCTTTGAACATCTCTTCCGAACAGCTACAAGAGGTGGTGGGTAAGTTTATGCTTTTAATTGATCAGCATAACTAACACCAATCACTAGTCATAAGATAAAAGCTAAGTAAACCAGTACTGAGAGCGACACCTCGCTACAGTCAGCCTACTGTAAAAACAGCGACAGAGCGAAACATCAACTCAACTTTCACACAGTCAAACTGCACGGATACCAGAAAGTCTCATCCATTGACCTCACCACACAATCACACATGAGCGTTCAAAATTGATCAATAAAAACGAGATAGTAAGCGTGTGATGGTTCACAACAAACTCTTGATGGCAGAACATGTGAGAAAATTGCAACCCTAAATCCCATTTTGGATAAGAATTAGTTTTATACCAGGAGGTGGGCTGAAGTCGTTCACACAATGGAATTTTACTGACATGTCAATCCCAGGTAAAACAAGTTCCGTGTGAATCATTTTTTTCTAAACGATAAAAGCCTCTGTGATCTTTACTTAGATGCGACCATACAGTCTGTGAAAAGTTACTGACATGTGCGATTCGGACAGGACTAAAGTTACAGAGATCCTGTCTGATGATTATACTCAACAGGAGAGGCTGTAATTTTAGGATCAGGAACCGTGGTCAAAAAAAAAAAAAAAATCAAACAATGCACAAGGTTCGCAGCCAAAAAGCCAGATTTGTTCGATCACCAAAACTGAAATGTAACCCCAAAAATGTATTCCAAAGTCTGCGCCACCACCACCTGATCAAAGCACCGTGATGTCCTTACATTGATGGATTAAAGGCCAGAAGGCCACATGACCGTCATCATCAAGTCCTTCCATGAGAACCCTGAATACCAAGAGGACTGATTGAGGTCATTTATGTTAGATAGAATGGGGGTCCCGTGGCCTTGGGACCCCTGCAGATTTTATTTAACCCTAATTTTGTTTTTTCTATCCTTCCTGGCCATCGCACCTTACTTTTATTCTATGTTAATTAGTGTTCCCTAATTGTAATTATTTATTTTGCCTTTTTTCTCTTTGTTCGTTACGTAAACCACTTTGAGCTACATTGTTTGTATGAAAATCCATCCATCCATCCATTATCCAACCCGCTATATCCTAACTACAGGGTCATGGGGGTCAGCTGGAGCCAATCCCAGCCAACACAGGGCGCAAAGTAGGAAACAAACCCTGGGCAGGGCAACAGCTCAACAGGAGATGACATAAACGAAGGGTGTGAGCAAGTGTCAGGTACAACACCTAACCTCTCCTGAATCGGACTGAAGCAGGGACTGCAAGATAGTAACTGCAGTGCCCCCTGATTCAGACAAAGGCATCCACACCTCATATCAGTTTAGTGCACACTCACGTTAGATAATTCATCCATCCGTTATCAAGCCATCTTCCAATCCAGTTCACGCCAGACGCCAGTCCAGCAGAAGTAGAGGACGCAAACACACACACACTCTCATAGTCACAGTTTATTTGACTAATTAAACTAATTGCACCCCCTAGGGGTATGGGAGGAAAACCAGAATATCCGGAGAATATCCCGCACATACACAGGGACACCCTGAGGAACATACTGGAGGACCCAGCCACTGAGTCCCCCTGTCCCACACATAATACACTGAAGCATTATCTGTACAAAGGAAGAAGATCTGCTGAACACAGCTGGGTCGCGTTACTGAACATCTCGGTGCTGCTATCCACTTTGATTCAAAAACTCAAGTGGATTTGTTAGCACACAAGTTGTAACGCAGCAAAAACAAAACAAAGGAAGAGTATAAAGTGAAATGAAACCGAAGCCCTGTGCGAGGGACAGTAACTGTCGTCGAAGAGAACAAGAGGGTGAAAACACACGAGAAAAGAGCAGCAAGTGTCACGAGCGTGCGTAGGAAAAACAGCTTGAAGGCTTGGCTCCCGGTAATTTTCCACCGAGACAGGAGGTGGCACTGTGTACTAATGGCCGCTCTTCTTCCCCTTCTGCAGACAGAACGATGGATGCCGTTCCGTCTGACGTCACCTCTGGGGTTCGTCCATCCGGACCCGTCTCTTCCTCTCAGAATGCCTTAAATTCAGAGGCACTGCCAGTCAGTCTACCTAAGACACACGGCCTCTTTCAATTTATTGCTTTGAATTATACAGAGTTGGCCGAAAGGTGCCCCAAAGCTCTAACTTTGTCTTGTTATTTCTTTCGCAACAAGATAAACTTTGAATACTTCAGAGATTTCGTATCCACAGATCAGATAAGGATTTGCACTCCCGTGGCATCAATTATATATGGGTGCCAACCTCAGAGGCTACAACCCTAGCAATGCTAACGATGGAAATCAAGCCATCTTAATCAAGTTTAGGCTGGAGCCATCCTTGAATGGGACGCCAACCAGCAGATGACGCATGTGCACATACACACACACACACACACACACACACACACTCTCTCATATGGGACCAGTTTATGGTGACCAATTAAACTAACTAGCGCCCCCTAGGGGTATGGTAGGAAAAGCAGAATATCCAGAGGAAAAACCCGCTAACACACACGTGCGAGTAGGAGGCAGCTAAAGGGTCTGAGTAATGGTAATAAAACATCCGACCAGGGGGCGGCGGACTGCGCTGACTGTCTTTCTCAGTTCCCTACAGACCTTTCCCGGGATATCCTGCAAGGTTCTGGCACCTCAGAAGACATCACTTCTGGAGCCGGCCCCTTTGCTGACATCACTTCCGAAGCCAGCCCCTTTGCTGACATCACTTCCGGAGCCAGCCCCTTTGCTGACATCACATCCGGAGCCGGCCCCTTTGCTGACATCACTTCAGAAGCCGGCCCCTTTGCTGAGAACACTTCAGAAGCCGGCCCCTTTGCTGACATCACTTCCGAAGCCGGCCCCTTTGCTGAGAACACTTCCGAAACCGGCCCCTTTGCTGACATCACTTCCGAAGCCGGCCCCTTTGCTGAGAACACTTCCGAAACCGGCTCCTTTGCTGACATCACTTCCGAAGCCGGCCCCTTTGCTGACGTCACTTCTTCTTCCGGTCTTTTTGATGACATCAGTACCTCTACGGGCCTTTAAAGCCTCCATCTTTGTCAACTGTAGGCAGTTCTGTTGTGGACTCTGTTCTATGCACATCATGCTCAAAAACTTAAACTTTTGCAGCTGGGAAAACAATATACGGGTGGCTTCCCCAAATCTTTATGATGTCTATGTTGTACTATTTTCACACCGCACATACACAGGGAGAACCTAAGGAACATACTGAGAGACCCTGCCACTGAGCCCCCCACCACCATACACAAAATACATTTTTTGTACAAAGGAAGATGATCTGCTGAACTCTTAGGTGCGACACAACTGGCCCGCATTTCTGAAAGCCTCCACTTTGAAAAGACCCATAAATTCAAAAACTCAAGTAGAAATTTTTTAGCGCACAAGCTGTTAACGCTGCAATTAAACAAAAAACAAAAAACGAGCCCACTTTGTGACGTTCATGTCATTCACGACCAGGATGAAGTGCAAGACTTCAAAGGGAAGAACAGATTCAGATTTCGGGGAGAATGATGAGACACCTTAATCTCTCACACAATCGCACTGCTGACATTTGCAGCCTGGAATTCAAAATCCATTAATTAGAAATGTAAACACACAGAGGCACTCAATTACCTGCACCGCTGTCAGCTGTGCCCGGGGGTCAAACAGGCGAAGTTTCTTGTCCTAGAAGAAAATCAAAGCACAAAGAAATTAGAGAAAGAGAATTGTTCAGGCACCGTGTAGTCTGCATTTCAGTAAGGGCAGCACGGTTAGCACTGCTGTCTCGGCTCAACGTCCCCGATTTAAACTCAAGCCTGGTTAGCGTCTCCTCTCCACATACACGCATCAGCTGGAAACTATAATTTGGCCCAGTGTGGGTGGGTGCAATGGACTGGCACCCTTATCCAGGGTTGTTTCCTGTCTGGAACCTAATAGGTTCTGGCCCACAATACAATACAATTTATTTTTGCATAGCCCAAAATCACACAAGAAGTGCCGCAATGGGCTTTAACAGGCCCTGCCCCTTGATAGCCCCCCAGCCTTGACTCTCTAAGAAGACAAGGAAAAAACTCTCAAAAAAACCCTCATAGGGAAAAAATGGAAGCAACCTTGGGAATGGCAGTTCAAAGAGAGACCCCTTTCCAGGTATGCTGGGCGTGCAGTGGGTGTCAAAAAGAAGGGAGTCAATACAATACACAGAACAGAACAAATCCTCAATACAGTATAAAAAATAAAAAATGTACAAGTATGGAGCAGAATTTAACAGTAGATGATATCCCATAATATGATTTGGATTTATTCAGCCATCAAGCTGCCTCCCCCATTTGGCAAGTGCTGGGCCAGCCAATCCGATGAAAGGACCCCTCCACCCCACGATTCCTGCGATCCTCCATCAGGGATGACTTTACCGTAGGCAGGCAAAACAACTTGGCAGGTGGGCCGTGGCACCAAGTTAAAATGGACAGAACAGACCAGTTGTTAAGGGCAGCCCAAGCACGATAACAACTGAATGATGGAGTACAACGTTTGTGAGGAACATTCATAATGTAATTAATGATCGGGGTCAGCTTTGTGTTGTTTTAGGAAAATTTCAGTTTTGCAGTGAAAGGTTATCATCAATGACGTTGTGTTTTTCTATTATATTCGATATAAATAATATTGTAAACCATCCGTCTGTTTGTTCACCTAATACGCAAAAACGTGTTCTGTCGGCAAACTGGCAGATGAACTTTTGAGCAAAAACCGGGAGATGCACGTAAAAAAACAAAACAAAGAAAAAGTATAAAGAGAAATTACCCAACGCCCAATACAAGAGACAGTAGATAGATAGATAGATAGATAGATAGATAGATAGATAGATAGATAGATAGATAGATAGATAGATAGATAGATAGATAGATAGATATGAAAGGCACTATATTAGATAGATAGATAGATAGATAGATAGATAGATAGATAGATAGATAGATAGATAGATAGATAGATAGATAGATAGATAGATAGATAGATAGATAGATATATGAAAGGCACTATATTAGATAGATAGATAGATAGATAGATAGATAGATAGATAGATAGATAGATAGATAGATAGATAGATAGATAGATAGATAGATATGAAAGGCACTATATTAGATAGATAGATAGATAGATAGATAGATAGATAGATAGATAGATAGATAGATAGATAGATAGATAGATAGATAGATAGATAGATAGATAGATAGATAGATGTCCCCAATCCTCTTCCCCCCAGCACATCCGGGTGTGGCGGAAGTGCTGAGCTCCAGGGCTCCCAAGGCATCGGGGCTCCCTCTGGCGGTGACCACGGGCCCCTACAGGGTAGAGCTTCCAAGCTCTGTACCTGTGGCCCCCACAGCAACCAGGGAGGACGCCCCCTCGTGTTCTGGAGGAGGCACAAGCCCTCCTCCGGTCCTCCTGGGCATCCCGTCCGGGCATGAACCCCAGCCGGGTGTCACAATAGATACTTTATTAATCCCAAGGGGAAATTCACATTACTAATAATTCACATACTCCAGCAGCAGTAATCGTGGTCGAGAGAACAAGAGGGTCAAAACCGAATGTACACGCGAGGAAAGAGTATAGACTGTCACACACGTGTGCTAGGGAAACAGCTGGAAGGCTTGGGGGACTGTAATTCTCCACCGAGACAGGAGGTGGCACTGTGTACAGTCGTGGCCAAAAGTTTGGAGAATGACACAAGTGTTTGTTTTCAAAAAGCTGGCTGCTTCAGTGTTTTTAGATCTTCTTGTCAGATGTTTCTATGGTGTACTGATGTAGAACTACAAGCAGTTCACAAGTTTCAAAGGCTTTTATTGACAATTCCATTAAGTTTATGTGCAGAGTCCATATTTGCAGTGTTGGCAAATATGCGAACACTTCTTTCTTTTTCAAGACCTCTGCAGTTCGCCCTGGCAGGCTGGCAATCAACTTCTGGGCCAAATCCTGACTGATGGCCACCCATTCTTGCATCATCAATGCTTGGAGTTTGTCAGAATTGATGGGTTTTTGTTTGCCCACCCGCCTCTTGAGGATTGACCACAAGTTCTCAATGGGGAGTTTCCTGGCCATGGACCCCAAAATTTCGACGTTTAATTCCCCAAGCCACTTAGTTATCACTTTTAACTTATGGCCTGGTGCTCCATCATGCTGGAAAAAGCATTGTGGTTTACCAAACCGTGGAACATCAACCTTTGTGTAAATAAAAAGTTTTGGCCAACGACTACTCTTCTTCCCCTTCTGCTGAAAAGAATGACTGACACCGCTCTGTCTGTCCTTCTACACCTGGACCCGTCTCTTTCTCCCAGAATGCCTTAAATTTGGAAGAGCCACCTTCCTAGTCAGTCTTCCTAAAAACAGAAGTCGGAACGACTCACTTTTTGCATCATAACACGTTTCCTTTCAATTTATTGCTTAGAATTACGCAGGGTGGGCCACAAAGTGCCCCTAAATTCCAACCTTGTCCTGTTGTTTCTTTCCCACAAGATAAACTTTCAATACTTCAGACATTTGGTATCCACAGTTAGAATAAGGATTTGCACTCACAGTCGGTCCTAGTATCCCGTGACATCGATTACGCATGGGTCCCGAACTTAGAGGCAACGCCCTTAGCAACATTAATGATGGAAATAAACACCTGCGGCCTTGGAGGACCCAAAATCAAACCAAATCAGGTCAAAATGGCTCAACCAATTTTCACAGAATTTTGCATGTTTGTTGCAGTTAGTTAAACTTAAAATATTGACTACCGTATATACTCGCGGATAAGTTCTCCTGCGGATAAGTCAGGGCTTGATTTTACCGTATAATTTCCAGTATTTTATAATGTCAGTCATAAAAGTTGAATGAGGAAAACTCACATTATTGGTCCAAGAGATTCTGATATGCTAACGCCCACCTGAGAGAGTAACCACCGAGCACACGGCCTTTGTATTTCTATGTATTGTGCCTACGGTGATACCCAAACTATTCTGAAGTGATGTTTACACTGTTTTGTGTTTTTTGTATCTCCCACCCTCATACACCTTTATCATAAGAGCATCCTTTATCTACGATAAGAAGAAAATATGAAGCTGGTTTTAAATTAAAAGTCGCTGAAGTGGCAAAAGAAACTGGTAACTGCACTACTGCAGCAGAAGTCGATGCGTCTCAGAAACTGATGAGAGATTGGAGGAGGCAAGAAGATGTACAAAAAAAAAAAGTGTCGTAGTTTTGAACGGGTGTATAAGTCGGGGTCTGATTTTATGATCGATTTTTCAGGTTTCAAGACCCAACTTGTATGCGAGTATATACAGTATATGTCATATCAGGAAGGGGGCGGACAACCCAAAAAACAGTAATAACGTGGGGACTCCAAGTCCCATCAAGCAGCAGGAGTGTACTGGGGCTGATGGGAGGATACCACTATGAAGCTTTGTGCTGGTCACAGTGGGATCTCATGTAAAAACACAGATTTTGGATAACAATTTCCATGTCTTTTGTCTAAAAGTGCGTCAGTTTGCCTCACCGTAGGTTGTGCTCAGCCATGCTAAATTTCCAAAAGACAGTTTTTGCCCATTTATTTTCATACAGACTTTTCTGAGAAATGTACAGGTCTAAAAAGGAGTCTACAGTGTTGCCAAACATTTAAGGAGCAATACTCCTTTCTTTAGAATCCCCAAAAAATAGCTTTAAAACTCAGAAAACCCCTTTAAGTGAATATCGCAGTTATGTAATCACATGTGAAATGAAGTTTTGGGTCAATTTTGCCAAACAGCATGCAAAAGAAAAGCCGGCTGTTTTTCTCACCACTGCCTATTATTTAGTGATGTTATATTACATACTAGTCATTTAGCCCGTTACAATAACGGGTGCTAGAACATCCATCCATCCATTATCCAACCCGCTGAATCCAAACACAGGGTCACGGGGGTCTGCTGGAGCCAATCCCAGCCAACACAGGGCACAAGGCAGGAACCAATCCTGGGCAGGGTGCCAACCCACTGCAGGACACACACAAACACACCCACACACCAAGCACACACTAGGGCCAATTTAGAATCGCCAATCCACCTAACTTGCATGTCCTTGGACTGTGGGAGGAAACCGGAGCGCCCGGAGGAAATCCACGCAGACACGGGGAGAACATGCAAACTCCACGCAGGGAGGACCCGAGAAGCGAACCCAGGTCCCCAGATCTCCCAACTGCGAGGCAGCAGCGCTACCCACTGCGCCACCGTGCCGCCCGCACTAGAACAGTAGTGCATAAACATTAGTAGGAACAGTCTATATTAAATGGCAAGAGACTTTGACCTCATTCTTTTTGTTGGTCGTATTTTTCTTTCTTTCAACCTTTCTTTTCTTGATGTTTACTTGCTGAGCTGACTGTTCTTCATGGGCTGCCGCCGTGTATTGTGTGTCTTTAATTTTCTGTGACAGTAATACTGTGTTGTACGTCCGCTGGCTTGTACGTCTGTAATATACCATTAATTTTCTCTGGCGGTAATACAGGCATGTGCGTCGGTAATATGTCTTTAATCTCCTCTGACAGTAATACTGGCTTGTATGTGGCTGTAATATGCGTCACTGTATTGTGTACCTTTAATTTCCTCTCGCAGTAATACTGGTTTGTATTTCCGTAAAACACTTGTAACTTTCTCTAACAGTAATATCGCACATCGCACCGTGCCCCGCGCATGCGCAATTCACCAGAAGACACACACACACGGACACCTGGACGCACATAGGGATTTTATTAAAGAGGATAACCAACTGTAGGAGGAGAATGGGCATCCCAGATGGGAAGGAGGACGGTTTCTGACTGGATGCCAGAGCGGTACGACAAATAGACTGGCCGATGCGACAAGAAGAAAACTTTGTGCCCAGCTGGTATAAAACAGTGGATGGACCAGCGGATGTGCCACGGAGCAGTGATAGGGTAACGCAGGGGTGTTTGGGACTTGGGATCTGGAAGTGCAGCCCTGTTGGGGTCCATGGGTACCGATAGAGGGCGCTGTCAGGGGAGGTCCTCCCTACTTTCTTTATGGCCCCAAAGTGCTTCCAAGGAAGATACAGCACAGCACCGGAGACTTTACTGGGTTAAAAGGGAGCCCACTGCCTCACATCAATGAGTCAGAGTCAGGAGGCAGCGGGCAACACTCAAGGGGAGGATGAGGGGAGGAAGAATTTGTTAATTTATTTGTTGTGAATTTTGGCTAATCTTTGCAAGGGTGATTATTGGGGAGGTGCTGTGTTTAAATAAATGTTTTTTTTTAACCCAAAAGTGTAGCTGGGCATTGCTGTGCCTGAGGTCTGGGGCTCAGTGGCGCTCCCTGGTGGTTACACAACAGAGTAAGAATCAGGCTGCTGGACAAGAACAATGGCGTCCTGCTCCATGCTGGTCAATCGTACAGGCAGGAATTTCACTACACTGTGACAATAACTGAAATGAACTGATGACACCACGTTTTTTATTAAAGCAAAACTTTTTGAAAAACCCAACACCATAGTAAACTTGCATATCGTTAGTAAGTTGCGATTAAAGATAGGCCGACTATGAGACAGAATGAAATATTATTTTTTAGTGCAGTCACTGTTCAAGGAATGGTAGAAAGAGAACGACTAAAGATGGCGATTGTCACTTTTTCTGTTTCTTGATTTTATTCAAGTCCTTTTTATTATGAGGCCCTTACAATTTCAGGCTTCAATTCCAGTACATATGGAAGATTATTCGTGCCAGGATTAAATGTAATCCAATGTGTTAGCTGCGTTGAAATGTGAAATATATTCAGGTGGGACATTTGATTTTGGCACAGTTTTATCATGTCATAATTAAAAACATTAAAAACTCCAAACGGCCGATTGCTTTTCACTACGACACGCAATTTTATTGTCCGCTTAATTCACGCTCGTAAATCACATCATAACTCAAAGCAAAGCAGACGTATTCACTTTTGTTTAGCGGCGGCTCTCTTTGTATTGCACGCTTTGATTGTAACAAAACTAAAAGTAACCAAACGACCAATCAGCATCAAAAGGTGGGGAAAGAAGCGTCAACAGCTGGGTAGCGCATACCGAGTCACCATTCAGAATATGATAGGAAGAGAATGACTGAGGACCGTGCAGTAACTTTTACTGCTTCTTTATAGGAGACATTTCTTCATGTCCTGCGGTGGGTTGGCACCCTGCCCGGGATTGGTTCCTGCCTTGTGCCCTGTGTTGACTGGGATTGGCTCCGGCAGACCCCCGTGACCCTGTGTTCGGATTCAGCGTGTTGGAAAATGGATGGATGGATGGATGGATTTCTTCATGTCTGTTTTATGATTCCAATACAGAATAGTGATATACGTTGAATAAATGAACAAACGAAAGAGACGATCATAGACTTCAGGAAGGCCAGCCCTGCCCACACGCCACTTTACATTAAGAGATGACAGTAGGGAGAATGAAAAGCACCAGACTCCTTGGTGGGCACCTGGCAGGGGGGCTTGGAGTGGTCTATGACCAAGAAAAGCACAGCAGTGAATCCACTTTCTGTTGAAGAAAGCAAGCCCACCACACCGTACCCTCACCACATTCTATAGGGGCACCACTGAAAGTGTTCCATCACTGCCTGATATGGGAACGGTAATGCATCTGATTGCAAGTCCATACTACGGATAGAGTGCACCGCAGAGACCACCATTGGGACTTCTCTCTTCCTTCCATCAAGGACATGTTCACAGAGGCCTTCAGAATTGTGGAGGATCTCGCCCACCTTTCCCACAAACTCTTTTCCTTGCTTCCATGAGGTAGAATGCATCAGAGTCACACTGCTAGAATGAACAGCAGCCTATCCTACAGGCAGGGAATCTCCCGAGCTCCATGTTCTTTCCATCCCACCGTGTGTCCCCCTCATCATAAGCTCTGTCACACACGTGCGCCAGAGAGTCAACTCCAGGGTTCATCTAATGGTAATTCCACCCTGAGTCAATGGCTGGCACTGTTGCCTAATGCCTCTCCTCTTCTTTCTCCGAGAAGCGTCCACCTGCAGTCAGGACGGTTTTAGTCCTCAGACAGATCCGAGCACTTCAGACACTAGGAGGTCCATAAATTGACGGCCCCTCCCGTTTCGCTGGTGAACTGACGCCTGCATTACACGCCCCTCATGGCGATTTCAATTCCCTGCACTCAAACGTGTATTCAGCATTCATTAAACTTCAAAACTATCGAGGCCTCTCAGTTCTGCATCCAAAGCAGTTGAACTGAACAAAAAGTCTTAACATTTTGTATTTTATAGTACACGTTTTATATCTGCGTTTGCCGTGTCTCATTCATGACACTGAACTTTTTAATACGTTAGTTATATTCTTCACTCAACGGAGTGGTGGCTCTGTGGCTAAGGATCTACACTGGCAATCAGAAGGCTGACCCCATATAAAAATGGGAAATGCTAAGGAAGACGACAAAGAAAAATAAATGATATGCTGCACTCAGCTACAATTAACACGACATATTCTTAAAGACTCTGAATCGAATAAATCATATAATCTGTGGATTCAAACAGTCAAAATATGCAATGCTACGCGCCGGACGTTTACCGTCTTTGTGATCCTCTCTGTGTTATATCATTAGTCCTTTATTATTACTGGTGTACAAAATTTCAATATTTATATTAACGATGAATTCATTGTGGCGGATTTAATGCTCCAGAGGAATGACGCACTCGCCCTCAGAAGCACGAAGAGGTATAAAGTAGTCGTTAGAGTCGCCCAGCTAAGACCTTCTCTGCTACCTGAGCGGCTTTGCGTATCCATTGTTGATGGCTCGCGACTTTGCAGCAAGTATGAAGAGACGTTTATTACATTAGCACAATCGTTTATCCTGGTGAAGCTTTTTTTTATTTATAACTAGCCATCCTCCACGGCTCTGCCCATGTAGTAGTGAAACAGGACAAACTTCAAAAATCAAACAAAAAAGTATCGCTAGCTAAGCGGAGGCAAGGTACGCTCCAAAACACAGAGGTAGACCGACTCCCCAGTCTTGACGTCATGCTTCCCCTCCCCTCGGCCCGCTGTGTCTCTCTTGGAATCGCGCAAATAAATCGTTACCACAAGTGAATTATGATACATACCCGATAAGAGAAGTCACAAAAATCAACCGGAATGTTCAAGCAAATTCTAGAAAAAAAAAACGATCTAAATCTGTTAAGTAGTTCTCTCGTTAAGCAGATATAACATACGCTCTGAGACTGGCACATGAGTGAGGAGGACCCCCCCACCTTCCCTCAGCCCCTCTCTCAGATTCATGCAAATAAATCAGTACCACAAGCGAATTATGATACATACCGCGATAAGAGAAGTCGCAAAAATCAACCGGAATGTTCAAGCAAATTCTAGAAAAAAAACCCGATCCAAATCCGTTAAGTAGTTCTCTCGTTACGCAGATGTAACATACGCTCTGAGACTGGCATGTGAGTGAGGAGAGCCCCGCCCCTGTCCCCTCGGCCCGCTGTCTCTCTCTCGGAATCGCATAAATAAATCATTACCACAAGTGAATTATGATACATACCGCAATAAAAGAAGTCACAAAATCAAACAGAATGTTCAAGCAAATTCTAGAAAAGAACCCGATCTAAATGCATTAAGTAGTTCTCTCGTTTACTAGCTAAGCAGAGGTAAGGTACACGCTCTTAGACTAGTGCATGAGTGAGGAGGGCCCTGTCCCTGTCCCCTCGGCCCTCTGTGTCTCTCTTGGAATCGCACATATAAATCGGTACCGCAAGCGAACTATGATACATACCGCGATGAGAGGAGTCACGAAATCGACCGAAATTTTCAAGCAAATTATAGAAAAAAACCCAATCTCATTCCGTTAAGTAGTTAGTTCTCTCATGAAAAGCAGACAGACAGACAGACGTGGGATTTTATATATACAGTATAGTGATACATTTTTTTTGCACTCTCATTCCGTTTGCCGCCATTACTATAATAGTACATTTAGCACAAAAGTATACCGCTAATACGGGGGTGGGGCGTGGAAAATGGAGTCAAAAGAGATGCCACTGACAGGAGCGCCATCTTACGGGGCTCAGAATGTCTCACGTCGCTGAATCTGTCTGAGGCCTAAAACTGTCCTGACTGCAGCTGGACTCTATTGCTTTGTCCTGCAAGCCTGACGACCGGCATCAAGAAGACACGTGACATCACTACCGGGTTCTGGTCCTCCGAGCCTACCTCTTCCACCTTGCCCGCCATCTTGCCTCCCTCCACCCTAGTAATAGACTTGCGTCTGTCAAGACGCTATTCGTTGCACACATTAAATCATTTTTATTATTTTGCTTTGCAGTTATATGGATTTTGGCTAAGGGTGCCCTAAATCCTTATCTGGTTCTGTTCTGTTCTTCATTTACAGCTCATATCCCACTACTCTTCTGTTCTACACTACTCTGCCTTCCTAACCCGCTGCACATCTGCTATCATCACCGATTGCTGTTTGTCACTATGAGGTCGATTTGTACAGAGGTAGTCCCTTGTTCTACATTTCCTTATGTAAAATTTCCCACCCTCTGTACTGTTCTATTGTCAAATGAGTTGTCCAAATATTGCATTGTGAGCTTGAGAAATGTCATTTCATACCACTTGTGGAATATGGCCGGCAGCTTGTCCTGGCCAATACCCCCAAGCCGCCAGATGGAGCCCTCCCTGCAACATGGAGGGACCCCGAATTCCAGCAGGGCATCATGGACCTTTGAGTTTTCCTTCACTGCCCTGCTGGATACCATGAGGGCCGCCAGAGGATGCTGCAGGGAGGCATAAGGATTTATATTTGCACTATAACCCGGAAGTACGTCCTAGTCACAGGGACAGAGGAAATGACGTACTTCCGGGCTGAAGAAAAAGAGTTTTCACCTGACCCGGAAGTGCTGGGGAATCACGTGGACTGGGGAATCAGAAGCACTTCCGGGTTAAGATATATAAAAGGACTCTGGGAAATCCCAGCAGTGAGCCAAGTTGGAAGGAAGGGTGACTGAGCTGCTGGGAGTGGAGGATTGTTTAATTGTATTGATTAATTGATTGTTAATCGAGTATTGTGGAGTGGAGGGTGCTTTGTGCACTTAGTATAATAATAAATATTAATTCTTGGACTTTTATCTGGTGTCTGGCGTGTGGTCTGAGGGTTCAAGGGGACGACAGCGCCCCCTATCTGGCACACACTGTGTAATACAAAAAGGTATGTGCATAGATGGTATGACAATAAAGCCCACCTGACTTGACTTAAGTCAACAATTGAATCTTCTTTATAAAATGACAAATACCATCACGGGTGCTAACTCCTGTAATAATATGGACACCTGAACTTATGAACCCCCAATCCCCCTGTTCTTCCCTATTCAGTGGTCTAATCATAACAAAAAAAGAACAAATTCTCGACTCTTATGGGCTGAAAAATTCATAAGACAGTGTCACACACGTGCGCATGGGAGGCAGCTAAAGGGTCCGAAAAAGCGACAATTCCATGCCTGACCAGGGGGTGGCGAGGTGCACTGACTTTTTCTCTCAATCCTCTGTAGACCATTCACAGGAAATCCTGCAGGGTTCTGGCGCCCATGATGACGTCACTTTCCGGTTCTGATGCTCATGATGACGTCATATCTGATTTTGGCGCCAACAAGGATGTCACTTCCTGTCTCGACGACATCACTTCCGGTCCAGGCCTGTAAAGCCGCCATCTTTGCCACAAGTCTTCAGTTCTGTTTTTTGGACTTTGAACCAGACACAACTCATCAGAATTTAACCCTTTTGCAGCCAGGGCATACTGTAATACACGGGTGGCTGCCCCAAACCTTATTTATGTCTCCTGTCCATTCTTGTGACAACAGGTAGTGCAGATGTCAGATGGGACGGCCAGCAATCTCCTGGTTCAGTTCCCAGTTTCTACTCAATTCAGCCGGGATAGTCTTTTAGTCCACCATTATGCTGAACTGCTTTTAGCATAAGCAGAGAGTTTGGACACATCATTGTTGTTACTGTTTACATCCCTCCTCGGGCAGACGTGAAGATAGCGGGTGACAGCATTCATTCCACCATTGCGAAATTACAACCGCAGCACCCTGAGGCGCTTGTGCTAATCGCTGGAGACTTTAACCATGTGCCGCTGGACAAAACATTACCTGCCTTCTCCCAGTATGTGGATTGTAACACCTGGGGAAATAGGACTATTGACTTACTGTATGCAAACGTTAAAGACGCATACCGTGCCACCCCACTGCCTGCACTTGGGAAAGCAGATCATAACCTGGTTCTGCTTCAGCCTCACTACAAACCAAGAGTGAGAGAGCTACCTACAACCACACACTCATTCAGGAAGTGGTCCCCTGAGGCAGAGCAGGCCCTGAGAGACTGGAACTACAGACTGGGATATCCTGCAGGGATCACATAGTGAGAACATTGATGAGGTTGTTGACTGCACTACTGACTACATCAATTTCTGTATGGACATTGTAGTTCCAGTAAGAACTGTACGCTGCTATGCTAACAACAAGCCATGGATTACAAGTGACATCAAGGGACTTTTGAACCAGAAGAAAAGGGCTTTTAATGGCGGTGATCAGCATGAGCTTAAGCGCATGCAGAAGGAACTCCGAGTCCAGCTCAGGGCGGCGAAGGAGCAGTACAGGAGAAAGCTGGAGCAGAAGTTGCAGAATAACAGCATGAAGGAAGTGTGGGATGGGATGAAGATCATCACTGGCTACAGCTTGAAGCGGGGTGTCACCATCGAGAGAGATGTGGAGAGTGCAAACCAAATGAACAACTTCTTTAACAGGTTTGACCACCCTAACCCACTCTCACCTCGGAGTACTGCACCCTCCATCCATCCTTCTGCTGATACCAGCATAGGAGAGACATCCCCACCCACAATTACAGCAGCGCAGGTGAGCAGAGAGCTGAGGAGACTTCGTGCCAGCAAAGCACCGGGTCGAGATGGAGTATTGCCACGACTGCTGAACGCCTGTGCGTCGGAGCTGGGGAGTCCTCTACAGCGCATCTTCAACCTGAGCCTGGAACAGGGGAGAGTCCCGAGGCTTTGGAAAACATCTTGCATCACCCCAGTCCCAAAGGTATCACGTCCTAGTGAGCTGAACGACTTCTGGCCTGTCGCTCTGACATCACATGTGATGAAGACCATGGAGAGGCTGCTGCTTCACCACCTGAGGCCACAGGTCCAACATGCCCTCGACCCTCTGCAGTTCACATACCAGGAGAAGGTGGGAGCGGAGGATGCCATCATCTATATGCTACACCGATGACTCTCCCACTAGGACAGAGGCAGTGGTGCTGTAAGAATTATGTTTCTAGACTTCTCTAGCACCTTCAACACCATCCAACCTCTGCTCCTTAGGGACAAGCTGACAGAGATGGGAGTAGATTCATACCTAGTGACATGGATCGTGGACTATCTTACAGACAGACCTCAGTATGTGCGTCTCAGGAACTGCACGTCTGACACTGTGGTCAGCAACACAGGAGCGCCACAAGGGACTGTACTTTCTCTGGTCCTGTTCAGCCTATATACATTGGACTTCCAATACAACTTGGAGTCCTGCCACGTGCAAAAGTTCACTGACGACACTGCTATCGTAGGGCTGCATCAGGAGTGGGTAGGAGGAGTATAGGGACCTAATCAATGACTTTGTTAAATGGTGCGACTCAAACCACCTACACCTGAACACCAGCAAAACCAAAGAGCTGGTGGTGGATTTTAGGAGGACCAGGCTCCTCACGGACCCCGTGATTGTCAGAGGTGACTGTGTGCAGAGGGTGCAGACCTATAAATACCTGGGAGTGCAGCTGGATGATAAATTGGACTGGACTGCCAATACTGATGCTCTGTGCAAGAGAGGACAGAGCCGACTATACTTCCTTAGAAGGCTGGCATCCTTCAACATCTGCGCCCTCTTCTACGTGGTGGTGTGCTGGGGAGGCAGCATAAAGAAGAGGGACGCCTGACAGTTTGACATCTGTGGCAGAGCGACGGGCGCTGAGCAGGCTCCTGTCAATCATGGAGAATCCACTGCATCCACTGAACAGGATCATCTCCAGACAGAGGAGCAGCTCCAGAGACAGACTGCTGTCACCGTCCTGCTCCACTGACAGACTGAGGAGATCGTTCCTCCCCCACATTATGCAACTATTCAATTCCACCCGGGGGGTAAACGTTAACATTATACAAAGTTATTGTCTGTCTGTAAACCTGCATTGTTATCACTCTTTAATATTGTTCTTTATCAGTATGCTGCTGCTGGAGTATGTGAATTTCCCCTTGGGATTAATAAAGTATCTATCTATCTAGCAGGCCTGAAAATGATTATTATGTGGCAGGCACCTTTATCCAAGGCAACTTACAACATTTATGATACAACTGGTTACATTCCTTTTGGTTTTCCAGTTGGAGCACAGGGAGGTGAGGTGACTTGCTCAGCTTCACACAGGTGTCAGTAGTGGGATTTGAACCCACAACCTCAGGGTGTGAAGTCCAAAGCCTTAACCTCGACACCATAATGGAAGTACAGTAATATTTGAAAAATTGATGTCCTGTGACAGACTGGTGCGTCTGCTATGGTTGGTTTCTAATCCACTGGGTGGTTCTGGGATAGGATCTAGATCTCCATGACCCCGAAATACAAAATGTGGTTTCGAAAACACACGGATCGATTATTCTGTCCATTCACAGGTGATGCCAGCCCTCGCACAAACACAGTCACACACACACACACACACACACACACACAAACGCACACACATCCTGACAGCAGGGTAATTCAGATCGGCTGATCAGCTTGACACATGCAGGAAGTGTTGTAAGTGGACTCAGGTGGTAGATTCCTGATTAAAGGAATACCCTGGGAGCTGCAATCAGCGACAAGCCGACTCTGGCCTGGGGGAGCAGATTTCCGCCATCAGACCCAAGTAATTTCAGCCTGTTAAACCAGACTCCCTGTTTGCCCCCATGTTCATTCACAACTTCCTGGCAGTGGCGCTCTGTCGTCTGTTTGTGCAGATCTGAAGCACTTGATAAAAGGAAGAAAAGCGCAGCTGCTGCCGTATCCGGCCAATTGCTTCTTTTCGTCTACCATTAAATGACACCGGAGTGGAGAATACGGTGTTTGTAGCAAACGCATCGAAGGCACGGATATTCCCAGTTTACATCAGTATTGTTCCAATTTCTACAAACACAGCCCTCTAACGTTGAGGCCATGGATGAACCAACCCAGGCTGGGATGCTTGTCCAAAGTGAACTCGGGGTTTTGTTGCCATTCATCGACACAAAAAGGAAAGTCAAAATGGAATCAAAATTCCACAAACAAACACTGGACAATGAAGATTCTTTGCAGTAAGGAGACTGTGGAAGATTGTGGGTTCACTTCCCGGTTCCTCCCTGTGTGGATAGCGCTTTGAGTAGTGAGAAAAGCGCTATATAAATGTAATGAATTATTATTATTATTATTATTAAGATTTTGGTTTTTGGGTGTATCTTACAGGCTTTGATCTGACGATCACAAAATTCATCTCAGAGTTCAGGACTGCCGTCAGCAGCTCCATCATCGATGAAGAGGAGTGCGCCAGCCATACATGCCCAAGCCATAACACCCCCCTCCTTAGCACCACCATGCTTAACAGATGAGGTGGTCTGCTTTGGATCCCGGGCAGTGCCTTTTCATCTCCACACTTTGCCTTCCAGGTTCATCTTTGTCTCGTCCGTTTTCCCAGAATTCTGCAGGATATTTGAAGTCACAAACTGTGTAATCTGGCCATCCTGTTCTTGGGGTTAACTAGTGGTCTGCATCTTGCAGTGTGGCCCCTGGATTTCTATTCATGAAGTCTTCTACAGATAGTCGTCTCGGACGCGTCCACATCGGCCCCCTGAAGAGTGTTTCTGGTCTGTCAGGCAGGCAGGCGTTTGGGGCTTTTTCTTTACCATAGTGAGGATCAGTGCAGGTCTTCCTTGGCCTAGCAGTCCCTTTGCGATTACTGAGCTCACCAATGTGTTTTTTCTTCTTCATGATAATCCAGACATTTGATTTCGGTCATCCTAAGGATTTATGGATGTCTCTGATGGTTTTCTTCTTGTCTTTCTGCCTCATAATGGCTTCTTTGACTTCTATTGGCACAGCCCTTGTCCTCCTGTTGAACAATGGCGACTGCAGGCTCCAAAGGGTAGAAGCAAGCCGAGGTAACTTATAAAGCAAAGAGGAATCACAAACACCTGTGATGCCAACCGTCCTAACCATTACAGTGCCCTGAAAGTTGGGTTTGGGGCTGTGTAGAAAAAAGTGTTCTGTGACCAAAATGTGTGCAAATCCCCTGAAATGACAGTCTGCACTTTAATCACAGCATCTGAAGGGTTTGATTTGGAATTTGAAACTGTGGAGCAGATGGCTAAATCAAGGAGGAAAAAAAAATGGGTCTTTGTCCCAAACATTATGGAGGGCAATGAGGCACATATTTTAAGTTGGACCAACGACAAATGCTCGTGCAAAATTTTGTAAAAATCAGTTCCGCCGTTTTTGTATGATTATTGAACAAACATACAAACAGATGACGATTTTATTTATAAAGGTTAGACGTTGTCACGCACGTGTGCATTAGAGGCAGCTAAAGGGCTCGAATGACGGTAATTCCACGCCAGACCAGGGGGATGCGAGGTATGCTGATCCATCCTCTCTTTCCAGTGCAGATCAGTTTCAGGAAATCCCACCTGGCCTTAATGACATCACTTCTGGGAACAACACTGCGGACAGCACTTCAAGGTCCCGGCTATGATGATGTCAATTCTTCTACCATCCCTTAAGGCCGCCATCTTGGCCTCTAACAGGCAGTTCTGATTTGAACTCGATCCTGTACACAACTGTACATTAAATTCAACTATTTTGCAGCCAGGTACAATAATATGGGTGGCCAGTGTTGTGCAAGTTGACGCCTCACAAGAACAAGCTCAAAGTTCAGTTCGCTCAGATTATAAATGAATAAATTCACGTTCATAGTTCACCATTTCAATTTTGAGTTCATGTTCAGTTCATTTTGTATTTTTTAAAGAGTGAGAATAAATGACCCATGAGTTTACTTTTTTTTCAATTTTGCATGCCTTGTATTAGGCTATTACAGTGTTCTTGAATAAAATACAATCATTATGAAGACTTTTTTTTATTTAAATATACTTTATTGAGTTATACCCAACAACAAACATGTATAACCATACAGTATATGCTAATATCCTCCCAGTCAAAAAAGAAATGAAATAGATGCAAGTATACATATAAATCACCGCTCTGTTTCCAACCGTGTGACACAAATGGTGACTGCATGTGGGACCAGCGTGTAGGTGAACTAACTTATTACGCCGCTGGACAAAATTCGCATCACATATTGCATGTCCAATGGGGAAAAATATAAAGTGGCCTCATTAAGTACAACGTTTTCCTAAAAGCGAAAGCAAAGCTTCACCTTAAGCACAAGCAGGCAGACACAGACAGCGCCGATTTGATTTGACGTTATTTTTTCTGAATACAAATAAATGGCAAAAAATTTGTGCAAATTAAATATTCGTAAAAATCCACTATTTGTCCTTATCCGAATACCGTATTCAGATTCGTCTCCACCCCTACATTACAAGGTAAGGTAAAATGTTTAATCGGGACCTAACCAGATCCAGAATGTCACAGAAAACTGAACGAGCTCACATTCAAGGTCCATCCATCCATCCATTTTCCAACCCGCTAAATCCAAACACATGGTCACGGGGGTCTGCTGGAGCCAATCCCAGCCAAAACAGGGTGCAAGGCAGGAACCAATCCCGGGCAGGGTGCCAACCCACCACAGGACACCCACAAACACACCAAGCACACACTAGGGACAATTTAGAATCGCCAATCCACCTAACCTGCATGTCTTTGGACTTTGGGAGGAAACCGGAGCGCCCGGAGGAAACCCACGCAGACACGGGGAGAACATGCAAACTCCACGCAGGGAGGACCCGGGAAACGAACCCGGGTCTCCTAACTGCGAGGCAGCTGCGCCACCGTGCCGCCCTACGTTCAAGGCCTTCACTTGTAAATACAATACAATACAATTTATTTTTGAATTGCCCAAAATCACCCAAGGAGTGCCGCAATGGGCTTTAACAGGCCCTGTCTTTTGACAGCCAGCCTGGACTCTCTAAGAAGAAAAGGAAAATAAAAACGGAGGAAACCTTGGGAAAGGCAGTTCAACGAGAGACCCCTTTCCAGGTAGGTTGGTTGTGCAGTGGGTGTCAAAAAAAGAAAGTCGATACCATACACTACACAGAACAGAAACACAACTAATCCTCAATACAATATGATAGTAAAATAAAAATATTACAAGGACAGAGCAGAACTTAACAGTAGATGATATCCCATAATACGATTTGGATTTGTTCAGAGTCCTGGAGACCTTGGCCATCAAGCTGCCTCCCCCTATTGGCCACTCCACAGCTGAGTCAGCGCTGGGCCAGCCAATCCGATGAAAGGACCCCTCTACCCGACGATTCCTGTGATCCTCCAAATACGTTACGTTAAGTTCACCGTTCTTAGAAAAATGAGCTTATTCAATGAACGCACTCTTTTGAACTAGTTCACGCACAACACTGCGAGGGGCTGCCCCAAACCTTTTTGCGGCTCTTTGTCTCATCGTTGACAACATGAAATAGCAGCATTACAATATTACAAGTATTACAAGAGGACCGCACTGCACATATGCTGTATGTACATCAGTTCTCACTACAGGACATTACCCCGAGTCTGCTGTAACGGCCAGCCCCTTAACCAGCCGGCAGCTACACTTCCAATCTTGTGGCCTGGATAAATTACTGAGGCTAATCTATAAATACCAAGCCGTACCTCTAACAAATAATATTTTCCCCACAATCAACGGTTTAACCATAAGCACAAACAATAACAAAGGCAAATTTCACACACAGAAAATAAATATAGATAAAGATATGTACGTATATCCCTCCACCACACTAACAACGTGACAACACCATATATACAATAACAAACCCTCCCTTGTCCCAGTAACATATAACAAACACAAAACACGAATAACACTGAATGAATATGGAAAATGCCAATGATAATGAACTTGAGTCCGAGTATACAACTGTCCTGAATGCGGATGACTGGTCAACAGATAAGTGATGCGTTTGTATTTCCCGGAAAAAATGGAGCAACCTCATCGTGAATCCTCGGTGTATGGTGGATGATGTAGTCCAACCCCGGGGTCTCTGGTGATGACTGATTTGAAGTAAGTCCGGTGGAATGAAAAACAAACTGGTACAAATGCACGATGTGGAAAACAGCAGGTAAAGTTGGTATGTTGTCGTGAAAATGTAATCTCCGTCTTTCTCCTCCCTGTTCTCTCCTGATTGTTTATATGGTAATGAGCCAGATGTAATTGATTGATTATAAACAGGTGCTTTCCATCTTGGGGCTGTGGTCTCTTTCCATCATCCGTCCCCCCCTGTATTTACGGGGACGACATTCACTGATGCACATATTAAACAGCAAACGGGACGATGGAAACAAAACGCACTCAGCACAAACACTGAAAAACACTATTACTACTATGTAGCCCCGCTACACTGCTGCCAGGTCATTTCAATTTCTGGACTTGTAGTATTTGGAAACCTTATAGCCAAACCTAAGCTGAAATCCATCAAACCATCCATCCACTTCCAGAACAGCACCATTATTAGTTATAAGGTGAAGATAACCTAAATACGGTGCCAGCCCGTCACACCGGGACCTATCCATTTGGCAATGCTACCCAACGTGCTCCCATTTATGGGCTCCTACCAGTCTTCTGCTTATTTGGTAAGAACACATTTTGAAGGAGTCATCCATCCTAGCCATCCCTTTCCTCCACTTTTGAGGCGCTGGAGCCCACAGCATCACTATTGGGCACAAGGCATGTACAGTGCATCCGGTAAGTATTCACAGCGCATCACTTTTTCCACATTTTGTTATGTTACAGCCTTATTCCAAAATGGATTAAATTCGTTTTTTTCCTCAGAATTCTACACACAACACCCCATAATGACAACATGAAAAAAGTTTACTTGAGGTTTTTGCAAATTTATTAAAAATAAAAAAACTGAGAAATCCCATGTCCATAAGTATTCACAGCCTTTGCTCGATACTTTGTCGATGCACCTTTGGCAGCAATTCCAGCCTCAAGTCTTGTTGAATATGATGCCACAAGCTTGGCACACCTATCCTTGGCCAGTTTCGCCCATTCCTCTTTGCAGCACCTCTCAAGCTCCATCAGGTTGGATGGGAAGCGTTGGTGCACAGCCATTTTAAGATCTCTCCAGAGATGTTCAATCAGATTCAAGTCTGGGCTCTGGCTGGGCCACTCAAGGACATTCACAGAGTTGTCCTGAAGCCACTCCTTTGATATCTTGGCTGTGTGCTTAGGGTCGTTGTCCTGCTGAAAGATGAAACCGTCGCCCCAGTCTGAGGTCAAGAGCGCTCTGGAGCAGGTTTTCATCCAGGATGTCTCTGTACATTGCTGCAGTCATCTTTCCCTTTATCCTGACTAGTCTCTCAGTTCCTGCCGCTGAAAAACATCCCCACAGCATGATGCTGCCACCACCATGCTTCACTGTAGGGATGGTATTGGCCTGGTGATGAGCGGTGCCTGGTTTCCTCCAAACGTGACGTCTGGCATTCACACCAAAGAGTTCAATCTTTGTCTCATCAGACCAGAGAATTTTCTTTCTCATGGTCTGAGAGTCCTTCAGGTGCCGTTTGACAAACTCCAGGTGGGCTGCCATGTGCCTTTCACTAAGGAGTGGCTTCCGTCTGGCCACTCTACCATACAGGCCTGATTGGTGGATTGCTACAGAGATGGTTGTCCTTCTGGAAGGTTCTCCTCTCTCCACAGAGGACCTCTGGAGCTCTGACAGAGTGACCATCTGGTTCTTGGTTACCTCCCTGACTAAGGCCCTTCTCCCCCGATCGCTCAGTTTAGATGGCTGGCCAGCTCTAAGAAGAGTCCTGGTGGTTTCGAACTTCTTCCACTTACAGATAATGGAGGCCACTGTTATCATTGGGACCTCCAAAGTAGCAGAAATGTTTCTGTAACCTTCTCCAGATTTGTGCCTCGAGACAATCCTGTCTCGGAGGTCTACAGACAATTCCTTTGACTTCATGCTTGGTTTGTGCTCTGACATGAACTGTCAACTGTGGGACCTCATATAGACAGGTGTGTGCCTTTCCAAATCATGTCCAGTCAACTGAATTTACCACAAGTGGACTCCAATGAAGCTGCAGAAACATCTCAAGGATGATCAGGGGAAACAGGATGCACCTGAGCTAAATTTTGAGCTTCATGGCAAAGGCTGTGAATACTTATGTACATGTGCTTTCTCAATTTTTTTATTTTTAATAAATTTGCAAAAACCTCAAGTAAACTTTTTTCACGTTGTCATTATGGGGTGTTGTGTGTAGAATTCTGAGGAAAACAATGAATTTAATCCATTTTAGAATAAGGCTGTAACATAACAAAATGTGGAAAAAGTGATGCGCTGTGAATACTTTCCGGATGCACTGTTCCAGTCCAAGACAGGGTGCAATTCCAGAGCCCAATCTTTCACATCAGGTCAAATTAAAGTTTACAGGCAACCTAACTGGTTTATCTCGGGGATGTGAGAGGAGAGTGAGGTGGGCATGACATGGTAAACACCATGCAAGAAGAAGATAGGATGGAATTTGAACCAAAGACCCTGGGACTGAAAGTCTGCACAGCGCCAATCTGTTTTGATCGTTTTCAAATAAAATAATAATAAGTTGCATTTATAGAGCGCCTTTCACAAACCCAAGGATGCTTTACATACAGAGTAATTACACAGAAGGCAAAAGTTCGTAGAAGAGGAAAGTTTTCAGTTGAGATTTAAAAGTGAAGAAAGAGAAGCAAACTCGGAGAGACTGAGGAAGAGGAGGCCATAACACTGAAGGCGGAGAGTCTGGTGCGTGGGACAGTTAAGGAGATTGCTGCTCAAGGACCTGAGAGAGCAACAAGGAGTGTACAGAGCTAGGAGTAGAGTGAGGTTATGGAGGGCTTTGAAGGTGAGAAGCAGAATCTTGAATTTAATCCTTGATGGGACTGGTAACCAGTGAAGTGGGGAGAAGACAGGGGCGATGTGAGCAGAATGCTTTGTGTGGCTGCGGAGTTCTGAATGTACTGTAGCCTCTGAGTAGATTTTGCAGGGTGGCCGATGAAGAGGGAATTACAGTAATCAATACGGGACATTATGAAACAATGAACCCGAGTCTGAGGATCATTAAAGGACAGAAATGGACGGAGGCGAGCAATGATACGGAGATGACAGAATGAAATTTTGGAGAGGGACCTAATGTGTAGCTCAAAGTTAAGTGATGAATCAAACAAAACACCAAGACTTCTGACAACAGGAGCAGGTTTGACAAGTGGACCACCAACAGAAACAGAGAAATGGGATGCCTTAGGAAGTTGGGATTTTGGACCACCAGTAACACTTCAGTTTTATTGGCATTAAGTTTGAGAAAGTGATTTTCCAAACATAGCTTAAATGATGCAGTCAGAGATCCCTACAGCAGAGAGATGCGACAGGAGGATTTCATGACTAACAGTGTCCAATGCTGCACTTAAGTCAAGAAGGAAGAGAATATTAAGTGAACCACAGTCTGCAGAACTGGAGAAGATCATTAACTACACGGAGAAGAGCTGTCTCAGTCCACGTCTCTGTCTACATCTGTGTATCTTTTAACCCTGAATGAACACAAGCTGCTGGTCAAGAATTCTACAGCTTTGAGGACAATACTCGGAATCCTCGACTTGAATAGTAATGGTGTCCAAACAAAATCTCCAGCACTCTCTGTTTGCTTTCTCTCCCGTGGGCCCTTTTTAATTAGACGGCCAGGCCATTTCCACTTCAGCCAACATGAAAAGTGTCACTCATAACTGGCTGACAGAGACAAATGTTGCCTTGGTGTCCCCAGAGTGGCACTTAGAAAGTCAATAAACTGGGACCCTGGAGCTGAATTACTGTGGGCAGGCATTTAGGGAGCTGGAGGAGCAGCCTGTCAATGGCGGAGCAGCCCTTTGTGGCTTGTTAATCACGGACTACAGGGAAATGCAAGAAATTCAGCTCAGGTCCTTTAGGAGTAATTACTTAAAGAGCTGTCTGTATGGTAAACAAGGTGACGCACAGCTAATTCTCCAATCGACGTAGTCAAGGCGGGAGAATTTAACCGAGCCTAGGGCTCTGTAGGCCACGACAATAAACTCTGCACTTGTTGACCGAGCTTGTGACAAATCTCCCCGGGCATGTGCTGTCTCCATTTATTAAGAGTCCTTACAATAGCCCATGAGACAGATGACTCGTTCAATTCATGGGTGTCAGCGAATATCATTTGTGGTGCAGGCAGATGGAAAATGAGAGGGCCTCTCATTCAATCTCATATTTCTGTGGTCAAATATTTTTAGCATGTTGGCGTAACTTAGTGCTGCTGTTTCAACCTGTGCCTACTTCACCAAGTAACACCAGCTTTTTTCTGGTATCTCAAAGATGGCAGCTCTAAAGTGACACAACACAAATGATGGACTGTCACCCCTGCCAGGATTGGATACCAACTTATGGGCAACTCCGCCAGATGCTCTGCAACCTTGAAATTGGTTAGCAGGTTAGAAAATGGAGGCTTGGAGTGAGAATTGGGAAATCTGTTGGGTTCAATGGGTGCCGCCAGGGGATCTGCCTCACCCAAAAGTGCTTCTGGGCCACAGGAAATACCTCCAGGTGCAGGATAAAAGGAGCTCGCTGCCACTGCTCCAGAGCCGGAGTCAGGAGGGAGAAGATGAAGCTTGCTGGAGGAGGAGTGGAGGTGAAAGCAAAGAGACCGAGACAGACTGTGTAGTTCATGAACTGCGTGTGGTGCTTTGTACTGTGCTGTGCAGGTGGGAAACAATTTGGGAAGCGTTTCCCACAGCAGAATAAAAAAGCCTGCTTGTGAAAGAACTTGTGTCTGCGTCTGTCTGCATGGGGTTTTGGGAACTGAGCGCCACCTGCAGGCCACAAGCGGCAGGACGTGTACACAAGCCCATTGGTGGGCGTCAAGCTCATCACCAACATAATGAACGACTTGACATGACTTTAAGCCTGGTGTGATGTTCATTCATTCATTATTGCATTTGCATTCCCCGTCTTCAATAGAATTAACACCCCTCATCTTCTCAGGTGTTCATTTTATTTTGTCACTTACTGTACCTGCACATAATCTTACTGTATCTGTGTCTCACTACTTCAATAAAAAGGACCTGACTTATATCATACATTTGTGACTGTGGAAGGATTGGGCTTAAGGTGGGAACAGGCCCCGGAACAGGACCCCAGCTAATTTTAGGGCACACTCGTGCTGTTACCCACACAGGCCAGTTTAGGATCACCAGTAAACTGGACACATTTGAATATTGAAGAAAAACTCATGAGGACGAGTCAAGAATTGGCAAACTTCACACAAACGAGGAACAGCCCAGGACTGGAGAGCTGGGAGGTGGCAGCACTGTTTGCTAAAACACGCGTCTGCTTAAATTAACATCACTTTTTTTTAAATCAAAAAAAAAAAAAATCAGAGATTCCAAGAAAGAAAAGGAGAAATGACGCAGCTTATCAAATACAAACAGTTAGCAAGTGAAAATGAGCAGATGTGCTGGGATTCCAAAGCCAAAATCAAACGAAAAAACAAAATCCCATTGTTGATTGGTAGAAAGTTGCCAAAAGTACCCAGTCAAGGGTGCCAACGCTTATGCGGTTTAGAAATTAGGCCAGAGAAGCTGTTTTTTTTTTTTGTTTTTTTGATCTCATTATGATCGGTGTGCCAAGAATTGGCAATTTTCAGAAGTGGAGCAGTTGGATTTCAAAAAGTGAGGCATCACTTGAGCAGATAACGGGAGAACCCAGGAAACACACCAAAGATTGACATGGCCACTTTCATCACTGGCAGGTGGTCCATCTAGAATGGTGTTTCCCAAACTCGGTCCTGGGGACCCCCCGTGGCTGCAGGTTTTTGTTCCAACCACATTCCTAATCCGTGACAACACCTGATAGCACTGATCTCATTTAATTAGCTGGCATTTTTTTTCTCTTATTCTACATTCAGAAAAGCACAGCGGCATTAACTTTACATTTATAAAGACATTTAGAAATATTTCTACTTTTGCTATAGATTTAATTGCTTAACTCTCTTTTGTTGATTTCATTATATTTTGCCTTTTCTCTGTGCAGTTTTGCCCTTCGTTGTATCTTATTAATGACAATTAAAAACGAGGAGAGCAGACACCCAGGAAAGCAACACGGAATAATCAAAGACTGCAACTACTTTAGCGTCAGCCCCACTAATTAGAAAATAATGGATTAATTAAACAATTAGAACACCTAGAAAAGCAGAATGAAAAGCAAGATGAAAATATTGTTAAAAAGAAAAAAATACATTACTGTAGTCCCATATAACTGCTTGGTACATTTTAATATATATATATATTTTTTTACCAAACTTAGTTTCTAATTTCTATATTGTTCTTAAAACACAGAACTTGGGAAATAACACATCACTTAATTAGCCCAGGAGTCCAATTAAAAACAGAAGCTAGTTGGAATAAAAACCTGCAGCCACAGTGTGCCACCAGGACCGAGGTTAGTAAACACTGATGTGGAACCTTATTGGAAATCACTCATCCATCCATCTTCCAACCTGCTGAATCCGCACACAGGGTCATGGGGGTCTGCCGGAGCCAATCCCAGCCGACACAGGGCGCAAGGCAGGAGCCAATCCTGGGCAGGGCGTCAACCCACCGCAGGACACACCCACACACCAAGCACACACTAGGGACAATTTAGGATCGCCAGTGCACCTAACCTGCATGTCTTTGGACTGTGGGAGGAAACCCATGCAGACACGGGGAGAACATGCAAACTCCACGCGGGGAGGACCCGGGAAGCGAACCCAGGTCCCCTTACTGCGAGGCAGCAGTGCTACCCACTGTGCCACTGTGCCACCTGTTACAAATCAGATTTAAATTAATGTCAATCTTCAATACAACTGAGCAGTAATCGTTAATCTGAGCTTCCATAGTTTACTTCATTTCTGGGTCAAACAAAACGTTGATCCAAAAGGCACCTGAAGGACTCTCAGACCATGAGAAGGAAAATTCTCTGGTCTCATGAGACAAAGATTGAACTCTTTGGTGTGAATGCCAGGCGTCACGTTTGGAGAAAACCTGGCACCATCCCTACAGTGAAGCATGGTGGTGGCAGCACCATGCTGTGGGGATGTTTTTCAGCGGCAGGGACTGGGATACTAGTCAGGATAAAGGGAAAGATGACTGCAGCAAAGTACAGAGACATCCTGGATGAAAACCTGCTCCAGAGCGCTCTTGACCTCAGACTGGGGCGACGGTTCATCTTTCAGCAGGACAACGACCCTAAGCATACAGCCAAGATATCAAAGGAGTGGCTTCAGGACAACTCTGTGAATGTCCTTGAGTGGCCCAGCCAGAGCCCAGACCTGAATCCGATTGAACATCTCTGGAGAGATCTTAAAATGGCTGTGCACCGACGCTTCCCATCCAATCTGATGGAGCCTGAGAGGTGCTGCAAAGAGGAATGGGCGACACTGGCCAAGGATAGGTGTGCCAAGCTTGTGGCATCATATTCAACAAGACTTGAGGCTGTAATTGCTGCCAAAGGTGCATCGACAAAGTATTGAGCAAAGGCTGTGAATACTTATGGACATGGGATTTCTCAGTTTTTTTATTTTTAATAAATTTGCAAAAACCTCAAGTAAACTTTTTTCACATTGTCATTATGGGGTGTTGTGTGTAGAATTCTGAGGAAAAAAATGAATTTAATCCATTTTGGAATAAGGCTGTGACATAACAAAATGTGGAAAAAGTGATGTGCTGGGAATACTTTCCAGGTGCACTGTATGCCATGTTTGTTCTCTTCTTGCAGCAACAGCGTAATTCCCATAAAGAATACCGAAACAATTTGTTTTAGTCATCTTTTTCTGTGGATGGTCAAACGAGACTGCAGACTGTAAAATCAATTGGCCTTTAGCTTATATAGCACCTTTCACATTAACTCTTTCAGGGCTAATTATTGGTTCAAAGGCTGAATATTTTTTCCAGAAAACTTAGTTTTCTGAAAAGCACACAAAGCAATGGTTTCACACATAAATCAACATTTATTTATGACAAATGTCATTGTATTTTATGCTCCATACTTATTATACAGCATAGTCCTGCAAGGTATGGTAACAATCCTAGCAGCCAATGGCGTGCAATGCCACATTATACCGCTTGCAGTATGTGTTACACTGGTGCTGCTGCTTTGGGCATCTTTTGCTTCATACTGTGACCACTGTGGCAGCTGGCAGCGGCCGTCTTCGATTAGCTGTCTTCATGCAGCCACTGGCGGCCATCTTTGCACAGCCTGTATCAGCCAAGCAGCCAGTGGTGACAGTGGTCACAGTATGCAGCAAACAGATGACACCACCACAGTTAATGACCAGAGTGGAAACTGAGCTTGGGAACCAGCAGCTGTGACCCAATCACTGAACCGCCAAGCTACCCACACAGAAGGCTCAGCATAAAAGGAACATTGGTGGAGACAGTGAACATCAACACAAAGATCGCCATTAAATCATCCTATCCCCCTACGGTTCTTACCTTACATGATGTGGCCAAGAGAGAACCGTCTCTTTTCCATGCAAGGCACTGAATTTGATCATCATGATCGTCAAGATCTAAGAAGAAAGAAAAGGAAAGGAAAATCTTAATTTTGGTTAATTTCATTAGTGAGAATCAGGCGACACTCCCTTGCTCCCATATTGACACGGCGGATGTGCTGGCAGTTTATACAATTTGTTCAGGGTTACGTGGGAAGGCAGTGGTGGGGACAGAACTGGGAGACTTGAGCGTCTCTTGAGCCCCCTTCCAGAGTGAACGACATCTCCAACTCTAGCACTAGCAGGTATCTGACCACTAGAGGGCCATATTGTCTAAACAGTGTGATGTCATAGAGAATCCCAGCAAATACACAGAATAGCAAACTGGGCCACCCAGACCCCATTCACCCCCCACCCCCGACACTAAAGTCATGTCTACTGTTATTTAATTAACATGCAGCTCGCCAAAAAGATTGTGTTTTATGCAACTTGTAATTAAGATCGATCCAGACAGCCACTTTCTCAATCGGCTTTTTTTTATTATTATTATTTCTGTTACAGGGGAACAGGAAGCCGGAGCCCATTCCTGGCAGCATCAGGTGGCAAGGCAGGAACCAGCCCTGACTAGAATGCCAGTCCACTACAGATGATTGAAACACCAGATCTGAATAACAACAATTATGGCTGTTCAAGTAGCGTTTAGGAATAAATGGCTTTGCATGCCTAAATGGTTTAGGAATGTCTGCTCATCCTGTAATGCTATTATATTACCAAGCTGAGTGAAAGGGAAACACTAACAAAATTCCAAATGAGAAATTACAGCCAACACAAGTATAATTTTCTCTACAATGGTGTTCATTTATAGACTACGATGGAGTAACAATAAGAAAGACGAAGAAGTGACGCGGACTCGGCGATCAGTGCTGCCGCGGCCGCTTCACCACTACAGGCTAAGCAAGAGTGCCATCTAGTGGCAGGCAATTGCATCTTCAATCAAGACCTACAGTACAGTATTGCAGTATTAAAGGAGTACTAGGGTATTGTGCCGAGTTGGCCATTATGAATGTAATAGGAAGTCAAGGTAAATGACACCTTTTATTGGCTAACTAAAAAGATTATAATATGCAAGCTTTTGGAGACAACTTAGGCCCCTTCGTCTTCATCTTGCCTGAAGAGGGGGCCTGAGTTGAATCGAATGCTTGCATATTGTAATCTTTTTAGTTAGCCAATTAAAAAGTGTCATTTTGCAGGGCTTCTTAGGCCAGGCTTTTATACTTCACGCGACGTGACGCACGCGACGTGACGCACGCTCCAGGGGACTCTACGGCTATGCAAGCGTTTACTGTTCATACTTGCGCGCGTACTTTACGTAAATCTGGAAGACTCCACCAGGTGGCAGTGCGACATATCATCACGGCAGGGCCAGATTAAGACCCTTAGATGCCCTAAGCACTAAGTAATTTTGGTGCCCCCTTACACTAGTAATTCAAAATATTAAAACAATGAAAAAATAGAAAATAAAAATTTTATCGTAAATTCAAAATTAAACAAAACATACTTAGAGTAAGAAGGAAAATAATATTTATTTTTGTATGCTTCATTTTATTTTTATCTTAATAATTTTCTCCTACTTTTTTTCCTTGCAAACTCTTTGATTAGATCTTCATAATCAATCTTATGTAACACATCTGCTTCTATACATAATAGAGATAAGGCAATCCAGCCTGCCTTGATGCATAGTTGTTCTGAGGGGATTTTTAATATATTTCAACCGAGAAAATGAGCGCTCAGCTGAGCAGTTTGTGACCATTAATGTTAAAAATATACGAAAGGCAAGGTCTACATTAGGAAAAGCACACTCAATATTGTCTTCTAAAATTATTGTATAAAGTTCTGCATGACTGAATCTTGTTTTTACATTTTCTGTTGCACTGAACTTATGGAGCACACATAAATAGTTTGATAGTTTTCGTTTTTGTGCTCCACTTAACCGAACCAGTTTCATCTTAGTTTTTGGGATCTGTTAAATACAGAAATAAAAAGAATATGTTATTTGACATGGGCGGCACGGTGGCGCAGTGGGTAGTGCTGCTGCCTCACAGTTGGGAGACCTGGGGACCTGGGCTCGCTTCCCGGGTCCTCCCTGCGTGGAGTTTGCATGTTCTCCCCGTGTCTGCGTGGGTTTCCTCCGGGCGCTCCGGTTTCCTCCCACAGTCCAAAGACATGCAGGTTAGGTGGATTGGCGATTCTAAATTGGCCCTAGTGTGTGCTTGGTGTGTGGGTGTGTTTGTGTGTGTCTTGCGGTGGGTTGGCACCCTGCCCGGGATTAGTTCCTGCCTTGTGCCCTGTGTTGGCTGGGATTGGCTCCAGCAGACCCCGTGACCCTGTGTTCAGATTCAGTGGGTTGGAAAATGGATGGATGGATTGATATTATTTGACTGTGACGGCATAGAGAGGTATTATTCATTTTTCATTAAATTTTGAAAATGGCTATAAATTCTTTAGTCCACTTACTAATCACTTACTAATCATATTGTAAGTATTCCTTAATAGACCTTCCTTAATCCACTATGATTACAAGCACCACGAATACATCTGTATGTTGGCATTTTGCTTCACCATATCGAACCATACATCAAACATCGCAGCGCGCACATCGATCCCGGAGGATCCTCAAAGTGGCTTACTTGTCACATTCCGACTTTTATCACACTGCGCTCGCCAACTTTTTGCTGGGACTGCAACACACGCACGCACTGCGTTAATTTCTGACGACATGATCAGAGGACGCGTGAAATGAACGCTGGGAACGCATGGCAGCTGTGATGCGTGCGTTTACACGTTCTGTGCGTGAAGTATGAATGAGTCCTTACAGAATTAAAGGGCAAGTTCGGTATTGTCCAAGTTATTCATTTTTAAATAGTGGGGGGGGGTAGTCAGATCAGGGGAGGGAGATTTTGATCTTCAACATCCTGGTGCCAGTCAGTAGTGGACTGGGTCTCAAAACCATCCCGAGCATCCTTCAACGAGTGAGGTGACAAGGTCGACCCACTCGGCCCGTTAGTCATTGTCATTTTCTTAAAATTTGTGATTAGTACGCGGTATGAGCCTATGACATGAACTTTATCTAAACTTAATCTGTACATTGTTGTTCAGACACAACTTAAAATTTGCCGACATGCTTAGACATAAAATTTATTGAAAATTAAAAATTTAGTAACAGGCTTACACGTTATTTGTCCATCCATCCATCCATTTTCCAACCCGCTGAATCCGAACACAGGGTCACGGGGGTCTGCAGGAGCCAATCCCAGCCAACACAGGGCACAAGGCAGGAACCAATCCTGGGCAGGGTGCCAACCCACCGCAGCACGTTATTTGTGTACATGTCAAATGTCATGTCCAAGTGCCAGTACCCTAGTAGGCTCGTAGCTGCTCATTTACAATGGAATAAATTACAACCGAGGTTATAATGAAAACCTCACACGATTGAAATGTTCCATTAACTTAACGATAAACTAGAAAGGTTCCGTCCTAATATGAAAAATTCCTATCCTGTGCTTTATAACTTTATTTCATCATACTAATAATCGTAGCTTTAAACCACTAATTATCGCTCACGCCAACGACCAGAGAACAATAAAATGCATGATACATAATCTAAATTAATTATCAGTACCGAAGAATTTAAACTCTAGATATGAGATAAAATAAATTGCAATAATGTATATGCTAACCGAAATGTTGCGGTATCAAAACAGAAATCGGCAAAAGGCAGTTTTGACCAAATTTTTCACTGCAACGTTGTGTACTGACAGCTAAAACAACTTGATGACGTCATACGGTATATTATATAGGACTATATAAATCGCCGTACCGGACAGATAATGTTTAGTTGTTTAGAAAATTAATTTTAATGTCAAACAGTAACCAGTACATAAAAGTTATTTCATGAAACAGCCGGCCCATGACCAGACCAGAGTCCGCGGCCCACCGGGCATTGCCCAAATGCCCTAATGGCCAGTCCATCCCTGGTGCCAGTAGAGGCCTTAATCAGCCCTTTAATTCAGCGCTTTACAAAACAAGAGATTATTCCAGGGCAGAAATCATGACAGAACACAGAAGTAAAGCATAACTCTTATTTCTGATGAAATGTATTTGTCAAAGCGATAAAAGAAATACGTTTATAGCGCAATATACATAGAGAATGTTCAAACAATTATATCTGAACAGTTGGATTATGAGAAAAGTGTAGAGGGGTCACTTTTAGCTGTTGTGTGCTTTAAAAGTGACTCGGCTTTGAGTAGAAGATTGATTTTGAAAAGTGTAAGCCACTGGCAAGCCCTCCAGCACCAAGCCCACAATGCAAGACTTGCGATGTGCTGATCAAGGCATTTCTGCTGGGCTCTAAGTGTCTGGTGGAGGATTTACTGTCATCAAGTTGTTAAGCTGTTTCAGTGAAATTATTTCAAGAATTAAGTTGGATTGGCAGATGTGAGGAGGGGTCGTCCAGAGGTAGCTGAAGCTCAGGTATGCATTTAGTGTTTAAATCTTATAATGTCAAGAGCAGTTTCAGCTTACAAAAAGAAGGATGCAGATGCATTGATAATGAACTTGGGGTTGGGCAACACTGGCATTCTTGACATTTTTTAATTTTTGAAATGGACTTTCATCCACTGCATGTCACTTCACATGAGCACAACTGTTCAGAACGTGTCAATTGTGTAAAAGTGGGTCATCTCCTTTGGCGGTGTAAATGCTGGACTGGCACCCCGATTGGGATAGAGACAGATGCCTTACCCAGCCGGGAGGCTATAATGGATGGACTACATAAGTGGAGGTGCAATCCGGCCGAGATTGGGTGTAGGCACCAATCCTTGTCCGAACAATCATACAGGGTGAGCTAAAATGAAGTACCCCATCTCTCAAAGTCATTGCATGAGGTAGAGGCAGCCGAGTGAGTTGGGATGGGGGGTCTTTTGATTGGTGATCCCTTGTAGTTTTCAGTCACCAACATGCCTTGGTCCAGTGCACACCGTGCTTTTGCTGTCAAAGTGTTCTTCAAAAACAACAAATCCATCATCACTATGCAACGTGCCTTCCGAACGCACTTCAGCATTCCTCCTAACGGTGACGTCCCAAATCAGAAAACAAATCTTCACTGGGTGGCTAAATTTAGATAGACGGGTACAACATTGAACAGAAAATCTCCAAGCCATCCTTGGACTGTATGAACATCCAAGCTGTAAGGTCATCAATTTTGCAGTCTCCTAGATGTTCTTCATGCGTCTGCCTTAGGCATTTCTAACACGTCTTTGAGGAGGATTTTGCATGAAGACCTTAATTTCCATTAATTCAAAATGATGGCAGTGCAGGAACTCACTGGGAGAGCTGTAGAGTTGTGCACCAACATTCTGCAAACCATTCATCGAGATGCCATCATCATGTGCAGCAACGAGGCACGTGTCCATTTGAATGGTTGCATAATTTAAGCAAAACCTTCGCTATTGGGCTGAAACCAACCCTCGTGAAGTTCATCAAAGACCCCACACAGTGAGTGGGTTACTGTTTGGTGCGCCGTTGTAGAATTTGCCATTGTAGGCCATTACTTTTTTGCGGAGGTTGGAGCAACGGTCACCATCACTTTAGAACGTTACATTGAAATGCTAGAGAACTTTTTGCGGCTCCAATTGGAAGAAATGCATGAGGTGGATGCCTGGTGTCAACAGGATGGAGTGACAGCTTATACGGCCTGCGCGGAGATCCATGCAAGTTTTGTGGGAGAGGTTTGCGGAGAAGCTGATCTCCCTGTGCGGCGATGTCAGGTGGCCTTCACATTCATCTCGCATCATCTCGCTCCGTGTGATTTCTTCTTGTGGGGCTCTCTCAAGTCGAAGGTACAGACACACCGACCTCAAAACCTTAAAGCCCTCGAGGACGCTATTCGCCACAAAATCGCCACTCTTCCCCTTGAAATGGCTGAACGAGTCATGCAAGCGTTCAGAAACCATCTCGATGGCCACCACCTTGAAGACATCATTTTTAAAATACAGTTAAAGACAATATATTTTGTAAACCCTTTCTGGTGTCGTAATGAAATTTATTTTATCCTGTAGCGTTTTGTAGAATAAATATTTGAAATGTGCTACTTCTTTTTGGCTCACCCTGAATAATGGATGCCCAGGGGGAGACTGGTTATCAGGGACAGTGTATCCCCCAGTGTGAA
Organism: Erpetoichthys calabaricus; assembly: GCF_900747795.2. Classification (NCBI taxonomy): domain Eukaryota; kingdom Metazoa; phylum Chordata; class Cladistia; order Polypteriformes; family Polypteridae; genus Erpetoichthys; species Erpetoichthys calabaricus. Next base: position 147,638,242 of record NC_041404.2, on the reverse strand, counting down.
AGGTGGCAGTGCTGCTCTGCAGCGGTCCCTGTTTGGACTCCCGCAGGGATTCATGGGACATCTTCCAGACAATATTCATAAGCTACTGTATTATGAAGGCTAATGGTATGTTAGGTTATATAGTGCCATGACGCATAGACTACAAGTCAAAGAAGGTTATGCTTAAGCTTTATAATGCAGTGGTGACACCTCACTTGTGCACATTGTTGGTCTCCAGGCTACAAAAAAAAGCCTGTAAAAGTCCGGAGAAGTGCAACTGGCCGATTCCAGGACTGCACGGGATGAGTTATAAGGAAAGACTGAAGGCATTGAACCAAGAGGAAACATGACTGTAGTGTTTCAAATTATTAAGGGAATATATACAGTGGATCGAGACGGTGACTTTAAAATGAGAACAACACGTGGAACTTGAATTAAGTACAAACGTTAATAAGTTTTTCTTCACACAGAAAGCCACAGACTCATGGAATGAGTGACCAAGTAGCGTGGCAGACAGCAGGACTTTAAGGACCATCAAAACTCGACTTGATGTTATCTTGGAGGAATTAAGTGGATAGGATTGGGTGAGCTTTGTTGGGGTGAATGGCTTGTTCTTGTCAAAATGTCTCTGATGTTCTAATGAAATTCAGAAGGGCAACTCTGTCGGGATCCCTGGGTGCCACCAGAAGGCGCTGCCGGGACAAGTTCTCCTTACTATGGCTACTATTCCTACTACATGACCCAGAAGCAGTTCTGCCGTTCTATGTCATGACATTGGAAGTATTCCCAGATCTAACATAAAAAGGAGCCATCTTGCCTTATTTAGGGCAGTTAAGAGTCAGGAGGACACTGGAGGAAACTCACCAGAAAAGTGGAAGGAAAGACATTGACGTGATTATACTTTGTGATTGTCTGTTTAGTGAAGGCACTGTGCAAATCAATAGCCTTTACTTGATTGAACCTGTGACTGTGCTGGGTTTAACTGTGTTGGGGGTTTGGGGCTCAGTAGCACCCCCTTGTGGTCACAGTGGACACTATTGAAAATCATCCGAGAACCTTCATGAAATCTGCAAAAGAAAATTCCATAAAAGAAATCATACACTATATGGCCAAACGTTTGTGGACACTTGACCATCACATCTAAGGTGTTGAGCATCTCATTCCAAAATCATGGGCATTACTATGCACGAAAATCAAATCAGCCTCCACTCTTCTGGCTTCGCTCTCCACGTCATTTTGGAGTGTGTCTGTGGGAATTTGTGTGGCACTTGTAAGATCAGATACTGATGCTGGACAAGAAGACGTGGCTCACAATTGACGTTCAGTCAATGCCTGCAGCATTGAGGTCAGGGCTCTGTGCAGGCCACTCAAGATCCTCCATGTGTTTATGTACTGTACATGGCTTTGTTACACAGCCTTCCCCAAACTGTGGCCACAAACTTGGAAGCCCACAATTGTCTAAGCATTAACAAGACCCTACACTGGAACCTCCACCACACTTTACAGTACTGAAGGCACTATGCAGTCTGGAAGACAGCGTTCTCTTGGCATCCACCAAACCCAGACTCGTCAATCTGACTACTAGATAGTGAAGCGGGATTCATCACCCCCAGAGAACACGTTTCTACTGCTCCAGAGTCCAATGACAGTGTTCTTTAGACCACTCCAGCTGACACATGGCATTAGAACAATCTAGACGAGAACAGGCCATTCAGGCCAACAAAGCTCGCCAGTCCTATCCACTTATTTCTCTCTATTATAAAAAAAAAATCTTGCGACAAGACTTTTTTCCTGGTGACGAGACGTGATCCTTGGAGGAGAGATCTTTTGAAGAGAGACACTCGCACGTCCCGCGAGATGGACAAGTCACGTCATACTTACAACCTTTGGAAGCAAGTCCCGTGATACACATGCACAGCAGGTTAGAGATAATGGAAGTAGGAAAAGTCTCACAAAAATGAGAGTAGAGTTCGCATTAGCGCAAACAAACGGAAAATATTACTCGGTGAAATAACGGAACAGCGAAAAGAGATCACATAGTGTTTGAGGATGTCTGGGGGACAAGAGAGACAAGGCAGTGAGACAACAGGACAGCTGCTGTACAGGCTTTTAAATGTTCGAAGCGCCACACGAAATGCAGAGCACGCAGCTTGGCAGCAGCAGCAGACCAGCAGCTGATCGAGCAAAGAGGAGGTAAAAAAAAAACAACTGTTATTTGTCTCCCATTGTATCACTGTTTAAGAGGGAGTTTGGAGGAGCAGCAGCGTCTCCTTGGGGTACGTTAAGCCCACCTCTTCAGAACGGCGTGTAGCGCTGGCGGGGTGGATGGGAAGGGGTTGCCGAGCGAAGTACAGATCATGCATACGCAGCAATCCAGCAGCTGATCGAGCAAAGAGGAGGTAAAACAAAAATGTATTTGTTTCTGATTATATCACCATTTAAGGGGGGTTTAGGAGGAGCGGCCGCGTCTCCTTGGGTTGCGTTCAGCCCCCCTCTTCACAACGGTGCGTAGCACTGGCGGGTGGGGTGGGAAGGGGTTGGCGAGCGAAGTGCAGATCACGCATACACAGCAATCCAGCAACTGATCGAGCAAAGAGGAGGTAAAACAAAAATGTATTTGTTTCCGATTATATCACCGTTTAAGGGGGGTTTCGGAGGAGCAGCCGCGTCTCCTTGGGGTGCGTTCAGCCCCCCTCTTCACAATGACGTGTAGTGCTGGCTTGGTTCGGAGGGGTTGGCAAGTGAAACGAGCAGGGGGCAAAGCCTCCTAGTCTTCTTAAAAAAAACATCAAGTCGAGTTTTGAGAGTCCCTAAAGTCGTATTGTCTACCACGCTACTTGGTCGCTTATTCCAAGTGTTCTTTGTGTAAAGAAAAACTTCCCAATGTCTGTGAGAAATTGGCCCTTCACAAGTTTCCAACTGTGTCCCCGTGTTCTTGATGAATTCAAATTGCACATAGAGACCTTAGGCTGGGCCATTCATCATGTAAAGCACTTTGAGCGACATTGTTTGTATGAAAATGTGCTATATAAATAAATGTTGTTGTTGTTGTTGAAATCCATTTTGTGAAGCTCCCTGCACACAGTTTTTGTGCTGATGCTGTTTAGAACTCCATTGTGAGCGATGCCACAGAAGAGAAGCGATTTTTATGCGCTATGCACTTCAGCACTCAGCAGCCATGCTCTTCCACTTTGTTGCTGAGGTGTTGTTGCTCCTTGATGCTTCCACTTTGCCATAATGGCACTTACATGTAAATGGGGGCAGATCTGGCAGTGCAGAAATTTCACATACTGACTCATAGCACAGGTGGCATCCTAGGACAGTGCCACGATTAAAGTCACTGAGCTCTTCAGTACATCTCTTAATGGCTATGTGTTTGACTTTATGCACCCATTAGCAACTGAAACGCCTGAACTCATTAATTTGGAGGGGTGTCCACATACTTTTGGCCCTATAGTGTAGGTCAGGGGTCACCAAGTCCGGTCCTGGAGGACCACCGTGGCTGTAGCTTTTCATTCTAACCCCTTTTTTTTTTTTAAATGAGTGCCCTGTTTGTGCTGCTATTTAACTTCTTGTGAATTCATTTTAATTAAATTGCTTTAGGGCGGCACGGTGGCGCAGTGGTAGCGCTGCTGCCTCGCAGTTAGGAGACCCGGGTTCACTTCCCGGGTCCTCCCTGCGTGGAGTTTGCATGTTCTCCCCGTGTCTGCATGGGTTTCCTCCCACAATCCAAACGCATGCAGGTTAGGTGGATTGGCGATCCTAAATTGGCCCTAGTGTGTGCTTGGTGTGTGTGTGTGTGCCCTGCGGTGGGCTGGCTCCCTGCCTGGGATTGGTTCCTGCCTTGCGCCCTGTGTTGGCTGGGATTGGCTCCAGCTGACCCCCATGACCCTGTGTTCGGATTCAGCAGGTTGGACAATGGATGGATGGATGGATGAATTGCTTTATTAAGATTTGTTCCCCTGAATTTCTTCATCATTCATCTGTATTGCTTCATTTCTTTCTTTAAATGGCATCCAAACAGAAATGAAACGTGAAGTGAGTGAGCAGACAGAAGACCAACTAAGTTAGGACCTCAAACTCCAACCAATTTCACTCCAACCAGCTGCTTAATGAGGTGTTGATTCTTGTCGTTCATTAAACCCGTTCTTTAATTTCATGGCTTGTTGCTGCTCTTGTGGTGCATTAGCAGATATTTCTGAAACTGTTGATTTTCTCTTTCTAAGAGCTCTGGTAAAAAGTTTTGGGGACCTGAGCAGATCTACATTCCTGAGACCTTCATCTTTCTTTATTTTCAGATATTGTATGATGGACGCCAGTTGTTTTGGCTCATTTTGTATCTCATTATTGTTTGGCTGCTAATTAAGGAAAAAGAAACAATGAAGGAGTCTGAGTCTTCAAGAGCAAGTCAATTAAAATTAATTCAAAAGACGTTAATTAGCAGCAAAAACAGGTCACTCATTAAGAAAAGGGTTAGAATGAAAACCTGCAGCCATGGTGGTCCTCCAGGATGACCCCTGGTGTAGGTGGCTAAATTAAAAAACAAAAACACATCTTTGTAACATCCTGCCTTATCCCAGGAAGTTGATTTCAAGTTCTCTTCTGTAACAAAGCAAAAAAATAAAGTACATAGTACCTGCAAGGAGGCGCGACTGAGCCACATCCCAGATGCTGGCAGACTTGTTGACAGCAGCAGCCAGAACCCCATCAGAAGACGGATGGAAAAGAAGAGTCTCGACTCGTCCCCCGCCAGGGCAAAAGGTCACTCCAGGAGAAGAAGGCAAGTGGTCACCTGCTTCAGACAGTCGCCACACTTTCACCTGGGGATGAAAAGAGGAGAATGTGAGAGACAAGGCGTTCCGGCAGGCTTGTGATGACAAGCACGGGCAGATTGTCAAGTGACTGTGACACATCGATAATGTTCTATGGCTAAGAGAAACATAATGGATCATGCTGCAGCCTTAACTAGGAGTTTGGGATAACTTAACACTGCTGTAATGGACTCTCAATGAAAAGAGCTAAGTAGGTGGACAACCGAGGTTTCAGTATTAGTTTAAAATCTGCATCAAACTTCTTATTCTTTAAACTGCCCAACATATTGTCATATTTGGAATGGAACTGATCTGACAGTCTAGAACAGGGATTCCCAACTTCTGTCCTGTGGCCCCCCTGTGGCTGCAATTTTTTGTTCCAACCAGATTCCTAATCAGTGACAACACCTGATAACACTCATCAAATTTAATTAGCTGGGATTTTATTTTCTCGTATTCCACATTCAGAAAAGCACCGCAGCATGATTTTTACATGTACCGTATAAGACATTTAGAAATATTTCTGTTTTTGCTATAGATTTAAATGCTTAACTCTGTTTTGTTGATTTCATTCTATTTTGCCCTTTCTCTCTGTGCAGTTTGCTCCCTTCATTGTGTCTTAATAATGACAATTAAAAACGAGTAGAGCAGACGCCCTGGCAAACAACACAGAATCATGAAAGGCTGCAACTACTTTAGTGTCAGCCCCACTAATCCATATTACTAACCGAGAATGGTAAACCGGAAGGCACAGACGCAGGTACACGGCGATGGACCCAGGAGACATAGTGCACAGGCACCTACAGCGCGCGTCTCATAAACCGCAAGTGTGATCCACTGTGAACGAAGGAGTTACAGCTCAAAAACGAAAGAGCTCAACTAACGTAAATAAGACATGAAGCAACAACGCGCCCATAGCTAACGACTAACGACACAGCCACACAGAAAAGAGGATTCTGCACTGCACCCCAGAGTCAAACGGAAGACACTACGGGGTCCGCAAAGGTCCACAAAGATAGTACAGAAGGCGCAGGCACCTACAACGTGCTTCTGAACTAAACGTCCACACTACACAGCATGGTCCGGGTAATAAGAACTCTCCGTATTAAACGTTCAGCATCCTCACACGTCCAAACCATATAGCATATGTGAATCACATTACAGTGATGCATTATTAACAGTACAACCACAGAAAACGCTCCGTATTAACAGTAAGTGCTATTATCCATATTACTAACGGTAGACTACGGATAACTGATGGAGTCACGGTCACGGCTCCAAAACGATCCAGCGTAACTAACGGAGCTACAAATACGAGCCCGCATGGATAAACAAAATACACGTAGGTGCCTACAATGCGCGTCTGAAACCGCGGAAGCAAAACTGTCTCGGCTCCAAAATCAAACAGCACGACAAAACGGAGCTACAAACACAAGCCCGCATGGACAAATACAATGAACATAGACGCCTACAACACGCATCTGAAACTGCGGAAGCAAAGCAGGCATGGGTTCAAAACGAAAGACCACAACTGACGGAGATACACGGCTCCAAAACGAAACATCTCAACTTACGGACATACAGAAGCGAGCCCGCCTGAATACAATTAATGAACGTAGGCGCCTACAACGCGCCTCTCAAACAGCAGAGTCAATAGATAAACGGCAAAGAAAGGAACGACAGACGGCCGCTAGACAATTCCGCCAATTAGCTGACAACGCATTCTGTAATGAGTCCACTATTAGTGAACATTCATTAGGATTAATGAATATACGTCCTTTGTTCGTCATCTACACCTTTACACTCCAATATATCTCATACATTGATCAATGTATTTCGGGTTAACCCAACACCGGGGGTAAGCGAGCAGGGGGCAGAGCCCCCTTGTTAGTAAATAATGGATTAATTAAACAATTAGAAGAGCTGGAAAAGTAGAATGACAATTAAGATGTAAATGGTAAAAAGAAATAAAAATATATTTTCCCATATAACTGCTTAGTACATTTAAACATTTTTTTAACCAAACTTTTCTAATTTCTATATTGTTCCCCAAACACAGAATCTGAGAAATAACAGTTCACTTAATTAGCCCAGGAGTCCAATTAAAAACAGAAGCTGGTTGGAACAAAAGACTGCACCCACAGAGGGTCCGGGTTTGGGAATCCCTGGTCTAGAACATTCCTAGACAAACTGCACCACAGACATACTGTACACTCACTGAGAAAATTATTAAGAACATCAATACAGCTGCCCATCCATGCAATTATCTAATCGGCCAATCGTGTGGCAGCAGCAGGATGCATAAAATCATGCAGGTACAGGTCAGGAGCTTCAGTTCATGTGCACTCCAGACAGCAGAATGGGGAACTGATGTGGTTTTAGTGATTTTGACCCTGACATTATTGCTGGTGCCAAGAGGATGGGCTGGTTTGAGTATCTCTTGGGATTTTCAGGCACAACATTTTCCACAGTTTTTTTCAGAATGGTGCAAAAAAAAAGAAATTTGGATGCGAGTGTCAGTAGGCTTTGAGCCCTCAGAACCAAGTTACCCGAACTATTCTATAACATTTTGGTAATTATTGACCCCTCTGATGCTGATCATAAAATAGGTCGTTACAATAGCAACTGATGAGAAGAATTCATCCTTAATTGCAGAATTATAGTATTTGAGGGTTCTTCTGGATTTGGCTCAACAACTAACCAGCATATCGTCATCTCATAACAGGCTTAAGTTTTGAGTTTGGTATTTTTCAGTCCAGTTTCATTTTAGCTCTACACCATCGTCAAGAAACTGTGACACACACACAGACAGACACACACCCGTCATCAAGATATCGATGTTTTCAGCATCAGGGGACCCTAAAAAGGCCGTGTGCTCTGTGGTTACCCTCTCAGGTCGGCGTTAGCATATCATAATCTCTTGGACCAACAGCGTGAGTTTTCCACATTCAACTTATACGACTGTCATTATAAAATACAAGCCTCGACTTATCTGGGAGAACTTAAATATGAGTATATACGGTATTTCTGTTTTGCTCTCACCAGAAGCCCACATCTCAGACAGAGGCACAGTGTGACATCATCAAGAGAGACATCTCAGCCACTATGAAAACTGCCAGTTGATTCATCCATCCATTCGCCCATCTTCTAAACCTGCTGTATCCTGATAAGGGTTGCGGGAAAGCTGGAGCCTATCCCATCAAGCACTGGGCACAAGGACCGAACAGGCCTCCAAGTCCATCACTGGGTGAACATACTCACACACTCAGGCCAAATTAGCATCACCAGACCACCTAACCTGCATGTCTTTGAACTGTGGGAGGAAACCAGAGCACCCAGAAGACACGGGGCTGGGGGGACATGCAAACTCCATTCAGGGAGGACCTGGGACGTCAACCCCGGCCTCCTTGTTGTCAAGCACTATCACTGTGCCACTCCTATTGATCGATTTACTCATTAAATTTAATGAAGAAAGCAAGGCTTAAATTTTGACTTACAGTTTCATCAGATGATGACGTTGCCAGGAGAAAGTCATCAAAAGGGGAGAAGTCAAAGTCTGTCACCAAGGCTAAAGAAGAAAAGTATAAGAATTAGTAAATCCAAAATTGCAGAGTTTGAAGGTCACTTTAGCATTTTCACCTGCAACAGGGGTTCTGTAGTACTGGACTGCAGATAGTCTGAATTACTTGAACCCTTGTCCATTTGTCTTATGTCTGTGTTTTCAATTTATAATTTTTAAGTCTCTTCGGAAAACAGACTAGTAAATTAGATAAAACAGACAATTATGCATTTTTAAGAGTCTGTGTCTGTCTGTGTGTCCGTCTGGATGCTATGTCTCAGTCATTCTAAAAGATGGCGCATCAAAAACATTTTAACCAATGAAATGTGCTGCATTTGTCACTCCAACAGATGGCACATGACAAACATTAACACTGTTTTTACGAATCTCATACCAAATGGCATATAACAGACACATATTCAATATATGGTGTATTGCAAACCTTAACACTGAGGACTACGTTGATAACTTAGATTTCAACCCGTCTTAGATAGTATGATTTCCATGGAGGACAGACAGGCATCCTGGCTGGACGATGGCATCACCTCGGATAAAATGGAATGAGATGGACAAGCAGAATCTGAAGACCAGGAGTAGTTCCATCCCCCATACATTAGGTGGCAGTGGTGTGCTGGAGGCATCCCACCTTGGACACCCCCCAGGGCTTCATGAGAACTAGAGTCTGGAACTGCAGCCCTGTTGGGTTCCCTGGGCGCTGCAACGGGGTGCTGTTGGGGGAGGACTACTCTGGATCTCAAACATCCCAGAAGTACTCCCCACAAGTCATGCCAGGTCACCAGGAGCTCTTCAGAGTCCAGTAGAAAAAGAGCTCAACAAGAAGTCATTTCTGGAGGGTGGGACTGGACCACATGTCTGCCTGCAGGGTTGCCAACCAGGATCCCGAGCTGTTTTGTCATGTGGTGGGTGCGGCAGCGCGCTGTACCAGTGCATGCTCCCCAACCTGACCTGACCTGATTTGCAGACAGTTTAGGTGGTAAGTCAAAAATGAGGACCCTGTAGTTTTTTTTAAGTGGATAAGGGAGCTTCAATTACCCCCTAAAGACAGCATGGCTGCCTCTGCAGCTCACAGACTGCATTGCATCCCTCCAGTTGTAGCCACCAGCTGCAGACCAGATGAGTAAATTCAAAGTCTTTCAGCTAAAGAGTGTTCAGTGTGGCCACGTCGGCTGATAAGAATCAAATCTTGAGTGGTCTGAATGACTGATACATAACAACACAATCAGCAGACCACACAGCGTTTCATCATAGTGGTGGAGATGGAGACTGAAACCACTAAACAGGGTTGGAGTAAACAGATCAAGCATATCAAACACCACTGCCAAGGAGGGCAAACCAAACCTGAACTCTCTACACAGTCCAAAAGGTCAAGTCATTGACAGTCCAAAGATTAGTCCTCCCCAATACACAAAAACTTATGTGTTGTCAACATAGACATCACATACCTCTCAATATTTTTACTTGAATTAAAGTACAATTACAAAATGGTCATCTTGATATCACCTACAAGCCCGTGCACACAAGTTCATTACAATGTTAAATATAAATTTCTTCACGTCATCATTTGTGGCAGCTCAGCTCACTTATACGAGATAAACACATCGTGGAGAGGTGTCGAGATGGCTAACGTTTTCCAGGGCTAAAGACAAGATGAGATTGGCATCAGGCGGCTGTAAATTCTGCAAAAGACTTCAAGATGAGAGACAGAGTGAGAGAGAAAGAGAGAAGATTGAAAAATGAGAGGAGACCATTCGGTCCGTCCAGCTTATTCGGTTAACTAATAACTAAGGTGTCCCAGAATCCCATTTAGATACTTTATTAAAAGTTGTCATGTTTAATCTTTAACTCCATGATTTGGTACTTTGCTCCAGATATGAACCTTTAGTATAAAGAATTGTTTCCTTGATTCAATCTTAAATAGATTTCACCTTAATCTCCACTAGGTGTCACCACATACACGATTCACCATTTAATTGAAGAAATTCTGATGGACCGATTTTCTCGAGGCCTTTCAAAATTTAGGTTTGCAAGCAGCCCCCTCTCTCTGCCCCCATCAGTCCCAGGAGCCACTTGGTTGTTCTCCTCTGCACAGCTTGTAGTGCTGCTATGTCTTTTTTGGTAGTATGGCAGACGCTTTTTTGCAGCAACAGAACACAGCACCCCCAGATGCGGTCACGCTGGCAACATCTACAGTTTGAGTAGAACATCTCTTCATTTATAATTAACATTTTTTTTACAATATTATCTAACACTGTACTTTAAAAATATTTTTTTGTGATGAAGCCCAAAGTCTCAGTGACACAAATAAGTACCTACTCAACAAATGATACCCTAGAGTGGTCATATTGCTCACTGCAGGCCGAGGAGGCGAGTTGACTATGGCATATTATCATCTACCAGTAACGGCGCGCTGCACGATAACGTGCAGTGAATACCGTTGACGTGAGCATTGCTAGTTCTCCTCCTCTTTCTCTGTACATTTATCATTCGTTTGCTCAGAGGTTGATGCTCTTGCTGTTTCCTGAGCAGCTCTTATTTTCTCCATCCTAGCGGCCCGCTTCTTCTCTACTTTTGTCGGCATCTTTTCGTGTTAAAACTGTGTTTGGGTTGCAATTACTTAGTTCCTTTTCTTTCATTTTTCACTTAAGCTGGCACTTAAGTCTTCAACCTGCCTCAAGAATGATTTAAGATATGAAGAGGTAGAGGACGTGACGGCGAAGGTGGTAGGGATGAGAATGGTGCCCATACGCATGCGCCACCCGGCCGCCCTGCTGCCCACTGCCGAGAGTTGATTCTACAATAAAATAAAATAAAAATAAAAAGTGGAATAACCTTGGAGGTCAATCATCACCCCAAAAGCAGATAGTAGACATCACGTAGTATAAGTGTACCAAATTTCAGGTCAATAGGTCAAACGGTTTTTGCGAGCTACAGGTGATTTAAAATCCTGGACAGGCAAACGGACAGCCATGGTAGCGTATTATATAAGAAGATCTGAACCCCACATAAGCAATATAGGAAAGATTTTTGTAAAAATGACCAGCCATCCATTATCTACAGCATCTTTTCACTACAAGGTTTCAGGAGTACACAGGAGTCCAGCCCTGGATGAAACCAACCCTGTGTTGGATGCTGGACTACCGCAGAACTCAGATTGTGTCATATCTTTAAAATGAGTAGAATATAAGGATTCTCTAAATGTGTAAGTTATATTCTTACCAGCAAGCCCGCGATTCTCGAAAGAATCGCAAATCCAAGAATGGCAATCACTTGTTGTTCCCTCCGATACGTGGAGGGATGATATATCATGGAGGGTGGGTGCATCCTGGGAAAGTTCATTTAATTAAATAAATATATTTGTACTAAAGCGGGCTCTTTTTGGAGCTGTGACTCATCTGGTACAACCTGGCATGCACGTGTTACCTCAGGTGTATTTCACAGGTCGTAGCCATGGTAAAGGTTTCATTTAATTAACTACACATATTTGTACTACAGCGGTTTCTTTGTGTGGGCGCCTTCGTTCATTGTGTTTATCCATACGGGCTCGTTTTGTATTTCCGTTAGTTGAGCTCTTTCATTGTGGAGCCGTGACGTGTTTCTGAAGTGGGCGCCACCTACTGACTCTGGGAAGCCGCTGCGTTTGACTCTGGGGTGCCGCAGTGCGCATGAGCTTCGGTGCGTCCGCCGTGCATAAATTTAACTACACATATTTGTACTACAGCGGTTTCTTTGTGTGGGTGCCTTCGTTCATTGTTTTTATCCATACGGGCGAAGCGCATTGTGGGCGCGTTCATTCATTGTGTTTATCCATACCGGCTCGTTTTGTATTTCCGTTACGCCACCTACTGACTCTGGGGTGCCGCGGCGCATTTGTACTACAGCGGTTTCTTTGTGTGGCCGCCTTCGTTCATTGTTGTTATTCATACGGGCGAAGCGCGTTGTGGGCACGTTCGTTCATTGTGTTTATCCATACGGGCTCGTTTTGTATTTCCATTAGTTGAGCTCTTTCATTGTGGAGCCGTGACGTGTTTGCTTCTGGTGTGTCTGAAGTGGGCACCACCTACTGACTGTGGGAAGCCGCTGCGTTTGAGCGCAGTGCGCATGCGTTTCGGTGCACCCGTGCATAAATTAAACTGTGGTTTAGTAATATAGATAGATGGTCAATAATTCCATCTCCGTCTATGTTATTAATTTCTGTTATTGCATTACAGACTTCCTGCCTGTGGATTTGTTGGGCTAAGATCTTTTCGTCCTTTTCTCAGGGTTTATAATGATGATGTCGCGATTTAAAGATAAGCTGTTCCATTTCTTTAGTAGTCGAGAGGTTAAATTGTGATTGCAAAACCTGTCTTTTCCTATAAAATGCCTCATTTGGAGACCTAGTGTATTCTAGATCTAGTCTTGTAATTTTGACGATTAACTCGGACACCTTCTTGGTTTCCAGTTTATTTTTGAGAGAAAGGTATAAAATAATCTGCCCTCTTAAAACACCATCAGAGTTTCCCAGAGTATGCCTGCTGAGAATGCATTTGTCTCAAGAAAAAATCAGTTTGCTTGGATATGAATTCTGTACAGTGCTCATCGGCTAAAGACAGGGACGTCTTAACAGCAGTATAGGCCTCCGGGTAAAGCAGTGCACTGGGGTCCCTATCTACACAACCCAGACAACTGCCCAGCGTGCCCATGAGTTAAGACAGCCCTGGTAAAAACCCCAGCTGCGAGATGAGTGTGTAGGATGGAGTAATTTAGGCTCTATGATCAGAGATAACAATATTTCCAAGATTTGATAATGGGTAAAAAATTATTGTCTATGAGGAAATAATCAATTCTTGAAAAACAATTATGCATAGGTGAGAAGAAGGAGTATGCTCTTAGGTTAGGATTAAAAAACCTCCATTGGTCTGAAAAGTTATGATCCGTTACAAACTGTGTAATTATCTTTGCAGTATTAGATGTTACCGTCATTTTATCCAAGCATCTATCCAGATCTGGATTTAAAACACAATTAAAGTCTCCGGCCATTATAATTTTGTGAGTGTTCACATTAGGGATAGATGCAAATACATTCTGGAAGAAAGCTCTATCATCTACCTTAGGTGCGTAGGTATTAATCAAAATCATTTTAGTATTAGATAAATTGGCCATCACCATGACATAACACCCTTCACAATCAGATATTACATCTGACACTACAAAAGGAAAAGTTCTGTGTATTAAGATTCCCAACCTCCTAGTTTTCATTGTGTAGCTAGAGTGAAACAATTTGGCCAGACCACTCTCTTTGCAACCGAAACTGATCCATGCTTAATAAGTGAGTCTCCTGTAAAAAAATACCATCTTGGCATTTACACTTGTTAAGTACAAGAGTACTTTCTTTCTCTTTATTTCACGATTGAGCAACTCAGAAAGTTTACCATTTGGTCATAGAAATTTTTTTTCTAAACTTTTGTTGGACTACCACAGAACGTTCCTGCAATGGCCTATTTAAAGTGACCAATCAAACCAGTACAGTACAGGGTCAGCCATTGTACAGTGTCCCTGGAGCAATATTCACGTTAAAGACCCCTTCTCAAGGGCCCAACAGAGTAGGATTCCTTCTGGCAGTAACAGAATTTGATAACAATGCATATTCTTAGCCAAAGAATTCGTATATAGGATTCGTAAAGGCACTGCTAATGTTTATTATGCGCCACCTGTTGGAATGAAGAATCTATTACTACATGCATTATAAAACATATTACAATAGATGGAACACTGCAAATGTTAACGAATGGACAGAAATCAGTTTATCAACCTTAGTAAAAGGACAAGTGTCTCTGTGTCTGTCCAGTTACTAGGGTTAGTAAGAAAATTTAAAAATTTGGCAAAGCATGTAGAAGAAGGGTTAAACAGATGAAAATATTAATTTCAAACAAGGGTCTAAAACAAATTGGCCTATTCTAACGTCCAACATTATGCACCAGCAGTAACAGCATGATAATAAATTTCATTACCACCTGCTCAGGCAGCATGAACGAGGTTTATAGTTATAATGCTAACGACTGATAATTTTGCGTGGTGGGCAATGGATGAGTGAAAAAACACAATAAATGGATGTGCAAATTGGGAAACCAAATCTCCAGCACAACTAGGCTGGAGTTGCTAAACCAGGCCAATGTGGCAGAGACCACCACCACATTTTCTAGCAAAACGCGTCGACTAGAACAGTGTTCAGTTTAAGAAATGACGCCGAGAGGAAGTGGTGAAAGCATGCAGCTCTGTCTGAAGAGGAAAAAGGATCAGGTGAGTATTATTATACCAGACCAAGTGGACGACCTATGCATCGAACAAAAAACACGAAGTCTATGTTGATTACTGAGATTTCAACCCATCTTAGAAGGGTAGCAGTCAGTTCCATCACAAGCTGACAACATAACTTCAGTGTAAGGAGATCTTATCATATAGCAGAAGTGCAAATGTTCAGCAAAAATAAAGCAATTTTCGATTATGCTATACATGATTCTGCAGGTTCCAACATCCTGTTTTGGGGTGAGATGGTGTTAAGAGTATGGCCTTCAACTCAATGTGTGGAAGACAAAAGGAAAGAAACTCTGCCCAATAACACGATGGTCCAATGAGCAACAGCAATAAAAAGACTTCATAGACAAATGCCACCAGTTTAGCTACATGTGCTGATGTATTCCCCAGGATCATACAGAAGTCCCTGCTGCTTCACCAGATCAAAACACTTGGCATACAGTGAGGATGTCCCCTAGGAGGCATGTCAGGCATGTCCCACTGGGAGGACAGCCAGGAGCAGAGCCAGGACATGCTCTCAGCTGATCCAGGAATCCCCCAGAAGGAGCTGAGACTTGCCCTAGGAAATATGTATGTGTGCGTGGGTGTGTGTGCTTAATCTAGTCTGATCAACTCAGCCTGTCGTCAATGTGCCCTTCACCCTGAAAGTGGATAGAAAATTTGATGAAATGAGGAAAATCTTCTTATATAATACGCTACCGTGGCTGTCCGTTTGTCTGTCCAGGACTTTAAATCACCTGTAGCTCGCAAACCGTTTGAACTATTGACCTGAAACTTGGTACATATATAGTACATGACATCTACTGTCCGCTTTCAGGGAGATGATTGACCTCCAATGTTATTCCTCTTTTTTATATTATTTTATTGTAGAATCAACTCTCGGCAGCGGCCAGCAGGGCGGCCATGCGGCGCAGGCATACGGGTGCCGTTCTCATCCCTACCACCTTCGCCATCACTTCCTCTACCTCTTCATATCTTAAATAATTCTTGAGGCAGATTGAACACTTAAGTGCCAGCTTATGTAAAAAATGAAGGAAAACGTACTAAGTAATTGCAACACAAACACTGACTTAATCAGTTTTAACATGAAAAGATGCAGACGAAAGAAGAGAAGCAGCGGGCCGCTAGGGTGGAGAAAAGAAGAGCTGATCAGGAAACAGCAAGAGCATCAACCTCTGAGCAAACAAATGATAAACGTACAGAGAAAGAGGATTAAGACTAGGAATGCTCAAGTCAAGGGTATTCACTGCATGTTATTGTGCAGGGCGCCGTTACTGGTTCCTGTATAATTAAAGTACAGCTAATTGTGTTATCACCTGAAGAGAAGTTTTCTCAGTCCTATATATAGACAGATGAAAGGCACTATATAATAGATAGATAGGTAGATGTGAAAGGCACAATGAACAGACAGACAGACAGACAGACAGATTGATAGATGAAAGGCACTATATAATAGATAGGTAGATGTGAAAGGCACAATGAACAGACAGACAGACAGACAGATTGATAGATGAAAGGCACTATATAATAGATAGGTAGATGTGAAAGGCACAATGAACAGACAGACAGACAGATTGATAGATGAAAGGCACTATATAATAGATAGGTAGATGTGAAAGGCACAATGAACAGACCCACCGACAAACAGACACAGATAGATAAAAGGCACTATATAATAGATAGAAAGGTAGATGTGAAAGGCAAAATGAACAGACAGACAGACAGACAGATAGACAGACCGACCGACAGACAGAGACAGACAGACAGACAGACAAAAGGCACTATATAATAGATAGGTAGATGTGAAAGGCACAATGAACAGACCGACCGACAGACAGACACAGATAGATAAAAGGCACTATATAAAAGATAGAAAGGTAGATGTGAAAGGCAAAATGAACAGACAGACAGACAGACAGATAGACAGACCGACCGACCGACAGACAGACAGAGACAGACAGACAGACAGACAAAAGGCACTATATAATAGATAGGTAGATGTGAAAGGCACAATGAACAGACAGACAGACACAGATAGATAAAAGGCACTATATAATAGATAGAAAGGTAGATGTGAAAGGCACAATGAACAAACAGACAGACAGACAGATGAAAGGCACGATAGATAGATAGATAGATAGATAGATAGATAGATAGATAGATAGATAGATAGATAGATAGATAGATAGATAGATAGAAGGGACTATATAATAGATAGTTAGATAGACAGATATGAAAGGCACTATATAATAGATACAGACAGGTAGATGTGAAAGGCACAATGAACAGACAGACAGACACAGATAGATAAAAGGCACTATATAATAGATAGAAAGGTAGATGTGAAAGGCAAAATGAACAGACAGACAGACAGACAGATAGACAGACCGACCGACAGACAGACAGAGACAGACAGACAAAAGGCACTATATAATAGATAGGTAGATGTGAAAGGCACAATGAACAGACAGACAGACACAGATAGATAAAAGGCACTATATAATAGATAGAAAGGTAGATGTGAAAGGCACAATGAACAGACAGACAGACAGACAGACAGACAGACAGACAGACAGACAGACAAAAGGCACTATATAATAGATAGATAGGTAGATGTGAAAGGCACAATGAACAAACAGACAGACAGACAGATGAAAGGCACGATAGATAGATAGATAGATAGATAGATAGATAGATAGATAGATAGATAGATAGATAGATAGATAGATAGAAGGCACTATATAATAGTTAGATAGATATGAAAGGCACTATATAATAGATACAGACAGGTAGATGTGAAAAGCACAATGAACAGACAGACAGACAGATTCAATTGTCCCAAGAGGGAAATTTGGTTTGCCAACAGGTACAGAAAGACCACAATATAAAACCATTAAAAACACATCACAAAGAGCACTGTCTTTATAGATACACTTACCACAAATAAACAAAGCAGAACAGTAAACATTTGGTCAAAACATACTACAAAGAAAAATTAAACCGACAGCTGAATGATGCAATAGTTGACTGTTCATCCTGTGATTTAGGCCTATGGATGTTTTTATGAAGCTGTGAGATTGGACTGTTGACACTGTAATTTTACTGCTCCATTTTACAATTTGATTTATTCTGTTTACCTTTTGACATTAAGATTTTGAAAGAGGCCCAGCAGGACACTACTGTAGTAGACTCAATACAATACATGGGCGGAGTGGTGGCTCTGAGGCTAAGGATCTGCGCTGGTATCCCGAAGGTTGCCGGTTCGAATCCCCGTCACTGCCAAAAGAGATCCTACTCTGCTGGGCCCTTGAGCAAGGCCCTTAACCTGTAATTGCTCCAGGGGCGCTGTACAATGGCTGACCCTGCGCTCTGACCCCAAGGGGTATGCGAAAAAACTAACAAATACTGTTGTAAGTCGCTCTGGATAAGAGCGTCTGCTAAATGATGTAAATGTAAATGTGCAAGATGAATACAAGAGTGACATCGTGGTAAGACTCTTACACAGCTGAGGTGCTGCTGTCCCTTTTTGCAGACAGCTTCTGTATTTTCATTAAACGTCAGCGTATGCAGTGTACATTTAATACGGAATGCCACTAAAGTTATACTGCCCTAAGCCAACGTTTCTACTAAAACTAGCCGGGGTATGGCTGAGGAAGTGGGGAGATGGGAGAACTCATTAAAAAGAGTTCTGCTGCATTTCATTTGAAGTGAGAAGTCAGTATTTCTGAGTTCCTAGTCAGAATTTTCCACTGGAAAGGCCCCCTTAAGTTAACTCAGGGCTGGTCTGTCAAGTCCGAGTTTGTCTGACTTCAGATGAGGACATCGGTTCAATATGGCGACGTACTCTGCGGTAGTGCTCTACTGTTTATTAGCACTTTTGTCTATTTCTGTCTTATTAAACCAGTTGTACTCACAGTGCCACCCAACTTCTATCTGTTTGGATGGGCAAAATAACATGTAAAGCTTTGTAAACAACTGCTGTTTATTCTGAGGGAGCAAGCACAACAAAGATTTTCCTGGACGCTGTGGACCATCAGGTCGCGTACAACCACCATAACCCGACACAGACAGGCAGACACAAGTTCCAGTCCAGCACACACATTTATTTACAGCTGGGGGGCGCTATTCTCTGCTCCCCACAGCACAGTACATAAAGCACAGTCCTTTTCCTTCTTCTCTTTCTCTCCGCCTCCACTCCTCTCCCAGCAAGCTTCGTTCACGTCCCCCCCGACTCTGTCCCTCGAATGGAGTTAGGCAGCTCCTGGGAATCACTTCCAGGTGTGGTGGAAGTCCACAGCTCCCCCTGGCAGCCCCCATGGAACCCAACAAGGCTGAACCAAACTCCAGCTCCCAGCATGCTCTGTGGGGATCCATGATGCCGCAAACGCCCAGAAGGGCTGCCCTCTAGCATCCCGGTGGAGGTCGTGCCTCGGAGATGCTCTCTCCCCCTGTCTTTCCATCCGGGTAATGGCGGAGGCCGCCCGTCTCAACGTGTTGTCCGAATATTACAATTAACTCACAGTATTAGATACAACCAGTAAACCCTCGATTCGCTAAAGAATCGCAACTCCAAGAACGGCAATTACTTTCTGTTCCCTCCAATCTTTGTAGGGATGAAAAATCATGGAGGGTGGGACCATCCTGGGAAAGTTTTCATTTAATTAAATAAATATATTTGTACTAAAGCTGTTTGTTTTTGGAGCCGTGACTTGTTTGGTTCTGGTGTTTCAGAAGCGCGTTGTAGGCACCTTCGTTCATTGTTTTTATCTCTGCAGCCCCGTTTTTGTTTTTCTATGGGTGTGTTGTTAGCTAGAAGTCGTTTGCTGTTAGGAATCATAATTGAACTTACTTTTAACAATGAATTACCTTAATGTGATTCAAATAAGCCACACTGACAGCTGCCACACTGAGTGCTGGCACAGTGGATTAGAGCACACTGACTGGTGGCACTGTGTAGTGGAGTAGCTGCTGGTACTGTGGAGTGGAGAACACTGACCGCTGGCACTGTGGAGTAGCTGACTGCTGGCACTGTCAGTAGTCACCACTACCTCAAGTTTAAATACATAGACATATATAGATAGACGCCGCATTCAATGTGTTTCCCAGTAGACACGATACGTCAGCGCGTCAGCCTTATTGCGAGTTGCAAAAGTGCCATTTAAACTAATACAGGTAGACGTGGAAACCGGGTTTTCTGATGAAAAAACAATAACATTTAAAACAGTATCGTTTACACACAACAGATTTTGGTGAATCGTTTAAATGCAATTATTTATATCCATTTATACACTAATAATGGCAATTATTAAATAATTATAATTATTATTATTATTAATCATTCCTCCCATATAAGTAACATTTCTCGGACTGCCTTCTTCTATCTTCGAAACATTTCCAGACTTTGTCCTGTTCTTACACAACACAGTACTGAAGTATTGGTTAATGCCCGAGTCACCTCACGTCTAGATTACCATAATGCTATTCTATCTGGCATCCCACAAAAACGTATCCATCGCTTACAACTTCTTCAAAATTCTGCTGCCAGGATAATACCCTGCTGTTGTAAATCCACTGAACATATTACACCTATTCTCTCTCAACTTCACTGGCTCCCTGTTAACTACCGAATACAATACTAAATACCGCTCTTAACATTTAAAGGTCTTCACAACCTCACTGATCTCCTCCAGACTTAAACTCCGTCTCGCTCACTCAGATCCTGTATTTTGAGAGTATTCAGTCTGCCAATATGGTGCAGCCTTAGTTTGTGGAAGACATGAGCATAAAATGATGGTTGTCAATTTCAAACTGTGTTTCCTCAATGTGCTCCTTGAGAAAAAAATCATCATCAAGTTTGAAAAATGTTAACAGCTAACAACAATCTACATAGTTAGTGACTAAATACGTTTAGCCAAAATGTTGTTTGGAGGCTCACTTGAGCACATAAATGCATAGCTTTGCTAGTTTAGCCTGACTTAGCTAAAGTTAAGATTATAAAACGGGATTTTCTAACAGCCAAATATAACCAAAACAATTGTTCAGCCTTACCTATGAAATGTAATCCCCCGGGACCTGGTTTGGAGCGTACAGCGGTTTGTACAATCCCAAGCAGCACATTATCCATTACTTCACTCCACAGCAGTGCCACTCACAATATGGCGGCGATGGTGACGTACGATTTTGCTAGTCATGAGGCGTCTAGTTATTCTATGTCTATGTTTAAATATGTCACCATGGCAACTTGTTGGCATGCACGCCTTACCTCAAGTTTAGTTTACAGGTTGTGTTGTGTTGTTTGGGCGCCACTTACTGACTCTGGGAAGCCGCTGGGTTTGACTCTGGGGCGCTGTGCGAGTGCGTGTGCGCTTTTGGCACGGGTTGCGTCTGGCATCCGTGCATATATACAACCTTCGTAAACATTACTAAACGAAGGTTTTATATGCGGTGGTGTGGGCGTTCGGGCGGCGGTTGTATTGTGTCCTGAAGTTTAGTTTACAGGTTGTGTTGTGTTGTTTGGGCGCTACCTACTGAGTCTGGGAAGCCGCTGGGTTTGACTCTGGGGCGCTGAGTCGCAGTGCGCGTGCGCTTCGGTGCGTCTGGCATCCGGCATCCATGCATATATACAACCTTCGTTTAGTAATACAGATGCTACAAATCAGAACAGGCACACTGAATGCTATGAGGCACCAAGGTAACCGTACAGAGACTTCCTCCACAGTGGCCGCTGCACTGGTTTTATCCCATAGATAAACACACACTGAAATTTTATTAGGACTCGGTTGGACTGTCATCAAAACCAAGAAAAATTATTTAAAGATAAAATGTAATGGCCATACTGCTAGAAAATCATTTCAAGGACCACAGTGGTACATTTGCCATCTTATCTGGATGAGGCACAATTGTAGGGTTGACTGTATGATCTTGAAATTGGAAAATAGAACATGTTTGGAAATGAAATCTTTGCCATTGGTAGCACAGTGAATGAAATGGTGATGGACAGACAAGATTAGACAGGAGTCCCCGTGGACTATGATGTTTGCTGATGACATTGTGATCTGTAGAGAGAGTAGGGAGCAGGTTAAGGAGACCCTGGAGAGGTGGAGATATGAGAAGAGAGGAGAGGAATGAAGGTCAGTAGGAACAAACGGAATACATGTGTGTAAATGAGAGGGAGGTCAGTGGAATGATGATGATGAGGATGAGGGGAGTAGAGTTGGGGAAGGTGGTTGAGTTTAAATACTTGGGATCAACAGTACAGAGTAATGGGGATTGTGGAAGAGAGGTGAAAAAGAGAGTGCAGGCAGGGTGGAGTGGGTGGAGAAGAGTGTCAGGAGTGATTTGTGACAGACGGGTATCAGCAATAGTGAAAGGGAAGGTCTACAGGACGGTAGTGAGACCAGCTATGTTATATGGGCCGGAGACGGTGGCACTGACCAGAAAGCAGGAGACAGAGCTGGAGGTGGCAGAGTTAAAGATGCTAAGATTTGCATTGGGTGTGATAGGATTAGAAATGAGGACATTAGAGGGTCAGCTCAAGTTGGACGGTTGGGAGATAAA
The DNA here is from genome assembly GCF_900747795.2 of Erpetoichthys calabaricus. Lineage (NCBI taxonomy): Eukaryota > Metazoa > Chordata > Cladistia > Polypteriformes > Polypteridae > Erpetoichthys > Erpetoichthys calabaricus. The sequence continues at coordinate 147,616,021 of NC_041404.2, read as the reverse complement.
GTCAGAGAGGCGAGATTGCGTTGGTTTGGACATGTGCAGAGGAGAGATGCTGGGTATAATGAGAGAAGGGTGCTAAGGATAGAGCTGATAGGCAAGGGGAGGAGAGGAAGGCCTAAGAGAAGGTTTATGGATGTGGTGAGAGTGGACATGCAGGTGATGGGTGTGACAGAACAAGATGGAGAGGACAGAAAGATATGGAAGAAGATGACCCGCTGTGGCGACCCCTAACAAGAGCAGCCGAAAGAAGAAGAAGAAGAAGAACAAGGTAGCACAGTGAATGAAAACAAAAAGAACCCAACATCACCCCAGATGTGCGCCATTTTACTAACTTACCAGCATGACACTGTAAATGCGAGATTTCCTGCTTCCCTGAACTTTTTAGAGATGCAACTCCAAGCGCACCTCCTCCTGCAAAAAAGTAAACCAAAAATAAAAAGTACAGTCATAGGCTATGGCGCGGGTCCAGTCAAGCGGTATGTTTTTAACACCGTAAGTCATATTCAAGCGGTTATTTTTAATCTTTTCTTTTGCAATTGATCCAATTGACGCTGCTTCATAAGTTGTCACCAAGTATTCTGGACAGCAGCTGCAGGTCTACCTTTATTAAGATGACCACTTAAGGAGTCCCAACAAGAGAAGGCTCATGTTACTGATTCTCTCAGCTCAAGTGTTCATGAAATGATTAGGATGTTCTAAAACATTTTGTAAAACGAGGTCCAAAGTCTTGTGAAAGCAAAAGCAAAGGATCCAGAAGAAAGAGGGCAGGACTAAATCAGATATATCACCCTGTAGTGAGATGTTAAGCAAAACATCACCTTTTATTTGCCAACTAGAAAGATTACAAATTGCTGGCTTTCGAAGCAACGCAAGCCCCTTCTTCAGGCAAGATGTCATCACCTTAATAAATGATTACAACCTGCCTAAAGAAGGGGCCTGCGTTGGGTTAAAATGAAAACCTGCAGCCACAGTGGTCTTCCAGGACTAGAGTTGGGGACCCCTGTATCAGAGGGGCCGATACCAGTTGCCAGTCCCCCTAACCTGCAAGTGTTTTTTAAGGTGGGAGGAAAGCCCACATATGCATTGAGAAGGCGAACACTACACATGGACAACAACCAGGCGTGAGATCTGAGCCCAAGATGCTGCTAAGCATCAGCCCTAACCACTTTTTAAACATTTTACCCTGAACTGGATATGTGGAAAAGAAAGTAGATGGATGTTTTAACTTTAATTCAGAGGACATCTTTTTTCCCCCCAAACATGAGTCTAAAAGCCTACAAATTGCAATTTTTTTTTTAAATAAGGCAGGTAACCAACATCTGAGCCCTGCCAGCCTGGCAAGTGTTGGCATCACTGAATTGTGCATATTTTGTAGAATAAGTAAAACTGCAGCTCTCACCAGCCCTCTGTACCCACACAACAAAACCAGTCTGACTTACCTGCCTGGTCTGAGTTAAAGACAGCAAACGCACAACTGGCCTTGATGTGATTGCCACATGATGCTGGACTGCCGGCCTTCACATTATTGATCCAAGCCTACAAAAAGCCACGTGGGCAATGAGAAAACAAAAAAAAAAAAAAAAAAGATGAAAAGACTTTTTATTAAAAGAAAGGGGCATTATGTCAAATATACTGACACCTCATCATCACCACACTGACATGCAAGATCCAACCCCAGACTCTGTGTCCATGTTGTGTGTATGTGTGTTTGTGTGTGTTTAAGGTAATGCATGCCATGCCATGCCACACACAACATCAGTATTTTTTAATTCAGGGGCAAATGATCTCCGTGGGCGGCACGGTGGCGCAGTGGGTAGCGCTGCTGCCTCGCAGTTAGGAGACCTGGGTTTGCTTCCCGGGTCCTCCCTGCATGGAGTTTGCATGTTCTCCCCGTGTCTGCGTGGGTTTGCTCCCACAGTCCAAAGACATGCAGGTTAGGTGCACTGACGACTCTAAATTGTCCCTAATGTGTGCTTGGTGTGTGTGTGCATGCCCTGCAGTGGGCTGGTGCCCTGCCCGGGGTTTGTTTCCTGCCTTGTGTGGAAGTGTCTGTGTCAGTCTGGCCCGGAAGTGCGAGGCTACAGCAGTGAAGCTCAAAGAGCCGGCAAAGCGGCCCCCCAAGTTAATGAGCCAGAGACAAACTCGCTAACCCGCTGATAGACAAGGGGGGCGAGCAGGTCCACAAAACGAAACCACCGACTCTGCATTTCAAATTTTTTTCTGTCGATTTCAATAGTTTCTATGTGCCCGGGCTTTTTACAGCACGGGCTTACACAGCTATTGTATCATAAATGTTGCAAGTCGCTTTGGATAAAGGCGTCAGCCAAATAAGTACACGTAAATGTCAAATATTGTAGTGCATTTCCCATCACTCCTTATTTTATACATAGTGGTGCATTTCTCAGACAGCCATCACAAGATACACAAGAATACAGTTCAGCTCTGGCCATGCTAGGGTTGCTTTTGACATTTTGAGCAGCACACTGTGCCACCCAGATAAATATGACTCATCACAACATGTCGCCAGAGCCAGGGTAGTGTAGGCGGGCGAAAATGAATCCCAGAGCTCTGTGCCAGCCAGCCAGCTTCTGGCAAACTTTGCCTTGGTTGTGTTTACAAAGATCCCTTGTGATGGGCTGGTGCCTCATCCAGGGCTGCTTCCCCATTTTATGCCTGAAGCTGCTTAGACAGGCCAGATCCCCCCTTGGCCCTGAACTGGAAAAGTAGAGTTAATGGATGGAGGGTGCGTTTGTGTTCTTATTTTTTTTTACCATGTAAATAACTAGAAGGTGGCACTCTTATTATTAGCCAACAAAAGGAGTTCAACGTCATCATCAGCCGTCGTAAAGTCAAAGCCTGAGATAATTTCATTGTGCTTTATAAATATGTTCAGACAAACTGACGCATTATTTATCCTGGAGGTTTATGTTACCGCACTGCACACAGCAAACTCGTCTTTACCTGGCTGTGCGATTGAACCCCGCAAAGGACCCGCGTACCACTAACATGGGATTCATGCCTTTATAGAAAATTGTATTCTTAAAAATTGGTCATTTACATGTACTACGAAAGTATTATAAGCATTGTTTTATACTAAGATGCAAGAGTTAGGATTAAAAAGACTTATGCCTACATATTCTTTATTATTTTGTATGAGCTGGAAAACAGTTCCGTGTCTGCGTGGGTTTCCTCCCACAGTCCAAAGACATGCAGGTTAGGTGGATTGGCGATTCTAAATTGGCCGTAGTGTGTGCTTGGTGTGTGGGTGTGTTTGTGTGTGTCCTGCGGTGGGTTGGCACCCTGCCCGGGATTGGTTCCTGCCTTGTGCCCTGTGTTGGCTGGGATTGGCTCCTGCAGACCCCCGTGACCCTGTGTTCAGATTCAGCGGGTTGGAAAATGGATGGAAGGATGGATGGATGGAAAACAGTTTTTCATAAGCCAAAGGTCAGATGTGCTAGAGAGATGAAGAATGGGCCCCTCGCTTAGAGAAGGGAATGTGAAGTCTTTGGTTGTAAATTATGGTAGCAAGCACTGAGATACTGTGGTGGGTTGGCACCCTGCCCAGGATTGGTTCCTGCCTTGTGCCCTGTGTTGGTTGGGATTGGCTCCAGCAGACCCCCGTGACCCTGTGTTCGGATTCAGCGGGTTGGAAAATGGATGGATGGATGGCACTGAGATAGTAGGGGGAGAGAATAGCCCCTTATCGAACAGATAAGATGGACAGAGCGGGGTTTGACACCCCCTCAACTAAGAATTATTGGTGGAATTAATGAGAGGCAGGACTGGAGCAATGGACGGCTAGAAGTCAGAAGAGGAAGAGTAATGGCTGAAATGATAAGAATTGTAGTAAAAGTAAAAGGTGCCCATTGCTGGAGGCTCATTGTTCCATCTGAATTGAGTCTGTATGTGCGCCATACAATAAAGCCGGATTCTGCTGCCTGTCCTGAGACTCCGAGTGTTTTCTTTGGGGCTGACGGTGCCACCTGCTGTGTCTGCCTGCATCAATGCCTTACACCCAGCACTCCTGGCATAATAATAATAATAATAATAATAACATAGGGATTTTTATTTCAGTAAGACAGGTATTGCGTTATGTTACTTGCCACTTTAAAAACCAATCAGACTTTAGAATGCACGTTACTTTTTTTTATTTTATTTTATTTTTTTTTAAAGTTCGCAGACGACACCGCAGTGATAGGACGCATCACTGGTGTGGATGAGGCGGCCTACAGGAGGGAGGTGGACAGTCTGGCGTCATGGTGTGAGGACAACAACCTCACCCTCAACACAGACAAGACGAAGGAGATGAGACCTCACCAGCCACTGTTCATCCAAAGGCTTGAAGTGGAGAGGGTGAGCAGAATTAAATACCTGGGTGTCTACATCAGTGAGGACCTCACTTGGACACTTAACACCACACAGCTGGTCAAGAGGGCTCAACAGCGGCTGGACTTTCTGAGGAGGCTGAGGAAGTTTGGTATGTCGACTAAGATCCTCTGCAACTTTTACAGCTGCATTGTTGAGAGCATCTTGACCAGCTGCATCACCGTGTGGTACGGCAACACTACTGCTATGGACCACAAACGGTGGTGAAGAGTGCTGAGAAGATCACCAGGACCCCACAACATTTACAACTACAGAGTCCGCAGGAGAACTGCCTCGACTCACCCCCAACACGAACTGTTCACACTTCTACCCTCAGGCAGGAGGTATAGACGTATGAGATGCAGGACTTCCAGGCTAAAGAACTCTTTCTTTCCCAAGGCCATTAGACTCCTAAATAACTGACTGGAGTTTATAACCGTGGGTCACCTCATTCTATCGACCTCACACAACTGTATTGGACTTGTCCATCACACACCTACCTGCACATTACACTTTATATTTCTATTCTGTTTTTATACTTTATGCTGCCTCTGTTACTTATTATCTATCTGCTACTTATTATTTCTGTTTATCTTTATATGTTGGTTTTTGTCATTTGGTGTGGACAGCAAAGAAAGAATTTCATTGTACAGGGAAACATGTTTCCTTACTGTGCACAGGACAATAAACTTTGAACTTGAACTTTTAACGTGTTACCCTGCTGATCTCGAGATTTAACAATGTACGTTCAGCTCATAAACAGAAATGTAGCGATTTCTGAAATACTGAAACAAATTACTGTATCTCACCCAGGAGAAACAATATCATGACTGACTGAACTTTTGCCTCTGAAAATGTCTTTTGTAGACGCTTCTACCCATGGCTGCTGAATGTGTGTGCAAAGCAAATACAGGAGCAAGCTGACAGAGTGCTACGGACACACACAGTCTATGAAATCCTTCACGTTGTTATAGGGTTAAGGGTTTACATCAACAACATTTATTTCTAGAGCATGTTTTCGCACAAATGATGGAACTCAAAGCGCTTTACAAGATGAAGAAAGAAAAAAGAAAAATATACATTTCTTTCACTACCTTCAAATCAGAAACTTTGTTAAACAAAACTTGCCCAATTTTCCTCACCTCCCACCTACCTCTATGCCGGAAAAAATATTGATCAGTCTTGAGGGCTCAGACAGCATTTCTGTAATACATAAAACTACTATTGTACAGTCCCTCCCTTTCAAAGATCCAGTGGGAAAAGGATCTCTCACTCAACATCTCAGAAAAGGAGTGGAAGGTAGCAATGTAGAGAATTCACTCGAGCTCCATATGCGCAAAGCATACAATTATTCAACTTATAATTATATATCGAGCTCATCTGTCTCATTTAAAATTGTACAAAATGTTTCTAGGGCGAAATCCAACCTGTGAACGTTGCAATCGAGCTCCTGCCTCACTGGGTCACGTGCACCAAATTAACATCATTTTGGGCCAAAATCTTTAAATGCCTTTCAGACAGCCTTGGTGTCACAATCCCTCCTAACCAATGAACAGCTGTGTTTGGTGGACCCCCAGAGGGGCTTAAAAGTGGAGAAGGAGAAACAAACTGGAATGGCCTTTACTACACTATTAGCATGCAGACGTATCATGCTCAACTCTCCTATTCTAAGTCAGTGGGTAACTGATGTTTTATATTATTTGAAACTGGAAAATCAAATCAAATTCTCACTTAGAGGATCTGTGCAGAACTTTTTCAAAACCTGGCAGGATCTGATCAATAACATTTTAGAATAAGCATTTAAAGCACTGAGGATTTTTCTTCTCCATTTATCTTTATTCACTTATTAATTCATCTACTTTAAGTAAGTTTTACACTGCTGGCTTAGCTCTCTTTCTCAGGGGTGTTTGTTTTCGATCTTATGTTTGTAAAAATTTATTTATTTGTATGGAATGTTGTGTGATTTTAATAAAATCAATAAAATAATATATATATATATGGTTGAAATAGTTTACTGTCAAATAAATGCAAAGAGTACACGACACGTGTTTCGCCCTCATTCTGGGCTCATCAGGTGTACACACTCCACTGCACTCCCTCTCGGGAATTGAACCTCGGACGTCAGCGCCAGAGGCGATGCCCCTAACGTTGCACCACGGCGTGTGGTTCGTTTATTTGACAGCATGTAGATCGGGGTAATTATATTCACGGCATTCGTAGTCTGTGTCACAATCTGATTGTATGGGTGTTTACCTACCAGGTAACGCTTGTGGTTGGCCAGCAATCTGCTAACATCCGCCACGGTGCCCTCAGTTTGTGAGGAGCAGATCATAGAATGGTGAATATAATTACCCCGATCTACATGCTGTCAAATAAACGAACCACACACCGTGGCGCAACGTTAGGGGCATCGCCTCTGGCGCTGACGTCCGAGGTTCGATTCCCGAGAGGGAGTGCAGTGGAGTGTGTACACCTGATGAGCCCAGAATGAGGGCGAAACACGTGTCGTGTACTCTTTGCATTTATTTGACAGTAAACTATTTCAACCATTCTATGATCTGCTCCTCACAAACTGAGGGCACCGTGGCGGATGTTAGCAGATTGCTGGCCAACCACAAGCGTTACCTGGTAGGTAACCACCCATACAATCAGATTGTGACACAGACTACGAATGCCGTGAATATATATATATATATATATTATATAAAAAAGATTAGGCAATGCTAAGTAACAAAGAATAAGGTAAGGTCCAATGGCCAAGACGACAGAAAAAAACAGAAAAAATCTCCAGAGGGCTGGAAAAAAGAAAAAAAATTCTGCAGGGGTTCCGAGGCCACAAGACCACCTAACCCTAACCTAACATAAATGATCTCAATCAGTCCTGGTGATTTTCAGGCTTCGCATGGAAGAATTAGATGATGATGATGGTCATGTGGACCTCTGTGGACATGGCCACAGAAGTACATTATTTGCAGACAACTCTCTCTCTTTGTTAATCAGGTTTCTCAGAGGCCAATAATCAGGTCATGTGCGCCGATTTTCTACTTTTGCATTACCAGGGGTGTCGAACTCCGGGCCTGGAGGGCCGCAGTGTCTGCAGGTTTTCATTCTAACCCTTTTCCTAATCAGTGACCAGGATTCACTGCTAAATAACCTCCTTTCCCTTCATTTTAATGGCCCTGTTTTTAAGGATTCAGACCTCTGAATTGATTAGTTTATTTATTAAATGACAGCCAAACAGAAATGAGATGTGAAACGAGCCAAAAGATGATGAGCTAAACTGAAACGTCAAACTCCAACCAATTTCACTCCAACCAGTTTCTTAATGAGAAGCCAATTCTTGCTGTTCATTAAACTTGTTATTTAATTCTATGGTTTGTTGCTGCTCTCATTCTCCCACAGCAGACATTTCCAAAACTGTTGATTTTCTGATTTTTCTAAGAACACCGTTAAAAAGTTTGGGTGACCTCAGAGATCAACCTTACTGAGACCTCCACCTTTCTTTATTTTCACATATTGTGTGATGGACACAAGTGAGCGGCTTATTTCGTGTCTCATTATTGTTTGGCTTCTAATTAAGGGAAAAGAGACAACTAAGGGGCCTGAGTCAAGTTAATTAAAACTAAAGAAAAAGAATTTAATTAGCAGCCAAAAATGGTCACTAATGAAGAAGATGGTCAGAATGAAAACCTGCAGCCACTGCGGCCCTCCAGGACTGGAGTTTGACATCCGTGCATTAGACTAACCAGTGGGCGACGCACACATACAGACAGAAAACGCAGAGTCATCTACACGAGCAACGCCACATTCAAGTCAGCCGAGCAGCCTGCCTCCTTCAGATCCGATGAACCAGCCGGCCTCCTCCTGCCCGCATCTTCAGCCCATTTGCTGATTTCAGATTGGCCCACAGACCTGACTTTGCGTTGCTGCCATAAAGAAAGGCAGCGTGCTGTCTGCGTGCAGGGATTTTTTTTTTTTTTGTTGTTGGTGTTCTGACAAAAGAGATGCAACACCCGCTGAACAGCAGGCAGGAAATAAGTCGCTGAGGCAAAGAAAAAAGAAAACACAAAGGCCTTTGACGTGAAGAAATGTAAAATGATACAGTACAATAAAGGAAAATTATAATAAAAAAAGCTTCACGACTATAGGCACGCAGAGCTACTGTAGATGGCATCACAGCTACTGCCCACCAACATGTAGAATTGATTCTACTCTCACAACGATTTCTAATTTGTAGAGGAAACTATCTGCTAAAAGGAAGCGGAAGGCTGAAAAGTAGAAGTTAACCGAGCTTTGCTCAACTCCACTACCCGTCTTGTTTTTTTTTTCTTTTACATTGAAGAGTGCATTAAAGAGGTGGGCACTTCGTCTTGCGAAACGTGACCCAAAAATCTCACAAGACGAGCGCACCCACGTGTAAAACGTAAAGGCGGACCACACACTGCAGACATTTTTTTTTTCCATCTATGTATGTCATTTTTTGGTTAGCCATTACACAAGTGAATACCACATACTAACGACAAGGAGATTTCAACTTCCACATTTCTAATTCAGAGCTTTCATCGTGCACTTGTGACAATTAGAGCAAAGCTGTTTTAATAATAATATCATAAATATTAAAAAGGTGGTGACATTTTTACGTTTTTGTTCCTTTATCCAATGCAACTTACAAATCTTACGTGTGTAAATACAAAAGGAAAGGAACCATAAAAGGCCTGACGGTGTGCCATGAAGTAACAGCTAGATGATGAACTCAGTCATCTGGTACATAGGAGATGAACTAGGGTCAGTGTAATAACAATAACAATAATAAATAAATAAATAAAAATAATATTATTATTATTATTATTATAGATAGATAGATAGATAGATAGATAGATAGATAGATAGATAGATAGATAGATAGATAGATAGATAGATAGATAGATAGAAGGCACTATATAATAGATAGATAGATAGATAGATAGATAGATAGATAGATAGATAGATAGATAGATAGATAGATAGATAGATAGATAGATAGATAGATAGATAGATAGATATGAAATGCACTATATACTAGATAGATAGATAGATAGATAGATAGATAGATAGATAGATAGATAGATAGATAGATAGATAGATAGATAGATAGATAGATAGATAGAAGGCACTATATAATAGATAGATAGATAGATAGATAGATAGATAGATAGATAGATAGATAGATAGATAGATAGATAGATACAGTGGTGTGAAAAACTATTTGCCCCCTTCCTGATTTCTTATTTTTTTGCATGTTTGTCACACAAAATGTTTCTGATCATCAAACACATTTAACCATTAGTCAAATATAACACAAGTAAACACAAAATGCAGTTTGTAAATGGTGGTTTTTATTATTTAGGGAGAAAAAAAAATCCAAACCTAGTTGGCCCTGTGTGAAAAAGTAATTGCCCCCTGAACCTAATAACTGGTTGGGCCACCCTTAGCAGCAATAACTGCAATCAAGCGTTTGTGATAACTTGCAATGAGTCTTTTACAGCGCTCTGGAGGAATTTTGGCCCACTCATCTTTGCAAAATTGTTGTAATTCAGCTTTATTTGAGGGTTTTCTAGCATGAACCGCCTTTTTAAGGTCATGCCATAGCATCTCAATTGGATTCAGGTCAGGACTTTGACTAGGCCACTCCAAAGTCTTCATTTTGTTTTTCTTCAGCCATTCAGAGGTGGATTTGCTGGTGTGTTTTGGGTCATTGTCCTGTTGCAGCACCCAAGATCGCTTCAGCTTGAGTTGACGAACAGATGGCCGGACATTCTCCTTCAGGATTTTTTGGTAGACAGTAGAATTCATGGTTCCATCTATCACAGCAAGCCTTCCAGGTCCTGAAGCAGCAAAACAACCCCAGACCATCACACTACCACCACCATATTTTACTGTTGGTATGATGTTCTTTTTCTGAAATGCTGTGTTCCTTTTACGCCAGATGTAACGGGACATTTGCCTTCCAAAAAGTTCAACTTTTGACTCATCAGTCCACAAGGTATTTTCCCAAAAGTCTTGGCAATCATTGAGATGTTTCTTAGCAAAATTGAGACGAGCCCTAATGTTCTTTTTGCTTAACAGTGGTTTGCGTCTTGGAAATCTGCCATGCAGGCCATTTTTGCCCAGTCTCTTTCTTATGGTGGAGTCGTGAACACTGACCTTAATTGAGGCAAGTGAGGCCTGCAGTTCTTTAGACGTTGTCCTGGGGTCTTTTGTGACCTCTCGGATGAGTCATCTCTGCGCTCTTGGGGTAATTTTGGTCGGCCGGCCACTCCTGGGAAGGTTCACCACTGTTCCATGTTTTTGCCATTTGTGGATAATGGCTCTCACTGTGGTTCGCTGGAGTCCCAAAGCTTTAGAAATGGCTTTATAACCTTTACCAGACTGATAGATCTCAATTACTTCTGTTCTCATTTGTTCCTGAATTTCTTTGGATCTTGGCATGATGTCTAGCTTTTGAGGTGCTTTTGGTCTACTTCTCTGTGTCAGGCAGCTCCTATTTAAGTGATTTCTTGATTGAAACAGGTGTGGCAGTAATCAGGCCTGGGGGTGGCTACGGAAATTGAACTCAGGTGTGATACACCACAGTTAGGTTATTTTTTAACGAGGGGGCAATTACTTTTTCACACAGGGCCATGTAGGTTTGGATTTTTTTTCTCCCTAAATAATAAACACCATCATTTAAAAACTGCATTTTGTGTTTACTTGTGTTATATTTGACTAATGGTTAAATGTGTTTGATGATCAGAAACATTTTGTGTGACAAACATGCAAAAGAATAAGAAATCAGGAAGGGGGCAAATAGTTTTTCACACCACTGTAGATAGATAGATAGATAGATAGGAGTGAAAGGCACTATATAATAGATAGATACTGTAGATAGATAGATATGAAATGCACTATATACTAGATAGAGAGATAGATAGATACTTTATTAATCCCAAGGGCAAATTCACATAGTACATTTTATTTCTATAGCACCTTTTCCTTGCTCATGATATTAACCTCCTTAATTACTGGGCTGATTTTTAAACAGTTAGCCTTTAAAAATGAGTACAGATAACAAGGGTGACAACAGGGCAGAGGCTACAGCACCAGTCAAAAGTCTGGACAGACCCTGAAATGTACACAGTTTTTATTGACTTGAACGCTGCCAAGACATTACTAGTATGTAAAATGGCTCTTACTGCTTGAGATGTCTTAAAATATTTCATTTATTATTCACATATAGTCTCATTTTCAGCAGCCATTCCTCCAGTGTCCTAATGGTCATTTTAAATGCTAAATGGTTATTAGAGAAACCTTAGTAATTGCATTAGCACCAATGAAATCTCTTATTCTGTTCACTTGGTCTGCAAAGTACGGGGATCCCTACAGTTCAGTTCTGGGTTCAAAAATGGCCAAAATGAAACAGCTTTGTCCAGAAACACATCAGACTATTGATATTTGGCAGGATGAAGGTTATTCCATGTGACAGACTGCTGAGAAACCGACGATTTCATACAGGGGGTGTCTATTACGGTCTTGAGAGGAGATGGCAAACCAGACCTCTAACTAGGATAAGGAGAAGAAGGGAAAGGCGCAGAGGAATAAACTGCATCAGAGTGTGTAGCGTGAGGAACAAATGCCTTACAGGTCCTCACTTGGCTCCTTCCTCACATACACTCCAGATACCAGTTTTGCTAGCAACACAGAAAACGACGACTCCAGGCTGCTGGCCTTTGAGGCAGAGGTTCAAAGAAAGAGCTGTACGTGAAACTGGCAAATAAAAAGTAAAGGTTCAAATGAGCAAAAGAGCTCAGACGGTCAGCTGTTGCAGATAACTTTAGTATTTATTGATCTCATGCTATTTGTTCCTGGTTTTCCTTTTAGCAGTTAGCATTTTTGTTTATTTCATTCCTACTTATTTTTTCTTATTCTAATTCAGAGCTTTGTGTTTCATGTATTAATCTATCATTCGATGTCTAAGGTTTGATATTAGTTTGTTCTGTGCTTTTATTCTTTTTGTACCCTTTTGAATATTTGTAAAGCACTTTGAGGAAAGGTGATATATAAATAATAATCCATCCAACCATCCATTATCCAACCCGCTGAATCCTAATGCAGGGTCACGGGGGTCTGCTGGAGCCAATCCCAGCCAACACACCTGGGAGGGCCCACCAGCCCACCGCAGGGCACACACACACACACACACCCACATACCAAGCAGGTTAGGTGCATTGGCGATCCTAAATTGTCCCTAGTGTGTAGGTGTGTGTGTGTGTGTGTGTGTGTGTGCCCTGTGGTGGGCTTGTGCCCTGCCCGGGGTTTGTGTTGGCTGGGATTGGCTCCAGCAGACCCCTGTGACCCTGTAGTTAGGCTATAGCGGGTTGGATAATGGATGGATGGAAAACCACACTTATATTAAGTTAAAAAGTGTACCAAAAAGTAAAAAATAAGTCTCTCATACATCACTTGTAAAATAAAAGCATTGGCACTTTTAATCAATCAATAATTTCACTTAAGATGGCATTTAAGTCTTCAATCTTCCTCACGAATGATTTAAGATATGAAGAGGTAGGGAAGGGACGGTGAAGGTGGTAGGGATGAGAACGGCGCCCATACACATGCGCCACACGGCCGCTGCCGAGAGTTGATTCTACAATAAAATAAAATAAAAAGAGGAATAACCTTGGAGGTCGAAAGCGGATAGTAGACATCACGTAGAATATGAGTACCAAACTTCAGACAAACCAACAGCCATGGTAGCGTATTATATATAAAGATTACTATTATTACCATTTTTCTATCTTCCAGGCCATCAGACCTTACTTTATCCTTTGTTACTTAGTATTGCCCAATCTTATTTTTATATTTCTCTTTTTTCATCTTGTAAAGTACTTTGAGCTCCATCATTTGTATGAAAATGTGCTACATAAATAAATGTTGTTGTTGTAGTTGTTGTACCAGTTGGGACCAAACCATGGGCGGGATGTTCATAACAAAAAAAAATTAATAAACAACAATAATGTAAAAGAAGAATCCATCAGAATGTAAAGCTGATGGCAAAAAGGGCCAGTTCCTACATGTGCATAACTAGCACCGTCTACTTGAAAACACAAATTAAGCAAAACATTTCTATATATAGTATGGCCCCTAGCTGCTACGACACACCTTCTCTGAGCAAGAGAGCGCACACAATGCAGGCAATTCCTTTAAATTCCAGGTGTGAATAAACGGCACGCGGGCGACAAAAAAACTTGTTAAGAGTGGTGCTCCACTGGGGTCAGTGCTAGTGGGGGGCCGCTGTTTTTTTTAATATACAGTATAGAAATGATTTGGATGGGAATATAAGTAACAAGCTGGTTAAGTTTGCAGATGATACCAAGATACAGTGCATCTGGAAAGTATTCACAGCACATCACTTTTTCCACATTTTGTTATGTTACAGCCTTATTCCAAAATGGATTAAATTCATTTTTTTCTCAGAATTCTACACACAACACCCCGTAATGACAACGTGAAAAAAGTTTACTTGAGGTTTTTGCAAATTTATTAAAAATCAAAAAACTGAGAAATCCCATGTCTATAAGTATTCACAGCCTTTGCTCAATACTTTGTCGATGCACCTTTGTCAGCAATTACAGCCTCAAGTCTTGTTGAATATGATGCCACAAGCTTGGCACACCTATCCTTGGCCAGTGTTGCCCATTCCTCTTTGCAGCACCTCTCAAGCTCCATCAGGTTGGATGGGAAGCGTCGGTGCACAGCCATTTTAAGATCTCTCCAGAGATGTTCAATCAGATTCAAGTCTGGGCTCTGGCTGGGCCACTCAAGGACATTCACAGAGTTGTCCTGAAGCCACTCCTTTGATATCTTGGCTGTGTGCTTAGGGTCGTTGTCCTGCTGAAAGATGAACCGTCGCCCCAGTCTGAGGTCAAGAGCGCTCTGGAGCAGGTTTTCATCCAGGATGTCTCTGTACATTGCTGCAGTCATCTTTCACTTTATCCTGACTAGTCTCCCAGTTCCTGCCGCTGAAAAACATCCCCACAGCATGATGCTGCCACCACCATACTTCACTGTAGGGATGGTATTGGCCTGGTGATGAGTGGTGCCTGGTTTCCTCCAAACGTGACGCCTGGCATTCACACCAAAGAGTTCAATCTTTGTCTCATCAGACCAGAGAATTTTCTTTCTCATGGTCCGAGAGTCCTTCAGGTGCCTTTTGGCAAACTCCAGGCGGGCTGCCATGTGCCTTTTACTAAGGAGTGGCTTCCGTCTGGCCACTCTACCATACAGGCCTGATTGGTGGATTGCTGCAGAGATGGTTGTCCTTCTGGAAGGTTCTCCTCTCTCCACAGAGGACCTCTGGAGCTCTGACAGAGTGACCATCGGGTTCTTGGTCACATCCCTGACTAAGGCCCTTCTCCTCCGATCGCTCAGTTTAGATGGCCGGTCAGCTCTAGGAAGAGTCCTGGTGGTTTCGAACTTCTTCCACTTACGGATGATGGAGGCCACTGTGCTCATTGGGACCTTCAAAGCAGCAGAAAATTTTCTGTAACCTTCCCCAGATTTGTGCCTTGAGACAATCCTGTCTCGGAGGTCTACAGACAATTCCTTTGACTTCATGCTTGGTTTGTGCTCTGACATGAACTGCCAACTGTGGGACCTTATATAGACAGGTGTGTGACTTTCCAAATCATGTCCAGTCAACTGAATTTACCACAGGTGGACTGCAATGAAGCTGCAGAAACATCTCAAGGATGATCAGGGGACACAGGATGCACCTGAGCTCAATTTTGAGCTTCATGGAAAAGGCTGTGAATACTTATGTACATGTGCTTTCTCAATTTTTTTATTTTTAATAAATTTGCAAAAACCTCAAGTAAACTTTTTTCACGTTGTCATTATGGGGTGTTGTGTGTAGAATTCTGAGGAAAAAAATGAATTTAATCCATTTTGGAATAAGGCTGTAACATAACAAAATGTGGAAAAAGTGATGCGCTGGGAATACTTTCCGGATGCACTGTAAGTGGACAGGCAGATAATCTCAAATCTGTTGAATTATTACAGAGGGACTTGGACAGCAGACAGGGTTGGGCAGATTTGTGGAAGATGAAATGTAATGTCAGTAAATGTAAAGAATTACACATTGGAAGTAAAAATGTGAGGTGTGAATACACAAAGGGCGGTCAGAAAATCGAGAGTCCACCTTATGAGAAGGATTTAGGAGTCATAGTGGACTCGTCACTATCAACTGCCAGACAGTGTTCAGAAGCCATTAAGAAGGCTAACAGACTGTCAGGTTATATATCGCCTTGATGTGTGGAGTACAAGTCACAGAAGGTTGTGCTCAGGCTTTATAACACACTGGTGAGGCCTCATCTGGAGTACTGGGTGTAGGTTTGATCTACAAAAACGACATGGCAGCACTAGAGAAGGTCCAGAGAAGAGCAACGAGGCTGATTCAGGGCTACAGGGGGTTATTTAATTGTGAAGAAAAATTAAAAGAGCTGAACCCTTTCAGTTTAAGAAAAAGAAGATAAAAAGGAGACCTGCTTGAAGTGTTTAACATTATGAAGGGAATTAGTCCAGTGGATCGAGCCTGTGAGTTTAAAATGAGTTCATCAAGAACACGGGGACACAGCTGGAAACTTCTTAAAGGGTAAATTTCACAGAAGGGGCCTGAGTTGCCTCGAAAGCTTGCATATTGTAATCTTTTTAATTAGCCAATAAAAGGTGTCATTTTGCTTGGCTTTTCTCTACACAACATCAGGACGTTTTTCTTTACACAGAGAAACACGGACACACGGAATATGCGACCATGTAGTGTGGGAGACAGCAGGAGTTTAGCAACTTTCAGAACTCAACTTGATGTTATTTTAGAAGAATTAAGTGGATAGCATTGGGAGCTGAATGGCCTGTTCTCATCAAGATTGTTCTAACAACACTGAAAACATGGTGGAATAAACATCAGACCTCAGTGACCACAGTTTAGTTTAAAAAGGTTCAGGAAATGGAAGGACCGAATGTGGGACTGGTTATGCCGATTTGTGATTTTTGTTAGAAAGGAGCTCCAGTTAATTCTGAATACAATAAATAAATATCCATGCCATTATGTCTCTGCTCCACAAGGCTTACCTGGACAAAGCTGGCAGAACTGTAAGGATGATGTTTTTGCATTCTCTAGTGCCTTCAAGGGCGGCACGGTGGCACAGTGGTAGCGCTGCTGCCTCGCAGTAAGGAGATCCGGGTTTGCTTCCCGGGTCCTCCCTGCGTGGAGTTTGCATGTTCTCCCCGTATCTGCGTGGGTTTTCTCCCACAGTCCAAAGACATGCAGGTTAGGTGCATTGGCGATTCTAAATTGTCCCTAGTGTGTGCTTGGTGTGTGTGTGTGTGTGTGTGTGTGTCCTGCAGTGGGTTGGCGCCCTGCCCAGGATTGGTTCCTGCCTTGTGCCCTGTGTTGGCTGGGATTGGCTCCAGCAGGCCCCCGTGACACTGTGTTCGGATTCAGCGGGTTGGAAAACGGATGGATGGATGGATGGATGGATGGATGGATGGATGGATGGATGGATAGTGCCTTCAATACCATCCAGCCATCCCTGTTAAGGGGTCAACTCAGAGATACGATGGAGTCCTGGATAAAGACTATCAGTCTGTGAGACTCCTGGATTGTGTGAACAACACTGGAGCACCTCATGGAAGAGGCCAGTCTCCTTTTCTGTTCACCATGTACACCTCAGATTATAAATATAACACAAGGACATATCGTTTGTGGAGCTTTTCTGATGATTCTGCACTAATGGGGGAGATCTTTGTTTCTTGATGCTCAAAGAACTACTTGCATCTTAAAATCAGGAAACCAAAGGCTGCTTCAAATCCACAGCAATACGCCTGTATAGTGACACTGTAACTGCCAAGCCATGACTTTTTAGTTTTCTATCATCCATCCATCCAGAATCCTAACCAGCCAACATAGGGCACAAGGCAGGAACCAATCCTGGGCAGGGTGCCAACCCACCGCAGGACACACACAAACACACCAAGCACAGGACTTTGGGTGGAAACCCAAGCAGACACGGGGAGAACATGCAAACTCCACGCAGGGAGTTTCCCGGGAAGCGAACCCAGATCTCCTAACTGCGAGGCGGCAGCGCTACCCACTGCGCCACCGTGCCGCCCGTTTTCGTTTGTTTTTTTGTCATAAAGCAATATTAGAATTACTTATTTATTATCGAGTTTATGGAAAAAGACAAATTTCCCCAGGAGACAAAGTTCTATCGAATATGAAAACCATTTTCGGATAGTGTGTGGAATGAAATACTGGTTCAACAATTTGTAATCTAGGAATAAATCTCGGGAGTTAAATCGGTTTCCGGTTATCCTCACCAAAAAAAAAAGTTAACTCTGATGCTGGTTTGAATGAAGCAGTGGCTAAATATTTTAGTGATTTTTAATCTTGGATAGACCCATCAGTTAAATCCAGTTATGATCCGCGTTAGAACTTAGGACTACTTAAATCGTTTTGTGGGCGTAATTTGAATGAAGCCGAGGTTTTGTGATCTGCTTTAATCATATTTAATCTTGGAACTCATTTCAATAAAGCGTCGGCTTCACTGATTTCTGTGTCTGGTGGAGTTTAGTCTCGGATTTCGGAGCCCGTTGGGCATGCCGCCCCACTGCCCATTCAGCCTTACCAATCGTCTCCTGTATTCATTTCGGATCAGACAATAATTTCTGGATTTATTTAGTCGAACATACGCTTATTTCTTCCTATTGAAAATTTGCATCCCAGTTATCAATATTACGTACTTCGAGAAGTTTTGTGAGGGTTTAAAAACCTTCACAAGAAGCGCGGAGTGGAAATTGGAATGTAAGTCAAGGGGCACATCGATGTCGCAAAAACGACGAATCAGATCCAGAAGATACGCGGCTACTAACTAGAGCAGCGGCAAGAGAGATAAGAAACCGGAGATGTTCCGAGAAATACGCCCCCCCCCCCCTTTGTCCACCAACCGAGCAGTCAGGTGAGCAAACTGGGATGCCGCACGGAGCAAAGATCACGGCGATCAGGACAGCCACACATTCACCAAAGCAGCTTTCAGGAAGTTGCACTGAGACACCGCACATTCCAAGCGCTCCTTCCTGCCTCACGCACGTACCTCTTTCTTGCTTATCTTCGGGGTTGTATTTTTGAATTTGGACGCTTTGAAGCGATTCATCTTTTCCTACGCCTCGTTTCCTGCGGGTTGCACACTTGAGCCGGGTGGATACAACTTGAACTGCCGCCCGCCGAAACTGTGCTCAGCCCCGTTATGACAGCTCTTAAAGATCGATGCGCTCTGTGATCGACACGAAGACTCTCAGCCTGGCAGTGTGTGGGAGCGCCTCGTGCACGTGAGTTTAGTAAAGAGGACTCGGGGAGCGGCACGGCCCCGCCCCCCTTGCCCAGGAAAATCCTCAGTGGGTACGAGAAGCAGTAGCGCTAGAGAAATAAGAGACTGGGGCGGGAGCGTGGGCAAATGGATCTCTCCGTAACTCCTTATTAAATTATGTGCAGCTTTTTGGGTTGTTGCAGTTTGTAATTCATTCATTATGAAGAAGGGGGCCGAGCGGCCTCGAAAGCTTGCATATTGTAATCTGTTCAGTTAACCAATAACAGGTGTCGTTATGCTTCACTTCTCATTGCATTCATTACGAGGGAAAATAATGACAGTGATGTTTAAGCTTGACGGACGCACAGATCGCTGGTCTGGGCATGAAACTGGAGCAGACAATTGGGATGGAGGATTCATTATAGGGGACTGTGACACCCTGCTGCCTTAACCCTCCCCAGGAGTAAGACTGGGAGTCTCATCCCAGTTACTGCCTTAGGCACAGCAGCTTTTGAATGTGCCTACTGCTGCAGGGACACTACTATACACACAATGGCCAGCGGCACTATGATAAGTGGGTTCTGGGTGCTCCAAAAACAATACCAGTTCTAATACCAATATGAGGGTATTGGCAATAACCCCACCACCTTGATGAAACGATCGAGTATCTGGGAGTTGAAATGACCAATGTGGAGCACTCTGAAACAATCTACTATCCACACACCGAAATTATCATGGGGGCCACGCTTGATGAAACGTTCGAGTATCCACTCGCCGAAAATACTAAGGTGCAGGCCCGGCTCTGCCCAGGCCCGGTCTTAGGTATTATGGGGCCCTAGGTGAAAGGGGGGTCCAGGGGCCCCCTGAGGGGGGCAGAGCCCCCCTGGAAGCTCTGTGAAATGCGTGAAAATTAGACCAAGGAGTTGATCCGGGGCCCTAGGCGGTCGCCTACTTCGCCTATGCCTAAGGCCCGGCCTGATTGGGACAAATAATGCTGTAGTATATTTAAGTATATATGACAATTGCTCACTCGGACAATTTGTTTTGGGGGCCCCCAAGAAGGCGGGGGCCCTAAGCTATAGCTTGTGTAGCTTATAAGTAAATCCTGCACTGGTTCTGCCGGTCGTGCAAAGCGTGCATGCACAAAGGCGGCCGAACATAAAACGCAGGCTCGTCTTTTCCCATCGAATGTCGCTAACTTGCTTCAAAGAAAAATGGGCTCAGAAGTCACAACACATGAATTGTGGCAGCTCAAGTACGCAGCACAACAATCAAAAGTTTTTGTAGTGTTCAGTGTTTGGTTTCTACAATCTTTGTTATTGTTAAAAGCGCAAGTTTAAATATAATTTTGGAAGTCGTTTAACCTGGAAATTGGGAGGTAAATTATATTAAAGTATTACATATCTAGTTCAGGTGTGATGTGAAGAAGTAGACTTTTGCTAAATGTTGTATTTGCGAGAATATGAGGCGACGTCTTTTTCAAGAAAATTAAGTCTATAATCGTCACTCGGCTTTATATTCGGAATTTTACTGATGAATTAATTAAACTTGTCACAGATTCGTTAAATGCGTAAGTCAAGTTTTCTTCTACCTACGAAGAAATTTTCTTTAATTTTTTTGACATTAAGGAAATTGCGACAAATTTTAATTTTAAATACACTGGTTTAGAAAACGAGTGAAGGTATTATAGGGTGAGGGGGCGGATAAAATTAAATGGCACGATGGCGGCTTCGCCTCTAGAACCGGGTGTTTGGTGTTTGGGTGGCGATGAATCGCTTGAGTGTGACCACGAGTTAGAAATAATATGCTGAAGTTTTAAAAGTATGATCAACTCTCTGTTATGGAGCTAAGTCACCCAGTGACCTGTGGGGGCTTAATCCAGCCTAAAAACATTTACAATGGAATCTAGTTTTAATGTTTTCATGTTTAGCATTTTCACACATTTAACATTTTTTTGCATGCTCTCGTTGAACATAAAACAGTAATTTTCTGAAGAAGCGCAAGTCTTTTCATACTGCAGCTAAAAGTGACCCTGACCTGCGTGAGTACAATAGAGGGTGGTCTGGCATTCCAACTAGGATAGAGCTGCCATAATGAAAGAAAATGGATGGATGGGTGTTGATTGTTGGTTACTTAGCCAGTCGGGAGAATGGCTGCTTCTGGGGTGGGTTTATAAACTGAGTGGCGGCATTCCCCGGGCAGAGCTCCCATTTGTACTCCCACAGAGCATGTTAGGAGATGTAGTCCAGATGGTCAGTCCTGTTGGGATATTTGGGTGCCACTGGAGGAGATGCAGCACAGCGATATCCTTATGTTGAGGGGCTTCCACTTGACCCAGAAGTGCTTCCAACTTGTAATGTTGTGGTACCAGAAGTATTCTTGAAGAGTTAGAATTGGGAGGTGGCGGAGAGTGGAGAAGGTGACAAAAGAAAGGAATTGTGACGAGGACTGTATTTAGTTTGGAACCTGTAAAAGCTATTTTGTAAAATAAAAACACTCTGTATTTGAACCTGTGACTGTGTGGTGTAGTTGTGTCTGTGTGTTTGGGGCTCAGTGGCACCCCCTGCTGGCCATATCTGATTCTTTGCCTCTGTAGAAGAAGAATGTTCTCCTCAGCACCATGTATTTTGTGTGTTTAGTAAATTAGAATTTTTATAACAACTATTTTGTAACTTGCCAGTGAGAGACGCTTGGCTTATGAACTAACAAAAATATGTTATTCCAGGGTTCAGGAGTAATAGTGTCCACATGAATAAAATCTAAGCTGTTTCTTGTTGTTTCCTTTCTCAGAGTGAATGTTTCAGGGACAAGGTCACAAGGCTGCAGAAAGTACATGTAGTTTATGCAAAGGCGTCTCTCCTGTGCTTAGCTTTGAGAACACAGATAATGCTTAGCTCAACAGACATATTGTTTAACTCTACTTAGATGATAAGGATGTTTTTCTGTCTTATTAATCACGAGATGCTGAATTATAAAAAAACCCTCCTAACTTTTATTCGGGGTTCAAACTGAGCTTTGCGGCAATAAGTTATGCTCTTTGAATCTCTACTTACTGTGACTCCGAATGAATAATAAAGAGAACTAAAGAAATATTATCTGCCTGCTGTCAGTGTGCCTTTTTCGTCCACACCTCATACCTGATTTTTTTTTTTTGACTGCTGAGATTCAAATCTGATATGAGTACAGACGTCCATCTTGAACACCCCCCCACATGCGCAGAATATATAAAACTAGGGGGCTTTGCCCCCTGCTCACTTCGCTCGCCAACACCCGGGCCGGTGCTACACGCTAGTCACTTTGCGGTTCAGCCACTCGCGTATGGGGATGCAGTTGTACAATTTAAACAGATTGTTATTTTCATGGGAATTGTTACATGTGCATAACAGAACTAACTATTTTACATTGCAGCGAGTAATTAACCATAGTTAATTACAAACTACACTGGTCACCTGTGTCATTCAGGATTGACTTTAAAATTCTGCTTATGGTTTATAAAGCCTTAAATAATCTCGCCCCATCTTATATATCAGAATGTCTGACATCTTATATTCCAAATCACAACCTCAGATCCTCAACTGAGTGTCTCCTTAGGGGCGGCCTTCTGCTGTTATGCACCTAAAATCTGGAATAGCCTGCCAGTAGGAATTCGCCAGGCTGATAAGGTGGAGCACTCTAAAAAACTGCTGAAAACACATTACTTTAACATGGCCTTCTCATAACTTCACTGTAATTTAAATCCTGATACTCTGTATATCCAGTTCATTATAATAACTATTCATGGTGGCTCTAAAATCTGTACTAACTCCTACTCTCTCTTCTGTTTCCTTTTCCGGTGTCCTTTTGGTGGTGGCGCACCCAAAGCACCATGATGTTCCAACAATGATTGATGGATTAAAAGCCCGAAGTCTGTAGTGACTCCGTGAGAACCCTAACTACAAAGAGGACTATTTCATTTATGTTAGGTAGAATGCCCAGAGGGGACTGGGTGGTCTCGTGGCCTTGAACCCCTACAGAGTTTTTTTTTTTTGTTTTTTCTGTCCACCCTGGCCATCGGACCTTACTCCTTTTCTATGTTAACTAATGTTGTCTTATTTTAATTTCTTATTTTGTCTTTTATTTTTCTTTTCTTCATTATGTAAAGTACTTTGAGCTACTTTTTGTATGAAAATGTGCTATATAAATAAATGTTGTTGTTAAAAAATATAAAAATGTAATAATTTGAAAGTAAATTATGTTTCATGTTGCGTTAGAGTTATTTGTTGCTTTATACGATTTTGTTCTGTTTGGATTTGAAATTAACATGCAAATACTTTTTAAACTTACATATTTACTGTAAAACTTCAGTAAAAACTTTTTTTTCTCTTAACTTTTCATCAATATCGCATTGAATTTTGATTCTGTGTTTGGAGTTACATTGTGACAACGCAACGTATAACTGCCCGTGAGTGAATTTCATTTCTTTCTTTCTAATAAATAAACTGACTTTTTTGAATGTTTGTCCCTGTGATTTGTTAATTGTCACAGCAAAAGCTCTTCTAACGGGAAACTGTAAACGTTTTAATACAAATGGCCTATAAAGATCTCCGTTGGTGTCTAATGTTATCCCCTGAAGATGTATTACATTACCTTTCTTGGATACATCTTTCTTTCTACAGTAATTCGTGTGGTGGAAGATCAGACGGTGTTAACGGTTGTAGATATTCTACGTGATATTGTAAGTTGATGTTTTCATCTTCCGCACCATCACTACCAACTGTTTCAGCAGAGTCTACTGATACGCATTTAACCAATTTGCCGTGTAACCGATCGACATTTTTCACGTTAATTCGTTTGACTTCATCATTTCTTTGTGCTTGGATTGCCCATTGTGACAGATAAGGACATTCTCGCTCCCTTGAACCCTCAGACCACACGTCAGACACCAGGTAAAAGTCCAAAGATGAATATTTATTATAATAATAAAGTGCACAAAGCACCATAACTCCACTATACTCAATAACAATAACCAATAATCAAATAAACAATCCTCCACTCCCAGACACTTAGCCACCCTGCCTCCCAACTCAGCTTGTCTGTCTGGGATTTCCCAGAGTCCTTTATAGTCCTTGACCCGGAAGTGTTTGTCCCTCAGTCCATGTGACTTTGTATCACTTCTAGGTCAGGTAAAACTCCTTTTCTTCATCCCGGAAGCACGTCATTTCTTCTGTCCATGTGACTGGGTCGTACTTCCAGGGTGTAGGGAAAATAGTCCCTGGGCCTCCCTGCAGCAACTCCTGGCAGCCCCCATGGTATCCAGCAGGGCTGTGCATTAAAAGTCCACTGTCCATAATTCCCTGCTGTCATTCGGGGCATCTCCACGCTGCAAGGAGGGCTCCACCTGGCAGCCTGGGGGTGTTGGAATGAACACAGTGAGCCGTCTAATTGCTCCCCACCCACTTTTAAGCACAATTCACTCATGGTTGTCTCCAGATATACAGTATATGTTATATGTCTGGCCCTGCAAGACTACTTCAGCAGGGCTCTTTTATTCTTCCTTTTTTAGTACAGAAGCAATAAAATAATTTAATTAATCTGACCTTTTATAGGGCGGCATGGTGGCGCAGTGGGTAGCGCTGCTGCCTCGCAGTTAGGAGACTCAGGTTCGCTTCCCAGGTCCTCCCTGCGTGGAGTTTGCATGTTCTCCCCGTGTCTGCATGGGTTTCCTCCGGGCGCTCCGGTTTCCTCCCACAGTCCAAAGACATGCAGGTTAGGTGGACTGGCGATTCTAAATTGGCCCTAGTGTGTGTGGGTGTGTTTGTGTGTGTCCTGCGGTGGGTTGGCTCCCTGCCCAGGATTGGTTTGTGCCCTGTGTTGGCTGGGATTGGCTCCAGCAGACACCCGTGACCCTGTGTTCGGATTCAGCAGGTTGGAAAATGGATGGATGGATGGATGGATGGATGGATGACCTTTTATATAATCTGCAATAACAGATGTCTGATTACTAAATTGGGATGAAAAGCGGCTCACCACAGTGGTGCTCCAGTCTGAGAACTCAAATTTGGCTGATCATAAAGAACTTAAAGGTGAGCTACAATTGCAGATGGTAGTAAGTTAAGTAAGACGAGGACAGCCAAGTCATCACAGATGGCCCACAGCAGGGTGTAAATTTGAGCATGCAGTATATGGCCAAACAGAATCATATAATAATATGTCTATCCATCTTCTAACCTGCATATCTAGAACACGCTGCTTATGCGAGTAACACTGGATACAAGGCTGGAACTAGACATGGGGTGTCATTACAACAACAACAACATTTATTTCTATAGCACATTTTCATACAAAAGACGTAACTCAAAGTACTTTACAGGATAAAGGAAGAGAAAAAAAAAGAAAAAAACAAAATATAAAAATAAGATTAGGCAATACTAATTAACATAGAATAAAAGTAAGGTCCCATGGCCAGGGAGGACAGAAAAACCAAAAAAAACTCCAGACGTCTGGAGAAAAAAAAATAAAATCTGCAGGGGTTCCAAGGCCACGAGACCACCCAGCCCCCTCTAGGCATTCTAAGTGACCTCAATCAGTCCTCATGGTTTTCAGGCTTCACATGGAAGAATGTGATGATGATGGTCATGTGGACCGCTGGCCTTCAATCCATCAATGTAGGGACAGCACTATGATGGATTGAAGGCCAGAGGTCCACATGACCATCATCATTACAGGGCACATTCACACTTTGGGCCATTTTAAAGTCTCCAGGTATCCTAACACACTTGAATAGGAAGTGCAGAAAAAAAAATACCTGTAGGAAATCCCACAGAGACATGGGGAGAAGGTTCATATGCCACACAAGCAGAGTCTGGGCTGAGATTTGAAACCAGGAGGCTTGAGCTGTGAGGGAGAGCTATAATATCTCTCTATTATATAAAAAAACAAATCCTTTGGTGAGATGAGACTTTTTGGAAGAGAGATTTTGTCAAGTCCCGCGAGACGAGACTTTTGCCATGAGATTTTGTCAAGTCCCGCCCTCCTCTCAGCCATATTGAACCACGCCCACGGTCCTCTCACCTCTCATTCGTTTGAATGCTTTCGTCAGACACACTTCCTGCGCTCTCAGCTCTTATACATTTTATTGTTTTCCTCACTTTAAGTTCCCAATTAAAGAAGACTTACTATGTCCAAATCTTATTGAAGAATTTAATCTCGAAGGGTTATCTACAGAAGAAATGAGTACACTGGCAATCCCAGCACCGAGAAACAATGAAGGCAAACGAATTAACGCCAAAAATGTTGATCGGCACATTAGTTAAGTGTGTATCAATAGACTCTGCTGAAACAGTTGGTGGTGATGGTGCAGAAGATAAAAACAACTTACAATATCACGAAGAATATCTACAAGTGTTAACACCGTCTGGACTTCCACCACACGAATTACTGTAGAAAGAAGGATGTATCCAAGAAAGGGAATGCAGTCCATCTTCAGGGGATAACATTAGCCAACAAAGGAGATCTTGATATGCCATTCCTATTAAAACGTTTACAGTTTCCTGTGAGAATAGCTTTTGCAAAGACAATTAACAAAGCACTGAGCCAAACATTAGAAAAAGTAATTTTATTTAATAGAGAAAAAGAAACGAAATTCAATCACGGGCAGTTATGTGTTGCGTTAATGCATATGTAACAATTCCCATGAAAATAAAAATCTGTTTAAATTGTACATCCGCATCCTCATACGCGAGCGGCAGAGCTGCAAAGAGGCTAGTGAGTAGCACAGGCTGGGGGCTTGGCGAGCAAAGCGAGTATGGGGCAAAGCCCCCTAGTAATAATATAAATTAATATGAAGTTGTTTTCTCATATGGTTATATGACAGGGTCAGTAAAATTTGATACTGTTTGGAGGTGCCTTGGAATTGGAAAGGCTACAAATTAATTGCAGAAGTGAAGGGATTTAATATTACACGGTGTCTCTGGACTATGCGTCGGCTATACAATACGCTTAGGCGGGCACATTAGGACAGCTGGGAGTCCCAGTGTCCTCATACACAAGACAGATGTAATGGCATTAGAGAAAGCCCAGACAAGTGCTAGCAGATTTAATTGAGGACTAAATCCTTCAACTATGAGTAAAGACTACAGAATAACCGACTCAAAAAAACCAAGTACAGGTATGTTAAGTAATAACGGGAATAAACAAGGGTAATGTCAGGTGTAATTTTGAAATCACTTCCACACGGAGGATTCAATGGTTACCATTGGATACTGGACCACAATACTCTTTATAAGAATGACCAATAAAATATCAGTATTGCCAAAGGAACCATGCATTCCACTCCAGTTCTTTATGTCCAGGAATGTGCCCAAGTGGTGAAACAACTGGACTATAATCCATAAAGTTTATAGCAGGGTTATGGCCATTGATGAATTGACTTGTGAGTTCATGGTCAATTCCAGTTCACTTCCTGGAGTGTGAAATGGAATTGGGTTTGCACCCAGCTCAAGAGGAAAAGAACTGGAATTGAATTGGAATGAAAGGAATTTTCCTGGTATCCTCTGTCACCTGTTCAGTCAGTCCCTAAGGCTCTGGAAAGTGCAGCTGCTGTGGAAAATATCCTGCATTGTTCCTGTTCCAAAGAAATCGGGCGCCTCTTCACCTAATGACTACAGACCATTGGTACTTCTGTCTCACATTAAGATTTTTGAGAAACAGGTCCTGGACTATACGAGTCCTCTTGTGGTAGACTACCTGGACCCACTCCAGTTTTGCCTGTCAGACAAAGATTGGAGTTGAGGATGCAATTATCTATCTACTCTACAAGACTTATTCTCACCAGGACAAAGCTGGCAGCACTGTGAGGATGAATCTTTTTTATTTTTCCAGTGCCATCAATACCATCCAGCACCAAAGCACAGTCCTCCTCCTCCTCTTCTTCTTCTTTGCCTCTCTCTCTCTCTCTCTCTCTCCCTATTTCTCCTTCTGCCTCCACTCCTCCTGGCCAGCTTTGTCCTTCTCCCACCCGACTCTGGCCCTCGAATGGAGTGAGGCGGCTCCTTTTATTCTGCTCCTGGGAGTGCTCCAGGTGGCTCACCAGTATCACCCGCAATCACTCCACTATAGGGCTCTGCAGCTCCCCCTGGTGGCCCCCACGGAACCCAAAAGGGCTGTACTAAACGCCTTCTCCCAAGGGAATCCGTGGTGCTACAGCCGCCTGGGAGGGCTGCCCTCTAGCGTCCCATGGGAGGTAGTGCCTCGCAGATGCTCTCTCCCAGGTCCTTCAATCCAGCTGGTGTCCGGGCTGGGTAATGGCTAAGGCCGCCCATCACACCCCTAATGGGAACTGAGAAAAATTATTCCTTTTCACAAATCTTGGAAGAAACAGGGATCAGTAATCTAGTCATGTGAAGTGTCGCTTTATGCTAGTTAGTGGTTGCTGATCATGAATATAATAATATTTTTGAAATATGATTCTTTACCGGTGTTCCTAGCTCTCTAAGAGCCACTCCCAGAAGGTTAAAAATGACAAATTTCGAACGTAAGCCTGTGGGGTATTGTTTTAGACTCTTTCAAGGTCAGTGAATACGAATATGATGTTATTTTAGATCCTTTTCTATGGGCCTATCAGAGAGTGAAAAATGACAAATTTCTATTACAATAAAGAATATTTAGACTTTAAACATTTAAATGGAAACACATATTTTAATATTTCAAATATCTGACACAACCATTCTTGTTTATTGCATATTTGTACCTCATGACGTAAATCATTACATTTCTTATAAACACAACCAATTAGGGTGACTTATGCTAATTTAGACTTTTTACAATTCCAATCCCATTTCCTTGGTTGAACTGGAATTGATAAGTTTATTTATGAATTGTCTCCAACTCTGCTTTATAGCACAACTTAGTTCCACACACTGCGAAGTACAATACAGTATGTAACCAGTTGTACCATCTTCAGTTTTGGGAGAAGGTCCACCCAATTTTTTTATCTAACATGACAATAGTGGCAAAAGAAATGTTACACTGAGCGTGCGTACATTCGTTCATCCAGTCATTTATTTCTCCATGATGGACCGGCTCCCTGTTGTAGAACTGGAACTCCTGCCTTGTGTCCATTGCTGTCAGGATAGACTCCAGCCACTGAGTTGGTTTAATTATGTTGTGTATTGTTACCCACTGTTTTAGAAAAGGCAGGAGGCATCACAGAACAAGGTGCCAGTTCATTGCATTGCACACCTGGTAACAAACAGCATTAAAAGCTAAAATTTGCGCAAATCAAAAATAGCAAGAGAAATGTATTGTTAAGGATCAAATAATTGGAATGAGAATGTTCTGTTACATTGAATATCACTGCAATGCTCTGTTTTCTGACATCTCATGTATTCTTATAGTTATCAGCCACTCACTATCCGCGACCTATTTCCTCCTCCCAGAAAGTCGTTTCTACGCATGTGCGGGTCCCAGTTTGCCGTTCACGGCGACTGCGCTCTGACTTTCAGCAGCTAGCGCATGCGCCTCTGACAGTCAGCTGCCTGCTTGACCTACGGCATGATGGCGTCCTACACTGGTACCTGGTCTGCACGCTGTTTCACCCTCGTGTTATTATCGAGGCAGCAGCGCGGCTTTCTCAAACTTCATGCGAACGGACTGACGCATTCTGGGCAGATTCAAACAGCTGTAACAGCGGCGCACTGCAGGACGGTTGGTCTGCTGGGACCACGCGCTGTCCTGACATTGACACGACACTTCGGTGAGTGTGTGTGGGCCTTCTGGAAACTCAGCAAGTTGTTATATTGGATTGGTAACATTTGGAATATGGATTCTTAAGGTAGAGCCATCAGTATACCTTAAAAATAGTTATGTAGTCAATAAGTGTTCATCATGGAGGAGATTCCGTCCAGTGATTAGTTAAGTCTTTTATCTGTAGCGCCAGTGATGCCGGCCTATTTATTATGAGGCAGGAGGAATGATCAGTAATCGGTAGTGGTACAGCGATTAATACATGGGAGGACTCCTCACAATGGATAATGTACAATATTTTAGATAATTAGGAGTACTGTCACTGACGGGTATGTCGACTCTTACGATTGTGCTTGGTTAGACCAGGTACTGTATTTGACAACGTTTCACGCGACCCTAAAATGGATTGTGCGGTTTTAAAAATGTTACGTTACTTTAGTTATATTACAAATCTGTTTCCTGAGCTATTTACTTCGAGTTTCTGAGGGCCTCCGCTATTAAATTGACAACATTTTACAAACTAAAGAGCGAAAGTAAAGATAACGTCAGACCGCAACTGATGAAAATTCCCCGTGAAACTATCCAGACACTCCAGCTGACATATACTCCAATGCAGTGTTTTTCAACATTTCTGGAGTTGCGACACACCATCGACTGGGGTCAAGCATGAACATCGGAGGGAGTTGTCCCCCTTGGTGAATTGAAAGCGATCGTCGGAGTTTTTGGGTTAATCGAGGACGATTATCGGAGCAGTGACCCACAACCGTTATAAGCAAAAGCAACTCACGCCCCAGTGTTTGAACCTTGATTGTGTTATGTGCTTGTACCCACCCAGGTGCCTCCTTTAAAAGGCAAGTGTGTAATTTTTGTTTACATGTCAGCACGTTATGTTAACAGCTGACTTGCAATATTCAAATCTATTGTTTAATCTCCGCCTTTCTTTTTCTTCTCCATTCATCTCTACTGGCCTATTAAACTCATCAATTTAGGTATGTTTACAAGCCTTAACTTTTACCCCGTTGGCCATGCTCTCTCTCAGGGGTGGGGGTTGACTTGTTTTTCAAGCCTATTTTTTGTATGAATGATTACAATAAAGTTAATAAAATTATATAAAAAATAAGTAAATAAAAGGCAATTGCGTAATTTTTGTTTACATGTCAGCGCGTTATGTTAACCGCTGACTTGCAATATTCAAATCTATTGTTTAGACCTTTATTTAAATGTGTATCAAGCATTCAGAACCATAACATAACACAAAACTAGATAAGGAACGTTTTAATCAAATCTGGGGAAAAGCTATAAATAGTTGTGTTACCTTTTTCATCAGAGTCTCCTCGTATTCCCCAGCACTTCTAATAACATTGTACAGTGTAACCCCGTGTTAATAAAGACTGCAAATAGATTCCATTAATTATCATTATTTCATTGGCAGGTACTCTGAATGGTATTTGCCTGTCACACTTACTTTTTCTTCCAATCTATTCCTAAATATTTTTTGTCTGATGCACCCTTTTCCATTTTTTGATTTTGCTAGTGAGACATGCACATCCACGGTCCAAAAATAAAATGCAAATAACTAAGTTAAAGATTAGGTGCCTCGTGTAATTCCGTGCCTAGATTTCACACTAAAACATGGCGTATGAACAAAACTGGAAATGTATGTATGCACAAAAAAATTTTATATGCATAAAATTGTGCATAAGCAAAGTTCCATGCACTTTCTTTTCATAAATACCAATCATCGTAAATTTTAAGGCACATGCCTGCAGCCCCACCCCTGACTCCGTCCCGAATGTTGCATATTTGAATATGCATATCAATGTAAATAGCCCCTTCAGTTAAATGTTTTGTTAAAAGACAATGGCAGAAGCATGTGGAAAAAATAATTTCAGCAAATGTGAAATAGAGGCAAGGAAAACATACTATTTGTTGGCTTAAGCAGTAAAAGGAAATTCATGGAGTGATGCAGAGCGGCGGACACACTCGAAAGTTCATGTTCAGAAAGTTGCACTGTGCCTGAAATAAAAAAGAAGAGGTCAGATATCAAAGTCGATGTGAAAAGGCAAGTTGCATCCCACCGTCTGTTTATTCTGTTTCGGACAATATTACAAAAGCTGACCCCTGTGCTGAGGACCAGACTCCAGGTGTGATGCACTGGGCACAGCAGCACCATCTTCGACCGTTGGCTGTACACACACCTCTGCCTCAGTAATGCACTGGGCACAGCAGCACTATCTGCCCGTGTCACAAAATGCAATAGTGGATGCTGTAAGAGATGTGGCCAATTAACTAAGGGATCTATATTGACCACATATTAAATGAATTGCTTAAAAAATAAATGCTGCATCTGAATACCTGTTTTTACATTCTGCTAATTACATTCAAACAAAGTTGTAACACTATCCGATCTGGCTGATCATTTGGTGGGTCAGGTTCATCATACTGAATCTCTTTAGGTACGGGCAAGCCACGATTGTGTGCCACATTAGTGCAGCACGCTACATGCTTTATGTGGACTATAGAGCAGCACATTAATAGAGTGGAAATGCTTTCTATTTACATCAGCAAATTCATTCTCTGCAGGTACCTTAATAGTGTAACATCGGCCCTGAGCGCCACAACACGTAGATTGTCTGCTCTTTGCATGCCACTTTGAGGTGACTCTCTGTCCTAAAAGGGATTGCTTGCCTTTTGCCGCACTAGTTGGAAAAAGCACCTGTGACTGTGCAGAGTTGCTGTTTTTACTGGAGCTCCTGCTACAGATGATGTAATGGCAGCTCATTCTTTTGGTGATTCATCCCTGGATGATGTAACTTGACCAGCGTCGTTGCAATAGCAATGTGTGTGCAGTTGACTGGTCCGATTATGTTTGGGAAAACTGGACGTTGCTGTGAATTGTTTTGATGTTTGCCAGTTCAACCACAGTGTAAGGAAATCTTCTGAATCTGGATGACAAGCAGATAATACCCTCATGATTGTGAAGTACCCAATTGATCAGCAAGTTTACATTGAAAAGCTCCTGTGGCTAAAAACCTGAGGGTTAACAGAACTTGCAAAGAAGCAGGTAGAGCACAATTCCTCAAAGTCCACCTTGGTAAAGCCGGTGCCAGTTCAGCACATAGCTCCAAGAGGATAACTCTTGGAAATCGAAATCAACTTAGAAGCCAGTCATCATCATCACCTATAAGTATGCGTTCTCTTCTAATTCTTCCATTTGCGATGTCTTCTAACAATGCTAAAGCAGCTAAGGTAGTTGGAATGGTTTGGCCATTCCATGCACCCATTCTATTGTTACAGAATGATTACAATCAAGTGAATTAAGTTTGTAAATGATGTGCAGTTAATTTCGGTGCATTTGATAAATCACGTGTCATGGATGAGACTCTAAAAAAGAAAGGGACACCACACAGAAACAGTAGTACTGCTTTGACACTGGGTGCCGCCTGTTTGGAAAACCGAGCAGAAACTTGCGTACACATGGTATGAGGCTGCCGTGAAAATGTGTGTGGCTTTACGCCAAGTTTAGTTTTTACACATCTCGATGTGAGTGTGGAAACGGGTGTAGGCAACATTTTTGTGCATACGTGCCATTTATACATTAGGCCCAAGGATCTGTTGATACTTATGTTTTCTAAATGCAGGTGTACCTCGACTTACGACGGGGTTGTGGACTGAAGGACCAGTTGTAACGCTAATGTTGTATTCTGTACACCACGGGTGTCAAACTCTGGGCTTGGAGGGCCGCAGTGGCTACAGGTTTTCATTCTAACAGTTGACCAGTTTTCACTGCTAATTATCTCCTTTTCCCTTCATTTTCATAGCTCTGTTTTTAAGGATTCAGTCCTCTCAATTGATTCTTTTCTTCATTAAATGGCAGCCATACAGAAATGTGACGTGAAACAAGCCAACAGGTGACCAGCTACATTGAGGCTTCAAACTCCAACCAGTTCCTTAATGAGAAGCCAATACTGGCTGTTAATTAAACCTGTTGTTTAATTCCACAACTTGCTGCTGCTCTCATTCTGCCACAGCAGACATTTCCCAAACTGTCAATTTTCTGTTTCTGATTATTGACCTGACAGACCTACCTTACCAAGACTGTCGCCTTTCTTTATGTTCAGATAATGTGGTTAGCTGGTCACCTGTTTGTTCGTTTTGTGTCACATTATTGTTTGGCTGCGAATTAAGGAAAAAGAAAGAACTAAGGGATCTGATCTGAGCCAAGTTCATTAAAACTAATGCAAAAATTAATTAGCAGCAAAACGGGTCACTAATTAAGAAGGTGGCTAGAATGAAAACCTGCAAGCATTGCGGCCCTCCAAGACCGGAGTTCGACACCTCTGCTGTACACAGTACTGTGCAATACAAATACCAAGTCACACAAAAATAACATGGCAAGTAACTGCACTCCACACAACTGCCACAGAAAAATACTGTATATTACATACTGTATATTATTGTGCTCTACTTGTAGATAGATAGATAGATAGATACTTTATTAATCCCAGGGGGAAATTCACATACTCCAGCAGCAAAAAATATTAAATTAAAGAGTAATAAAAAATGCAGGTAAAAAACAGACAATAACTTGAATAATGTTCAACGTTTACCCCCTCTGGTGGAATTGAAGAGTCGCATAGTTTGGGGGAGGAATGATCTTCTCAGTCTGTCAGTGGAGCAGGACAGTGACAGCAGTCTGTCGCTGAAACTGCTCCTCTGTCTGGAGATGACACTGTTTAATGGATGTAGTGGATTCTCCATAATTGATAGGAGCCTGCTGAGTGCCCGTTGCTCTGCTACGGATGTCAAACCGTCCAGCTCTATGCCAACAATAGAGCCTGCCTTCCTCACCAGTTTGTCCAGGCGTGAGGCATCTTTCTTCTTAATGCTGCCTCCCCAGCACACCACTGCGTAGAAGAGGGCACTCGCCACAACCATCTGATAGAACATCTGCAGCATCTTACTGCAGATGTTGAAGGATGCCAGTCTTCTAAGGAAGTACAGGCGGCTCTGTCCTTTCTTGCACAGAGAATCAGTATTGGCAGTCCAGTCCAATTTATCGTCCAGCTGCACTCCCAGGTATTTATAGGTCTGCACCCTCTGCACACAGTCACCTCTGATGATCACGGGGTCCATGAGGGGCCTGGGTCTCCTAAAATCCACCACCAGTTCCTTGGTTTTGCTGGTGTTCAGTTGTAGGTGGTTTAAGTCGCACCATTTAACAAAGTCCTTGATGAGGTTTCTATACTCCACCTCCTGCCCACTCCTGATGCAGCCCACGATAGCAGTGTCGTCAGCAAACTTTTGCACGTGGTAGGACTCTGAGTTATATTGGAAGTCCGATGTATATAGGCTGAATAGGACCGGAGAAAGTACAGTCCCCTGCGGCGCTCCTGTGTTGCTGACCACAATGTCAGATCTGCAATTCCCGAGACGCACATACTGAGGTCTGTTTGTAAGATAGTCCACGATCCATGCCACCAGGTATGAATCTACTCCCATCTCTGTCATCTTGTCCCTAAGGAGCAGAGGTTGGATGGTGTTGAAGGCGCTAGAGAAGTCTAGAAACATAATTCTTACAGCGCCACTGCCTCTGTCTAAGTGGGAGAAGGATCGATGTAGCATATAGATGATGGCATCTTCCGCTCCCACCTTCTCCTGGTATGCGAACTGCAGAGGGTCGAGGGCGTGTTGGACCTGTAGCCTCAGGTGGTGAAGCAGCAGCCGCTCCATGGTCTTCATCACGTGTGATGTTAGAGTGACAGGCCGGAAGTCATTCAGCTCACCAGGACGTGATACCTTTGGGACTGGGGTGATGCAAGATGTTTTCCAAAGCCTCGGGACTTTCCCCTGTTCCAGGCTCAGGTTGAAGATGCGCTGTAGAGGACCCCCCAGCTCTGATGCACAGACCTTCAGCAGTCGTGGCGATACTCCATCTGGATACACTACTTATATTTAAATAGCCATAGCAGGTGGCGCAGTGGAGACCAAGTTTCGCCTCCCGGGTTCTCTCTGCATGGAGTTTGCATGTTCTCCCCATATCTGCGTGGGTTTTCTTGAGTGGTCCGGTTCCCAAAGACATGCAGGTTAGGTGGATTGGTGTTTCTTAAAATGGCCCTAGTGTGTGGTTGTTGTGTGTGTGCGCACTGTTTCCCTGTCTAGGGTTTGTTCCT
This sequence comes from Erpetoichthys calabaricus, assembly GCF_900747795.2. Lineage (NCBI taxonomy): Eukaryota > Metazoa > Chordata > Cladistia > Polypteriformes > Polypteridae > Erpetoichthys > Erpetoichthys calabaricus. Next base: position 147,580,386 of record NC_041404.2, on the reverse strand, counting down.
GCCTTGTGCCCAATGCTAGCTGGGATAGGCTCCAGCAGACCCCCATGACTCTGTTCGGGACTTACAATATTAATGAATACAACATTTATCATATGATACTGAACGTGTACAGTAGTCTCCTAGATATTGAAAGCAGCTGCTTATACTGCATATGTACTGTATATGAACATCCATTTTCCAACCCGCTGAGTCCGAACGCAGGGTCACGGGGGTCTGCTGGAGCCAATCCCAGCCAACACAGGGCACAAGGCAGGAAACAATCCTGGGCAGGGTGCCAACCCACCGCAGGACACACACAAACACACCCAGCACACACTAGGGCCAAGTTAGAATCGCCAATCCACCTAACCTGCATGTCTTTGGACTGTGGGAGGAAACCGGAGCACCCGGAGGAAACCCACGCAGACACGGGGAGAACATGCAAACTCCACGCAGGGAGGACCCGGGTCTCCCAACTGCGAGGCAGCAGCACTATCCACTGCGCCACCGTGCCGCCCGTATATGAACACTTTTACTGAATATTAACATTACTGTAGAGAACTATTAATAGCAAACATTTAATTTCTAATGTGTAAGTTTTTTATTTTATTTTTATGTATGTGTTAGCTTTTTTATGCACTAATTAATACAGTTGATCATCCACATAATTGTCACTTTCTTCTGCAGCTAATTGTTGAATCATTTTGTTTTGCGCAGTTTCACTTTCGTGGTCTTTTTAGGAAGTGTCTTATTTGGATTAGTTAGTGTGTTTATCTTTTTCCATCATAAATTTGTTTGTAGCTGGCAAGGGTAGCTTGCACATTCCTTTCCACAATCACAAAATGTTCTACATTCCTCTTCCATTGTTATATGCTCTGTTTATCGTGTGATCTCGGGAGGCTCAATATGACTATGATGGTCAACTGGTGCATCTCGAAAAGGTCTGTAAATACCTCTAGGGACTGCCATTGTAAGTATGAGTTGGACGTATATCACAAATTCATAGATCGAGGTATATCTGGGGTTACCTCTTTCAGTTCCTGTAGAAGTCATAAGTTATTGTACAGTGTTTCTTCTGGCGGCTCATCTAGAGCAACTTTTCTATTTTGGCAACACACTCTTATTTTCAACATGAAAAAGTCCAGCTTGACATTGATGACGTTGTTAATGTAACTCTGCTAAGCAGTTATCTTCAAAGAAACATTGAGGTAATGATGTAAAAACAATTCTTCCGTATGGTGGAAAGTTTTGACTACTTAATGATCCTTTTGATTGTAGCTGGACATTTGTCTTGTTGCTCTTCAATTCTGTATCCTAGACTTTGTTTTGCATGCCTATGAGCCATTATGTTTACCTGCTGTTCATTTTCTCTGTATTCACGATTACTTCTTGCTTGTGAATGTGGCTCAGTGCCTTGTCTTATTTTTTCTTGTTCTTCGTCTTGTAATTGCCTTCTGTGATTTGCTTGATGCTCAGCTGGTGTGAGAACATTAGAACACTCTAGACGAGAACAGGCCATTCAGCCTAACAAAGCTCGCTAGTCCTATTATTCCAAGTGTCTTATCGTTCTTTTTGTAAAGAAAAACTTTCTAATGTTTGTGCGAAATTTACCCTTCACAAGTTTCCAACTGTTTCCATGTGTTCTTGATGAACTCTTTTTAAAATAACAGTCTCGATCTACTGGACTAATTCCCTTCATAATTTTAAACACTTCAATAATGTCACTTCTTAATCTTCTTTTGCTTAAACTGTATAGGCTCAGCTCTTTTAACCGTTCCTCATAATTCAACCCTGTTGTTGCTCTTCTTTTTCTTTCTGTCATGATTTTGCAGTGACATTGCTGTAAACACACGACTATAGGTCACTTTGCCATCATTTAATGATCAATAAACTGAATACTTGCACTTGTTTATAAAGTTTGAACACATGTTTACTGTGTACTGGGTGATGGGGCTCCAGTTTGGCTAGTATAAAACTGTGTGCGTTGATAAAGGTGCCCTGTGATAGGCTTGATGCTCAACAGATGTTACTGCTCTCCTTTTCTTTCTTGTAGTATGGTGGTTATCACTTAGTTTCTCTTTGGCTTAAACACACAAGAACAAGTCACTTTGCTACCCTTTATAGCCATCAGGTTGCCCCTACCATAATTATCAACTCAGGATTGCTTCTTACTTGCTATGTATGTCAACATCTGGTGCTCTTACTCTTTTTTTGTCACTTAATCACCTTCGACAATATGCTTGACACTCAGCAAATGTTACTACTCTTCTTTTTCTTTCTGCCATTATGGTGGTTACTGCTAGGTTTCTCAATCGCTTTGGTCTAAAGACACAACCACAGGTCATAGCCCAACAGGTTGCTGCTACCTAATTTCCAAATCATGCCTGGTTGTAAGGTTTTAATTAAGACCAAGATCAAGATTCTAGCCTCATTAGACTGTGAGTAATTACATGACATATGGGACATGACAATAATGATGGTTTTTATTAAATCCTGAAAAAAAGCTTGCAATATGTGTGTGTTGTTTTTCCTTGCTTCTCCTCTGAAGTGCTGTATAAGCTTGTTAAATAAAGACTGAAAATAGTTAACATTGACTGTAATTTTTTCATTGGCTGAAATGGTACGTTGCTCTGAATGGCCTTTGCCTTCCTGTCCTTTTCTAAATATTTTTTTGCCTAATGAACTCTTTTCCATTTTTTTCTTTTATTTTAATGTGAATCTCTTGGGATACCATCTCCTTTGAGTGTAAGAATCTAGATAATGCTGGCCTTTTTAAGCAGTATTAAAATGAGTTTTGCTTATGTTCATAGGTGAAGGATTTTAGTCTGTTCTGTCTATACAATTACAGATAACACTTCAGTATATAAATATTATAGTTGTCTAGATTTGCAGGTTCTGGCCAGGTAAATTTCTCTGTTTTTATTTTGGGATACTCACTAAGTAAATTAAAATATTTGAAAGGTATTCAACTTTTAACATAACAGTGCAAAAACATGGGAAGATTAATAAAAACCACAAAATATCACAGTCCACACACATCAGGGTAAAGGTTAAGATTAATCTGGAGAATGTATCTTGCTTATAATTGAAAACAGGTGTAGTACAAATGATAAAAGATGGCTTACCTCAAGTGTTATGCATCTGTCACTGTCATTATATATATTATTTATCCAGTGACTTTGCAATGTCTCATGGGTTGTCTGGATTGCTTTTGATTATGTCTGTTGTTTTTCATAGGTCCAAGGCCCCCTGGAGTTGCCACCTTTCACACCAGTGTCTCCAGTTGTAACAAAGAGGATTACTATAATATACTGGGTGTACCACGCACTGCCAGCCAAAAGGAGATTAAAAAAGCATATTACCAGGTAGTTTAAGACATGTAAAGTAAATAACTATAGATAGATATAGATATACTGTGTGTATATATATATATATATATATATATATATATATATATAGATAGATAGATATTTTTAGTGAGAATCCATGCTCTTTTTAATTTGCCACTGTTATGTAACAGGCAGACTTCTGCATCCAGTGAGGTATTTTCACTAAGAATTCTTTGCAAAAAGGGAACTTATCCTGTCATGTATGCTGCTCATTAGCTTTCAGAGTTGTTCATGTATGTACTTTTAAAATTTTAACTTGAGACTCCAGCAATTTGGGGTACCCAATTGATCATCAAGTTTACGTTGAAAAGCTCCTGTGGCTAAAAACCTAAGGGTTAACAGAACTTGCAAAGAAGCAGGTAGAGCACAATCAAAGTCCACCTTGGTAAAGCCGGTGCCAGTTCAGCACACAGCTCCAAGAGGATAGCTCTTGGAAATCGAAATCGACTTAGAAGCCAGTCATCATCATCATCTATAAATATGTGCTCTCTTCAAATTCTTCCATTTGCAGTGTCTTCTAACAATGCTAAAGCAGCTATGGTAGTTGGAATGGTTTGGCCATTCCATGCACCCATTCTATTGTTACAGAATGATTACAATCAAGTGAATTAAGTTTGTAAATGATGTGCAATTCATTTCGGTGCATTTGATTAATCACGTGTCATGGATGAGAATCTAAAAAAGAAAGGGACACAGAAACAGTAGAACTGCTTTGACACTGGGCGCCACCTATATGGAAAACCGAGCAGAAACTTGCGTACACATGGTGTGAGGCTGCCGTGAAAATGGGTGTGGCTTTATGGCAAGTTTAGTTTTTACACATTTCGATGTGAGTGTGGAAACGGGTGTAGGCAACATTTTTGTGCTTACACACCATTTATACATGAAGCCCAAGGATCTGTTGATACTTATGTTTTCTAAATGCAGGTGTACCTCGACTTACGATGGGGTTACGGACTGAAGGACCAGTTGTAAGGCTAACGTTCAATTCTCTACACAGTACTGTGCAATACAAATACCAAGTCACACAAAATTAACATGGCAAGTAACTGCACTCCAGACAACTGCCACAGAAAATTACTGTATATTACAGTCCTCTACTTGTACACTACTTATATTTAAATAGCCATAGCAGGTGGCGCAGTGGAGATCAGGTCTAATGAAATATTCTGCACTGCTTATACCCCTGAGGCTGAGTTTCATTTATTTTCATTCACTTTATATCAGAGGTGAGAATGTAACCTTTAGGAATTTTGGAGTTTATTTTATATTGGATTTAGTCTGTGTGCTTATTTGTATATTTTTGGAATGAAGCCATTAGTCATAAAGAACCATTTATACCTGTGAAACTATAAAATCTTAACGGAACAGGTGTTAAGATACAGAGCCAAGGATTTGTAGTAGGTGCTTTGTTGTAATCTCACATTTAATTTTGGTTTCTTAGTGGATAAATATAAATTATTTTACATTGTAGTTGGCCAAGAAATATCACCCAGATACCAGCAAAGATGACCCCCAAGCAAAAGAGAAATTTACTAAACTGGCAGAAGCTTATGAGGTAATGTATGCATTTTTAATTCACATTATTCTAACAGCAAAATATATCATCAGGAAATGTCTGTATTTGATAAAAAGTTCTTGAAGGTGGTTATTATTTTTTTTTTTGGTTATCTACAAATCTACCAAAAATTAATCCTAGGTCATATTGGTCTTAGCTGGTCCATCTACCCATCAAGGATGCATTTTATTGTACGTAATTATAAATTTGGAGGTGGCTTCCATTTTCTTAATTTAACATTATACTGTTTTCTTCACTGGGACCACACTGCGCCTGTACTTTCACGTGCAGAATGCTTCAGATTTCTCTCTTTAGTGCAGTCGCCACTCCTGCTGGTTATTCTTTATAGTGCAGAGTTCAAAAATGAATAGATACAGTAATTCACAGTGTTTAAAAGAAATGCTACACCCAGAAATGAGAGCTGTTACTTACCTCATGTTTGTAGAGATGGTGGAGAGTTTTTTTTTTTTTTTTTTTGTCTCGGGGTGTAGAGCACAGCGAACCAAATCTCTCTACAATGGACTTGAATCGAGCCCCAGCTTGAACAATAACAGCTATCAAAACATCCTCATAAAACAAATCTCAAATTACTTGTGTTACATAATCCAAATGAATCCATATGACTGGTATTCAGGCCTAAATGTGTGCCTTTGCTAACATACCGTTAAGTAAACCACTTCAGGAAAATCCTCTTGTGCATGACAGTGAAACATAACAGTTCGATTCTCATTAAAAGAGTGATTTTTTTTTCTCCCAAGTTTACCACTGTGCCACAGTTAATCAACAACAAAACATGTGTATTGTATATTTAAAAAGTGTGAATATTGGTAAAAAGAAGTAACTGAATTAGGTAATAGACTCTATTGGCCATTCAGACATATAAAGCCTGTTCCAGGGATTTAAAGATACATTTTTGAGTGTAGATTATGTGTGGGCAATGGCAGAGTATTGTTGAAAATGGGTCAATTCTTCATATGATTTCCAGGAATTTCCTTTTTCTTATGAACAGTGAAGGACAATTGCCCATCATGCCCGAATATATTGTTTATCTCTTTGATGGTTGAATATTTTTCCAAAAAACACAGTTTTCTTGAAAGCACACAAAGCCATTGTTTCACATAGAAATCACCATAAAACGTCTGCTGCTACATGCTGTTGCTGCCAGTTTGTCAGGGATGCGTAGCATGCTGGCTGCCAGGCTGTCTTTGTGTGTGTTGGGGTTGTGGGAGGTTTCAGCAGCTATCACAGTGCATCGCAGTCTGGTTTGTACCTCTTGTCATTGTAAGTGGCGGTCCTCCCAGGTGAACGTTGCTGTAGGCGCATCAACTACACAAACCTGTTCAGCACCACGATCAGCCAATGCTAGTACCTCACATTCATTTTCGATCACTTGTATCAAAATCTGAGCCCGACAAGTCAGATCCAATTCAGCGATAATATGCAAAATGTCACCCATGGACTATTATGCTTTACGCATTCGCTTTTATCTCTCGCCAGATTTTGATGCCATTTTTTGCCATTGTTGGCTCCTCATTACTCACGTGAGTGCAGGGAATCTATATCAGACCTATAAAGCTAACCTTCCTACTAGTAAAAGAGAGTCCAAACTAAAACATATTGGCGGGTTTTGCCACCATTTACAGCTGATTACCACCATCAATCCCTCCTTTTGACAAAAGTGTGCATTCGTCCTGAAAGAGTTATATAACTAACATGATCAGTTCCTGGAAGTTTGTTTTTAGATTTAGTTATGTAAACAGTTTCTAGATATGAATGGATTTTGAATTGGATCCCTTATTTCTCCATCAAGTTGTGGTAGGAAATTCTGAGTCTTAGTTACCAACAGATGTTGTCTTGTGCCATATGCTTTGCACAAGTCAAAGTGAAACAAAGATAAACAAATGTTTGGTGGTCATGCTGTGCAAGCGATCTTTGTCCAAGTTTAAAAAATAGTAAAAATGGTGTAATAAATATAATTACATGTATTGATTTCTTCCAGCAGGCCTAATATTCTGTTTTTGCATCAGTCCTTATGTATTGGAAAATATGCAACCGATGCAATTTATTTATTTTAAATGCAGGTACTGAGTGATGAAGTTAAACGAAAACAGTATGATACATACGGCACTGCTGGATTTGACCCTGGACATGCAGGTTCCGGTCAGCATCACTGGCATAGTGCAAGTAGTATTGATCCAGAAGAGCTTTTCCGTAAGATATTTGGAGAGTTCTCTGCTTCAGGGTTTGGTGATTTCAACAGAGTATTTGACCAACCACAAGAGGTGAGGAAATTTAAGGTTTCTACTAGATATTTTGTATTTACAAAGACATACAGCCTGCCATGGGATGTAATGACTATTGGCCAAAGCTCTGGGCTACAAATCATAATAGTGCTCATCACCGATTCACCCTGAAACCCTTAGAGCCATGTGTAGTCTGTCAATGTCATTATACAAATAGGCAATAGCTGTGGCAACATGAATTCTTTGTTTCCTTAGTTAAATATAATGGTCTAATGTATTGTTGACCACATCTTCTGTAGTCAAAGTTGGCAGAGCTAAAGTTTGTCTTTGCGGCCTTGAATTTATATCAGAATTACTCAATCACAGGATAAAAGAGTCGCAATAAGAGTATCCTACCAAGATCTAAATGTGTTATTGTTGTAATTTTTCTTTTTGTTGTATTTGTTATTTATCATTGGGTGCGACTGCTGATCCTAATATGATGTTTGAGACTTTCTGTGACAAGACCCTGAAGGTTGCTGAGGGTTGTGTTTGTGTTCCCAGTGTTCCCAGAAGGAGGTGTTTCGTCTTGCAGGGCACTGTGGATATCATTGAGAGGAGTTGCAGCACATGCTTGATGGCAACTCTAGTCTGTAGCGTGCGTTCAGCCCTCATCCGCCTTCAAGAATGCACAGAGCGACAAGCAGAACAAGCATCTTGGCAGAAGCAGCACATAGTACACTTCTGCTTAGCGTGCGTTCAGCTCCCCCCCCTTCACAAAGCGAGCGGCAGAGACGCAAAGTGGCAAAAGGACAGCTGCTGTACAGGCTTTTAAGTGATTGCCGCAAAGCGCGACAAGCACAACACACAGCTGGCTAGCGGCAGCAGCAAGACACCAGCTGAACCGATCGCATCTGTTTAACGTGCGTTCAGACCCCCCCTTCACAACGCGAGCAGTGTTATAAGTGCCACAAGAAAGAGATTTAACCATGCCCAGGGCAGGAAATAAAAGACAAATACTGTTTTTACAAAAGTTTTAAAGTAAAAATGAAAATAATGCATATGTAACAATTCCCATGAAAATAACAATCTCTTTAAATTGTTTATCCAGTAAACCAAACCCGGAGGTGGGCAAGAGAAGCGAGCAGGGGGTGGAGCACCCTAGTAATAATAATAGTATTAATACATCCACGATGTAACGGGGGGCGCGATATAGTGGGGGATCACTGTAATCCAAAAAGCAGTGCTATTTATTGTCATTGCTACTATTATAAATTTGGCATAAATACAAAACCTACGTTAAAAGAATTTTAATTTTAACTTATTTTCCTCTCTAGTACATCATGGAACTGACATTCAACCAAGCAGCCAAGGGTGTAAATAAAGAGATTTCTGTCAATATTGAGGATTCGTGCCAGCGTTGTGATGGTAAAGGGTATGAACCTGGCACAAAGGTGCAGCATTGCCATTACTGTAATGGAACTGGGATGGTGAGTTGAATAACCCCTTATTTCTTTTTAAAATGGTGTATTTATATATTCACTCCGAACTTGATTAAAATTGGTTAGACAAGAGATAACCTGTGTGAAGCTTTTAATGAAGCCTGATGCCTGAGTTATATTTCCTTCCTAGGCTTTGCTCAGGCTCCTAATCCCCCATAATACTTCAAACCCTACCCCATGGTCATTATTTATAGCATTACTATTTCATTTCTGGAATTTGGTTTGTTGAGCATCTCAGTTCAGCAAAGATGCTGGTAAGGTAATGCTAGAATACTATAATGTGGTTTTAAAAAGGTGTAGAATAAAAGTTAACTTGGAAAGCCAAGCTAGCTTTTAAAAGTATCTGAAAATACTTTATTATGAAATTTAGTTAAAGGTACATTAGAATTGATTCTGGATATGTGATAATGTGTGTAGATATCTTAATCTGAATTGTTTACCATACTTCAGCCTCATTTTGAGTTACAGTAAATGTCAAGTACATTTTGAGATATATCAAAATGTAAAATCCTTGTTTTCAGTAGAACTTTTTGTTTTAAAGTATCTAGGAATCAATTTAGGGCATGCTCCATAAGTTATTTTAAGATATATAAAAAATATATAATTATATGAATATTAAAAGATCTTTTTTTTAAAATACAATGTGTTGTTTAATTTATTAGCACAATTTGTTTTCTGTTACTGATCGTACATCCACAAAGCAAACTAGTAACCTAACACACGCTCCATTTTAAAGTGCCTCAACCCTTCTTTAATTTCATTTTTAATTGGGGACTTATTTCTGGAGCTGATTTCTTTTAGTTATTTGAATGTTGCCAGATGGGGAAATTTTGTTTAAACTGTAGTAAAGCTGAAGCACTTAACTTGACAGTCTGCCAGCTTTTTACTGATAGAGGACCATTGTTGTGTGTAATCAAGGGCAGTGTGTAAAGCATTTTTCTATTTTGTCCTGCAGGAAACTATAAACACTGGGCCATTTGTTATGCGCTCTACATGCCGGAGATGTGGTGGCCGTGGCTCAGTGATTACAACCCCTTGCGTTTTATGTCGTGGGAGTGGACAAACTAAACAGAAGCGAATGGTAATGGTTCCTGTACCAGCAGGTGAGCAAAAACGTGTCATATTTACACAGATAAAAAGCGCGCATTCATCCATTTTGTAAATGCAGAAGTGTGTCATAATTCTGTTCATAAAATTTATCTTACGAAACTCGTTGAGTTTACCTGTTTAAATACATTTTTTCTACATTTCTGATCTAAACAAGGATAATTTAGCTCTTTAGAGTTATTAAAATATTTATTTAGATCATTAAATTATCACTAAATAGATTTTATTGAGAAATTCTCATTGTATTAACAATGTAAATACTATGTCGTGATGTGTTTCAGGAGTGGAAGATGGACAGACAGTACGAATGCCTGTTGGGAAGAAAGAGATATTTATAACTTTTCGGGTAAGAACTCTGGGGTTGGTTGTTAATATTCTAATATCAAAAGAGTTCTAGACAATTGTAAATTCTTTCATAGCACGTTAGCATAGCAAGAGGGACACATTTTGTGTTTAGAAATGTGACAAGAACTGAAGTAGGCTGTTTATGCAAGACAACCAACTATTCTGGAACAGCTGAAGCAGGTTTGTAGGAATTATTTAGAAATATGCATAAGAGACCGAACTGTAAGAATAACACACTTGGTTTCGGCCTTAGCTGCTAAAGGATGTGCCACAACATAATTACTTTAGCATATTAACTAATATTCAGTTAATGTGTTTATTTTTCTGTTGTATACATCAGCTCCTGTAAGCAATATGTAGAATATATAATATCTCTTTTAGAATAGTTCTTATTATAAACAAGATTGATTGTAAGTGTAACAATGAATCACATATTCTTAGTCTGCATTTTAAATTTGTTCATCTTATAAATATGGGAAAAAATATATACAAGTTGCTTAATATTGTTAAAAGCTAAAATTGAGTTTTCCTTCTGCTCCTTACAGGTCCAGAAGAGTCCTGTGTTCAGGAGAGATGGGCCAGATATTCACTCTGACCTTTTCATCTCAGTAGCTCAGGCAATCCTGGGAGGCACCGCCCGAGCGCAGGGCCTGTATGAGACACTTAATATAGCAGTGAGTATAAAGGGGCCTTATAAGTTTGCTCTTTTTTTCTTTCTGTCCTTAAGGCATCTTCCTTTCTTAGTATATTATTACGAGAGAAAACTAATTGTTTTCAATTCGATTGATTTTACTGTTTTCAATTCGATTGATTTTACTGTTTTCAATTCGATTGATTTTACTAAGTATATAGATCTGTTTTGATGAGTTGTTTAAAAACACTGCATCCACTGCTGTGGCTCAATTGTGAAAATCTCAGTTTGTAACTCGATTTATTTATTTATTTGTTTTTTTAATCTCTTGGCTCCGCCTTTAGGTTTCTATGTATGTATGCTATGTCCATTTATTGATATATCCTGCCAATTTATTTTTACTTAATAAAAAGTTGGTCGCTCACAAAAAAAAAAAAACACTGCATCCAGTAAATGCCCCTAGCATAATTGTTTTAGAATATTAGTTTCCAATTACAGTGGAAGAGGTAGTGCATTACAGTAATCCCTCCTCCATTGCGGGGGCTGCGTTCCAGAGCCACCCGCGAAATAAGAAAATCCGCGAAGTAGAAACCATATGTTTATATGGTTATTTTTATATTGTCATGCTTGGGTCACAGATTTGCACAGAAACACAGGAGGTTGTAGAGAGACAGGAACGTTATTCAAACACTGCAAACAAACATTTGTCTCTTTTTCAAAACTTTAAACTGTGCTCCATGACAAGACAGAGATGACAGTTCTGTCTCACAATTAAAAGAATGCAAACATATCTTCCTCTTCAAAGGAGTGCGCGTCAGGAGCAGAGACTGTCATAAAGACAGAGGAAAACAAACAAATCAATAGGGCTGTTTGGCTTTTAAGTATGCAAAGCACCGCGGCACAAAGCTGTTGAAGGCGGCAGCTCACACCCCCTCCGTCAGGAGCAGACAGAGAGAGAGACAGAGAAAACAAACATGCAAAAATTAATACGTGCCCTTCGAGCTTTTAAGTATGCGAAGCACCGTGCAGCATGTCGCTTCACGAAGCAGCTGCACAGAAGGTAGCAACGTGAAGATAATCTTTCAGTATTTTTAGACGAGCGTCCGTATCGTCTAGGTGTGCGAACAGCCCCCCTGCTCACACCTCCTACGTCAGGATCAGAGAAAGTCAGCGCGAGAGAGAAAGAGAAAGGTAAGTTGAGTAGCTTCTCAGCCATCTGCCAATAGCGTCCCTTGTATGAAATCAACTGGGCAAACCAACTGAGGAAGCATGTACCAGAAATTAAAAGACCCATTGTCCTCAGAAAACCGCAAACCAGCAAAAAATCCGCGAAATATATATTTAAATATGCTTACATATAAAATCCGTGATAGAGTGAAGCTGCGAAAGGCGAAGCGCGATATAGCGAGGGATCACTGTACTCTCAGGACACAGGGAACATCCAGTTTTTGATTAAAAAAAAAGTTTTTAATTTAGTTTCTAAAACTTTCAGATTGTTAATATAAATGTTATGCTTGACTATTTTTCTGTAATGCACTGGCACCCAGTCCAGGGTTAACTTCTGTCCTGTGCATAATTGCTGCTGAGGTAGGCATTGCCCACCACAACCCTTAATTGGAAAAGCAAGTTAGTTTTTCTGTGTTGTACTTGAAAGAAATCTGCAAAAATATTTTTACATTTTATCACATGGCTTATAATAAATTTTTGAATAATTTGTTATTGTTGCTACATTGTACCAGTTTGAAATCTGTTAGTCTATAATTTCTTCTGATATATTGTTCATATTTCTGTGTTTTAAAATGCTGTCATCTTAAGAATTTTTCATCCTTTAATATTTTTTACTCTTTAATTTTAAATTTACATTTGTGTACCTGGCAGATACCACCTGGATCTCAAGCTGACCAGAGAATTCGACTGGCCGGAAAGGGTATCCCTCGAGTAAATAGCTACGGATATGGAGATCATTTCATTCATATAAAAATTCGGATCCCAAAGTATGTGCCTTTGACAACAAAATCTATTACTCTCGATGTTTCTGATCCAAATCAACAATACAGTTCATATTTAGTATATTTTTGTACGCCACCCTTCACTGAGTACAGGCTTACAGTGCTTTAACAAGCTCACAGGTAAATGTTATCACAGACTTGACAAATGACAGACTGTATAATACACACACATAACGATACACACCGGAAGACTGAGCAGTTCCAACCTGGTTAACATAAATGGAACCAAAAAATATCTATCCAGTAACATAATTATAAAACTATTGTTATTTGACAGCAGAAGGAGAGGATAATAAAAACTCCAGTCAGCAGAATCTCTGGGAGATTCTGGGAGATAAATTTCTAGGGGCTCCTCCACCAGTGGTAACAGTCAAAGTCAAAAAAAAAAGAACAATTTCAGACACTAGCTATAAAATAGAACTAACAAACACATGAAAGGCAACCATTTAGAAAATAAACTAAATGGTCTATTTATCAGGTATTTACATTTTTTATTTACTGTATCAATATGTTGTCCAGATTGTTAGGATTTTCAATTACCAATTTATTTCCAATCTTTTCTAAATGTCTGGGTAAAATGTACATTCTAGAAAAATGCAAACCTACATTAGGATGTTGCAATGGAGTTTTAGCAGGCATTATGTGTATGTTGTTCTCATAGAGACATAATGAGCCCAGCACTTCACTCTTAACTTCATTCACACATTTTTATAATTTGTTTTTCTGAAGTAAATCTTGGCAGTAACATTACTTGCACCAGTGAAAATGTCTTTTTGAATGATAAAGTAAATACCATAAAGTTTATTTCTGTTACACAGCTATATAAAAAGTACAGGATTTCTTTTGTCATACAAATACAATATGGTGATTACTATTTTTGTTTAATGTTGTGGCCCCGGAACAATTTAAAAACACTGCAGAAGGTCTTATAGTATAATACTTTTCCAGTTTGAATGCAGTTTACTTATGTATTCTGACAAATATATTGTTCTTTTCACACTGTTTTTGAAGGTGTGTTTGTATGCATGGATGCACTTTTCCACCACTTTGTAAATGAAATTCTGGGTATTATGTTTTTTTCTTGCCATACCAGTACACTGTTTATGTTGCTGTAACAATCACCTGCTTTACACATTCCAACAAGTATTTTTGTTTGCTGGGATTAAAATATTTTATCAGTGCAAAGTCTAACCTCACTCTTGAAATTTCCTTGTTTAGGATTTTTGAATGTCTTGTTTTTGTGTTGATGCATGTTTTTTTTGTTATAGGAATTTGACAGACAGGCAGAGAGATTTGATTTTAAGTTATGCTGAGGAGGAGTCAGATGTTGATGGAACAGTAAACGGAATTACAAATACAACTTCTGGTAAGTTAGATTTTAATGTACAAGTAGTGACATCTCAAGACAGACAGACACATAGATAGATAGATAGATAGATAGATAGATAGATAGATAGATAGATAGATAGATAGATAGATAGATAGATAGATAGATAGATAGATAGATAGATAGATAGTTTCCAAGTGCTTTTGCTTTTTTTGCTTTTGCTTGGTTTCATGACAAAACTAAGAGGAACACATTTTTTAAATTTCACCGAAGAGGCAGTGTGAACGTGTAGCTCCATAGATGTGCCTCAGTCGACCGTGTCATTTAGTATAAAATAGTCTTGCATTGCATTATGAAGCTAGATTTAACCATCCAAACATTATTTCCATTGATAGGCATCAGCTTCCCCATGACCCTGCCCTGGATAAGGGGGTTACGAAAATGGATAGATGAATGGACATTCTGTGAATTTATAGATTTAAAGCCACATTTCCCCCTGGGGACAAATAAAGTGCTATCCATCCATCCACCTCTATCAACTTTCATAGTACAACATGATGAAACAATATTAGTGAAGGATATGTTACAAATTATAAAAATCTGCAACTTCAGACTTTAATATTTTTATTTTTATAAACATACAGTCATATAAAAACGTTTGGGAGCTCCTCATAATTCTTTGAAAGCTCAGCCAATGATAAAGAAAAATACAAAGTAGCAACTTCCTTTTAATATATGACATGCCTTATGGAGACAGTAGGATTTCAGCAGTGACATTAAGTTTATTGGATTAACAGAAAATATGCAATATGCATCATAACAAAACTAGACAGGTGCATAAATGTGGGCACCCCAACAGAGATATGACATCAATACTTAGTTGAGCCTCCTTTTTCTAATATAACAGCCTCTAAACGCTGTCCTCCTATAGCCTTTGATGTGTGTCTGGATTCTGGATGAAGGTATTGTTGTCCACTCTTCCATACAAAATCTCTCCAGTTCAGTTCAATTTGATGGCTGCCGAGCCTGGACAGCCTGCTTCAAATCATCCCATAGATTTTCGATGATATTCAAGTCAGGGGACTGTGACGGCTATTCCAGGCCATTGTACTTCTCCCTCTGCATGAATGCCTTTGTAGATTTCGAACTGTGTTTTGGGTCATTGTCTTGTTGGAATATCCAACCCCTGCGTAACTTCAACTTTGTGACTGATGCTTGAACATTATACTGAAGAATTTGTTGATATTGGGTTGAATTCATCCAACCCTCGACTTTAACAAGGGCCCCAGTCCCTGAACTAGCCACACAGCCCCACAGCATGATGGAACCTCCACCAAATTTGACAGGAGGTAGCAGGTGTTTTTCTTGGAATGCGGTGTTCTTCTTCCGCCATGCAAAGCACTTTTTGTTATGACCAAGTAACTCAATTTTTGTCTCATCAGTCCAAAGCACTTTGTTCCAAAATGAATCAGGCTTGTCTAAATGAGCATTGGCATACAACAAGCAACTCTGTTTGTGGCGTGAGCACAGAAAGGGCTTCTTTCTCATCACCCTGCCATACAGATGTTCTTTGTGCAAATTGTGCTGAATTGTAGAACGATGTACAGATACACCATCTGCAGCAAGATGTTCTGCAGGTCTTTGGAGGTGATCTGTGGGTTGTCTGTAACCATTCTCACAATCCTGCTCATATGCCGCTCCTGGATTTTTCTTGGCCTGCCAGACCTGCTGGGTTTAACAGCAACTGTGCCTGTGGCCTTCCATTTCCTGATTCCATTCCTTACAGTTGAAACTGACAGTTTAAACCTCTGAGATGGCTTTTTGTAGCCTTCCCCTAAACCAGGAGACTCAACAATCTTTGTTTTCAGATCTTTGGAGAGTTGCTTTGAGGATCCCATGCTGTCACTCTTCAGAGGAGAGTCAAATGGAAGCACAACTTGTAATTGACCTCCTTAAATACCTTTATATCTCATGACTGGACACACCTGTTATAATAAAAAGGTTTTTTCTGTAACAGGAGAAGGGATAAAATAAAGGAGTAAGAGGGGGTTGGTCGCTTCAGTGCAAAACCAGCTACAAAGATTGGAATGTTTGGGATGATAGCGAAAGAATGTGCAAAAACTTCTTTCTCATAAAGGGTTTCAGAATGTTTTAGGGAAAGGTTAATTAATGCAAGATGTTTTTCTGTAAGTTGTTTTGATGTCTCTAAGAAGGGTTGTTTTAGGCTTAGTAGAGATAACACATAAGTTGTCCCGTGGGAAGATGTGTGCAGAAACTGATCACTTCTGTATACACTGCTTACACGTAAGCCATTTTGGGCAAGGACACTCAATTAGTATATAAGGGAAGGTTCCGCCCTCAGTTTCTTTGGAAGCTCAACCGTGGGGAACGTGCACACCGCCCGGTATTGGACCAGGCTCACGAGTTGATCCTCTGACGAGACTGACACGCGGGCTCCCTCAGTCTACTGGTCTAGGATGATGGCTCTGGGTCTTTATATATATTACTGTAAGTCAATAGTACAATTCCTATATCTGCATGTATATTGCTATTATATTGTATGTAACTGATATTATATTTGAACAAGTAAACAATTGAAGTATTGGACCTTTCCTCTCTGATTCTTGCCTGCTTATTTTCTGTTAAAACCTTTGAACCATTTTCCCAAACTAAAACACCTGTCTATGAAATTCAAGGCGTAACGAGCTCATCCAACCAATTTGGTGTTGTAAGTAATCAGCATTGAGCAGTGACAGGCATTCAAATCAGCACAATGACAAGGGGACCCACATTTGTGCACAGCCAGTTTTTCACATTTGATTTAATTTCATACAACTAAATACTGCGTCACTAAAAATCTTTGTTTGGAAAACACCCCAGTGCTCCTAGGAAATGAAAGACATACCAGTGTTATCTTTTTTGTTGAAAGTAAATTATTATGCAGGCTGAGAGGGGTTCCCAAACTTTTTCATATGACTGTATTTAAATAATAGATATGCTGTTTTGCCTTTTAGACCATTTATGCTCAAATAAAAAAGTTGTTTTTTTAATAGTACATTTAAACTTGAGAATTGAAAAACAGAATTCAGAGAAACAAACAAAACCATAAAATGGATGCTTTATTCTTTTTAACCTTCATGAAGCTCTATGAACCTTTCTCTCTTTCTTTTATGTATTAATATGAAAGTATTAATATTTTTTAAAAACAGTACTCACAGAGAGTTATGAGAGAGCAAGCTGTTTCTTTCTAGTATTACCTTGAATGGAAAACCGCTTAAGTGTTTTGGAGGTTTTGTTGTCTTAAAAGCAGAGAAAGAGAACTTGCAGGGATAACCTTTTCTTCCTTTCACTTTTAACTATCCTGTTTTTTCTTTGTCTTCTTTTCTCTCCATATAATTTCCTAAGCTTCTGGAAAACGCTTTTAGTTATCATTATTCCTTTAGGATTGAAAAGTTTCCCAGAGAAACTCTCATTACATAATTTATTTGCCACTAAGGCTTTACAACTCATCCTCTGCTATCTCAGTACTTTTTCTACACATGAGCTTTACTTTTCAGATATCCTGTAGATCAAGCAATATTGGTAAAATAGTAAACATTATTACTAGTGACCACTGAGTCAGGAAAACAAACTGGTTTCTTTCTGCTGACTTAAGTAAATTTAGTATCCTTCAAATGTTTAGTATGGGGCTAACCCAGCAACTTTTTGTGTTTAGGTAGGCAAACCGGGGGTGACCATTTTGAGGCAGGGCAGACAAGGCCTGAGGAGGGGCAGGACAAGGAGGAGGGATTCCTCTCCAAACTTAAACGCATGTTTAGCTCCTGAACATCCCCAGGCAAGGTAGGATTTTTTTTCCATTTTAACATTTATGGTGTTGTTACTGTCACCTGCCTTGCTGGGGGAAGTTTAACCCCTCTTCAGGCCTTGTGAGTGGTGCAGATGCTGTTATACTAGACTGCATGAAACATTTGAAAGTATGCATTGTTTGTGTCACACTATTTTTGGAACACCTACACAGCAAGTTCTTTTCAGTACATTTTATAGAATAATATTCTCATTGTCACGCCTTTTTGTTCATTAGAGTCATGTCAGTTGTTCTCAAGGTGTGGTTCCCAAGTGTGAGTCAAGGTGTCCACAAGGTGACAGTCATCAGGGCAAAGTGACTTTTAAATCGCTCAGATAAATTTATCTGTTATGAACCGATGTAAACATTTATAACAAAAAAAAAAGCTGACATCGGTGATACTTGCATATGGTGCTTTGTGAAAGTATTTCCCTTTAATGAATAAACAGTTTAAATGTACTATGGACAATGCTAAATCGACCCGGGTACATGGATTATAATAATAATAATAATACGTTTTATTTATGTAGCGGCTTTCATACACTCAAGGACATTTTACAATTCAATACAGACATTAACAAGACAGTAGAAATTACATACACGAAAAAGAATAATACTCATTGAAAAGATATGTTTTTAACAGACGTTTGAAATTAATAATAGACTAGACAAAGAGCCTGTTTCGAAAACGTAAGATGAAACGGGCACGAGTTTGTGTCAGCAGTGTATGAAGAACAAATGATAAGTGACGAAGAAGTTGTTTTGTAATGATTGTAGTCCGCTTTACTCAGTACTGTACAGGCTTGTACTGTTAGTTGATGAATGTTCCAGGCCTATAGTATAATATTGAATGATGAATGTTCCAGTAGAATATGGAATAGTAATAAGTGTAAGCACCACAAACCTGATATAGGTGTATTGAATGAATGTGTAATTAGGCCTCGAGCTGTAGTCGAAATCGCCTTTCAGGCCTCTAGAGCTTTAATCAAAGTCGCCTTTACTATGAATTTTCACGGCCGTAAATCCGCTGCCTGCCGCGATGACGGTCTCGTAAGGTTTTTCGGGCAGCTGTGCAGAAGGCGACTGCACATTCGGCTTCGGACAGACGTGAGTGAGTGAGTGAGTAGGCTGGCGAATTATATATAAGATTTTTCTTCGCAAAGGCTGAGAGGGAGAGAATTCCAAATTTTAGGGGCTATCACTCTGAAAGCTCTGCCACCCATAGGTATTAACCTATATTTAGGTACAGTGAGTAACTTAGCATCTGATCATTGTAATGCACAGGCAGAAGTGTAAGGAAGCAGCAGCTCCGACAGATAATGAAGGCTTTAAAGGTGAGCAGGATAATTTTATATTTGATTCTTGAAGAAACTGGTAACCAATGTAAATCATAGAGGACAGGAGTGATGTGAGCAGATTTTTTAGTGTGTGTAAGTAAACGAGCAGCAGAATTCTGAACATACTGTAATCTATTGATATATTTAGTCGGGAGGCCAGAAAACAAAGCATTGCAATAGTCCAGATGGGTGTAGTGATGAAAGCGTGAATAAGTGTCTCAATATCTTTCACACTGAAGAAAGAATGGAGATGAGCAATGTTGCGAAGATGAAAAAAGGCTGTGTGTACTATTGAGCTAATGTGTGATTGAAAAGTAAGAAGTTGATCAAAGATGACGCCCAAATTACGGACTGATGCTGAGGGTTCAACCAGGATCCCATCACTGTCAATTTTTAGCCCATGAAGGGTAGAGAGGACAGATTTAGTACCAAGTAATTAGCAACTGATTAGCTATATTGTCTCATTTTCACTTAATGTCCTTCATTTAACCAGGCACAGCAAATAGGCTTATACAGTGGAACCTCAGGTCACGACCGTAATTCATTCCAGAACTCTGGTCACAACCCGATTTGGTCGTGACCCGAAGTAATTTCCCCCAAAGGATTGTATGTATATACAATTAATCCCTTCCGGACCGTACGAGCTGTATGTAAATATGTATTTTTTTAAAAATAGTTAATTATACCATAGAATGCACAGTGTAATAGTAAAGTAAATGTTTACTTACACGGCCAGCCGTCCTTCTTCTGGTCACTCCAGCTCCTTGGCCGCTTAGCTGGAGTGACCGCTTCCTTCTGCCCCACCGAGTGTCGGCCAAAACATCCCTACTTGGGCTCTCTCTCTCGCTCGCTGCATAGGGAATGCACGGGGAGAGACTGAACACGTGCGGAAATCATCGGCGCGTACGAACCATAAGGGAAACTGGCTTGTTAGTCACCCGAGTGTGTGGTCGTGAACAGATGCAAAAGTTTGGCAAACTTTTTGGTCATAACCCGATTTGTACGTGGTCCGAGACGTTCGTGACCTGAGGTTCCACTGTACATGTTGTTTCACAAGGTAGGAAAACATTTGAACAAATGGCTTTGACTAGGTGTTGTTTTTAGGACTTCATTGTAACAGAAATAATGGCCAGTGTGGGAAAAGTTTACATGCTTCTTCTTCTTTTTTTTTTTTTTTTTTACTGACCACAAGTTAACAAATTTATCTTTCAATCCTAAATATATTGTCTGTATAGTTTAATACAGTGACAACTACACTTGTGTTCCCAGGGTGTGCCTGACATCTTTCTCCATAGTTTAGCATTGTCCCACAGTTTTCTCCTTCTGAACCAATATGCACAACACTTTGTCCTCCTTACTTTTGTTGGTATTCTGCTATTAACCAGCACTGACGTCCTTTCAGATATAGTTCCGTTCAAACGTTTAGATAACCCAAGCCCTATTACATTTGTTGATATTTGACATAAAAAATAGTAAATGCAACCCTGACAGCAAACAAACTGGTATTTTTGTGAAAATATTACTGTACAGTTAATGGGTTATTTGATGAACTGGGGAAAAAAATAAAGGATTAAATGTAGCATATGCAAAATTTTGGGCATCCATTCCAACATAAGGCCTCAGAACTTAATAGGTTGTTAGTCTGGTCAGGAATTGTCAGTTGATGAGCAACTTGACACTTTAAACATTGCAACATTCAACAACCATGTGGTCTTCTAAGCAATTGACTGATGATCTCAGAATTAAAGTAACCGATGCTTACAAAGTAGGAGAAGGCTATAAAAGGATATCAAGGGGCTTCCAGCTAGCAATTTCCACAGTCCCAAAATGTCACTAAGAAATGGCGATTAAGTGGAAAGGTGGAGATGATGATAAGATCTGGAACACCAAGAATACAGACTGATAAAGTAACAGGTGGGCAAAGCAAAACCTCCATATGACTCGAAGGGATGTGCAGGCAGGTTTAGCTGAGAAAGGAGTGGCAGTGCACTGCTCTGCTATGCAATGTTACGTACATGGATGTATGGCGTACACGGAAGAGCCATCAAAAGGAAACCTTACCTGTCATCTTGTCACAGAACATGTCCACATAGGACAGAGGCTTTTTAGAACCAAGTGCTATGGACAGATGAAGTTATAAAAACAAAGTCTTTGACCACAACCACAAAACATTTGTTTCAGGATGGGATGGAGCAGCATTTGAAGAAAAGAACACCTTGCCAACTGTCAAGTACTGGGTAGACTGGTCCTGTTATGCTCTGGGGCTGTGTGACAGATGGTGGCACAGAAAACATTATATGAGTGCAGGGAGCAATGGAGTTAACTAAATATCAAGCAATCCCCGAGGAGAGTGTCAGAAAGTCAGTCAGGTAACTAATGGTGAATAGCAATCCAAAAATATACTTTGAAATTTGCTGTGCAATACCTCAAGAATCCCAAAGTGAAGCTTTTGGAATGGCCTTCACAGTCCGTGGCTTAAGCATCATAGAAAATCAGTGGGTAGATCTTAAATGCGCTATGCACACAAGATAGCTCAAGAAGGAAAACTCCTAAGAAGAATTGTGGACCATGTCCAAAACAACAATTCAGAGACTCACTGCTGGCTCCAAAAAAATGCAGGCCTATTTTTGCCAAAGGGGTGTTACCAGGTGCTGTTTTAGCAGGGTGCCTAAACCTTTGCAAATGCCACATTTACACCTCTGTTTAAATGTTTCTTAGTTTATCAAAAACTGTGAACTCTGCATTTTCATAAAAATGACAGTGTTTTAGTTTGTTTGCTGACCAATTTGTCTTTTTCTACTTCAAATGTCAACAAGATTTATAATCTGGTTAAAGGTGTCCAAACTTTATTATATCTTCACACGCTGTTTACTCACTTAAATGGACACCTGTCTGTTTTGACACCTTTGGAGCCGGACTTTCGTGTCACCCACTGCATTCGGATCCCAATCCAGGTGGTGCGTTGTGCGGTAGGTGCGACAACGTGCTGTCAACCCCAAACTTTCTTGCTTACTGCATAAAAAATTGTGACGCATATCAGGTTTTTACCATCTAATCAGCCTGGAGCAATTGGACTACATTAATGGGTCAAGCGATATTCTGCAGATCTGTCAAGAGCTGCAGTAAAGCTGTGCTGCTTTTTAAAACCCGAGTGTCTGCTGCCCTGTGGTGGAAGCTCAATACCTCCTCAGTGCCACTTTGTCCCTTGTGGCACTCCTCTTTACCCGTTAATAGGATGCAGTTAGTAGAATTGTTTTTTTAAATTGTGTTATAGTATAAATGCAGAAATATAAAATAATGAACATCAGCTGTGTTATTTAATAGCAGGGGCAGGCAAAAGCCCTTCTTGGTGGGTTGTAGTGGCTGCAAGTTTTTGATCCAACCCAATTTCTAAATGAGAAGTCAGTTATCGCTTAAACTTCATCTCCCTTAAGATTGCGCACCTTTAATTGTTTCTTTTAGTCTTAAACAGCTGTATTCAGAGTTTGTAGTGAGTCCTTACTTAGCAGTAACAATCAAATGACAAAGTAACAGTTCTCCATTTTAACATGTTTCTATTTATATCTTGAAATATGTGGTTTGATGAAATACTTAGAAGGAACCTGCAGAGGGTAAAAGTGAAGGAAAGAGAATCACTCATTCGCTTCAGACTGCAACACATCCTTGGGAAGGAAAAAAAAATCTCTCAAGAAAACAATAACCTGACATGGTGGCAGGAAAGCACAAACCAGCCATAAAATTAAGTAAGATCTGTTATTGGCAAGGTATTGCATCTAATTGGTGAAAGTAATCGAGTTGGAACAAAAACCTGCAGCCACTGCGGCCCTCCAGGACCAACTTTGCCTACCCCTGTTTCAGAGGATATGCATAGCAATAATGTAGATACCCATCTTGATTTTGCTATTTACTTGGGGGCTCTGCCCCCTGCTCGCTTTGCTCATCCACCCCCGGGTTTGGTTAATCGGATATACAGTTTAAAGAGATTATTTTCATTTCATTCATTTTTTTATTTCTTTGATATTTGCCAGTAATAAAGCTGTAGTGAATGAGTTATTCCCCAAGGGGCGGCCTACACACCAGCCACTTGCGTCTCTGCCACTCGCGTTGTGAAGAGGGGGGCTGAATGCACACTCCTCCCGAAACACCTTCTTAGACGGTGATACAATGGGAAAGCAATATTTTTTTTTTTTTAACCTCCTCTTTGCTGGATCAGCTATTGTCTTGTTGCTGCCACCGTGCTGCGTGATCTGCATGTTGCGCAGCGTTTTGAACATTTAAAAGCCTGTACAGCAGCTGTCCCTTTGTCTCATTGCCTCCGAGAAAATCACATCTCGTCTCCTTCCAAGATTTTTTTTTATAACAGAGACATTAAATATTTGTCACCATTATATCAAAAGCAGTGTTTTATATGTTTTGTGCTACTAAGTATTAAAGACAAATTCTTGAAGTGTAAGAAGTGCGCCTCTTGTAGATAATAAATCTTAATAAATGATAAATCATTCTCCTTTTTTTTTTTATTGCAGGGAAGCGGTCAACTGGGAACTAGATTATGGATGTGCCACCTCTACGGCTACAGCGATCAGAAGAATTTACAGCAAAATTCAAAACCCCTGGCATCCCACCTATGCCTGGCTAGTGATTAGCTCAGCAGGCCTGTTCACGCCATTGTCTACTTGTCTAACTAGAGCGATCCGTATCTGTGGCCGAGATAGTCATAGGTTTGAGAGTGATTTGGAAAGCTTTTCACAATCATCCAATTCTCCTAACGTACATAAGTAGCTTCTAGTCAGTCACTTGAACGTCACTTTTCTTTCCAAAGAGACTTTTGCTACACAAGGTTTATGTTGGTGTGACCTGAGGTACTACGGTCGAGCTGTGTCCTACATGCCATTCTGTCAAATGTATGCGAGTGTGGGTTGACAAGGTGTTTTTCAAGAGAGACAATTAGAGAGGAGTCTTCAAAGCTGAATATTTTTTGAAATATTTATATCGAACATGCTCTGGCATATCAGATGAGCCTCGTATTGTGTTCCTGACCGACCTCAGGTATTGTTGGATATGTAAGAGAGCTTGTCAACTAAAGGTCTGCTATAGCCGTGCTATGTATGAACTTGGCGTTCATGGGTAAGACTGTGTACAGTAATATCAGTTTGTAAATAAAAATAGGAGGCAAGTATTTAAGTCAGATCTTGTTTCTGTTATCTATTGCACAGTCCGTTGTCCTTGCAATATAATAATAATAAACTAATTTGATTTATTAGTCTTGCCATAGTAATTATGTTTTTGTTCAATACATACTTTTTGAATTTAACAATCTGGGGAAAGGCTGCATGAAGGTAGTAATAATAATGATGGAAATTAATAAAACATGAAAAAGCTGACAAAATTTTCATTTTACAGATGTACACTGTAGTTTGAGTTGAGCCTCTTGAAAGAATACAGCCATGTCAAAGTTAGTGCCATAAAAAATAAAGCGATGGACAAGAATTCAGCACCCTTGTACTAACTGATTGACGTCCGAAGTCTATAAAATGTTTATGTATAAAGCCTAAACGCAGTCTTGATTTTAAAATAATCTGCCGCTTATGTGTAAACTGAACGCAATGTTATGTCATCCTTTAATTCTGAGCGACTTCTTGTTGTGTAGCAAGAATTCTTAGGTAGGAAAAAGACATTTTCAGGTTGTTCACCTGTCCTTCAGTTAGATTTTGTTAAAAAAAATAAAACATTTTAATTTCAGAACACCCTATGGTTTCTACCTGATTCAAATGGCTTGTCGGACATCAATATCATAATGGCAAAGTAAATGTTATTAACTGGCTGTTAGTCTTTTTACTGCTTACCACACTGTTATGTCACAACTATAGTGATATGAAAAATCACCCATTGTTTTGATTGGTGTTTGCTTCAATGCAAATTAATCAATTAAACTGGACAACACATTTATTTTTTCACAAGTTTTGCTTACTGAATATTTTGTGATGATAAGCAGAATACAAAATATAATTTTAGATTGACTGTATCACGTAGAAATTGGAAGACACATGACATTAACCTTTATTGGCTTTAGCGTGTTTAATTGCTCAATGATGCTGACACATTGCAGTAGTTCCACTGAGCTGGAAAAGTTTTGTTGCTGATTTGTTTGTACTCTGCATGTGACGCTTCTCGTTTCAGTGTCCAACGAAGCAGCATTGACGATTCCACATACCCCGATCCCACTTGTCCATCACTGCAATATCAACATGGTTGTTGCTTCCTGTATCAAGTGTAGCAGGGTAGAAGTCCAACTTGTGAATGCAAAAAAAATGAAACTTTTGTAACATGTGGGATGGCTTGATATATGGCACGTGACATGGTTTTACATATTTGAAGCATGTGGGTCAGCCAGCCTACTGGATGGAGTTGCTAAGAAAATTCTCAACAACATCCTTGAATGCCTTCCATGCGATTTTTCCTTCAGGCCCACCAGCAGAACTTCAAACTTAATGTCGTGTCCGATTTGGGGACCAACAAACGCGCCCTCCTTAATCTTGGTATCGGTTACTCATGGAAACGGCTGTTTCAAAATATCAAAATCCTTCGCCTTTCCTGGTCAATGCTTCCACAAAATTTTTAATCTGTCTTAATTTTAATTTTAGTCTTATGAAAAACAAGTTGGTAGACAAAGTGTTTTATATGCCACACTTTTCATCCGGTTCTTTTAAATGTAATGAGAGTCTTTACATGACATGACGGTCTCATTTGCAGTACAGTGGAACCTCTGGTCACGACTGTAATTTGTTCCAAAACTCTGGTCGCAACCCGATTTGGTCACGACCCAAACTAATTGCCCCCATAAGATTGTATGTAAATACAATTAATCTGTTCCAGACCATACAAACTGTAGGTAAATATATATTTTTTAAGATTTGTAAGCACAAAAATAGTTAATTATACCAGGGGTGTTGAACTCCAGGCCTGGAGTGCTGCAGTGGCTGCAGGTTTTCATTCTGACCCTTTTCCTAATCGGTGACCAGTTTTCACTGCTAATTAACTCCTTTTCCCTTACTTTTAATAGCCTTGTTTTTAAGGATTCAGTCCTCTGAATTGATTAATTTCTTCGTGAAATGGCAGTCAAACAGAAATGGCTTGTTTCACATCTCAACAGATGAGCAGCTAAATAAACTAAACTTTGCATCCGGCGCCGCTGTGAGTGGCAGCCTTTTCAGCAGCTCCGTGTATGACTGTATATGTATGTGTACTTTTCTACTTTTATTTTTCTATTTTTATTTATTGATCACTCCTACCACTTTATTTTATGTGGATTCCTTCCCTGGACACACTTACTTTTACAACGTGGGCATGGATTTTAACACGCCGAGACTCGCCTATTCAAGTACTCAACTTCGGGCGCTGAGAACAAATGCCAGTGCCGGTGTGGTTCCATATTTACCCGACGAGGTAAGAAGGCGGTATCGTGGCAGCAGAGCCGGCACTAAGCTAAAAAAGAAGCGGCTTGCGAGAAAGTGGCGTTTCAAGCCTTCGGTGCCTTCTGTGATTCTGGGGAATGTAAACTCAATCTCAAATAAGATCGATGAACTGGCTGCGCTGGTGAAAAATGTAAGGACCTACAGAGAATGCAGTTTGTTGTGTTTCTGCGAAACGTGGCTAAATAACACCATCCCAGATGCCAACGTGGAGCTACCCGGGTTTAGCACAGTTAGAGCGGACAGAGATGCAAGTACCTGTGGTAAGCACAAAGGAGGAGGACTCGCTCTCTATGTTAATACACGGTGGTGTCACTCTGGACATGTTAACGTCAAAATCTCCACTTGCTGCAGGGATATCGAACTGTTGGCCGTAAGTTTACGTCCCTACTATTTGCCCAGAGAGTTTGGACACGTCATTGTTGTTATTGTATACATTCCTCCTCGGGCAGATGTGGAGTCAGCGAGTGACATCATCCATTCCGCTGTTGCTAAGTTACAAACGCAGCACCCTGAGGCGCTTGTGCTAATCGCTGGAGACTTTAACCATGTGACGCTGGACAAAACATTGCCTGCATTCTCCCAGTATGTGGACTGTAACACCCGGGGAAATAAGACTATTGATTTACTGTATGCAAACGTTAAAGACGCATACAGCGCCACCCCGCTGCCTGCGCTTGGGAAAGGAGATCATAACCTGGTTCAGCTTCAGCCTCACTATAAACCAAAAGTTAGAGTCCTACCTGTAACCACACGATCATTCAGGAAGTGGACCCCGGAGGCTGAGAATACTCTTGAGAGAACTTTTTGGAACTACAGACTGGGATATCCTGCAGGGATCTCATAATGAGAACATTGAGGAAGTTGTTGACTGCACTACTGATTACATCAACTTCTGTATGGACATTGTAGTTCCAGTAAGAACAGTACGCTGCTATGCTAACAACAAGCCATGGATTACAAGTGACATCAAGGGCCTTTTGAATCAGAAGAAAAGGGCTTTTAAAGATGGTGATCAGCATGAGCTCAAGCGCGTGCAGAAGGAACTCCGAGTCCAACTCAGGGCGGCGAAGGAGCAGTACAGGAGAAAGCTGGAGCAGAAGTTGCAGAATAACAGCATGAAGGAAGTGTGGGATGGGATGAAGATCATCACTGGCTGCAGCTCGAAGCGGGGTACCACCATTGAGAGAGACGTGAAGAGAGCAAACCAAATGAACAACTTTTTTAACAGGTTTGACCACCCTAACCCACTCTCACTCTCACCTCGGAGTACTGCACCCTCCACACATCCTTCTGCTGATACCAGCATAGGAAAAACATCCCCACCCATAATAACAACAGCGCAAGTGAGCAGAGAGCTGAGGAGACTTCGTGCCAGCAAAGCAGCGGGTCCAGATGGAGTATCGCCACGACTGCTGAAGGTCTGTGCATCGGAGCTGGGGGGTCCTCTACAGCGCATCTTCAACCTGAGCCTGGAACAGGGGAGAGTCCCGAGGCTTTGGAAAACATCTTGTATCACCCCAGTCCCAAAGGTATCACGTCCTAGTGAGCTGAATGACTTTCGGCCTGTTGCTCTGACATCACATGTGATGAAGACCATGGAGAGGCTGCTGCTTCACCACCTTAGGCCACAGGTTCAATACGCCCTTGACCCTCTGCAGTTTGCATATCAGGAGAAGGTGGGAGCGGAAGATGCCATCATCTATATGCTACACTGATCCCTCTCTCACTTGGACAGAGGCAGTGGTGCTGTAAGAATTATGTTTCTAGACTTCTCTAGCGCCTTCAACACAATCCAACCTCTGCTCCTTAGGGACAAGCTGACAGAGATGGGATTAGATACATACCTAGTGGCATGGATCGTGGACTATCTTAAAGACAGACCTCAGTATGTGCGTCTTGGGAACTGCACGTCTGACATTGTGGTCAGCAACACAGGAGCGCCACAAGGGACTGTACTTTCTCCGGTCCTGTTCAGCCTATATACATCGGACTTCCAATACAACTCGGAGTCCTGCCATGTGCAAAAGTTCGCTGATGACACTGCTATCGTGGGCTGTATCAGGAATGGGCTGGAGGAGGAGTATAGGGACCTAATCAATGACTTTGTTAAATGGTCCGACTCAAACCACCTACACCCGAACACCAGCAAAACCAAGGAGCTGGTGGTGGATTTTAGGAGGCCCAGACCCCTCATAGACCCAGTGATCATCAAAGGTGACTGTGTGCAGATGGTGCAGACCTATAAATATCTGGGAGTGCAGCTGGATGATAAATTAGACTGGACTGCCAATACTGATGCGCTGTGCAAGAAAGGACAAAGCCGGTTATACTTCCTTAGAAGGCTGGCTTCCTTCAACATCTGCAATAAGATGCTGCAGATGTTCTATCAAACAGTTGTGGCGAGCGCCCTCTTCTACGCAGTGGTGTGCTGGGGAGGCAGCATTAAGAGGAAAGATGCCTCACGCCTGGACAAACTGGTGAGGAAGGCAGGCTCTATTGTTGGCATGGAGCTGGACAGTTTAACATCTGTGGCAGAGCGAAGGGCGCTCAGCAGGCTCCTATCAATTATGGAGAATCCACTGCATCCACTAAATAATGTCATCTCCAGACAGAAGAGCAGCTTCAGCGACAGACTGCTGTCACTGTCCTGCTCCACAGACAGATTGAGGAGATCATTCCTCCCCCAAACTATGCGACTCTTTAATTCCACCAGGGGGGGTAAACGTTAATATTTAACATTATACATAGTTATTGTCTGTTTTTTTTTTTTTTTTTTTCACCTGTATTATTATCATTCTTTAATTTAATATTATTTATTGTATCAGTATGCTGCTGCTGAAGAATGTGAATTTCCCATTGGGATTAATAAAGTATCTATCTATCTATCTAAATTGGGATTTCAAACTCCAACCAATTTCACTCCAACCAGTCTCCTAATGAGAAGCCGATTCCTGCGGTTAATGAAGCCCATTATTTAATTCCGTGGCCTGTTGCTGCTCTCATTCTGCCACAGAAGACATTTCCAAAACTTTTGATTTTCTGTTCGTCAAAATGTTTTGGTGACCTGAGAGATCAACCTTAACGAGACCTTCACTTTTCTTTATTTTCCGATATTGTGTGACGGGCACAAGTGAGCTGGTCATGAGGCGGCTTGTTTTGGGTCTCATTATTGTTTGGCTGCTAATTAAAAAAAAAAAAAGAGACAACTAAGGGGCCTGAGTCAAGTGAATTAAAACTAAAGCAAAAGAAGTTAATTAGCAGCAAAAACTGGTCACTAATGAAGATGGTTAGAATGAAAACCTGCGGCCCTCAAGGACTGGATTTCGACAACTGTGAATTATACCATAGAATCACAAGTGTAATAGTAAACTAAATGTAAAAACATAGTTTCTCTGTTACTCAAACATTGCAAGAGTTCGCGCTACACCCTTATGAACCGCTTGCTGTAAACACTTTTTTTAATGAGTTTTAAGCACGGGAAAAAATGAAAAATCCTTAATTTATACAAAAACTAATCTTGCATGAGGTTAATAATTTTTCTTTAGTTTGATTTCAATTTTCTTCTAACCTTTCTTCTAACCAACACTACCACTCTTCACTTGCTTAGAGGCCATGGTTAATTGCAAAATTAGTGCAAAAGCACATGAAATAGAGCACAGAGTTCACAGCGAATTCACGCACGTCTGACCGAGAAATACGTACAGGGAGAGACTGAACATGTGCTTAAATCATTGGTGCGTACAAATGGGAAGGGAAGCTGGCTGGCTGCCAGTGTTTTTGTTCGCCACTTGAGTGTATGGTCGTGAACAGATGCAAAAGTTTGGCTAACTTTTTGATCATAACCCGATTTGTACGTGGTCCGAGACGTTTGTAACCAGAGGTTTTACTGCATTTGGTATATCTGAGCTGCATTCCTAGTGGCAGGGCCATTACTTTTAGATCACCACAGATGTTCCAAATGGTTTTTGTACTGCAGATTTGAGAGAAAAGATAGGTGGTACGTGATTGGAAAATGTAAAGGTGACTTTTGTGATTAGCAGGCCAAAATCCATAAGATACAGTGGTGTGAAAAACTATTTGCCCCCTTCCTGATTTCTTATTCTTTTGCATGTTTGTCACACAAAATGTTTCTGATCATCAAACACATTTAACCATTAGTCAAATATAACACAAGTAAACACAAAATGCAGTTTTTAAATGATGGTGTTTATTATTTAGGGAGAAAAAAAATCCAAACCTACATGGCCCCGTGTGAAAAAGTAATTGCCTCCTTGTTAAAAAATAACCTAACTGTGGTGTATCACACCTGAGTTCAATTTCCGTAGCCACCCCCAGGCCTGATTACTGCCACGCCTGTTTCAATCAAGAAATCACTTAAATAGGAGCTGCCTGACACAGAGAAGTAGACCAAAAGCACCTCAAAAGCTAGACATCATGCCAAGATCCAAAGAAATTCAGGAACAAATGAGAACAGAAGTAATTGAGATCTATCAGTCTGGTAAAGGTTATAAAGCCATTTCTAAAGCTTTGGGACTCCAGCGAACCACAGTGAGAGCCATTATCCACAAATGGCAAAAACATGGAACAGTGGTGAACCTTCCCAGGAGTGGCCGGCCGACCAGAATTACCCCAAGAGCGCAGAGACGACTCATCCGAGAGGTCACAAAAGACCCCAGGACAATGTCTAAAGAACTGCAGGCCTCACTTGCCTCAATTAAGGTCAGTGTTCACGACTCCACCATAAGAAAGAGACTGGGCAAAAACGGCCTGCATGGCAGATTTCCAAGACGCAAACCACTGTTAAGCAAAAAGAACATTAGGGCTTGTCTCAATTTTGCTAAGAAACATCTCAATGATTGCCAAAACTTTTGGGAAAATACCTTGTGGACTAATGAGTCAAAAGTTGAACTTTTTGGAAGGCAAATGTCCCGTTACATCTGGCGTAAAAGGAACACAGCATTTCAGAAAAAGAACATCATACCAACAGTAAAATATGGTGGTGGTAGTGTGATGGTCTGGGGTTGTTTTGCTGCTTCAGGACCTGGAAGGCTTGCTGTGATAGATGGAACCATGAATTCTACTGTCTACCAAAAAATCCTGAAGGAGAATGTCCGGCCATCTGTTCGTCAACTCAAGCTGAAGCGATCTTGGGTGCTGCAACAGGACAATGACCCAAAACACACCAGCAAATCCACCTCTGAATGGCTGAAGAAAAACAAAATGAAGACTTTGGAGTGGCCTAGTCAAAGTCCTGACCTGAATCCAATTGAGATGCTATGGCATGACCTTAAAAAGGCGGTTCATGTTAGAAAACCCTCAAATAAAGCTGAATTACAACAATTTTGCAAAGATCAGTGGGCCAAAATTCCTCCAGAGCGCTGTAAAAGACTCATTGCAAGTTATCACAAACGCTTGATTGCAGTTATTGCTGCTAAGGGTGGCCCAACCAGTTATTAGGTTCAGGGGCAATTACTTTTTCACACAGGGCCATGTAGGTTTGGATTTTTTTTTCTCCCTAAATAATAAAAACCACCATTTACAAACTGCATTTTGTGTTTACTTGTGTTATATTTGACTAATGGTTAAATGTGTTTGATGATCAGAAACATTTTGTGTGACAAACATGCAAAAGAATAAGAAACCAGGAAGGGGGCAAATAGTTTTTCACACCACTGTATACCTAAGAGGGTTCAGGAAGTGAAATATTGGTTGTCCAGTGGTATGTGACTAAATTTGCATTGCAAAATTGAAATTCCTTGCTGCATTGCAATGTCTCGATACAATGTTGATCATTTAACTTAGCTTTGTTATGTCCAATGTGAGCATTATTATCATCATAGTTGTTATTCTTGATTGATGGAAAAGGATGATCTGCTGTGGCGACCCCTAACGGAAGCAGCCAAAAGAAGAAGTTGTTATTGTTGATTATCTATTTGTAGCCTATGATTATTATTTTTTTTTTTTACCCCAATCCCAGGTTGATAGGTCAGAGTCTATG
The DNA here is from genome assembly GCF_900747795.2 of Erpetoichthys calabaricus. Taxonomy (NCBI): domain Eukaryota; kingdom Metazoa; phylum Chordata; class Cladistia; order Polypteriformes; family Polypteridae; genus Erpetoichthys; species Erpetoichthys calabaricus. Next base: position 147,547,666 of record NC_041404.2, on the reverse strand, counting down.
AACATAAAACTAAGACTCTGAATCTGCACCTGAAGAAAATAAAGAAATGAGAACACTCCATGTAAAGAGAGCCTTTAAGAAGCAGAGTACAGTGTATCCTGGAATTTGGAAGATCACTCATAATAGGCTCGTGTAGTTTGGCTGGTGTGAAGACCAGACCTTGTTAGTACACAAAATGTAATATAAATTGGGTTAAAAGGGAATTGGGCAATTGTTGTAGTGAGTCAGAAGCCGCATTTCCACTAACTTCCTTATTGCGTATTTTGAAATTGCAAACCAAAAAAAACGGTAATGGAACCACTTGAAGTTTGAAAAAACTCAAAATTCAGAAAAACATTTACATGCTCGCTTGGTAGTTTTTCACGTGATTTGACAAAGCAATAATTTGCAAAACTGTAATGGAAACTGTTTTGCATTTAGGTCACATAATGTAAATTTTCAAATTATCTGTGCAAATGTGATGTGGTGAATACAGCAGCATCATGAGGACTACTGGGTGACTCGACACAAATGGCTTCGATCAATAAGCGCCTGCAGAACAGCAGATGTCCAGCCTTTCCAGTTAACATAATCCCGATAACCCATCACTTGGTACACAAACGGGATATGTGAGCCGTTGATTGCACCATACACCTGAAGTATTTTACGTGCCTTATAATTGAGCTGCAAAATCTGCTCTGCTTCTTCCATATCAGGTAAAGTGATATATTGGCTCATTAGTTTGGAGCATTTGGCCTGACACACTCCTGTGAATGGTGGTTTTTCACGCACCAAAACTCTGCAAAAACCCCTGTACTCCACACAGGTTTCCAATTCATAAATCGCAATGGCTATGCGCTTCTCAGTTGTGAATGGCTCCCTCATGTATGCCACCGCAGGGGAAAAAACAAGGCCTATTGCGCTGCATAATTCCATGAATGTTGAGCTGCTAATCCTAAAAATTTGTACCCACAGCTCCTCAGTAAAATCACTGCAGACAGTTTCAAAGAAATCCCCAATACGTGTCCTCTGCCAAGTATATAGAGTTCATTTTACCTTTATTGTATTCACTCACTCTCGTCACCTCTGATTAAAACAAACACCCATCCTATCTGTTGCTATTTTTAATTTCTGGTGATAAAACAAAGTTTATTCACATAAAATCGCTCAATGGAAACACAGGCAATTCGGGTTTCTGTTTTGTCGACTTTTCAGAAGTGTCGCTTATACAGGGTGGGGTATAAACATCTCCCACATTTCGAGGGAGAACTGTGCGGGCTGAGGTGGGGCAGGTGGTCTCATTCGGTAGGTTAGGCTCTACCGTTTTCAGTACTCAATATGAGTTGGACCGGGGAACATCAGGGATTTGTTATTCAAGCGTATTATGAGACCAACCGTTCAGACACAGAGAGTGTTCTGTACACGCTTCACACTCTGTCGAAATGCATCTGTACCAGATCGGAAAACGATTTTGCTATGGATGTCTAACTCTCGGTCAACTGGGTCCATGCTGAAAGGAAAATCACCTGGCAGACCTAGGACAGAACATGTGTGGTTTCAACAGGACGGGGCCACAGCTCACACAGCACAAAGTTCGCTCGGAGTGTTGAGGGAAATATTCTCTGGGCATTTGATCTCTTTAAGGAGAGATGGGGGATGGCTGCACCAGATTTAAGCCTATGTGACTTTTTCTTTTGGGGATACCTAAAAGAAAAAGTTTTCCAACATCATCCTCAATCAATCGAGGATTTGACAGAAAGGCCTGAGATGCCCCGGAGAGTGATGGAGAACTTCCGGGAACGGGCACGTCTTCAGCAATGTATTGCCAATGACGGCCGCCATTTGTCTGATATGATTTTTAAAACCCATTAAAACAAAACTTTATGTACTTTTCAGAAATATATACAGTTGTTTTTTAGATAGTGTCATTCATTTTTATACCCCTTCAAAATGTGGGAGATCTTTATGCCCCACCCTGTATTTTGTGCATAACTAATGGAAACGTGGCTCGAGTGTTCTCAAGTCTCTCTCGTCTGTACTGTTGACCGGCCCTAACTGTGCACACCCAGGACACAATGACATCCAAGTGGCTATTCCAGACTACCAGCACAAGTGACTGACTCACAAGTCTATCCAGTATAAATAAATCCTTACAAAACATTATGGTAATAAAACCAGATGGTTCACGACACATTCTCAATTACCGTTAAAAGAAAATTTTACAGTCCAAAACAAAATATAAATCAGGCATCAGTGTAAAATAACAATAATTAATTCTTTGCATTTATATAGCGCTTTTCTCACTATTCAAAGCCTTCAGCAATTGCAGGTTAAGGGTCTTGCTCAAGGGCCCAACAGAGCAGAGTCCCTATTGGCATTTACGGGATTCGAACCGGCGACCATCTGATTGCCAGTGCAGATCCCTAACCTCAGAGCCACCACTCTGCCTGAAAATAAGAAAAAAGTCAGAGAAACTAAACCCCGGTGATACTTTGTTAATCACATTCAGAATTTCAGTTTGAAATAAAAGACTGCTGAATTCAGATACAAGCCTGTTTGTGTGCGCCAAGTACGTACCTAAAAGCCTTATTTAATGGGCGTAGTGACTAATGCAGCTACAAAGCTGCCATTCAAGTCCTTTTCACCGACTGTGACCCAGATCAAGTCATTTAATTTGCCAAGGATCCAGTTGCAGGCAAAAGTCTATTCTAGGCCTCATTTTCTGCCAAATGTTATCCCAGAACAGCAGAAAATCCCACACCTAACAAACAAAAGAATGTAACCGTCACTCACTTTGTAGCAGGCTCAAATGGGGGTTAGTACTGTGCTATGTGAAAGTTTGGGCACCCTTGATAAAAAAAATCACTATCGATTTATAACTTACTAAGCTTTTGAAGCAGCAACTTCATTTTATCATATTTTATACCTTATGGAAACAGCAACATTTCAGTTGTGAAATATTTTTTATTTTTAATGACAGCGTGTAGACACCACCTATAGCCACTGACAAGTCCCTGAATTCTGGCTGGTGGTATTTTGGTCCATTCCTCCATACAAAATGCCTCCAAGCTGAGTCAGGTTTGATGGCTTCCGAGCGTGGACGGCCGGTTTCAATTCAATCCATACATTGTCAATGATGTACAGGTCTGGGGACTGGGATGGCCATTCTAGAACATTGTACTTGTGCCTCTGCAGGAATTCTTTGGTAGCTTTTGAACGGTGCTATGGATCATTGTGCGGAAACATCCAACCCCGCCGCAACTTCAACTTTGTGACCGACTCTTGAACATTCTTGACAAGAATCTGCTGATACTGGGAGGAATTCATGCGGCCTTCAACTTTAACAAGGTCTCCAGTACCTCTGCTAGCCACACAGCTCCATAACATGATGGTCCCTCCACCAAATTGTACAGTAGGCAGCAAGTTCTTCTCCTGGAATGCTAATCAAAGCAATGCTGTGCTCCAACCTGTCAGTATTAAAGGACTACAGATCTTCAAATTACTGTATATACTCGTGTTTAAGTTCTCCCGTGGATAAGTCGGGGCTTGATTTTACCGTATAATTTCCGGTATTTTATAAATGTCGGTTGTATAAGTCGAATGTGGAAAGCACACACTATTGGTCCAAGAGATTATGACATGCTAATGCCGACCTAAAAGAGTAACCACAGAGCATACTGCCCTTTTTTTTTCCTATGTATGGTGCCTACGTGACCACACGGTAATACCCGAACTATTCCAAAGCGACGTTTGCACCGTTTTGTGTTTTTTTGTATCTCACACCCTCATATACCTTTATCGTAAGAGCATCCCTTATCTACGATGGAGTGTTCGATCAGAAGAAAATATGATGCTGGTTTTAAATTAAAAGTCGTTGAAGTGGCGAAAGAACTGCGCTGCTGCAACAAAATTCAATATGTGTGAGAAACTGGTGCGAGATTGGAGGAGGCAAGAAGATGTTAAAAAAAAAAAAAAAAAAAACAATTAAGTGTCGCATTTTTGAACGGGCGTATAAGTTGGGGTCTGATTTTATTATTGATTATTTGGGTTTCAAGACCCAATTTATACGAGAGTATACTGTATATACAGTAATGCAATTAAAAGGATGCCCAAACTTTTGCACATCCTATTTTTTTATATTTTATTTCATACAACTCAATAATGCAACACTGAGAATTTTGGTCCGATAAACATGCCCGTGTCTACATTTCTCTTGTAAAAAAAAAAAAAAAAAATGGCATATTGCTGTGATCCTCTCTTATGAGGACAGCGCAAATTATCATGCAACCTCAAGACGGGTACCCAAACTTTTACATAGCAATGTATATCATTAAGCTCATTATGAGGGCATTCACCATCAAAAGGTGCTGAATATAAAATGTTTGTACTGAGAACTACCTTTAGTTTTTGACCATTTTGACCTATTTGTGTATCCACTGAAATTTGGACACAAGACTTCATTTACGTTAACTTAAGGCCAATCATACCTCAAATCAGACACAACACTGACAAAGGTGTGCAGAGAGATGCATCTTTATTGTAGTTCCTCTCATTTCCATACTCTTGTCTAAAGTAAACACAGAAAGCTGGAGCACAAAGCATATTTTTCCCCAGAAGTTAACCTCAAAGAAATTCAGTTTTTGTCAGAAACTTTAGCAAGACAGAGTCAGCGCCAGCTCACGTTTGTGTGCTGTCCATTTGTTGATGCCATATCATGTACATTCTCTTTAGGATGCTAAAGACCATTTCTTATTTTTACAGTAAAGGCAGTTACAGTATATATATTTTTTTCTCTTGTTATTTGCATCACTCAAATGACAAAGAGCAAGAATAGGATACAGCAACTTATTGCATAATACAAGTTGGGTTATAAATTCTATCATACTCCTGTATAATAATTATCTATACTCATCTTCAAGTTTGTGTCAATCAGAACTCATTCAGAATTAAGCAGAGAATTTGGCGAATCGTTAACAACTTCTTAACACAATGGATACCATGAACTTGTTAACATTGCATAAGTCAAAGCATTCATGTCACAGAACTATACTGTAGTGCAACGCAGGCTAAGCAGGCCTTATAAGGTTTTCTTTACAAATATCAGTCAAATATGAAACGGCAGTAGGTTATAGTGTGTTGTGTTAATTATGGGGCGCTGCAGCAAACAGCCTGAAAACTGTATTTAAAAGCACTGCCCAGAGTACTAATACTTTTACACAAATGCATGAAAGTGGAATATCTATAATAATATGTTCTATAATTGTTTCATATTAAACAAACAAAAAAAGACATGCGGCAGCTTTGGTTAAAATGTGCAAAATGTAGCAACACGTCAAGAACAAACAGGCCTGCCTCTCACTTCACGGAACCGTTTGCAGTGTCTGTTCTTACTACTGGGTGGACTGGGTATTGCACTCATTCCCAGACTAAACATTCATTAGATCTGCCATACAAAAGTACCTGCTCAGGTACTATGATAACAGGTATACTTATGATATGCGTATTTCAAATTCTGGAATTAATCGTGACAGTTAACATAAGGAGTGGAAATAACAGTAAGAAACAGGAGATCTTGAACATTTTGTTTCAAATTTTTCTAAAACTGGTGAAAATGGAAGTTGCATTTTTTGAGAATAAACATTATACAAGATACATATATTGCTTCAGATTGAGAACATACTCATCTGGCTCATGTATAATTGTCAAAGTATCTCACCTTAAAAACTGGTTATGTGAAACTGTAATGAGTTTGACCACAAAAAAAAACCTAAGGCATCCTCATTTTTCTGCCGCACTGTTTGTCTGATATCTTCATCATCTAAATTAAAGTAGAAACCAATCAGTGCAATTTAAGCAATTGTGTTTTCACCATGACAGAAAACAAAACACCAGCTGAACTTGTTTTACACAACTTTCAAATGTGTCTTAGTAACAGTTTGCATAATTGTAAAATGTAATCAATTTTTAGACTAAATCACACACTAATTAGTGTTAGCAAATATCAGTAGCTGAAAACAACTAAAGACTCGGCAAGCGCTGCCTAGCACTCTGCACAGAGAAACTGTTGCTAATTGCATACAATAACATTTTTTCTGATTTTGTGCCATGCACAAACTAAACCCGGTACTACTTCCTTGCACTGACTCTGACTGGTAAGTCACATGTTCAACTCAAGTGATGCTTTAGTTAAATAGAGATGTAAATGCAAGTATGTCCATTAAACAGAACAGAAAAATAGGACAGGATTATTTTACAAAGTAAGCTTAAACATCAAATTGAGTTTACCCAAATTAAAAACACTTAAGCTGTTTTTGTCTGAAGCAGTATCTGTATGAATAGTTATGGTAGAACATGGGTAGATGAAAAAACGTGTACCTGTAATTCTAGGGATGCCATTTTAAAGAAATAAACACAAAAAAAAAAAAACACACCTACAAAAACTTCTGGTAGCTCTACAAAAGCTAGCAAGTAATTACAAACTTATGAACGCAATAAAGAGTGAACTGTGACGTCTATTTCAGGGAATGAAGCACATCCTGTTGTGCCATCTTCTCTTCAACAGCTGCCCCTCTCTTTGGCAAGAAGTGAAGAAGGCTCTTGGTCATGACAGAGGACCTCCGTTTACTGTTGCCCACCTGTTTTCATCAAGGATGCCTTTAGTGATCCTCTCGTTCAAATGAAGTACCATGCAAACATACCAGCAATTGTGGCTACACATGCAGCCATGATGATCTGCCCCGATGGGCGGCGCAGCAGGGCCATTGCCATGTGGCATGCATAGGAGGAACCTCCTCCAGCAGCTGCAAAATAGAAAATAAGGACGTGACTGTCTACCACCTTGTATACCGATTTGCTATCAAGTCTTCAGTCACGCACATTTTAACATGTGGACACATACTTACCCAATTTGGCTGCATAGTATGGACATTTACGTATGTCTCCTTTTCCTTCATACACTGGCAGACCACCATCCAGAACCTCATCCTTTATACTCTGCCCAATTTTATCCAGCTCTTCAAAGACCTGCAAACAGTGCAGAGTTCCAGATTAGTTTGTATGCTACCATATATACAGTACCTAGAAATACATTCACAATACGAGGTAAGACACAAAAATAACCGGACTGGGCTTGGGGCTTTCCTGGAAAACTGTCTGGAGGTCGACCGGACGTGAATCATAGAACTATATCCCCTCCTACACGCCCTCTCAAACCGCAGACTGGCTCGGTATATCCTGTGAAGAGCCCAGTCAGTATTTGCGCAACAATCGCTACACCAGTTGCCGCTATAATGTTGGGTGAAAACAAAAAAAAACGAACAGCAAATCGACATCAAATTTCTTGCAAAATTGAACAAAACGGCCACAGAAACTTCTGAAATGATAAAAACAGTGTAAGGGTGATAACAGTTTGTCTCGCACACAAGTTTCTGAGTGGCACTAACGTTTCAAGGAAGGACAAGAAAATGTGGAAGATGTTCAACGCCCAGGTTGGCCATGCTTGTCTCGGACGGATGAAAACATCAAAACGGTGAATCAGATGGTTTAAAATGATCGCACTGCTTTTTTTGTAAAGCAGTTTTTGACTGACAAAAACATTTCTGTCTTTGATCATCCTCCCTGTTCACCTGATTTTGCTCCCTGTGATTTTTACTTCTTCCTGAAAATCAAAAGTGACCTGAAGGGAATACATTTTTCTTCAATGGATGAAGTGAAGACAGAAATGGGAAGCCTGTTGAAGAGCCTCAAGCAGGAAGACTTCCAGCACTGTTTCAATCAATGAAAGATACATATGGAACGTTGTAGAGTTCGGGAGGGTGACTATATAGAAGGTGACAATGTTTAGAATACTATAATTCATTAATAAATAAATATTTCTTTTTACCAATCCGGTAATTTTTGTGTCTCACCTCATATTTCAGGCTGTTCAATTTTGTACTGCTTAGCACTGAAGCTCCCAGACTTTGCCTTGTAAACACCGCACATTCAATTTCTTGACTAATTCTCCGATTTAACGGAATAACAAATCCTTTACTGAAACCTTGCTCTCCAATGTTTTTATTTGAAAGCACTGAAACTCAGAATTAGTTTAGTTTAATGCCACATTGTTTTACATTAGAAACAAAAATCCTAAGGGAAAAATATGCTGTTTGTGTAAGTTATAGATCTATACTCTATATCTATCTATATTTGTATAAGAAAATAGAAAAATGACAAGAGTCAAGAACTTAAACCTATGGCAAAAATACACATATTTCTTAAGACTTTAAGCTATTTAAACAAGATTAACAAAAGGTAACATCACTCACTTGCAGTCATATGAAGTAGACCCCATTTTTAACAAATGTGGACTTAATCTGAACTTCATTTAAAATGGTATCTATACATAAAGATGATTTAAAAATAAACCTCATGCCCCATTTACATTTTGTAGTCCATTATATAATTTAAATAAACATAAAGAGTGAAATTTACATGCAGAAAAAGTACACCTGTACATTTATCATGATCTCCAATACCTACAATTAGAATCGGGTGTAAATGATTCAAACATCATTTTACAGGTTTTATTTAAACCTTAGACATTTAGTTTAACTTGCTCTTTGTTGAAGTGTGTGTTGTCACCATGCCAGGACCAAAAGAGCTCTCGGAAGCCTTCAGAAAAAGTTATAGATGCCTAGGAGTCTGGGAAGGGATTTAAAAAGGACTCCTGGAACAACGTGCTCTGCACACATGGTGCGAGCAAGCTATTTGGTACTAGAAGGCATGTTTGGCGAAAACCAAAAAATGCATTTGACCAGAAGAACCAGATACTTCCTGTAAAGCATAGTCGTGGAAACGTTCTGGTCTGGGGCTGCTATGCTACATCAGGTCCTGGGCAGCTCACCATTACAAAATCCACTATGAAGTCTTCATTGTACCAGAGGTTGCTTGAAGATAAAGCGAGACCATCTTTTAAAAAGTGAAGCTCAACCGAAAGTTGACCTTACTACACAACAATGAGATTAAACATACCAGTAACTCCACCAATGAATGGCTGAAAAGAAAGAGTGAGTTCTGGAATGGCTACAATCAAAGCCCAGATCTGAATCCCATCAAAATGCTGTGGTGGGATTTGAAATGGACTGTCCATGCAAGACACCCTTCACACATCATATAGCTGAAAGAACTGTGCATGAAGGAATGGAGAAAACTCTCTCCATTAAGGTCAGAGACTGCTAGACAGTTTGAGGACATGCCAACTTGAGGGGACAATACCATCTGTAAGAGCCATTTGCTAGTTATTTAGGTTATATCAAGTAGATAGAAGTATTTGCTTAGTCAGGTTAAATGTTTGTCTATAAAATAAGAACAGTCTAGGAGAGGTTCTTGTAACCCCCACAAGCTGAATTGAGTTGGTATATTCTAACTATTTCTTGTCTCTCTGACTACAAGTTGTCTCAGTAAGTGACCTGCCTTGCCGAAAGTAAGGCATGGAGGGCACATGGTTTTAAATCATGCCTTAACATGCCAAGTTGTATGTAATGCAACAAGCTTTACTGAATATACAACGCTGTACATTTTGCACAAACTGAAGGTGAAGTAAAGCATCCTTTAGTATAGAAAACAACAAAGGTGTAACAAGAAAAGGCTAAGTTTAGAGAAGATATATATTATATATATATATATATATATATATATATATTATATATATATATATATATATATATATATATATATATATATATACACACATACATATACACACACACATATATATATACATACACACACACACACAGAGATGTCAGGTATTTAAAAGAAACTATTTTGGCCATCTCTCGCCTAAGAGGTTTCGTGTTGCCAATGTGCTCGCATCGCTTGTGTATTAGCGGAGAAAGGAAAAGTAAAAGGGATACCGTTTTGCTGATGTGCTCGCCACGCTTCTGTATTACTGCTAAGTGAGTGACTCTTTCTTTGGAGGTTTTGCTTTGATGATGTGCTGGATTCACTTGTGTATCCTCGGAGGTGGAGCCCTTACCCTGACTCCACCTCTCACTTCCGGGCCAAACAGACACACACACTTCCATGCGTAGACGTTTATTTATAAGATAATAGATTATATATATATTTCTATGATAAAAAAAATCCTGGGATGAGACGAGACTTTTTCAGACAGATACTTTCACGTGCGAGACGAGATTTTGTGCCAAGAGACTTAACCAAGCCCGGGGCCGGAAATAAAAGACAAAGAGTAGATGACAAAGTAGAACGTCGCAAAGAAACGTTGGCGCAATACACATGCAGAGCAGGTTTGAGTTGATGAAAGTACTAAAATTTTAAAGTCTCAAAAAAATGATAATAAAGATTGCATTAACGCAAACAAACGGAAATTATTACTCGGTGAAATAAAGGAACAGCGAAAAGAGATCAAACTAAGTCAAAGACTTGTAGATCGTCTAATTAGTGTTGCCATCGGGGAAATGTAGTGTTTCTTCCAAATGAAGAGGCGTATCCGCAAGAAATAAAAGATTTGTTATTTGGTGAAAGTGAAATCCACAAACACTACAGGCAAAATATCAGAATCTACAATAATCTTTTTCGTAGAATAAAATATTGCAAATGTTCATTGTTTTTCATTTCAATTACATGGCCTTCACCTACAGATATTAACTTAAAAATGAAGATCAAACTCTTCACATGTCCACATGTCCGATTCTTGAAAATATTTTGGATTTTCACATGACTTATGAAACTGGTTGAAGCAAATTACCTGTAGTTACTGGGTGACCCCTGGACTGAGATTGGAAACTTCTGCTCTAATGCATACAATACCTGCATGTTGAACTGGAAAGCAAGGTTTGCTTCTTTCACAATTCTGTCCTTAAGCTCCTGGTCAAGATCCAGTGTGTTCATCCTTGCACGATAGAGCTGCTTGAATTCCTTATGATTGGTAATGTTGTCAAAAACATAGAAGTGGATTCCCTCCCCAGTGCTGGGAAGCTTCATAGCACGCTGGGCCACCTTCTTCAGGATCTGGCCACCAGAAAGATCTCCCATGTAACGGGTATACGCGTGGGCTACCAGAAGTTCAGGTTCATCATGCCCTATCTCATGAATACGTTCGACATACTTGCTTGTAGCTTCTGAGCACTTTACCAGATCCTGCCATTCTTTTCCAAAAAAAAACTCCAGATCACGGATCAGAGCATCTCGACGGTGAAGCTCAAGGGGAAAGTACAGGGGGGAAAACAGGGCATGATCTTTGTTTCGATCCATCTCCTCTTCCAGTGCAGAATAGGTGTAATATAATGCCACTGCTGCAAGCTGGTTACAAAAAGGAAAACAATGTTTGTAAGAATTCAGACTGTGTGATATTTTCTACCTTTACAATGTTGTCTATTGCAATGTAATAAGCATGTTCCTCCTTTACCATTTAATCTTCGTTACATTGGTTGTAGTCTGACTTTAAGTCATTTTTATTTCAAAATACAGTTAAGTACAATATTTGATCATTTTAACCTCTTCAAAATCACAATTTGATATGAGAAACTTAAGTGGAGCTGAATATAACATTTCTGTGCTAACATAAAACATTTTAGAAAATCTTTACTGCTGGTTAGATAACTTACTATGAAACAAATGGTTGGGGGAACTGCAAATTGGGAATTTTAAACTGCATATTGTGCTTACATCACATTGATCCAAGAAATGATCCGTTTGTATAAACAATAAAAGTTAGCATTACTAACTCAGTAATAAGAACACTTATATATATATATATATATATATATATATATATAAAAAAAAAAAAAAGCCAACTTTTAAATGAAGAATCAAATGACAAGCACAACCAAGCTTTGCTTTTGATTACTGTTTCATGTATTGAAAGTAGAGCTGCTGTTTGATAATAAAATGATTGCAAGATTAAAGCATTAATTAAAATTAAGTATATGTTTATCACAATTTATCATGTTAATATTTTTCTATAAAGCAAAAATAACTGAATAATTTCTACTACTAAACAGTTTTAATAATCATTTGCTTGTGCATATTAAAATTAGTTCAATTAAATAGTTTTGTGTAACAGAAGCAATACCTGACGACCACCAAACACCCCAACACCACCCGGAGGTTGCTATATTTGGGAAACCAATATAGATGGTCTGAACTACAGTGTTGCAAATCAACATTCCAAAAGCACCAAAAATGACACAAACAATTAGATGTTAAAAAACAGAAACACAATCATGGTTCAGCTTTTGTGTACAATCTGCACTGTTATAGCTCAGATTGTGCTTAACTGCATGATACACACAAGTCTACTCCACTGCTGTTACCTGGAGAGGATGAATCATCAATTAGATTGAGAATGGGAATAGATTAGGCTTTTATATTGCAAAGGATAGTCTGGAAAAAAAAAATCTAAATATGTATCTGATATGTTTATTTAAAGGTTAGATATCAGACACTGTCATATAATGTATCATTTATGAATCTGTATAACATCTGCAAAATCAGACCTTATCTGATCAAGTATGCTATACAACCTCTGGTCCAGCCTTTGGTCTTGACATGTCTGGATTACTGCAATGTACTGCATGTGCCATCAAGATACTGCAGATGGTACAAAATACAGTGGCCTGTCTTATATTCAACTGAGCAGACGCATGTCACTCCTCCCCTCTGTATGCAGACGCTGGTAAGATGCTATGCTTCTTCTCGACACCTCGGATCTGCCAGTGTACAATGTCTGGTGACTGTGTGGTATCAAATCTCAATCCAGACTCTTTTCATATGTAGCTCCGCTCCTATTTGGTGGGGAAAGCTGCCCACCTATATCCAAACTGTTATGTGTTTAAGAAGCGAGATAAAACCCTACTATTCTGTGAATATCTGTCAAATCATGTTTTTCTTTGGACTATGGATACCTGCTATATTGTTAAGCAATGTTTTTTTTTGTTATGCTAGCTTTAAAAAACTCTTCACTTGTGAAGATCAATCCTTTGTAACCTGTCCTGCTGCACTTTTTCAAAACTGATGTTACTCGACTATGTTGACCTCCTTTTGTAAGTCACTTTGGATAAGTGTCTGCTAAGCAAATAAATGGAAATGGAAATATAAAATTAGCCTCTTAACCTTCAGCCCAAATCGACAAATTTTAGCATAATCAATTTGCAATGATTATTGCCTATTTTTATTGGTTACAGTACAATATAGGCTAATGAAGGCTATAGCAGGTAGCATACAATTAAACAACAACAAAACATGTTTGCTGTAGGGGATGTGAGAGTGAGGTATAAGAAGTCGAGCAGTTCCATTCAGTTTTCTACTCATATATGGGTAGCACCTGCACAGTACTACTTCAGGTCAGATATCCCTCTGTGAACAAAAGAGCTTAATAGAAAGCAGTTGTCACCGGGGACAGGGATGACCCATTGACATTTTATCTCCCACTCAGACATACACCTTGACAGCCTCTTATGTTTCATAGGCAGATTTGCATTGGCAGACATCACTGTATGTAGAATGTTTTAGGCCTTTTTTTTTTTAATGCAGTCAATTTGAGGGGCAGAGTGGTGGCTCTGAGGTTAAGGATCTGCGTTGGTATCCAGAAAGTTGCCGGTTCAAATCCCCGTCATTGCCAAAAGAGATCCTACTCTGCTGGGCCCTTGAGCAAGACCCTTAACCTGTAATTGCTCCAGGGGCGCTGTACAATGGCTGATCCTGCGCTCTGACCCCAAGGGGTATTTGAAAACTAAACAAATTCCTAATACTAACAAATTCCTATTTAATTGTATAACGTGAAATAAAGAACAAAAAAAATATATATTTGAACACAACATAATGGCAAGGATGACACCAATGTGAAATGCAGTAGTGCAACATAAAAATGAAAGTAATTCATCCTGCTTGTACAGGGTGAGACAAAAAGAAGTACCACATTTCAAACGTTTATTCTACAACATCGCTGCAAGATAAAATAAATTTCATTACAACACAAGAAATGATATACAAAATAGATTTTTTTCACTCCATTTTAAAAATGATGTCTTCAAGGTGGTGGCTATCATTAGCGATACACTCTTCGAGGCGATTTCTGAATGCTTGCATGACTCATCCAGCCATTTCAAGGGGAATAGTGGCAATTTCGTGACAAATAGCGTCCTTGAGGGCTTCAAGGTTTTGAGGTCGGTGTATGTATACCTTCGACTTGAGAGAGCCCCACAAGAAGAAATCGCACGGAGTGAGATCAGGCGAATGTGAAGGCCACCGGACATCGCTGCGCAGGGAGATCAGCTTCCCCAGAAACTTCTCCCATAAAACTTGCATGGATGTCTGTGCCATATGAGCTGTTGCTCCATCCTGTTGACACCAGGTTTCCACCACATCCATTTCTTCCATTTGGGGCTGCAAAAAGTTCTCCACCATTTCAATTTAACTTTCTAAAGTGACGGTGACCGTTGCTCCACCCTCCTCAAAAAGTAACGGCCTATAATGCCATTCTGTGCACCAAACTATAACGCGTTCACTGTGCAGGGTTTTCTGATGAAGTTCACAAGGGTTGGTTTCAGCCCAATAGTGAACGCTGGAAATGGAAATGTGCCTCATCGCTGCACATGACGACGTCATCTCGATGAATGGTTTGCAGAATGTTTGTACACAACTCTCTACGGCTCTCCCAGTCTTCTCTCAGTGAGTTCCTGCTCTACCATCATTTTGTATTGATGGAAATTAAGGTCCTCATGCAAAATCCTCCTCAAAGACGTGTTGGAAATGCCTAAGGCAGGTACAGGTTTGCGCGCTGAACGTCTAGGAGACTGCAAAATTGATGCCCTTACAGCTTGGATGTTTTCTGGCGTTTGTACAGTCCGAGGATGGCCCGGAGATTTTCTGTTCAATGTTGTACCTGTCTGTCTAAATTTAGCCACCCACTAAAGATTTGTTTTCCAATTTGGGACGTCACCTTTAGGAGGAAAGCTGAAGTGCATTCAGAAGGCGGGTTGTGTACTGATGATGGATTCATTGTTTTTGAAGAACACTTTGACAGGGAAAGCATAGTGCGCACCGTACCAAGGCATGTTGGTGACTGAAAACTACAAGGGATCGCCTATCAAAGGACCCCCCACCCCAACCCACTTGGCTGCGTCTACCTCACCCAATGACCTTGAGAAATGTGGTACTTCATTTTGGCTCACCCTGTTTAAATGGTTTGGTTGCAATTGTTCTTATGTTATTCTCTGCACTTTGAACATCTGAAATGATGTGTATGAAAATATGGGTCAAATAGTGTCCCTTACAGATTCAATATGGTATGCAGCATTTTATGTTCCAATACCCGTATTATAAGGAAGGTGTGGCAACTCTACTGGTATGAATGAAGTTCATTATTAATAAATAACACGGGAAACAATCAAGTGCCAGTAACCCATACTACTATCAATAGACTTAGATTCATTTGGCACTGCTTCATTAAGTGTGAAAGACAGTCAAATTGACCAGATTTAAATTAACACATTTAGGGGATGTGTTAAAAAATTTAAAATCACAGAAATCTAACATATTAATCACATGCATTAATGGAAATTAATCAGCAGCTCAAATTGAAACTAAAACAGTCAATGTTATCCAGCATAGCATACAGGAGTTACACACTATCTAATCTTTACACATTACTTACCATTTCAAAGGATTAGTATAAAATCAAAAAAACCAAGAACTCACCTTAAAAAGCTCCTTTCGGATACGACCCTTAAGGAATTCCTTCACAAACTGAGTATTTTCTGCCTTGTCATGAGATTCTTTTGTCCCTTCTTTCAACAGCTCAGACAGATCTGTGGGGCTGATTAAAAACAGAATATTTGTTTAGCATAACCATTCAAATTTTTTCCTGTTTTATTAAAATGTCGAATATTATGTACTGTACAAGTTAGCCATTTATAAAAACCTCCTGTGGGGAATCTCAAAATTCAGTCATTTTTTGAGGAATCAGATTTTTAAATTAAAAGGAATACAGATTTGTCATTTAATGAGTGGCCACAAATCTGGTATGTTGAAGAGTGAATACTACGAGGCAAGCCTCATTCAAATTCCTGCTCTGCCAAGGGCAGGGTGTGTTATTGCAGGTATTTCTGTTGAGGCATGGAGCTTTATGTGTTTGTCCTCATCTGCTCAGCTCATCCCAGTCATGACTATCAGCGGGTTGAAGAGGCTCTCGGTGGGACCCAGTAGTGTGGGGTGGACCTGCACTATCACATTTGGTGGCAGCGGTGGGATGAACTGGCAATGGGGACTGAAGAACTAGAGACAGCAGCAAGTGGGATAGGTGTCTAACTTTTTAAAGAACCCATGACCTCAAGCCTGAAGAGGACATTTGAAGGACTTAACTTTTTAATGTACACTTATTGAATCATTTTTTTATTGATTGGCTCCAGCAGACCCCCCGTGACCCTGTAGTTAGGATATAGCAGGTTGGATACTCGATGGATGGATAGATTTTTTTATTGTCATTTTAGAGTTATTCTTCTTTAATCTCCTGTTTTTACAAGGGGGCTTGGGTTGCTTTAGTGCTTTTATTATTTATTAGTCATTTTAGTGCAGAGGCAGGGCCAAGCCATGGACCTGGGCTACCAGTTGCACTGGGTTGGATGAAGGGTGGAGACTTGCCATGCAACTGGAGACTTAAAGGGGCGGGGGGATGTGGTATAGCGGGTTTGTGGCTTAGTAAAATGGCCTTTTTCAATAAATAAATAAGTAATTGTCCAGCTCATTCTCCATGGGTGTGCGCAGTTAGTGGAGTAATCGGGATGAGACGCACTTGCATGTGTACATCTGGTCTGTCTCAATTGCTTCATTAGGTTTCTGCGGTGTGCTAATGAGATGCTCCGCCTACAGAGGCTTTTAAGAATGAGCTGGCACAAGAAAGGGAAGGAAAAAAAAAAAAAGGGGAAAAGGAAACGGCCAATCGGAAAGAGAAGTGAAAGGGGGTTAAAAGATGGAGACAGAGAAAAGCCAGGAGCGAGGGAGAGATCCACTGCAAGTGAGCAGATGAAAGGCGGAGAAAGCAGGAAGTCCCTCAGAGCTTTGCGAACGGCACTTGGGGGCTGATGGCCACTCCAGCTGAGTGACCTGGGAGTCAGAGTGGCAGAAATGCTTAGAGGCGTTCTGTGAGTGGTGCCATGGATCACAGGGATATACAAGCCTGGTAGCGGGAGTCAGAGGCTTGATGGGATGCTCTGCCTGGAGCCAGAGAGGGTTACAGGGGGTCCAAGCCTAGGAGTAGCACTGAAGATTAGGCACCTCCTTGGCTGCAAGAGCCCGTGTTGGGTTAAGTCAAGGAGAGGTCAGTTTTTAAGGACTGCACCTGGGCTCATGGTTTTTAAGGATAGTTTCCTGCTGTGTTTTAACCTTATTTTATTGGATTATTTATTTGATCATTTTAACCTCCATAACTCACTTTTTAATGGATTAGTTATTTAGGAACTTTGCACTGCACGTTTTGGACACTTGTTTTTTTAATAAAGGCACCGAGCACTGTTTCAGGATCCCCTTGCTTGATGCGTTTGTCCTCATCTGCTCAGTTCATCCTGGTCATGACTATCGGTGGTGGTGGTGGGTTGAAGAGGCTCCCAGTGGACTTCACATGGTGGTGTTGAGGACACAAAATGTGAAATCTTTGAAATGCATTAGTATACAGATGATGGCAAAAAAAATGCATGGGAGCTCCACTAAGGGTTTGATGCTCTTGCTTTGGGCCCTCTGTTACCTTTATCACTTTAATTAATTACATTTATATGGAACTTTTCAGGCTACTCAAAGATCGTGGGGAGCTACTTCAACCACCAAAACCACCCCCTCCCGTACAGCATCCACCAAGCAATAACAACCATTAATGCTCCAGTACATTCACCACACATTAGCTATTAGGTAGTAAAGTGGTGGGAGAGACACAAATAAAGTGTCCATAAAGTGCCAATTAAGTGGATTCTGAAAATGGCTTAATTGAATACATTTCTTGAAAACAAATTCACACAGTGCATTTATTTATACATCTTTGCACAAACTAAATTTACCCAAGAGTTGCATGCAAATGTGTAATTTAAGTCTTGACCATCTATTAACATATATTTTGCAATGGTTAAGCTGGGTGTTTTAATAGCCATTCTTTTAAATGTTCCACAACCAAAACATCCATCACTTTCCTGAAACTGCTGCTCTCCATTACAAGAGCTATAGTTGTTCTACTGTAGTAGCATCAGATGTGAAACACGAACAATTCTGGATGGGACAAATGCACGGTTGCACCTTCACTCCTACCTGGGCAATTTTTAGATCTATCAGTCAAGCTAATGTGCACACCACAAGGGTGTGGGAGAAAACCCATATAGGTAGACACGGCCAGTATGCAACTTTAATCAAACTGGCATAATATAAAAAGGAGAACAATGCAAAATGGTGCAATATTCTTTTTTTTTTCCCCATATGGAATGGGAAAGGCCTCTTACACTCTTGGCCATTGCCAATTATGCCAGCATGTTCTTTCTCTTTTACACTGCTACATCCTGGAGCACAAGAGAGAAAGATCTGCTCCACTTTTGCACTGCAGCAGGTGAGATGAAGTAAGAGCACGAGGTAGTGAGATCCGCATATCCCATGCCGTTGATCTGTCTACTCAACATGTGTATCTTCTTATATACAGATCTCTCTTGGCCAACTGATTTTTGTGTTTTCACAGTTGTACAAAGGCATAATATTGGTCTCTGCTGCCTCAAGGGTGGTGCTTGAATAGCCCATAAAAATAACATTACTATGCATTTAACATTATTGTTGTAAGTTTGTATTTAAAGCTTTACATACGCATTTAAAAGTTTTCTGTATTTTAGCAAAGAAGCTATTTCACTACATTTAATGTTCCACTATATGTACTGTTAAGAAACATTTCCTTTGCATGACATGTAGGGATGCTCCGATTGATCGGCCAGCCAACCTAAACTGGCCGATTTTTACTAAACCACTAAATGAACACAAAATCCCATTTTTTCAACCCCTGCTTTCTAAGCGTTAACAGCAATTTAGTTGTAGTGCTCCTTTACACAAGGTATTATGGTAGCTGAGCCAGTGTGTGCTTTTTGTTTTGCAGGAAACTTCCTGTAGTGTAAACAGAGCAGTAAGTCTAAGGCTTGTTCTGCCACAGAGCGAGAGGTGATTGGAATATTATCCTTTATGTTAAAGCAAGTGGAGTAAGTGGAGTAATGAACTGAGAAAAACGAATCGGAGGAGTCATCCTGTGTAATTAGACAAATGGCAAGAAAAGCTATTTTAATGAATCCAGACCCTTTTATTCTGTCCCTTTCAGTTAAAACGGACATCGTTTGAGTTTGGACAGCAAGCTTGTTTTAACAGCAGCAGCTTACATTTTAAATTGGAAAAAGAGCAATCCCTAATTACATGGGATTCCTACTGTAAAAAAAAAAAATCTCATGTTGGTGGTTTTGTGTTTTAATAGTTCAAATCCCAAATTACATGCAACAGAAAAGTGCATGGAGTCATATTTATGGGTTCCAGGAGTTTTGGCATTAATGTGGGTTGCAGCAAACAAGTTCTATATACGATTTAAAATTTTATTTCTTGCTGCATGTTTCTTAACCCCTAAACTGCCACATATTTGGGAGTTAATGCACTCCCGGACGGCAAATACTTGTTTGCTGCACTTTTTAAGTAAACTCTAGAAAGTGGATTCAGTTCATCTGGATGAGGAAGTCACTTGGATGAGTGATGTTGTGTATCTCCCTGGAAAAGAACTATGTCCAGATGAACTGAATCAACTTTCTGGAATTTCCTTACCTGGATTATTGAGCACACATCGAGACCTCTTTAAAGGAAAGGTCACAATTTACCAAGAAAAATTAAATGTCAATGGATCACATATTTTTTTCATGCAAAGAGCATCACAATTACTGCAACACTGATCATTTTAAACACTGCCAATGTACTATAAAAACTATTAGAAACACTACTGGAACAATACGTACAAGGTGCAACTGATGCTGTTGATGAAATTCAGTAAATCACCAAGCCGACTGTGCTTGAACTGGCTGCACGCAAGCACAGAGGCAGATGCTGATGCCAGCATACTAGTTTACTGCAGTGGCTGAATCCCAGGGAAAGTGATGCTGCAGGGGGTGCCAGTGGTCATGAGCTGGCTGCTCAACGAATGTATGGCACAGACTGATCAGCACTGCACTGGGAAGCGACTATAGCCGTTTGCGGAGTTCAATGAATGTATGTTGCCGAATATACTCGGCTACACAGTGCTGGCAAACTGTATTGGGAAGCGACTATAGCTGGTTCCGGCGGTTGAAGGGTTAAAATTTCTCTTACCCGACACCTTCATCTTCTTCCTCATTTTCATCATAGGGAATGCTGTCCCCATTTGGAATATCTTTTAGGTCCTCAGCAGACATGCTTTCTGAATGAGATTCTTGTCTTTAATGTTTTTGCTCTGTCTTGACAAAAAGAGAAAAAAAAAAGTTTAGCTGATCAGTACCCCATCTCTAACTTTCTGTCCAAATATATTACACCAGTAAATGCGCACTGCACGTTATACCTTGACTTGACATTCTTACGTACGTTTAGCATTTGTTTGCTCAGAGGCTGATGCGCTTGCTGCTTCCTGAGCAGTTCTTCTTTTCTCCACTCTAGCGGACCGCTTCTCTTCTTCCGTCGGCATCTTTTCACGTTAAAACTGATTAAGTCAGTGTTTGTATTGCAATTACTTACTACGTTTTCTTTAATTTCTCACTTAAGCTGGCACTTAAGTGTTCAATCTGCCTCTAGAATGATTTTAGATATGAAGAGGTAGGGCAAGTGATGGCGAAAGTGGTAGGGATGAGAATGGCGCCTATACACATGCGCCACATGGCCGCTGCCGAGAGTTGATTCTACAATAAAATAAAAATAAAAAAAGGAATAACCTTGGAGGTCGATCATCACTCCGAAAGTGGACAGTAGAGGTCACGTAGTATAGGAGTACCAACTTTCAGGTCAATAGTTCAAATGGTTTGCGAGCTACAGGTGATTTAAAATCCTGGACAGACAAACGAACAGCCACGGTAGTGTATTATATATAAAGAAACATTTTTATCTGACCTTAACTCTTCTCTCTTAAAGAGGAATTAATTTTCCATCTTCCTTTATCTTTCTAGACTTTTCTTTATTTCTTAATTTACACATTGTAAAGCCACCACTTTGTAATAGTCCTCTTCCTTTCATCACTCTTCCCTGACCCATACCACTCAAAGACTACCGCATATAAACTAAGCTAAAATTGACTTTTTCCGCTGCTGCTGCTGCTGCAATAGCTAATTGGCATCGAGGTACTACTACAAATGCAGGCAGTGAGCAGGCTACTGTTGTTGATTCTGTTACCATGCAGATAAAACCACATTTGGGCATAAATAAACCAGGCTACTACAAATGTAGCTGCCGGGGGAAAACATTACTAATGTGCACATACCAGAATATTTAAAATGATTAGTGGTAATTCGATTAAAAAACTAAAAAAAACAAAACAAAACGAACCAAGTAAACATCTGGAGGCTGACATTGTGTGCATATGCAAAGCTGAAAACTCACAAACGCACAAATGGTTAACTGTCTTAGTGAATTTCAATGACTGCACCAAGCACTGCCACATCAGCTCCCAACCCAGCTCTCTCACTCACTTTCTCTTTTTGTTCCTACTACAGAGGGTCAGGGTTGACTTAATGCATCTCCATAGCTTTTAGAAGGTCACGCCAGCACATAGGCTTTTGGATGACCATGTATCATGGGCCCACACACAGAATCTTTATTTGTCTCAAGTGGGAAATTTATTACTATTATTATTTACTTCTTATTTGACCAACACCTTTATCTAAGGTTATCTATGGCAACATAAAAGGTACAAATGATTACTTTTCTTTTTTTATTTTTCCCACATTTGTAGTACAGGAATTGAAGTTACTTGCTTATGGCCACACAGTACCAGTGGCCTTTGAACCCACAACTGCAAGGTTTGAAGTCCAAAGCCTTAACCATTATGCTGCAGTGCCTGCCAAATTTTGCTTATCAGTGTGTGTGTGTGTGTGTGTGACTGGTGACAGACTGCCTCCCCATTCAGGACTGGTATCAGAAGCACTACTTCCTCACAACCCTTGACTGGACAAACGAGAGAGAGAGAAAAAAAAAAAAAGTGTGGATTTATTAGCATAATACATGTTTAACATCAAACTCACATCTAATATACAGTTGTGCTTGAAAGTTTGTGAACCCTTTAGAATTTTCTATATTTCTCATCAGATTTTCATGCAAGTCCTAAAAGTAGATAAAGAGAAGCCAGCTGAACAAATGAGACAAAAATATTATACTTGATCATTTTCCTCAATAAATAAATGACCAAGTATTACATATTTGTGAGTGGCAAAAAAGTATGTGAACCTCTAGGATTAGCAGTTAGTTTGAAGGTGAACTTAGAGTCAGGTGTTTTCAATCAATGGGATGACAATCAGGTGTGAGTGGGCACCCTGTGTTATTTAAAGAACAGGGATCTGTCAAAGTCTGTTCTATACAACACGTTTGTGGAAGTGTATCATGGCATGAACAAAGGAGATTTCTGAGGACCTCAGAAAAAGAGTTGTTGATGCTCATCAGACTGGAAAAGGTTACAAAACCTCTCTAAAGAGTTTGGACTCCAGCAATCCACAGTCAGACAGATTGTGTACCAATGGAGGAAATTCAAGACCGTTGTTACCCTCCCCAGGGGTGGTCGACCAACAAAAATCACTCCAAGAGCAAGGCGTGTAATAGTCGGCGAGGTCACAAAGGACCCCAGGATAACTTCTAAGCAACTGAAGGCGTCTCTCACATTGGCTAATGTTATTGTTCATGAGTCCACCATCAGGAGAACACTGAACAACAATGGTGTGCATGGCAGAGTTGCAAGGAGAAAGCCACTGCTCTCCAAAAAAAACATTGCTGCTCGTCTGCAGTTTGCTAAAGATCACGTGGACAAACCAGAAGGCTATTGGAAGAATGTTTTGTGGACGGATGAGACCAAAATAGAACTTTTTGGTTTAAATGAAAAGCGTTATGTTTGGAGAAAGGAGAACACTGCATTCCAGCATAAGAACCTTATCCCATCTGTGAAACATAGTGGTGGTAGTATCATGGTTTGGGCCTGTTTTGCTGCATCTGGGCCAAGACGGCTTGCCTTCATTGATGTAACAATGAATTCTGAATTATATCAGAGAATTCTAAAGGAAAATGTCAGGACATCGGTCCATGAACTGAATCTGATGAGAAGGTGGGTCATGCAGCAAGACAACGACCCTAAGCACACAAGTCGTTCTACCAAAGAATGGTTAAAGAACAACAAAGTTAATGTTTTGGAATGGCCAAGTCAAAGTCCTGACCTTAATCCAATCGAAATGTTGTGGAAGGACCTGAAGCGATCAGTTAATGTGAGGAAATCCACCAACATCCCAGAGTTGAAGCTGTTCTGTATGGAGGAATGAGCTAAAATTCCTCCACGCCGGTGTGCAGCACTGATCAACAGTTACCGGAAACGTTTAGTTGCAGTTATTGCTGCAAAGGGGGGTCACACCAGATACTGAAAGCAAAGGTTCACATACTTTTGCCAGTCACAAATATGTAATATTCGATCATTTTCCTCAATAAATAAATGACCAAGTATAATATTTTTGTCTCATTTGTTTAACTGGTTTCTCTTTATCTACTTTTAGGACTTGAGTATTTTAGGTCATATTTATGCAGAAATATAGAAAATTCTGAAGGGTTCACAAACTTTCAAGTACAACTGTACTTACTGTATATATATTACATGAGTTCAGTATCAAACCTACTTATTCGGCTTCTTTTTCCAGTGTGCAGTTTAAATCAATTTCTTTCTGTTATCAGAGGGAGAAATAAACTGCAGACACAAAATATCAAGTAAAAACATGGCAATTACCAAGGAAGGGTAGCAGATGACATGTTCTGAAAAGAGGCACTATTGTCATCTAACAGGTTACTCTTTGATCCCCGATTTCAAGACTGATTTCTTACTTGGATTGCTGCTGGAGGTAAGCACTATTTACAAGTGTTGTTACAATACAGTCAGCTCTTGGTTAAATGAGGTAAACTGAAAGATACAGTGAAAACAAAACAAGTGAAATCCTGTTTTATAATGGGGTTGGGCTGCAGATGTTGGCTCGATAAAGTAGGTTATTCAGGTTTACTTGCAGAAATCTTAAAATGTTTACTGTTCTTAGGCACTCTGGATTGATCAAGAGTTTTCAGCACTTCAACATACTGATCTCAAGATCATACTGTAAACATCCAAATGATAGTGGTCACAAGTGGGGTCTAAAATGGCAAGACATTTTATCATTTTGATAGTAATGTAAAATAAGATTCTCAAACCTATTTAATCCAATTCAGGGTTGTGGTTTTTCAGCTGCCTGTCCAGACATCCCAACATAGAAGTGCCAGTCCACTGTTGGGGGTCACAAACACACATCCACACACATGGGGCCAATTTACAGTAGTCAATTGTTTAACTAGGGAGGGAAAACCCACACAGAAATCATGATAACAACAATCCACTTTAATTACATAGCACCTTGCCTATGCTGGGGTGGCACAGTGGCGCAGTGGGTAGCGCTGGTGCCTCGCAGTAAAGAGACCTGGGTTTGCTTCCCAGGTCCTCCCTGCATGGAGTTTGCATGCTCTCCCCGCTTCTGCCTGGATTTTCTCCCACAGTCCAAAGACATGCAGGTCAGGTGCACTAGCGATCCTAAATTGTCCCTAGTGTGTGCTTAGTGTGTGGGTGTGTGTGCCCTGCAGTGGGCTGGCGCCCTGCCCAGGATTTGTTCCTGCCTTGCAGATCAGATCGTATTTTAAGACTACGCATGCTATGAATATATATATTAGTCCCGACCCACACAATTCAGGTCGGGACTCAGACTACGAATGCAATGAATGTAATTACTCCGGACCTACAGGCTGTAAAATAAACGAACCACACACCGTGGCGTAGCGTAAAGGGGCTTCGTCTTTGCATTATTTGACAGTAAACACACACACACACATACATACACACAATAACCCTGAACAAATAACAATTTGTGATACAAATGCAAATCATTCTGAGCAGCTGGACAGAGAGGGTAAACTGCAAGAGGGTCAAATAAGTTAAATGCTTTCCTGATGAAATGAGTTTTCAGCTTCCTTTCAAAAGAATAAACTGGGTAAGCTACATCTAATCAATTTATGGAGGTTGCTCCAAAGGCTGGGTGCAATAGAGCTGAAAGCTCTGTCACCCATTGATGACCGATCGAGGATAAAGGTGCACTTCCCTCACGTACAGCCAGTTTGGCTTTGGCAGTCAACCTAACCTTGTTAGGGACGTGGGAGGAAAACACCATAATAAACACAAAACACGGGGAGAACATGACAAATCTACTTTAGTCAAACCTACTTGTAGGTCACTGCTGGAGAAAATCTTTTAATAACTCTTTACCATTTTATACTCTTATACTGTTCTTAGTATAACAAAGGCACTTTATGCTGACTTGTGCTTATCTTCTTTAAAGTATGCAGGTGCCTCTCTAGGAAGCTGCTTCTGACCTTGAGTCTCAGTACCAGGAATACACTTCATTCTTCTTGTTTGGTCCATCCTACCTTACTTACCTCTTTAGGTATGTCTACAGTTTGTCTACAACTTGTCCTGTCTACAATCTACAACTTGTCTACAATTTGCATAGTACCAGCTACATGTTAAAGATGCTCCTGTATATTCATGTTTATAAAAGATTTGTCACCTTTGATAACTGAGCAAGAACAATACCTTGTTTGACATGCTCCCAAGGCATCTTAAATAAATACTGTACTTTATATACTTGCTGGTGTTCTGAAGGTCTTTGTAGTCTATTGATGAAGTCAGCTAGGGATCCATTTTTTTTTTCCCCCTTTCACTCACTGAAACCATGAAGAAGAAGTGCAAAAGCTATGCTTGCCTGATGTCCCATTTTCATAGTATTGTAACACGCTGTTATTATATGTATCCAAGTTAAGGTTTACATATAAAACGTCAGAAAGATGAGCCTGGGGGTAATTTTTTTCAACTATACAAATTAGAAGAATTGGGAAAAGAAGGTTTTAGAAAAAAACAAATTGAAACCCTTGGGGGAGAAATGGTCAATTGAGAATAAATTATTTGTGAATTTTCCCCTTGGGATTAATAAAGTATCTATCTATCTATCTATCTATCTATCTATCTAAAGGCGGAAAATCTGTATTAGAAGCAGGGTTAGATTAACCGTTAATCAAAATATGCACGTGCTTAGTGCATCAAGTGAAGGGGGGCACCACAGAAAATTTCCATTGTCGGATTCACAATGGACCATATGGTGCATCTGCGCTAAATTCCATGAAAAGGGGTTCCCACAGTAAATATAAAAATTACACACACACACAACAGTAAAAATAATAAAATAGTATAACAGACGTTAATGATATAAATCTTGGGGATACAATAAAATTTGAATGTGGTGACTGCAGCACGGTCCATCAAGACTCACGTGATCGTTGTCTTTGTCATGTCGGTTATCCCGTTCACGGTGTCGTCCACTGAGAGCGAGTTTAGTTCATATATTGGGGGGTACCGAAATCTTTCAAGTGTTTAGGGCCTCCAAATGTCTTAAAACGGCCCTGACTTGATGTGCGACACGCGACCATAGTCAGCGATTTTCTATTTGGTAAATCTGAACAAGCCGTGATTGCTTAGCCCCTTAGTGCTTCTGTCAAACGTTGTAACAACGCCATGCTTCTTTAGCGAAAATGTGTTGCTCATACTTTATGTAAACAATCGCATTCGCTATCACAATATGAGAACAACGGGTTTGGCTTGGGGTAAACGCAGAAATGATCCAGCATCAATCCGGAACTATCGTTGTATCGTTACAAACTGATTAATTCGCCACCGTTAAATTCAAAGTGAGGTATTTTTGTCATATTATTATTAGACCAATCAAAGTAAAAGAGGGCTCGGTACGATTAAAACGGTAACATTTCCGTTGTAAATTTGCAACGAATGCTTTTTTCAGAGGCGTAATTTGCAAGAAGAAGCTGGTCAACTTATTTTTGAATTGTTATGAAATCCGTGTTTTTTCTCCCTTGTTTTTGCCATCGCTTCTTTAAATGCACGGCTACTAATCTGTTTTTGTCCAACTACTATATTTCGCCCCCAATTCTTGACCGCCCTGCCCCCACCAGGACAAAGCTATTTAAAGCGCTCCGATTGCGGCCTGGAAAAACAATGTACTCATCCGCTAAAACAAAGGGGGCTGTTAGAACCGACCACCAGAACCGTTACGTCTCCGCTAAATAAAAAAAAAAAAACTAGTGTGAGGTAAGTTCCAGCTGTAGCAAAAGAAGCATCGTTAAATGGGTATCAACTGGGACATACCTTTGAAACGTAAGCACCTCTTCTTTCTTCTTCGTTCTCGGGCTATGCTAAACTCGCTGCAGCTTTATCCCGAACAGCCTACTGCCGTGTGCTGCTTACTTATTCATTAGGGGAGGCGGGCTCTCCCGGGTATGTACCTGTGTGAAGCCAGGACAGCATCCGAGTATAGGTGGGGCACCCATCACTCATTTTTCACAGCTAGCCAATATCCAGGGAGAGGACCCGCCATGCATTTTAATTATCCAATCGCATTCTTACTCTCTGATGTGCTTCCGCATTAGGAGGTGGGAACCTTTTGGCGATTTAAGGCGGGCTGTGTGTGTGCCGCCGCCCTGCCTACGAATACATTCCCGCCTCACGCTTGCCACTCAACCGTTGAAGCGGACATTCCGCACTTTAAAGAGAGAGCGAGATGTCTGAAAGATTAGTCACGAGTTTGTTTCTCACGTCAATGTTGAAGAAGACCTTAGCTGCAACTTTGATTCTGCTTACATGTCTCTGCGCTTTATTGAAATAGACCCTGACCCGAGAGGTGGGCAGAGCATCTGGTGCTAAATACGGTAGGAGGCATGGGCACAACTGAAAGGGTACTTTTGTGAATTTGTATGTATGTGGAGGTGGTCGCTGTCATAAATTAAATTGTCAAAGTTTAGTGTTTTGACTCTTATATAAAACAAAGTTTACATTTTAAAAGAATTTTAGAGAAAAGCCAAGCAAAATGACACCTTTTATTGGCTAACTAAAAAGATTACAATATGCAATCTTTCGAGACAACTCAGGTCTTCAGGCTTGCTTGGCTTTTCTCTACATTCATAATGGCTAACACGGTACAACACCCTAGTACTACAGATATAAAAGAATTTTAATAACTGGAATTGCTCAGTAGGAGCAGATATTCACTGTCTCACAATAGTGTTCGCCGCTACCACCTTTGTTTATCACGAGTTGGGGCCGGTTTGAGTCTGAAAAATTCATGCACCTTAATAATCAAATACAGTAAACCTCTTTTAAAATACCCTTTTATTAATAAGATCTGTGGTGAGTTATACCTTCAGGATTCTCTTTAAAAAGAGTACAAAATGCATAAATAATTATACTAAGTGAACACAGTACTTCACATACAATTTTTTTAATAAAAACAAACTATTGCCATCAAATCATCACTTCCACAGTAGTATGAATAAAAGAATACTGTATATCAAAAACCATTAATTTAACATGCACAGAACACCTGTCTCCCTAGACACCCCAGACTTGCCTACAGCCACCCCACCTTTTAGTCAACCTCTCTCTTGACTCTCACATATCCACATACAACAAAATAAAACCAAACTTCCCTCCTTCAGTGATAGTTGGGACCCCCTACTGTGGAATCTTATTGTCTGTCCTTAAAAGTTCAGCATCCCGGAGTGTCTAATTTGTGATCATCTGTATCCATCGACCAAAGCAATTTAAAGGAATACTCCACCTGTAAAGGACACATGATGCTTCAGCAAGGCTTAAATCACAGCGTTTGCATCACTTAGGCTTGAATCACAGTGTTTGCGTCACTTTTATTTTGAGAAGTTATTGGGTGTCTTTGGTTTACATAATTGCTTGTGCAGTTTTCTGCCGGGAAAAGGAAAGGAAAATGTCGACATATGGGGTTAACAAACAAGTACCTTGCTGAAAAGTGAACTAGGTATTAATTTCTCTGTGTTATTTGTAAATCAAAGTTACGAATGTTTATGTTAAGTTACATGCTTTTTATTTGGTAGTCTGTCTTTATAGCTCTTATGGTGTGTTTATGAAACAAGGTCGCGGAAATGGTAATAAACATTCATAAAACATCAGTCTGAGAGTTGACCATCATTCAGCCTGGGTTGCTACACCACCCAAAAGTAATGTTTTTTTTTATATGTTACTTCCGTGTAGTTTGTAGTGGTGGCCAAGAAAAAAAAGAAAATTTAATTTAATGTGTTCATGCAGAATGGAGAGAAAAAAAGTTTATGATATAATAGAAGCCAATAGTGACCAATTATGCACAACAGCAAAGGATGTGAAAAAAGCCCACTATACGCCCACAGAGGTAAAATAATCCATCAGTAGGATAGACCCAGGCCTTCTGAAACTCATCTATAGCTTTGTCTCTGCTAGACACTACTAATCACTGAGCCACCAAGCATTCCACATTTAATGTCTTTAAAGGCTACATTGATTGTTTATGTTGAACTTGCTTCAGTGCAGATGACACTGTGACACACCAAAAAAGTTTCTATATCAGGGAATCCTCCTTCAGACTTGCATCTACAATGCAGATTTCGGTGTACAAAACAATACAAGTATGAAATAAAGGGCCAGTCTGACCTTAACTTTCCATAAATGTGCACTTACCTACTCAACCAAACTTCATAAAATTCCAAGCAATTGTAATTGTTGGACAATTAGAATATTTATCCTCACACTGTTATTCAACGTTTCTTAATACAACACTACCAAATGGAATCCTAAGACTTTCTTGACCCACAGTATGATATGTTGATTATCATTTTGTTCAACAGAAGGCCCTGTGGTCCCCAACTCATTATGTCTCCCATTGGACTCCATGTAATAGCAGGTCTAAACATTTTCATATCCTCAGTAGCGTTTATCCATCTGTTACAGAAAATGCCCCAGCACCAATTAAGAGCCTACTAAAGCTGACTTGGCTGTCTTTACCCCAAAGTTCGTAGTATGTAGTTTAATTTTGTAAGATCCTTTTTGTCATTATTAAATAACACCGTTTGCTTCATTTGTTTTCAAATTGCATATTTGCATTTCCCCCTTAGAAGTTTGTTTTGTCATATGGATAATTGTGGTTTTTTTTTAATTTTATAAATTGGTTAAGCTGAGATTTATTTATTTTCTTTATTTTACTTAGTAGATGTGAAGCCTCTATTATCATTCCATGGAGATGTGCTACTTTCATAGCAGATTTCTGCTTGACATACATTACTGCTGAGACCCTGAACTCGGTAAGTGGTGACTGAAATGAAATGTCTACAGAGCCTCAATCTCAATTCTGAGGTCCCAGTTTATCAGATATGAGTCCGAAACTGACTCGTTTGAATTTAATTTCTGATTATTTATTTTCCTCCTTTGCTATACTTATTCTTTTGTCATGTGCTGTTCAGTTATCCATCTATCCTTTTTCTGAATCCACTTTATCTAGTTTAAAGTAATTTATTCTAGGGTCTATTCTGACAGTATCAAGTACAAGATGGGAATCATCTCTGGCTGTATGTCAGTTTATTAATAATAATAATTCTTTGCATTTATATAGCGCTTTTCTCACTACTCAAAGCGCTCAGCAATTGCAGGTTATTGCAGGGTATACTCAAATTGGGTTAATTAATGTAATATACACATCTCTGGCATATGTGAGGAACACCTGGAATACACAGAAAAGACATGGAGAGAATGTGCACATTTCATATAGACGTGACCAGACCCAGGAATCAAGTGTAGCTTTTTGTAGCTATGAGGAACTCTTGTGTTGCCTGCTATCCAATTCTGCATATTGACATCTTTATCCTGTAAAATGATTTGCCTAGTGAAGCTCTTTAAAACTGCACCATCTATAAAAAGATGCTTTTTAAAATAAAGACTGACAGGAGTTAATAGGATGCCAAAATGTTTAATGCAATGTCCAGTTGTGTAGATTGAAAAATGTAAATTGTTGTATGACGTTCTTGATGGCCATTCATGCTAAAAAAAGACACTATATAGCATAAAGATTGATCGCTTGATTGACAGACACAAACAGAAAACCAAATGTGCTTTGAATATTTGTCTTCTGTCACATTGCAAGTGATGTGACTGCCCCTTTTAGGCAGAACCTTTCAGAACAAGGCTGCTCCCCTTTTTGTGTCTCCTCCTCTCTGCTGTACCCTTTGACCTTCTCCCTTGCATATATATATCAGCGATAAGTGGCAGAACTTTCCTGGCAGCCAAAATGAAGGGTCTTGTCTCAGTCTGCTGTTTTCTCTCTGTGCTGCTCCTTGCAATTGCAGGTAAGAGACTCCACAAAAAAATAACTTATATGAATCTATTAACGTGACATTTTGTCAGTAACAGCTGTGAAATTCATTGTCTTGTGGTTGATGAGTGCTGCCGTCTGAGGGGTAAGCAGAGGAAGGGTGACTTTGCTGGAACACCTGCCATTTTTGTGTAGCTATTTTTTGGATCGCATAAGAAAGTCTGGCTTAGGCCAGGGTGGCTCTCCACTTGCTGTCCCCATTAGAAGACAAAAAGTAAAAAAAAAAAAAAGTTTATTGAGTCTCAATAGTGGGGGCATTCCATAAAAAGGCACTGGGAATCCTATGTCTACAGCATATGCCTATCTAAATGTGGGACTGGCAAATGAATGTAAAAAGGACTTGATGCGGGGAAATAAATGAGAAGATGTGAAAATGATAGCTGGGCATTGGCTTATCTGTGTCTACAATTATTCCTCACAAGTATGTGAGCTACTGTTTAACCTATCACTCACTGCATTCCTGGACTGAATCAAGGTGTGGCATTTCTTATGATCAACCAGTATGAAATGAATGGAGATGTTGTTGGGGTAAGGAATTGCCTATCGGGGTTAGTATGCCTGTAAGTGCAGCTCTTTCTATATGTTTCATTGTCTGGTGATGTAAAAATGAAGAAACCAGGCCAGACCTGGCATGGCACATGAAGTTCCCCTTGTCTGTCCTTGGGATAGTTTCTGCTACGGCTTTCTCTGCATTTCAGGCTTCTGTCAGGTGGCTAAGTTTGGAAAGTGCAGTGTAACTAGATACCTGCTACTGTCCATGTATCCCTCCCCCCCCCCCTTGCTGCAGACCCCAACTCTTCTCTTCGCACCCACCCAGCAGCTCACCGCAGCTGCTAGTTCCCTGCACTGTCACAACCTCGATTTATTCCAAGGCATTGGCCTTTTAAGGCTATCCATTATCTTAACAGGGATGCCATAGTCTCAGAGCATCTAATACACAAGTTTACGAAAATGAAAAATGGGGAGGGGAAGCAAAAGGCCGACCACATGTAACATCTCTCATTTTCTCTATTCTGTGACACTAACACTGTGTTCACCTCCTTCCAAGAAAAATCCATTGAGACTACCTGATCTAGTGGTGGGCCCTGCAATGGACTGGCACCATGTTTAGGGATGTTTCCCACCTTGCACCCATTGCTACCCAGATAGCTCCTGGCCAATAATGACCATACACTAAATTATGTGGGATTATCGATGTAAGTATGTATGTATCCTGTGGTTTTACCTCAGTGCTATCAAGCTACTGGGGCCTTCCCAGGTGCAAACATTTATTTGAATGTCCTTGTGAGGAAATGAGTTCCAGATTATAAGAAGAGTGCCCATTTTCTGATGATACTGTTTCTTATAGTGTCTTCCATGTTCTATCCTATACCCAGTATGGCACAATTTGTACAAAGCTTCATATTCCTGGGGTCAGAACCTAAGTGGAGGAAAAAACACCCAATAAAGCATTCTGCAGTCTTTTGCCTTTAGTCATTTAGCTCTTCACTCTATTTCACCTTTTTCTCAGTTAACTTTCTGTCTTTGGGGCAATTCATAAGCAGCCTCCTTGGTGAAACAGAAGAAAATATGAAGGAAGAAAGTATTATTCGAATGTGTATCAGGGCTTAAGATCAAAGTACAGGGTTGAAAATTCACTGCTGGCTTCATGTCTTCATGTAATGAATTTTGAGATGGTGTTAATTATAAGGCAATGTATTATTAGATTACTTTGCACAGTTTATCAGTATATAGTTGCACCTCCTTCAATTCAGTTGTAAGTGAAACAACCCATCTTTAATATTCTGTATCAAGTTGTGTGGCTTTTTTAGTAAGTAAAGCACTAGCTACTGATTTGATGCCTGCTTCTGGCTCATCGAGTGTCCTTAAGCAAGTCCCTTCACTTGGCACTGCTTGATTGGTAAATAATGAATATATAAATAAATGCACTCTATCTCCACTTGTATAAAGCACATTGAGAGGGGGTTTACAATATAAAATCATGCTTAGTGGGTGTTTCGTTGACCTTTTATTGGAACTGCATGGCAACCACACGTTCATGAGGCCATTCTTTCCTGATCACCGTTTCATGTCTTTGATTGCATCTCTGTCCTGATGGGGTAACTGACACCTTCATGTACTTTTAAATGGATTAACGTTAGCCTGGTGGTTAGTGTTTTTCAGAATGGAATGTTTACTTTCACTGAGGTTGAAAATATATTATTATGAGACTTCTAAGATCATTTTCTGATGTAGCTGCCATAATTATAGAAGCATTGAAATTGAACAATAAATGCTTAATTAATTCCTCTTCACTTTCACAGTAGCGTCATCAAAAAGCAGACAAGATAACAGCACAAGAAAGGTGTAGTTGTAGAAACTACATAATAAAAACAAGAGGTTGCAGGAGTCCCACAGCCTTTCAAAGTATGCTGATACTGCCACCTACTTTTTTGACACTAACAATGTGCAGCTCATGTGTGCCACTTCACATGAGATTGTTGCTTGAAGGACATGTAAGTGAGATTTCATTATAAGAAAGTTTTTGGAGGCCATTGCTTCTTTGTGTAAAAGAAGCTTTCCCCATACTTGTGTGGTTATTAACTAATTATCAAAGTAGGTGAGAAGACATTATAAGGTTACTAAACACATCCAGAGCAGTGGCTGCTTATAGGTGCCAACTCCAGTGTCCCTCTGTACATGAATTTTCACATGTCCTTGTGTGGATGCTGGTCAGAGCTCTCATGATTCTGCTGTAATGCTATTTCTAGAAATGAAATATAATTGAATACATTCAACTAGAAAAAGTAAGAAGATTGAGTTAGAGTCCCAGTGAACACTTTATTACCCATTTTGAGCATCGCTTTTGGTGCTTTGGTTGGCATGTGCTTCATAATACTGAAGTTCTCAGCTGGGAGAGTCATGTGTTCATTGTGATATCATAGGGTTTCTGTTGTGTTGTGGAACAGCATTAAGGTTATCTTTCTAGGGCAATAATTTAAATTTATTCAATCAGTTTTAAAGCTGGTCTCTGACATTATAACATTGTGAATGAATGTATACACAAAGGCACACAATTTTGCATTCTTTAATCATGGTCTATTTGTGAAATTGTGAATTTCCCCTTGAGGATTAATAAAGAAACTATCTATCTATCTATCTATCTATCTATCTATCTATCTATCTATCTATCTATCTATCTATCTATCTATCTATCTATCTATCTATCTATCTATCTATCTATCTATCTATCTATCTATCTATCTATAAGCCTGCTTCCATTATAAATTTAAATTGTAACAGCTTTTTTTTCTTCAGGCTTGCAGAATTCTGCACACATTTTTGTGAATTAGAAAGGAATATTTTTTTTTCAAATGGGGGATTTTGTGTGGAGTTTAGTGCAGTTCCTGTTCTGTTATGCCAGAGATTGTTGGCTGTACACACTATGCACTGCAGAGAGGCTGTGTCTAGATCTTCAACCTTTTTAGAGATCTGAAGGCCACAGATTCTATCTATTGCTCCATTTACATTAATTTATTTACAATAGCTGACTCATTCAAGTCAATGGGAAGAATAAAACCTAAGTCATTAAGGGACCTTTCCATATTGAATGTTTTTTCTTGTATAGTTGTGGGAAATTATTTCCATATTTCTATAGTGTGAGAAATGGTAGGTTAAATGACCTACACATTGTGAGACATGAGGTCAGTTGTGAGGACTATGCCTTCCCCAGTAAAAACAAATGTATGGTACTTTGTAGGGCTGGGTACATTTCTTTTTAAAATTCTATATATATATTATTTGAGAACTAAGTAATAAAATTACATTTTCTGGACCCATTCATCAGGCACTGAGATTGACCAAAAGGTTTACTATAGTACCTTTCCATTGCATTCCATCCCAATATATCCCATACTTTGTAATACATACAGTAAATAACACATAACATTCCTAAATCTAAGTCAGTGTAACTGGGGCTTTTAGGGTATCCCAGGAAGAATGGGCAAGAACCAGTCTAAAGTTGCATTTATCCAGTTAGGAATCACCAGTGGGTGTGGGAGGAAAACCCATACAGACACAAGGAGCACATACAAAGTTTACATAGACAATAATTAAGTACAAGATTTGAACCCAAGATACTAGATCTAGGAGACAGAACTGCTAATACCTTTAAAGTCATACTTTGTTTGTTTTTTGAATGGCCTAGATTTTGCACATTTTCCCCTGTCCATATAGCTTTTCTGTCCTAAAACATTTTAGAGACAGATATGTGATGTTAACAGAAGACTAAATCATCACGGTATAAATGAGTGTACCTTGTGTTAGATTGGCATCCCGCTCAAGGTTGGTTCTTGTTTTGTGCCAATTGAAGCATCTTGTCAATGTTGTGTGGCTGCTTGGTTAGTTCTACTGTAGGAACACTAGCGGGCAAAGTAGCTCAATTGGGTGATGAGTGAACAAGCAACCTTGTGGTTTATACTACAACACTTGAATCACTAGGGAGCCACACTGTGTGTGGATAATTTAAGTATATGTTGTTTTACTTGTCTTATCCAATTTGATGCACAAATGTGCAGAATTGCTTCCATATTTATATAGCTGAAGCCCTGCCTGGCACATGACGTGAATCTCCTAGTGAGAGAGAGAGAATTGATTCGGTATGGTGTATAGTTCTCAGCTTTGTCCAGTAAGTCAAAATTCAGTTCCTTCCAATTAACACTAATGAAGTGTTTCTGTGTTCCAGTGAAGGACAATTTGGCTTCACAAATTAATATTTCCTCTGTAATATATTAGATTCTCAAACTGAGTTGGGACATTTCTACCGGCTGTTGCTTCTCTTGTCTGACTGTATTGTGCAGGTGTTAAAACCTTTTTGTCGATATTCATGTTTGCAGGTGACATTCAGTGAACTATTTCCAGGCCTACTTTGTAACCCTGCTGAAACCCATACCTTGTTTTGTGTTTAACTCTTGATGCATGATGTTATGCAATTATCAGTGTAATTTCAGCACTGTATATGTGTTGAGCCTTATGTAAGGCAGAGTGGCAACTCTGAGGCTAGGGATCTGCCTCGGCAATCAGAAGGTTGCCAGTTTGAATCCCATAAATACAAGAAGTGATTCCACTCTGTTGGACCCTTGAGCAAGGTCCTTAACCTGCAATTGCTCCATCCTAGGTATGACGTTAACCTGCATCCAGCCCTGCAAGCAGGTACTCCAACTTGCAGGGAGAACTCCGAGGTTGGTGGCAGGATTGACACTCCAGCCACTGTAAAAAAAATACCTCTCATTCCATTCCAACTGGAGTAGTGATGTGGTGTCACCCATTGCCTGGTCCTAATTTGGGATCCTGAGGTGGTTCGTCATGTGGTGGATGTGGCAATGCACTGTATTAGTGCATGCTCCCAACCTCATATTTTCCTTCATGTATGCCACTATGTATGAAAGTATCATGTAAATGATTTAATGTATGTGCTTGGCTAGATAATTGTAGAAACTGTTCATCATTCCATTTAAAGCCTGTCAATAGAAGTGTATAAAATCTGAGAAAGAGTGCCAATATGTAAAAAAAAATAAAATAAAGCAAGACAGTTTTCGACTTGACCAAGAAAGGCAGGAGTCAAGGAGGTCAGCACTCGCCAAGTGACTGATGTGACTAGTAGGTTGTTCTATCCTGAGAGCCATACACAGTTGTCAGACAGGAGTGTCAGGAGTCGAGAACACCCACCTGTTGCACCTCTCTGTAACATGCCAGGAGCTGACTTCGAGGTCGACGTGAGAGGACAGCTGAAAGGCAAGTGTCCTTTCTCAAATGGCTCTGCAGCCTGTTCAAATGAGATCCCCAGCAGCTGCAAGGAGTGACAATGGTGTGCATCTCACATTACAGCCCATGGGATGGACAAT
The DNA here is from genome assembly GCF_900747795.2 of Erpetoichthys calabaricus. NCBI lineage: Eukaryota > Metazoa > Chordata > Cladistia > Polypteriformes > Polypteridae > Erpetoichthys > Erpetoichthys calabaricus. Next base: position 147,510,264 of record NC_041404.2, on the reverse strand, counting down.
GACACAACGGCAACAGGAACACTTTGAGTGTAAATTTCACGTGGTCAAAATGTAGTCTAAATGTGAGGAATACTGAGCTGCCACATCCTCCTTGTATTATGTGGATGTAGAGAGCTAAGTTCAATTGCCTACCAAGAAAAAGCTTGGGTGCCAGTTGATGCAGTGTCTTTTATGACTGCCAACATTGTTTCTGATAACACATTCTGAAACCGTACACAAGGCCCTGAACATGGCACCAGTCCATCACAGTCATATACACAACCAAACTCACATGGCCCAATTTAAAATTACCACTTAAACTAAACCTCTGCGGTAGGCTGGCACCCTGCCCAGGATTTGTTCCTGCCTTGCGTCCTGTGTTGGCTGGGATTGGCTCCAGCAGACCCCCGTGACCCTGTGTTCGGATTCAGCGGGTTGGAAAATGGATGGATGGATGGAATTCTGCTATTAACATTTAAGGCCATTCATAACCTTGCCCCTCCATATCTGTCTGATCTTCTTCATGTTGCTATTCCCTCCCGTAACCTAAGATCCTCTTTCTCCATCCACCTGACCGTCCCTCTCACTCGTCTAACCACCATGGGGAGCAGAGCATTCAGCCGTTCTGCTCCCAAGCTCTGGAATTCATTTCCTACTGAGCTTAGAAATATCAAATCATTTTCTACCTTCAAGTGTAAACTTAAAACGCATCTGTTTAAAATGGCTTTTTCTTTATGATTACAGTGGTTTTGTTTGGTTTTAATTTTTATATTGTTTTAAGTTGTTTATAATGTGTCTTTTTATTTATTTATTTATTGTTTGTTCGGTGTCCTTGAGTTCTTAGAAAGGCTCCTTGTATAAATAAAATGTATTACCATTTTTGGCAGTTTTTTGGTTTGAAGTTTGCCCAATACCCTCATGTCCATGTAGCTGTTCTTTCCAAGATATGATGACTGGTGGGCCTTTGTTTGACCAGCAAATCTAATTTTTTGATCTGGTAGTAAATACGATGTGGACAAGTCCTTCAGTGAAAAGCTGTCATTTGCTCACTTTAAATTTTTCAGTTGAACCTGAATATTGAAATGCACAATCGAGATGGAACATGGCAGAGAGATCCTGCCAGTGTGCTCTGCTGTGAATTAATATCTCCACTTTCTGGCTTCCTTAGCTTAGTGTAGACACCTGCTGATAAATCAACAAAAATAGATTATGTTATTACTATATCCATCTGTTTATCTGGAATAAGTGAGGAAATTTCTGTTATTCTTTATGTGTTGGGCACAAGAAAGACTCCAGTCTGACATGCACCTTTTTATTCTTTAATTCAAGAGTACATCATGCACTTAGTGGTCCTGTGTGATACTTGGATGTGATGGCATATCTTATTGACCAGTAATTTATTTTATTCTTTTGTTTTAACGTGTCCTGTATGGGAGAGCTGAAGAGGAAATGTTTTTTTTCTTGAAACAATACAGTGTTTGATCTGTTGCAGGCAGTGTGGTGTAGTAGTTAAGGCTTTGGACTTCAAAACCTGATATTGTGGGTTCAAATAATATGTCTGTGTCTGAACACAGAGCTATTTACATCACTATGTGACAGTTTGTGTACAGCTTTTGGTGACATTACAAATGTTTTGTTTAACACCATGGCTTTCATTAATTGTTTTCTGTGGCATGTTTTATTAATGCTGCGGTCCACATAACGGGCAGGCTAACGACTAGTTTGCATGAGATGGATGATTTTTGCAGAGGCCCTGCTCCCAGTTCTTAGAGAAATCATTTATTTAAAGGAAAACCTTGATTCTTTGGAGTCTGACCAAGTACAGGTTTCTCTAAAATACTAATATGTGTTTTTAATACTTGTGTAACCTCAGGAGTGTATTTAATTAAATACACATAGCATTCTTAAACACATTCACTCCATTTCAGAATGGTGGCACATTTATCCTGACAACACTGGGTGCAAGGCAGGAACTCACCCTGTGTGTTGCTTCAGTGTATTGCAGGATTGACACACAGAGTCACGTTAGAATTTCATCTAACCTAACATGCAAGTTTCTAGGATGCTGGTTGAATATTGGAATTCTAGGGGAAAAAAAATCATATACACAAGTAGAGACCTTAGAAAAATATAATACAGTCTAACATTCTCAACATTATGTAAGGCAGTTCAGATAGATAGATAGATACTTTATTAATCCCAAGTGGAAATTCACATACTCCAGCAGCAGCATACTGATAAATAAACAATATTAAATTAAAGAGTGATAAAAATGCAGGTAAAACAGACAACTGTGTATAGTTTGTATATATAGTTCAGGGTCATGAGGTGCTGTAGACTTTCTAAAGCAGCACTGCACACAAGGCAGGATCTCATTGATTCAGACTCTTACTTTCAAGTCACTCACCCTGTGTTCTCTTGGTGGAATTTGCATGTTCTCCCATGTCTGCATGATTTTTTCCCTCTAAGTACTCTACTAGTATTCCTCCCAAATGCCCTAAGACATGTGTGTCTCACTCACTGATAATTCCATATTAGCCCAGTTTTGTGGGTGGGCCTTGCAATGGAGTGGTTCCCTGTCCATGACAGGGACAAGTGAATTAATATTTATTGCTTGATTAGGCATCAAACAAATATTGATTCAGTCCTTAAAAAGACCAAAGCAGTGAGATATGCTTAGTGTTTTTTTTTCTGTCAACCTAAAACTAGTATATTTTAAGAACTGCAGGATTTAAACAAATAATGGAAAAGCAAAAGTTGTGTGTAATGGTGTTTGTAAGGTCATGTTATAGAAGTACTAGTAGTGCGGTGTAACCTAATCTCTAAAATTCAGAAATGTGTGCAGTGGGTTAGCACTTCTGGCTCCAGGGATCTTGGTTCAGTTCTTAGGCTTCTCGCTGTATGTGTCAAGTTTCCATGTCATCCAAGTATCCTTTTTGGTTTACTATGGATACTCCAGTTTCATCCCTCCTAGTTTAATTGGTGTCTGTGAAGTGTGAATGGGATAAAATTCAGCTGCCAATGACCATCTAAAAAAACCAAAAGGATGAAAATATGGATGGACAAAATTGAGAAGATCAGTTAAAGAATTTTTCCCCCTGTCTTGTATAATTTAAAAATAGCTTAAAATGTGATTTATCTTCAAATAAATTGGAAAAGTAGTTCTCTTGATTTCATCGATATGTTTTTCCCATCACAGCAGGTAGCAGATTGCAGGCAGAAAAAGAACCAGCCACAGTATTTATGGTGTCAAGGTGGGGGGTGACTTGGGCCTGAACATTGTTATATTTGACAGTTTAGTCAAACTGACAATAAAGAAAATGTTAGCTTGAATTAAAACATAAAAGTTTAAACTTAAAAACACTATTAAATAAAATGACACAATGTGGGGTTTAGAGGTAGAAAGGATTTAAAAGAATTTGGGAGTCATGATTAACAGCTTATTAAATGTAGAGAAAAGCCAAGCAAAATGACACCTTTTATTGGCTAACTAAATTATTGCATGATTACATCTTTAGTGGCATGATTACAATTATTGGCATGATTTTATTGGCATGATTACATCTTGCCTGAAGAAGGGGCCTGAGTTGCCTCGAAAGCTTGCATATTGTAATCTTTTTAGTTAGCCAATAAAAGGTGTCATTTTGCTTGGCTTTTCTCTACATTCATAATGGCTAACACGGTACAACACCCTAGTACTACAGCTTATTAAAGAAATGCAGCATATTAGAAAGCGAAAGATGATAATGTGTTATATAGTGCTCTGTATGGAGAGGTTCGGTTAAACCTTGGGAGGTCACATCTGCAATACAATGTTGACATAGATAGAAAAAAGTGAAGGGAAGAATTCAGAATAAGGTAAATATTATTCTGAGGTAACATAATGAATGTTTACAATTGCCCACTTGCAATGGTTATGCCCTGTTTTTCAACTTTTCTGTATACAGTTGTGCTTGAAAGTTTGTGAACCCTTTAGAATTTTCTATATTTCTGCATAAATATGACCTAAAACATCATCAGATTTTCACGCAAGTCCTAAAAGTAGATAAAGAGAAGCCAGTTAAACAAATGAGACAAAAATATTATACTTGGTCATTAATTTATTGAGGAAAATGATCGAATATTACATATTTGTGAGTGGCAAAAGTATGTGAACCTCTAGGATTAGCAGTTAGTTTGAAGGTGAAAAATAGAGTCAGGTGTTTTCAATCAATGGGATGACAATCGGGTGTGAGTGGGCACCCTGTGTTATTTAAAGAACAGGGATCTATCAAAGTCTGTTCTACACAACACATGTTTGTGGAAGTGTATCATGGCACGAACAAAGGAGATTTCTGAGGACCTCAGAAAAAGAGTTGTTAATGCTCATCAGGCTGGAAAAGGTTATAAAACCATCTCTAAAGAGTTTGGACTCCACCAATCCACAATCAGACAGATTGTGTACCAATGGAGGAAATTCAAGACCATTGTTACCCTCCCCAGGAGTGGTCGACTAACAGAGATCACTCCAAGAGCAAGGCATGTAATAGTCAGCGAGGTCACAAAGGACCCCAGGGTAATTTCTAAGCAACTGAAGGCCTCTCTCACATTGGCTAATGTTATTGTTCATGAGTCCACCATCAGGAGAACACTGAACAACAATGGTGTGCATGGCAGAGTTGCAAGGAGAAAGCCACTGCTCTCCAAAAAAAAAAAAATTGCTGCTCGTCTGCAGTTTGCTAAAGATCACGTGGCCAAACCAGAAGGCTATTGGAAGAATGTTTTGTGGACGGATGAGACCAAAATAGAACTTTTTGGTTTAAATGAAAAGCTTTATGTTTGGAGAAATGAAAACACTGCATTCCAGCATAAGAACCTTATCCCATCTGTGAAACATGGTGGTGGTAGTATCATGGTTTGGGCCTGTTTTGCTGCATCTGGGCCAGGACGGCTTGCCTTCAATGATGGAACAATGAATTCTGAATTTTATATCAGAGAATTCTAAAGGAAAATGTCAGGACATCTGTCCATGAACTGAATCTGACAAGAAGATGGGTCATGCAGCAAGACAACGACCCTAAGCACACAAGTCATTCTACCAAAGAATGGTTAAAGAAGAATAAAGTTAATGTTTTGGAATGGCCAAGTCAAAGTCCTGACCTTAATCCAATCGAAATGTTGTGGAAGGACCTGAAGCGAATGTGAGGAAACCCACCAACATCCCAGAGTTGAAGCTGTTCTGTATGGAGGAATGGGCTAAAATTCCTCCAAGCTGGTGTGCAGGACTGATCAACAGTTACCGGAAACGTTTCGTTACAGTTATTGCTGCAAAGGGGGGTCACACCAGATACTGAAAGCAAAGGTTCACATACTTTTGCCAGTCACAAATATGTAATATTCGATCATTTTCCTCAATAAATAAATGACCAAGTATAATATTTTTGTCTCATTTGTTTAACTGGCTTCTCTTTATCTACGTTTAAGACTTGAGTGAAAATCTGATGATGTTTTAGGTCATATTTATGCAGAAATATAGAAAATTTTGAAGGGGTGACAAACTTTAAAGCACAACTGTACTTTTAGCTGCTTGAGTGGTATTAGGTTCATCATTCACCTCCCATCCTCAAATGGCCCTGTTTGGGTAATACCACAGCTTAGTGAGCACTGACTTCACATTAATACCACCTTCTGTACTACAAGGAGATCATGATGTCTTGTATTACTTACATCTAGAGAAGAAGAACAACTTAAACATTTGTCAATTGATGATAGTCCTTCATTAATTATGTTCTCAGTAAGCATGCTTCTTAAAATAATCACTGAAAATTCTTAATTACTCCCAACACTCTGACTATACTTTCTATCATAACATAACAAAACATTCCATAATCTGTTTAAGACAAGAGCCTATCCAGGCAGCATCAGGCATAAAATATCGTTCACTCCAGGCCCCACTCACATACACATAATCTGTTTAAGATTATGAAAGGCAATTAACCTAACATATTTGGAACTACTTCTTCTTCTTTCGGCTGCTCCCGTTAGGGGTTGCCACAGCGGATCATCTTCTTCCATATCTTTCTGTCCTCTGCATCTTGTTCTGTTACACCCATCACCTGCATGTCCTCTCTCACCACATCCATAAACCTTCGCTTAGGAACATACAAAGAAAACCTGACACAGACACACAGTGGCCATGATCCATGATGATAGATTCAGTAAGGCAGCATTGCCACTTGCCTTTCCAGTCATTTTATGCATTTATCAATAATTTAAGTATTTTGCATTTCTTTGATTTTTTTTTTAATAACGTGCACTTTTTTCCTTTATACAGTAGTTATGGAATTGCAAAGTGACAATTGGGTAAAATATCTAATATTAGAATACAACAATTTTATAAACTTATAATATATGCATTGTGTTGATTGTTTGAAACCAATAAAATTTAAACATGTTTAAAACTTTGAAGGCAGTTAAGTACGATCAGTGTCAGTGGTTATTCTAATATTCATTCTTCTACAACACTGGGTTTCAAATTGAAGTCACGTATGGGTACATTTTATCATAAACTAGCCATCCCCCGCTGCTCCATCTGCCTGGTAGTGAAACAGGACAACCGTTAAAAATCAATAAACAAACGGGTAGCGCTAGCTAAGCGAAGGCAAGGTACACTCCAAAGCACAGAGGTAGACGACTTGAACGGAGGCTGGCACGTGAATGAGGAGGACCCTGCCTGGCTTCCCACTCACCTCGGCCCACAGCCTCTGTCTCGGATTAGCACAAATATATCGCTCCTGCAAGCGAACTATGATTCTTAGCGTGATGAGAGAAGTCACAAAATCAGCCAGAATGTTCAAGCAAATGATATAAAAAAACCTGATCTAAATCCATTAGGTAGTTCTCTCACGAAAAGCGGACAGACATAGAGACAGACAGAAGTTGGATTTTATATATATATATATATATATAATATATATATATGAGAGAGATATGTTTTGAAGCAGTTCTTAAATATGGAACATGAAAGGCTGTTGAAGTAGCACTGTAGGGACCATCAGATCTTGACCTCATGTTGTATCTATCTATCTATCTATCTATCTATCTATCTATCTATTGTGAGAGTTCTGTATGCTCTTAGCACCAGAGAAACACAGTTTCGTAGTCTCTACTCCTGTATACTTTCTGTTGTATTTTCTAGATCTCCCCTGCTCTTAAATTTTAAGAACAATGCAAAATTAAAATTAATCACTCGTGTTCATTGTTACTAGGCAACTATATAGTCTCTCTGGATAATTGAAGAGCTCAGTTCCAAAATCAGCTAAGTACAAAAGATAAATTTTGGAGATAAATAGGAAAATCTGGGTCCGTAAACAGATTTTGAAACTAAATCCCTAAAACTATATAGCGCTGCACTGTTGCAATTAGCAGGTTTTGAAGCTCAAACATATTTTCGGCGCATGACCAACTGCATGAAAAGTCACAATCACGTGTTCAGTAAATTTTACCAAAAGGTGTAATTAGCAGATTTTGGAACTCACATCTTCAATTGGTCACTTGACTATTCTCTAAATGTATTGTACATGTCACCACAATATGGCAATACCATGACATTTACAGTTAATTATGTTTTCCATGTTTTACTGTAGACTTTGGATGTCTGCACATGGAAGAGCCAAAAAAAAAGACATTTATCATGTCATCAAAGTACCTAACAGGGGACACCAATATACACACACCAGCACCCACACCTGATTTATCTAACTTCTGAAGTTACCAGTTTATATCGTAGACTCCAAGGGGAGTATGACAATCATTATATTTTCTTTACTTTGCCTTCTTTTTGCCAGTTTCATCTGGGTCATTTTCCGTTTTTTTCCCAGCACTCCAGGATTGGGATTACAGTAGATGAAGTGGGGTGGGCATCTTACAATGGTGGTGATACTTTACACTTTTACATTATTTCATCAAAAACTTTTTTGTTTAATATTTGTATATACCATTTTTTTATGTTCTGTATTATTTTAATTTGCAAAAAGTAACTGAGGTAATGTTTGCTTACAGCAGTGTATTTATTACAGTAAACTCTAACCAAGAGCCTTTACCTACTCCCCCGTTGTGTCCTACACTCACCATTAGGCTGTTTTTTTGAGTACAGTTCAGGAGAAATATGTCTAGGATGACCCAATAATATACTGTGTCTATAGCAAGAGACAATCTCTTCTGAAAATTTGTGTGTGCGTAATAATAGCACAGGAGAAGGAGTATCTCTGGGTTGCAATAAACTACTGTATCATATTGCAGTCCTCCTGTAGTGCCCAAGTTACATTTTATTTAAGCAAATTCCATTCTTGCTGTAATGTTACAGAATTTGCCTAATGCCTACAGTATCAGCTGAGTGTTTCTGCCACTCACTAATGCCTCAGCTATTTAATTCCCCTGCTTCAAGCTCCAAATACATACTCTGTATGCTGCATTTCTTTATGAGCTGTCTTTATTTTATATACACCTTGTTCTAAAATGTAGACCACACAAAATTTCTTTTGAACATTTGTATGATATAACTGAGGATTCATGTTTATGAATTAGTTAAGATTGCTGCTTGATTAATTTAACATCCTGGGTTAAAATTCTGCACCAGATTGTTGTCTATGTTTTGTACTCTCTCCTATTGCCTGTGTGTTTTTCTCTGAATACAGTAATTTTCATTCTATATCCTAAAGTTTTGTATATTGGGTTACTTCGCTGCAGTGAACTGGATTCCAGATTGGTCTCAGGAGTAATTTTGTGTGTGCAAGAGTGGGCCCTGCTGTTAACAGGTGCTCCATTCAGAGTTTGCAGCCCATTGCTGGAATAGGCTCTGGACCCCTGCGATCCCAACTTGAATTAAGCTAGTTTGGAAATATTATATTTCAGTTTCATGAAAAATATTTTCTCCCTTCCTGATTTCCTCCTTATTGCAAATATTTGAAACTAATTTATTTCAGGTGTTTAATCAAATTGTAATGTTAGAAAACAGTACCCGTGTGATCAATTAACTCTTTTTACTTATGCCATTTAATTTCATCAACAAAGTTATCCAACAACTGACACTGTAAGAGAGAAGCAATTGCACCCATTTAACTTAATAACCAGTTGTCACCTTTAGTAGTAGTAGTAGTAGTAGTAGCAGTCGTAGTATTGTCGGATGTACAGAGTATAGTGAAACTCTTACCTGCATGTCCATCCAGCAAAAAATTTATAAATCTCGAGTGGCATTACTATATATATATATATATATATATATATATATATATATATATATATATATATATATATATATATATATATATATAAGCATGAATTAAAACACAGAATGTATGTAATAAAAACACAACTTGGCTCACCTGGTATGCTCCCTGCCTCTGTTTCCATACCTTTTTGAAAGACAGGAGAATAAAAATTTCCTCCAATGTGCAGAAAAATATTTCCAGTAGTATTTCATAAAAGAGTGGATCCAACACTAGAAGAGACTGCTGTTTGTCAATTCAGAATTATAAGATGCAGCAACAGAATGAACAGAATGTAGCATTTATAAAACTAAAATTCTTTTTTGTTTAGCAGTGATGACTGATTCCTACAATTCAATGACTCTTCCATATTACAGTGAAGGCATTTTAGCTCAGTCTTCCTTGTAGAACTGCTTTAAATTTAGAAATAGAGATGGACCTTCAAGGATGAACTGCTTATGTCATGGTGTTGGTCTAGAGATGGAATAGGCCACTGCAAGACTTCAATGTTGCTTCTTTTTACTTATCCCAATGTTGATTTGTTTTTGTGTTTTGGACAACTGTCTTGCTGAATGAGCCAACTATGCTCCAACTCACAGATAATTGGTTGACATTCTCCTTAAAAGTGTGTTGATGTAAAGCAGAATACATGGTTCCTTCAATTATGGTAAGCTGCCCAGATCTTGAGGCAGATAAGCATCCCTACAGCATCACAGTACCACCATCATGTTTAATTACAGTATTGGTATGATGTTCTACTGTGGAAAGAGTTTGCATACACCTGACATGAGATATATGTCATCTAGAAAAATCTACTTTTGTCTCCGCTGTCCATAGAATATTTTTCCAAAGGTCTTGGGGATCTTCCTGATGCTTCTTGTAAAAATAAATCTAGGCATTTACATTCTACTTGGTTGGAAGAGGTTTCTGCCATGCTACTCTCCAATAAAGCCAATTTTTGACTTTCTGATTGTGAAGTCTTGAACACTGACCTTTGGTGAGGCAAGACAGGCCTACTGTGCTTTGGATTTCCTTTTATGTTCCCTTGTGACTTTCTAGATGATTTTATTCTGTGGCCTTGGAGTAATTTTAGTAGGCTGGCTACTCTTGGGAAGATTCACTGCTCCTCCAATTGATTTCCATCTGGAGATTATGGCTCCTACTGTGGTTTGGTGGTGTCCCCGTGCCTTCACAATGGCTTTGTAGACCATTCTGGTTTGATAGAACAGAACTTTTTTTTTTAACGTTTGCTTCAATCAAGAAGTTCTATAGTTATAACCAGCTTGTTGAACTTTGTGCTGGCAACATAAACCTGATGATAAGGTTTAAACAAATTGAAGCTTATATTGTGTAGGGCTGGTTGCGATCAATCATGGATGTTTTAAATAAGCTAATTATCCCTTTAATTGGAGTGACTCATATACTTTTTTTTCATACAGTGCTAGTTGGTGTTGGAAAACTTTGTTCATTAGATGAATGAAACGAAATCTGTTAAAAGCTATATGTTAAGACTTATTTATTTACTAAGGTATCCATTATCTAATATTAGATTTTGGTGGAAAACCTGAAAATGTTCACTGCCAGCTGCAATAACAGAGAAAATCAGGAAGGGGGGAAATACTGTTTCACAATACTGTACATAAACTGTCAGTCCCTCACTATGACCCATAGCATCAATATTCATTGTAGTCCAACTTGGCTAACAAATGGCTACTCTGCTTGCTCTATGACCCAGCTCTTCCGGAGCTCCTTGATATATTGTCAAATTTAACAACATTTACTAAGTCTTATTATGTAATTGAACAGCTCTGTAAGCTTTAGGTCGTGGCAATCATTTGTTCATAACTTTAGAATCCTTGCTTTTTTAGACCAGCATTGTCTTTTTTTCCACTTGTTGCTCAGTAACACACCACTGTCGCCAGGCAATAATGGCTTCTACTCTGGAAAATCATTCGTCACAGTCCCTGGGATATTTTAGGAAAATGACATGATTTTCATTAAGCTGTGTTGCCTCTAGTGTCTCTCTCTTTTGCCGATGTCCAGACAGTGCTCACCGAGCTTGGCTAGGATCAGCCTGTGCCTCAGTTCTTTGGCACTGAAGTGCTACCTGGCAGGGCTTTAATTTGCACTGGGGCACAATAGCTGGCTAATCGAGCCTTTGATGTACGACCAGTTCATCACAGTATCTAGCAGGTAATTTTAATTAACTTTCCTTGTAATAATAAATGTTTAGCAATGAAACCCTGATGGTAGAGTGACTCTGTTTTTTCTTGCATGGCTTCATTTTTAGGAGAGGATATTCCAGGCATATAGTGCTATGTAACAGTGATGTTCTCTAGAACTATCCTGATTTTTTTTTTTTAAGTCTTTGGTTTGCATGTCCTTGTCAAAGGTTTAATTTAAATGTATTCTTATTAAACACATTTCCATGTATTGGCCCATTGTGCTGTACAGTAATACCACAGTAAATATAGCATTAAATCAAACATCTTCTCCCCATTGGCTCTGGCTATATTTAAGAAAGACGTCCATTGGTAGCAAAATAGAAAAACCCTGTGATTTCACCAACAGACCTAATCTACTCATTATACATGTCACTTTGCTTCATGTGAAGTGCTTGGGACCCCCTGAAAATACATAGTTTACAAGTCTGTTGTACTTCTGTTTCTGGTCCCCCCGATCAAGATCTAAAAACAGGTAAGTGCAAAACAACATCCTAAGTATAGACAGATAGCTGTGGTTTTTAGAGCCATAACTATGTCACAAGTCAGGGCATTCTGTTACAAAGTGTATGATAAAGTCTGAGGGAAGTATGAGGTACATCTCCAAATATTGAAGAGCGTGCTTCGATGCTTTCTAATCAGAGGGTGAAGCCACTGGGGCATGTTAGCCCTAATATAAACTGACTTGTTCGTCACTCGAGTGTGTGGTCGTGAACAGATGCAAAAGTTTGGCAAACTTTTTGGTTGTAACCTGATTTGTACGTGGTCCGAGACATTCGTGACCCGAGGTTTCACTGCGGGTGTGTGTGTGTGTGTGTGTGTGTGTGGTTGTTGTTCATACTGCAACAACAATCCTGGACTATAAATAAAGGATCAGCTTCCAGCTATTATTATTAATATTATATATTGCAGTATGAACAACAACCACTAAGAGGCAGTGCTTGTTTTTTATGACAACACCTGAACACACAAGGAGCTAAGTGACCCAAAGAAAGAGCAGTAGTGCCAGCTTTCTGCCAGTGGAATTTAAACTTATAGCGAGAATCAGAAGGCAAAGTTTGCTGACAAGAAAAATGGTGACCAAGAGATTGTGGAGTTAAGGATAGCCGCAATATAAAATCTGCTATTGTTTCTATCATGTACACTATATGCAGTAAAATACTTCATTTTTATACATGTGCTGTGTTGCTATGGATGGTTGTATACAGTGCCAATAGATTGTATTGCTAATATGAGCAAACCTGATGTAATTTTATTTATGGCATTGCATTCCTTATTATAGAACTTAAAATATGGTAAAGCAAAAGTTTCCCATTGGATTGACATTTGAATGGATTGCATTAATTTCTCACACTTCAGCCAGTTCAATATTTTCCCCTGTGCCGGTTTATTATTATTTAAGTACTAATGTTTTGAAAGCATTAATCCTGTCAATGATCTGCAAATGGCACACTGGGTATGTGGAGCAGCCACAACATAACAATGCTTACCATATGACTTTGATTCCAGTGCACCATGAAACAGGAAAGGTCCTTAACAGCTACTCTCTTCTTTACATCACAGTCGTTCTTTCACTTTTCCTTCACTCCACTTATCCTGTGGGGGTCATAGCAACTTACTGAGATGTATAGACCAGGCTACCGTAATCTCAGCAACAACTTGTAACTGCTACTGGGGTATTTTCCAGACGGTTCCTGACCAGCCTAGAGGGATAATCCTTCCACTTTGTTCAAAGTCCATCCTTTGGTCATCTCCTAGATAACCATTCCTGGTATACCCTTTACTGGGGACGTATATTTGCATCTTAACTACATGCCCATACCGCCTCAACCTTCTCATCTCTGTTGGAGAAACACCTATTCTCCTCTAGTGCCCTTCTGTATTGCTGAGCTCCTCACACAGAAAGTGACCTCAGCAGGCCTGTGCCTCATTTTATTTTCTTGCAAGCTTTTTTTTGTTTGTTTACTGCCTAGAGCTTGTCACCATTGGTGGGAATGAAATGATAAATTGGCTAATAGAACTGCTACAGCTTCATCAATTCAGTGGTGAACCTCCTGATCACCTCTACTTTCATTCATGAACAAAGTCCAAGGTACTTAAATGGTACTGGTCACCCTTTACCTATAAGGAGCAAACCACCCCTTTTCAATGAGAAGCCCAAACCATCGGATTTGGAAACGCTCATTTTCATCCTAACTCCATCAGAGTTGTGCTTTTGTATAATCACCTATTTGTGAAATTATTTTCCCAGCCTCCTTTCCAGTAAAGCTAATACCGTTTTTACTGAACTTTGCTTTCATTAACTCCTTGTAACACTTGGAAAGTCCTCAAGAGAAAAGTAGTCTTATTTTGGAAACAGCAGTGTTTGTGTTTGTTGAGTGTAAAGTAATACAGAGAGCAAATGTATTATTGTAATGCTCAGCCACTGTGCTGATCCATCGCCACTTTCTAAATGCTACATTCTAGCAAGTGTTCAGCACAAATTCAAATATGGTAACAGCGTGAAGCGCTACCAAGGGAAAGGTCACATAGCAAGGCTGGCTACAGTTAAAGATAGCAGCTGATGAACCTTAACAGATTTCTGAGCAGCTAAAAGTGATTCCGATGAATAATAGAAGAGTGGCACAATGTTTGCCAACCAGTCTTCATTAATGTATCTCATAAATGCCAGATAAATATTAGAAGATTGCTAAATAATGATTTTAGTGTCATTCTGGTGGTAGGTTGAAAAGGTTAATGTTTGGGAGGTCTCAGTTTCAGGGCATTCTTAATTTGTTGGTGTACAATTCTGTATAAACCCAGTTTCCATTTACAAGCTCCTTGTAATCCGGATGTCCTCACTTTACAAGATGGATGGATGGATTTTCCATGTATGTCTATGGTTCATGCGCAGTCTTCACATTGCTGAAAATTGAGCACTGCACTGGAAATTCTTACTAGTAAATTTGTAATGAGTGGTTGGCACTGCTGATTGTAGCATAGTGAATGTATTGATAATGAGATAGCCAATGTAGAATAATTAATTGACATGAATGGTTGGAGGATTCGGAGATCTAGCTTGACAAAAAGTTATTACCTGTTCAAAGGAAAAGCAATACAAAAAGGAGGTAAAAACATAGTCCAGTACATAATAGGGCGGAGTGGTGGCTCTGAGGCTAAGGATCTGTGCTGGTATCCCGAAGGTTGCTGGTTTGAATCCCCGTCACTGCCAAAAGAGATCCTACTCTGCTGGGCCCTTGAGCAAGGCCCTTAACCTTCAATTGCTCCAAGGGCACTGTACAATGGCTGACCCTGCATTCTGACTCCAAGGGGTATGCGAAAACTAACAAATTCGTAATAAAAGAAATTGTATAAGGCAAAATAAAGAACAAAAAGAAAAAAATAATAAAAAATGTTCAGGGTATGAACACATGTGGAATGAAGGCAAAAATCCTTAATTAAAACAAAATAAGGGAGGCTCAAAAATAGGAAGCCAGAATAAGAGTGAAGCAGGTCTCTGGTTGTAACTGAATGATTATGATAATTTGGGCACCATACACAATGCCGGCAGAGTCTGAAAGGACCAATGTTAAGTGTTTGAATTTTACATTTTAAATCTATAAGGCGAGACCAAGCTCAATTTGTGCTGCTAAGGTAGTGTGACAAGCGGCTGGGGACGGTATCCAGCCGGGACGCCTGGAAGGACCAGAAGAGGGATTACGCCTCCTCCGGACCACGAGGGGGCAGCCGCATTGTTTGGTATGGGGACCACGGGAACAGAGCATGGAAGCTCAACCCTATAGGGGCCCGTGGTCACCGCTAGGTGGCGCCCAGATGCCTTAAAAGCCCTGGACGTCAGCACTTAAGGATTACCAGGGACACCCAGAGTGCTTCCGGGTGCTCAGCCGGCACTCCTGCCACACCAGGAAGTGCCGGCGGGAGTTCATCAAGGGGCACCTGGAGCATATCCGGGGCAGCCTAAGAGGGGCCGCCTCCCTCCATTCGTCAGCTGGAGTCAGGTGGAAGTGGACAGAGCTCGGAGGAGAGGAGTAGATCATTGTGGAGAGGCATTATTGGAAGAGGCCTGGACTGAGGGTGATTGGTGTGGGGGCACTGGGTTGTGTGGTATTGTAAATAGTTGGCGTAATGTACAATAAACATGTGTGTGGTTTGAAACCACCGGTGTCTGCCTTTCTGTGTCCAGGCTGTTTCCCACAGTAGCTATGAAATGGGTGATAGCCATATTTTTGGGAGCCCAACCCAAACTGTGGTTTATTGTTATAGGCAGAAGTCCACACAAATAGGAGTACTGAATGAATTTATTGACTTTTTAGGTACAACTTACATATCCACTATGTCCTGGGATAACCTATTTCCTATTCTACATGTTTTAGTGTACCTACACTTTACTACATTTCACCAGCAGGACTTAAGTGCTACAGGTTGTCACAGAACATTTAGTTGTGTGACTGCTTTGGTGGTCATTTCTTCATTCTTCAGTGGTAGCAGTGTTTGTCATATCCACTCACAATAAGGATTCTGTTATAACAGAGTTAAAAACTGAAACTGTGGCATTAAAAGATGTCAGTCAGCCTCCCACACTGAAGGTGATTGACCTTCTGGGCTTCAGAAAAAGAGCTCAAGAGGATACCTTGCTTACTTCTGTGCACAATTTGTAATGTTCAGTATAAAGAAAGGCAATCCATTTTGAGAGCAAGGCAACTTTGTTATATTTTGAGCACAGAGTTAGGGCTCTTGCAGGACCTTTTTCTTTAGTTACTCACTTGTTGTTACTGCATCTGATCCACTTCCCGCTCTGTCGTCTAATCCCATTGTTTCTTTGAGTGTATCCACCCTTCAAGATTGCCACATTCCAAAGCAAGCAATGGAAAATGTTTGCCTGTTTTTGAATTCTGATTTTCAAAATTCAATTAAAATGGTCGTTGTTATTGGGTCATGCATCTTACAAGAGCAGGATATGTTACAGTTCTTTTAACTCAATTCTTTACAGTGGAGGCAGGTTAAATGTCTTGTTCAATATCACATAGTGAGGGTTGTATTGGCAACCTTGTGTTTTAAATATCTTGTCTTTCTAAAATACAGAATAAAATTCTTGTTATTAAAAGTATGCAGAAAAAAGCTGAAATTTGTGATTTACCTTAAAAATCTCAGTCATCATTTGTAGTTTAACTGGCAATAGCATTGGTTCAGCTGTATGCCTAGTTGGAGAGAATTGTGGCTTATTGTTAAGGAAATGATTATGTTAGTTTGTGGTCAATTTCACAGTGCTGTGGCTGTATAAAATTGCCTGAAGTTTTTGTTTTGCTTCTGAAGCCTTTACATAACCAACTAGTGTTAGTTATGTGACATGAATGCTCTTACAGAAATACTCATTAGTCTCAAAGAGGTGATAATAGGGTGACACAGTGGGAAGTGCTGTAGCTGCACAAGTAATGACCAGGTGGAGTTTCCATAATCTCACAGTTTCTCTTCTGGGTGTTTCTGCCTGACCCTCAGGGAATTGTAGGTTAGGTTAATTAGCATTCTTAAGTTCTCCCAGTGTGGGTGTGTGCAGAAGTGGGCCCTGCATTGGACTAGCTCCTTGTCCGAGTATTGGTCACTGCCATTTTGTCATGACTCATTTGTCAATATAGTAAATTAAAACACTGCCTTTGTTTTCAACTAATTTGTTTTATGATGTTTAATTTATTTCATTGTCCAAACAATAACTAATGTAAAATACCAAGCTGTTCCACTTATTTTGATTGTCATTTAGCTACGCATTAAAAAAGCCACCATGCCTCAAAGCATTTGGTTCCTAAATCGTCCTACAAGTATAAGAACAACATTTGTTTATACAGCACATTTTCATACAAACAATGTAGCTCAAAGTGCATTACAAGATGAAATAAAAAAGAAGTTTAATATATAAAGCATAAACAAGATTAGGCAATAATATTATCCAGTATATGACAGGGTGCCTCGAGAGGAGCTGTGGGATTGTATGAGGAAGTCGAGAGTGGCAGAGAAGTACGTAAGAGTTGTACAGGATATGCATGAGGGAAGTGTTACAGTGTGAGGTCTGCGGAAGGAGTGATGGATACATTCAAGTTGGAGGTGGGATTACATCAGGGATCGGCTCCGAGCCCTTTCTTATTTGCAATGGACGGAGTGGTGGCTCTGAGGCTAGGGATATGCACTGGCAATCAGAAGATTGCCGGTTCGAATCCCGTAAATGCCAAAAGTGAGTCTGCTCTGTTGGGCCCTTCAGCAAGGCCCTTAACCTGCAATTGCTGAGCGCTTTGAGTAGTGAGAAAAGCGCTATATAAATGCAAAGAATTATTATTATTATTATTAATGGTGATGGACAGGTTGACAGATGAGATTAGACAGGAGTCCCCGTGGACTATGATGTTTGCTGATGACATTGTGCTCTGTAGCGAGAGTAGGGAACAGGTTGAGAAGACCCTGGAAAGGTGGAGATATGAGAGGAGAGGAATGAAGGTCAGTAGGAACAAACCGAATACATGTGTGTAAATGAGAGGGAGGTTAGTGGAATGGTGAGGATGAGGGAGTAGAGTTGGCAAAGGTGGATGAGCTTAAATACTTGGGATCAACAGTACAGAGTAATGGAGATTGTGGAAGAGAGGTGAAAAAGAGAGTGCAAGCAGGGTGGAATGGGTGGAGGAGTGTCAGGAGTGATTTGTGACAGACGGGTATCAGCAAGAGTGAAAGGGAAGGTCTACAGGACGGTAGTGAGACCAGCTATGTTATATGGACTGGAGACGGTGGCACTGACCAGAAAGCAGGAGACAGAACTGGAGGTGACAGAGTTAAAGATGCTAAGATTTGCATTGGGTGTGATGAGGATGGACAGGATTAGAAATGAGGACATTAGAGGGTCAGCTCAAGTTGGATGGTTTGGAGGCAAAGTCAGAGAGGCGAGATTGCGTTGGTTTGGACGTGTGCAGAGGAAAGATGCTGGGTATATTGAGAGAAGGGTGCTAAGGATAGAGCTGCCAGGGAATAGGAAAAGAGGAAGGCCTAAGCGAAGGTTTATGGATGTGGTGAGAGAGGACATGCAGGTGATGGGTGTAACAGAACAAGATGCAGGGTAAAAAAAGATATGGAAGAAGATGATTTGCTGTGGCAACCACTAACGGGAGCAGCCGAAAGAAGAAGAAGATGTAACTAAGAAAAAGGTAAGGTCAGATGGCCAGGAGGACAGAAAAAAAAATCAAACTCCAGTTAGGCCGGAAAAAACTCAAAATCTGCATGGGCGTATAAAATTCATACTGACACTACTCCCTGTATGTGTAGAGTTATGGTCTTTGTCAGAGTGGACATGTGAAACTGGTGACAATATCCCTTTTAAAATGACAAAATTTGGTTGGATTCTGGAGGTTTTTTTTTTTTAATCCAGCAATTTTGGGATGAATTCTGTACCCAGTTGTCTCCTTTTGAACATGTGGTTTCCTCTGGGTACTCCAGTTGTCCTGCCACATCCAAGAGAGGTGCAGGTTAGGTTACCTGATGACTCTAAACTGGTCCTGTGTGTGAACTTTGTCCAAGGTTGGTTCCTGCCTAATCCTGTGACCAGCTCCTGGCGTCTGAAACCCTGAATTGCATTAATTTGGTTTTATAATGTTATATTAAGATAAAAAAAAAAATCATAAAATGTTTACCATTATTAAAAAAAAATCAGTTATACAGGGAGTGCTATTCAAGAATGGCATTGAGGTCTGCAATCTACTAAAAACTTCTTGAGTTGTTTCCTGTAGAGTATATACTCCAGCCACTCTGCAGTAGCTTTGAGAATGTTCTATCACGTTACGCTTGATTCACAGTCTGACTTTTGCCAAGTGGATACTCAGTTGAATTTAAAAAGAGTTTTAAGAATTTGTGTACTTAGGTTTGTGATAGGTGTAAAGGTGACTGTTGCTCTTTAAGTTAGTTGTCTAGTCTTTGATGCTGACATCATTGTTCAGCACTGTTTGCTGAATCCTAATGATTTAGGCATATGTTTTTATCTTGAAAATTTTTGAGTTCTTTGGCTGCTTATTGTGGCAGATGTCATTTTTACCTAGGAAAAAATTCTCATATCCACTTAATCCAAGTTAGTGTTGCGGTGGCACAGCCTGTCCCAGATGAACAGGCCAGTACACCACATCCCACTCAAGTGTACATTAACTCAATACGTGTCTTCGCAGATGAGAGAGGAAAACCCATGTAGACACGGGAAGAACATGAAAATTCCAGGAAAATCAAACCTGGGTGTATGATTCTAACCCAGAACCCTTGACCTTTGAGGAGGCAGCACAACCCACTGTGCTACTCAAAGTAAATATTTCATATTCACTAATGAACCTGAAGAATCTGCAAATGAGCTGCTGTTTAGAAAAAAGGTGCCTTGCACTTGACAGCTCTCTAGATTTTGTCTCTGAGCACGCCCAACGTGTGTTTAAAGATGTTTGTTGTCCCATTGGAAATTTAGACGATATCTGGTTGAATATGAACAAAGATAGCATTTCTATGTTAGTGGCTGCAAAATAAAGATCTTGTCCCACATAGTCTTTGCAGTAGTCTTCTTGCTCATCACATTCCTTGAAACTAACAAAGTTTGTGATAATAAATATATAAATCTGTAACTCTGTTTAAGAATTCATCCATAGTTTTCTGCGCTTGGATAAAAGAATCAAAGGCTAACACATGACAGATTCTTAGTGAATGGCAGACTCAGACTGCTAGGAGAGATGGGTCATACCAGCAAAATTCTGTCTACTGAACAGTCTCTTCCATCAGTATGTACATATTAAAAGTTACATAAGGACAAACGAACTGTAATTGCCTTTACTTCACTATTAGCACGTAGACATATCTTGCTCAACTGGAAGAATCGTAACTCACCTCTTTTAAGTCAGTGGATAACTGATGTATACTATTTGAAATTGGAGAAAATCAAATTCTCACTTTGAGGATCTGTGCAAAATGTTTTTAAAACCTGGCAGGACATAATCAATAACATTTTAGAATAAGCATTTAAATTGAGGAAGTGGATTCTCTTCCCTTTTTTATTGTATGTATATGTATGTATGTAAGTATTTACTTGCTTATTTTTCCTACTATTAAACTTTTACTCTGCTGGCCCAGCTCTCTTTCTCATGGTTGGGGGTGGATTTGATTTGAACTTAGTTTTGTAAAATTTGACTTGGTTGTATGGAATGTTGTTTGCTTTTAATAAATTCAATAAAACGTTTTACAAAATAATTAAGTAAATAAAGTTATGTAATTTTTCACACTTTTACGATAATTTCTAAGCTTGCAATGTAGGGACCAGAGGAACAGACTACACCTTGAACTGATGTGAAGTGGTATGTCAGCAACAATATTCAAGAGAAGAAAATCTTGAAACTCTGATTGAATTATGCAGCATTGTTCACGCCAGATCGAGTGAAGCCTTAAAATAGCACAAGATTTAACTTTTGTATGCCCTTTGTGCCATTGTGGAGCTATATTTGTCAGCTCAAATCGCTCTTTCCTGCCACTTGCTGCTGTCCATCGCTGTGCTGGGCTGACACAACAATACCATGGCAGGCCAGCCACTTATTGGGATGCAAAAGGAACAGTGGCCATGTTTGGCACATACAGTTACCAGAATTGCATAGCCTACATGCTTTTCATCCAAAGCTATCTGTATGAAGTGTGTCAAGAAGGTCAGGACAATGTGCCTTGGACCCTGGTTCTGTAGTATTGCCCCAGTCTCACCTGTATTTTTCGGTAAGTGTCAGCTTTCTCAGTGCAGATAGCTCATTTTAAAGTAGCAGGTAATCATTAAAATTTCTTTGCTTCCTTGACCCCATAATGCAAAAAACAGGAAAGTGTGCATAGGGGGCCCACCTAAAAAGACTTATTTTCAACTCTATTGTCCCCTGGTGTTGTACTCCGAATGAAGCTACTAAGATGGAATGAACTGTGGCTCTTTTTTGTCATCTCCTATGATACTATAACTAACGTATACAGTACAATTGACAGATTCCACATATAGTGACTCAGAGGTTGGAACTGAAATGGCAGTAGTGTTTTTATAGCACTGGTGAGGACCTTCACAGTGCAGTAGACCTGTCTCCATATTTCTGCCATAGGAGCCCTAGCAGGTTAAGAGATGTCGTCCAGATCACTAATTAGAAACCAGAAAGTTGTCCACTCAGCCAAACTACCTGCCTCTCCAGTACCAGTTCTGTTTAATATAGTGAGACTCTGTCCTGGCAAATGTGAGCACAAGTAATAATGGGGATTACCAGATTGTTTTATTCTAAGAATTTGTAAATTAAGTTAGAGGAGTGGCAGAAAAGTTGTAAGTTATAATAATATCAATGTGGAAACCATTATCAGCAACACATCACACATGCAGTGGAGCACATTTGTATTCTATAGGCTGCTCCTTGTTGCTCCTCAGCCTGTGATTGTATTGTGATGGGCTACCTTTTGAATGACTTAATTTCCATTTGTGTTTTTTACATTTTTAGAAGAAGATGAAGATTTCGTAGCAACTGTTCTTAGAGACCGAGCCCATATAGACCAAACACTAAGACTGCAGGAGGATGCCCCCACGGATGACTACTCGGGTAAGCAAGCTGCCTTCACTTCATTCTCCAATAAACCAAAGATGTCATTGGTGGTTAAATACGTCATTGTCCCAGACACCATTCACTTTACCCTCCAGCCTGGTGTGGAAGATGAGTTATGAGTGTTACTAGAGACCAATGTTTAACCGGCTGGGAACAGAACTACACAATAAAAGCAAATTTATATTTGTTTTCCTTGTAATATGTATTGTTGATTACAATTCAGCATATTTGCTTAATAGATTTGCTTAATTTTGTATATCTTATGTTAAAACAAATGCCCAGTGTTCCATGAAGTGGCCTTTGGCCGTCCTCTGGACCCAGAAAATGTAGTCAGAACTGAACCTAAATGGGTGCTGAACCCCCTGTTTTCTCCATGGATTGGTATGTCCATTTTTGTCCACTATATTGCTACTCTATAGCCCTCACTTTCAGTTTTAAAAATGACTACAAGACATGAGTTTGAATGGTCCTGTTTTAAGGCTATAAGATAAGTTGGCAAGAAATAATACTCTAAATTAAATCATTTTTCAGTTCCAGTCCATATGCTTGCAAGCATCTGTAGGTGTGCCCATTTTGCTGCATATAGTGTAACTTCAAGATGGACTGCTGTAAGTATTGTGGCATGCTACCCGAAGTTTTGGAAATGTCAATTTATGGTTCAAATTTGTTTTCAAATTTGTAAAATTTTATACATTTTTTTTTTTTTTTTTTAACCTGTGGGGCTGAGGAGTGTGATCCCTCTGTAGTCGGAACACAAGTTTAACAGTGCATTTCACAAATGTACAAAAAATAACCCCGGCTCTGGGGCAGCAACCTTTGCACAGCTTTATTTTACTTGGATTGACAAAGAATCTGACTAGAATACTCTGCTGAAATTTCCTACTTCCTTGTCTTTCAGTTGTACTCCAGCGCCTGCGTAAGATCTACCACTCGTCTATTAAACCACTGGAACAAGCCTACAGGTACAATGAACTGAGGCAGCATGAGATCTCAGGTAAGGTGATGACCAACCCCTAACAAGCCCTTAGTCAGACCTATTTTCATCTAAGCATGCTCAGAAACCTCTCTTAATCAGCTTTCTTTGTTCATTCCCTTCTGTTATTAATAATCATTCATAACAGAAGACAACACATCCACTTTTGAACATTATTACTGTAAAAAATAGGCAGTATGAGCATTAGAGATGAAGAGAGAAATATATTAAGTACTTATGCATGACACTGCTTATTAAGAGTCAGCCTGGTAGAATGAGTAAACATTAGTGGAGTATTGTCACATGTATATTCAGGATAGAAAGATAGATAGATTGACTATTTAATTGTACTTTTATTTGTCCCCATGAGGAAATTTTGTTTTTTACATAAAGCACAAGAAGTATTATAACAAGCAACAATACCCCAGCCTTCAAAAACATAAGAAATCCAGAGGGAATGATAAGAGGGCACCATCATCAAGGCACTATTAACGTCTATAGCCGTATGTTTAAAGGTGCCCCAGTAGTGTTTCTTTACACACTTCTGTTGAAGTTGAGTTGCACACAATTCTGTCCACACCAAGAAATAACTTCTCCACCTGAGTATTATGCTCTGCGTTATACCCTTTATTGATACATCCCATACATGCCTAATAATTTGAGACGATGTTGTAAACAATTAATATAAGCCAGAATTTAATTAAAAATCAAGTCATTTGTGTGTTAGCAACAGCAAATATTCAAATGTAAGTTACGTGTTTGAAGTGTGTTATGGCATCACTTCTCCTAGAACCCAGCTGAACCGCATCAGTACTTTAAACTGTGTGTGAAAGTCCATGCACCTCTGCTGGCTTCACTGGGAACTTTGGCACATCTTGGAATGTGAGTTTGAATCTGTTCAAACTGACCCCACTCTCATAAATAAGTATTTATCTTATTTTGTGAAATGCAACCTGTCTGAAGTACAGGCATAGCTAAACATTCATTTTAATTATGACTAATGTGATTCTTTCCCTCTTATAAATTCCTCACCGGGAATGGATGTACTGCAAAATTTTGGTGTAAAATGTGTTCACAGGGATGTGGGTGTCCAGTGTGCTGCCCATTTTACACAAATCCTTTTTTGGGATGGTCACACAGATTCTGCACTTTAGGACTGATTCCCATGCCCAGTAGCTCAAGTAGAGTTAGCATGTTTTCTTCCATGTCTGTGTGCACTCAGGTTTTCCTCCCACTTCCACAAAGACATACAAGTTAGGATGCCTGGCAATTTCCAAGTTGCCTGATGTGAATGTGGGACTGCACATGAGTAGATCCTGCTAAGAACTGGCACTCTGTGAAGAGCTGGTTCCAGCCTTGACCTGATGTTGCTAGGATCCTGCCCTGTGAATTAGATTAATCATAATAGTTTAGGGTGGTTTGAAATCAATAAGCCTTATGTATGCCAAGGGTGCTTAGGAGAACCTTGTGATCTCATGGTTGTTTTGGAATATGCCAATCTCCAGAAGTACAGCGAAATTTTACCACCATAGTGTATTTTTTACATAAGGAAAATTAAATGTGTACTAAAATGCACAACTAAGAATATTCCACACAATATGTAAGCCCAGGGTCACAAACTTAATATATTATTTATTAACTTAATAATATCTACTTTATAGAATCCTTTCATAATATAAAGCAAATGGGTTACTATCCACCCGCTTTAGTTCAGGTTCATGGAAAGCTAGACTATCTCTCAGCAATTATAAGAACTTCAGAGAGACCCAACCAGCAGGGAATGCCAGTCATTTAACATGCATATAATAAAATGAAATTAGAAAAATGGCCAAATATTAGAATGCTTAGTAGAAATCAATATGAAAATTGTAGTTCCTGACGTTAACATTGTTTTGCAGTACGGTGTGAAGCAGATTACAGGACCTGGTGGAAAGTTATGGAACTGGGTGAATAAATGAATGAGGTGTGAAACAAAAAACAAATGTATGTGCGGCCAACAGGATAAAAAATGTCAGTCACTGGCTGGCCGGGACCTTTCAGCACTAGTCACCTGCTGTAGATTGTGTAATACCTTAACTTCAGTTATTTGTTGTTTTGTTTTGTCTTTCTTCAGTTTTACTAATTGGTGCTTCACATTAGTTCCCTGATGTAAATGTACCTAAATCACCATTTTAATGTGTGATAATAAAACTTTTTGTATTGTTTGACTGATAAATAATAATGTGAATTCCAACATAGTTATTACTGTATTGGAATAGGAACAAAGTAAACTGTTGTATTGCTAATTTGAAATTACGTGTGGAGCCTCACACTAGTCTGTGATTCCTTGTATTTAAGAAAAGTTTAAGAACACAGGATATCCAGCAAGGTGGTTTGTAGATCAGAAAAGCTTAAGTGGAAAATAATGATGTAGCCATTGATGAAAATGCTGCAGTCAGTCTTAATTTACAAGTGTTGATCTACAAGTCAGAATGCAAAGCCTGCTACAGATAACCAAACAATAGATAATGCACACAACTGTTCATTTGGAATTAATTTGTGATTATTTCATTTTGTAAATAAGCAAAACAGTGGTTTGCCTTTGGTAAAACGCCTACTGAAATATCACTTACAAATTAAACAGACATGTTTACTCCATCATCCACCTCATCATTATTTGCAAATAGTTCTCTTCAATGTCTTTGCTTCATCACTGCAGTGAAGTGAAAATGAACGGGTCATAAATCTAGAGCTCCAGATCCTGTGAGTTGAATGTTCACACTTTGTGTTCAGAGCCAATTCTTTGAACTGCCAAGCACAAGGTTGCCAAGTTATTCCTCGCCACATCCCCTGCTAGTGCTAACATTGTAGAAGTATGCAATTGTAGTTGCATCTGATAGCATGGTTGATAATAAATAAATGCACAATGTGAAAAGAGCAGACTCGACACACTCATAAAGGTTCGGGGCAGCCATCCGTGTATTGTCCCTGGCTGCAATGGGTTTGAAAAGTTGACAGAAGTGTCTTTGATGGAGTCCAAAAGTGAACTGATTAAGGTTTGAGAAGATGGCTGTTTTAAATGGAAAGACCGGAAGTGACGTAGGGGAATTGGAAGTGACCTCCTTCTGACCTCATCCTAGGAACCGGAAGTGACGTCATCCTAGACACCAGAACCGGAAGTGTTATAGTCCTAGGTGCCAGAACTGGAAGTTACGTTATCCTAGGTGCCAGAAAACCGGAAGTGACGTCTTCTTCAATGATGAGTCAGACAGGTTTTCCCGCGGCTGGTCTGTATAGATAACAGGAGAAGGTTTAGTGCACCCCGTCACCCTCAGGCCTGGCGTGGAATTACCTTCGTTTGGTCCATACAAAGCTTGGTCATCCGTCCGTGACAACAATTATCAGGCAGTGTTTAGGTTTTAAATGATGAAACACAAGGATGCCAATTTAGTTCTTGTTACTGACCAACTCTCTTTAATGGAATACATTCACCTGTCCAACACTAATTATAGTAATATGAAAAAAGTGTTAGTATTCACGTACAATTTGGATGTTGTTAGTATCCGATGATATTCACTAAAACAAGAAATCTGATGATCTGTGAACAAAATTAATATTGAAATAAATTATTCTGTCCAAATAAAAAAATCAGTACATAATAATAATTCTTTGCATTTATATAGCGCTTTTTTCACTACTCAAAGCGCTCATCAATTGCAGGTTAAGGGTCTTGCTCAAGGGCCCAACAGAGCAGAGTCCCTATTGGCATTTACGGGATTCGAACCGGCAACCTTCCGATTGCCAGTGCAGATCCCTAGCCTCAGAGCCACCCCTACTTCCTGTAAAAGATATGTCATGCCATTGCATTTTCTGACATACTTAATCCGGACCAGAGTTGCAGGGGGGTGATTTAGTGAAAAGATATAAATAATGTTAATCTAGATTGGCCATATGTTAAGTAATTGTGAGATTGTGTAGGAGTCTTCAACTTTGTTTTGCGGTATTTTGGTGGTGTTAAAACTTTTTGTTCTGTTTTTCACACATTATGTTGCACTGATTGTTGTGGATTTTTCTCCATAACTGAAAATTGCTCCTGGAGTGCCGTACAATGGCTGTGTCTGTGCTCTGACCTCCAAAGGTCATGCAAAAAGACAATTTCCCCTCAGGGGTTAACAAGGTACTGTATATCAAATCAAATCAAAATCTAAAAATACTGATGATGGGGAGAACAGCTGCAATAATAATTTTTTTAGTTATCACCAGGCTGTTTAAAGACATGGGGACCACAATGACGTGTTTGTCTAAACTTTAGCTTCAAAATGAAGTAAATTTGTTTTTGCAAATAAAAACAAAAATAATTATTTGGTTGAGAATGTCCAGTTTAAGCACTGTTTGGACAATGATTCTTATTTTTCCTTTTTTTACAAATGTTTGCAAGATCATTTGACCCACCCAGGTCTTCAACATCTACCACACCAATAACATGGAAAATACGTTTATGTAAAAAATATAATTATAAGTAATAATACATAATTAAACAGATAATAATTGTATAATTATTTTATCTTTTATTACACATTTTAATAATCCCAAGGCTATTAAACACAACCTATCGCTATACCCCAACTGTATCATACCATACCATAAAAATAATTTGTGCTTCGTTGTTCAAGTGTGCTGACATCCTACATTTTGAATTACTTGATCGCAAGTTTTGTTTTATCTGCTGAAAACAGCTTTCACTTACAGTACGTGTGTCCTGATTGTAGCCTGAGAGACTTTATGATTTTGTGCTCTGGTGTTTTATCAATCTCAAAAGGAAATTCAAGTCATATTGTGCCTTTGACAGTACAACATGTGTTAGCAAGTAACCTTCAGTACAGAGATCTCAAATCCGCATTTTAGTCACATTTAGGAGGCAGAATGACCTGCATTAAGAATAAATATTTGAATGAATTAGTTCAATTAAGACTTCTGTTTACTAAATGTGAAACATTTCAAATGAGCCCTTATCTACTGCAGGCTTTTTGTTCTTTCTTTGTGAACATCCCTTGTAATATAGCACTTTTTGTCGAGGACATCATGTCAGTATGTATCAGTCCTTTAGAGCTTTATAATGTCCCTCTTCCATAAAACTGTAAAAACCTTGAACTTTATCATTGATTGAAATGCAACAGTCATGACTTTCTTATTTGTTTCAGCCAACACATCAGATAAATATTTCTTTTACACACCGAAGTAAATTAAAAAGGAGCAGCACGAGCACAAAAGAAATGCAGAAATGAAATGCTGCTACTCTACTGGGCCTGCTTAAGCATAAGAGTTCCAGCCTGCTTGTGGACACCAGCTGATAACTTTTGCCCGTTGTCCTTAAAAGTTCTTTGGCTGCAGACTCTTTTTCTAGTATGCCCTTGTTCTCAGTCTGCACCTGAACTTTCAACATATCCTGTCCAGTACACACCATCTTGGGTGACGTTTTGACCTTCAACGTTGAAGGCATGCAATACAACTTAAGACTGCCTGTCCACCAGCATCTCTTCCTGCAATTTACTGTGCCTTTTTCTAGTGCGCCTCAAAGATCAACAAGGGGAGAGGACACGGTGGTCCTAGGGAATTGGGTTTTTGATATACCTTGTCCACACTTATTTTTGGAGTTGTCCTTTCACTAGAGTGCAAACCTAAAAATGCAGACTCTGGAGGGATTTCTTCCCCTAGAAGTAAGTGGCTTTGGGGTCAGTGCTATTATTCACAAACTGCTCATCCTATGTTATGGTTTTAAGAAAACCCGTCACTGCTAGATGGCAGCTGATTGCAAGGTTCGGATCCCCAATTCATGTTCCGGTAGGAGGAGCACCTGGATTCTGTGTGTGATTTTGTACAAAAAAAGCTATTCATTTTTCACATGTTTTGTGGTCTGGTGTGTCACATAAGGAGCAATTAGCTCCACGAAATGCCTGGGTTCACTCTTGGGAAAAGCAGTGTAAGAAAGTAGTCCCAGCTAAAAATGATAAAAGTGACAAAAATAACAAGAAAAAAAAACAATCATGGCATAAATAATAATTTTATGTGTACATTCTATAAAATAATAATTTGCTGTACAATCCTTGTCAGGCTCTGTTGAGAAAACCCCATTGAAATTCT
The DNA here is from genome assembly GCF_900747795.2 of Erpetoichthys calabaricus. NCBI lineage: Eukaryota > Metazoa > Chordata > Cladistia > Polypteriformes > Polypteridae > Erpetoichthys > Erpetoichthys calabaricus. The sequence continues at coordinate 147,481,118 of NC_041404.2, read as the reverse complement.
GCAGGGTGAATGCAGATGATCGATTAGCTGAGATGCTCTTGGTGTACCACCTGATATCTTCTCCAGATTCTGTCAGAGCATGCAGATGACTGAATGGTGGAATGTTATGGAGGGATGCACTTTAAAATCGGCAGCCTTTGTGGTTCTCCAATGCATCTGGGGTGGTGGACTGTCATGTGCCACGCTGTGGTAACACCTTTTATAACTTTAATATAATTTTGTTTTAGTACCATAAACTGACCAATGTTTAACTAAGAGCTTCACCCTTTGTGTTATAAATCTCTGGAAACAAAGAAACTTCTCCAAGTTTCTTTTGGCAGAGATGAAGAAATACTTTTCTCACAGACTGATATAGAAACATAGTAAAAGCAAAGAGCAAAACTGTAGAATGCATGTATAAAAAGGAAACAGAAGGAATAGTATATGGTATATCAAACAGTAATCTTTCATGACCAGGTTATGTACAGACCACAATAACATGTCGAGTATTGGTAGAACTTCATTGCTCCATACACGTTGTGATACTCACATGCCTGTAGTTGTATGCGATGCTACTTGGTGGTATGTTCTGATCATTTCCTCCGAGAATTTGAAGTACTTTCTCTGCACAGCACACTATACACTTTTTCCCTTGTTGAATGGTATATCTGAAACGCCAATATACATACTTTGTAATTACATTTTTAATGGATTTAAAATTAGAATGGTTATAGTCATTAAAGAGTTCTAAAGAGCCTTCTGTATATACAGTCAATCACCACTGATTATTGTATAGTGCATTTTAATCACCTGACTAATCTAGCTCTTATAATGCTGCCTGCCAGTAAGCACATGACTGCTGCATTCCTTTTTCCTTATTTGATTGCATGCTGTTTAGTGACATTGGTATCCTCACAAAATGGTGACCTCAAAAATGATTTGGCTAGTGATGCTCCTGCATGTTTACCATTCAAACTCAACCACACTGGACATAGGTCTTTATGACATGTTATCCTGTACAGCATCTTTCCAAGCTTTGAAAAGGTGCAGCCCAGACAGTGTGTAGTGTTCCACTGCTTATTCTCATTGTTCAGTTCTCACCCAATTACATTTCCCATGTCTCTCTTTCTTTCCTTCTTTCTCTCACCTTGACATCTTTGTCCTTGTATTACTTTCCCATCCTCTGTCCATTTAACAGCATATCCTGGACGAACCCTGGGTGCTTCAGCAACAGGTGGGTACGTCAGAGTCGTCCAATGTGCATGACACTTGGAATTTTTTGTACTTTTTGCTGTCTTCATCGCCTTGTCTGAGCTGAGGCCTCTGCATCCCATCTGTGCATTGATAGTTTTTTAAAAGCACTTTTAGTCCAAAATTACATTTGCTGTGCTTCAGTTACTACAGCGAGGGTAGGATGTATGTAGCAGGAAGTTCCCCCTCACTCTTTTTCAGAAGCACATTTAGCCTTTTCATTTCTCCAGAAGTAGCACATATCAAAAAAAAATGCTCAACAAGTGGTGTAGCAGTAAAGAAACGCATTAATTTCATTCATTTTATAAACTAGTCACCACAGTTACAGATTGCTTAGATAGTAGTGAGGTGACACAATACAGTGAACAACAGTAAACCAAGATGATGAGCCATTGGGGAATATAGCTGCCCACTCAGTAGGAGGGCTGCTGGCACTTATTCCACATTCACATGCTTTGGAAAGTTTAGAACTATCACTTGTGTTCACATAAATTTACATTTGGCATTTTGGGGGAAACACAAGGTTGTTGGTGTTGCTATATGGCTTAGTCTGCTCAAAAAGCAATTATATCTCTCTATATTATAAAAGAAAATCTTGAGACTTTTTCCAAGAGATTTTTTCAATTCCCGCCCTCCTTTCAACTATTTACAACCACGCCAGCGGTCCTCTCACCTCTTATTCGTGTGACTGCTTTTGTCTGACAGTTCCTGTGCTCTCAACTCTTATAAATTTTTATGTTTTCCTCACTTTATGTTCCCAATAAAAAAGTAAAATTTTAACAGGTGACAAGAAAGGTAATGTAGTATATCTTCTGCAGATAATATTAGACACCAAAGGAGATCTTGATATGTATTCGTATTAAAACTTTTACAGTTTCCTATTACAATAGCTTTTTCTATGACAATTAACAAATCAAAGGGACAAATATTCGAAAAAGTTGGTTTATTTATTAGAGAGAAAGAAATGAAATTCACTCATGGGCCGTTATACATTTTTGTCACAATGTAACTCCAAACACAGAATCAAAATTCAATACGATACTGACAAAAAGTTAATTCAAAAAATTGTTTTTACTGAAGTTTTACAGTAAAAGTGTAATTTTTAAAAGTATTTGTATGTTAATTTCAAAGCCAAAAAGAACAAAAACATATAACGCAATGAATATCTCTAACACAACATGAAACATAATTTTCTTTCATTTTATTATGTTTTACTATTTTTTTTTTTACTATGGTTAATTACTCGCTGTGATGTAAAATAGTTAGTTCTATTATGCAGATGTAACAATTCCCATGAAAATATCAATCTGTTTAAATTGTACATTCGCTTCCCCATACACGAACGGCAGATCCATGAAGTGGTTAACGCGTAGCACCCGCCTGGGGGTTGGTGAGCAAAGCGAGAGCCCCCTAGTATGTGTATATATATATATATATATATATATATATATATATATATATATATATATATATATATACAGTGGAACCTCGAGATACGATCACCTCTGTATACGAGAAATTCAAGATACGAGGAAAGTATGAGCGAAAAATTCAGATCTAAATACGAGCATTGGCTCACGTAACGAGCCACGAGCCAGGCTGTGGGTATGCGTGACGCGTTTCCCGATCCGCCTCGACTCGGGGATTCACTCACCCAAGCTGACGCTGCCCGCCTGTCAGCTCACTCAGAGTTCCTTGTTCTCCCGTAGCGTGCGCTTGTGATTTCATTGTTTTTTTTGCATTTAACATGAAAATAATTATTCCACGATGCCTCTCAAGAAGATTGTTGCCTCAGATAGTGCTGCCACTAGTGTTATTAGTGTTTACCAGTGTTATTTATTAAAGGTAAACTATAGTATATATTATTTATCAGTTTGTTAGGAAAATTGATTTTTATGTTGATATTTTTGGGGGTGCAGAACGGATTAACTGGATTTCCATTAAATCAGAAAAGAAAAACAACAAAGTAAATCAGAAAAGAAAAACAACAAATGGAACATCCGGAATATATGTGAAAAAAGACAACTGTAATAAACCTTAAAGAATTCTAAGGATGCTCTGGCATAAGCACAGTATTATGATCAATAGTAAAGATGAACATCAAAGTAGTAATTAGACTTAAATATTTGATGAACATAAAGAAAATGAATCACAAAAACTAAATAAACTGCACAGCAATAAGAATGAAGACCCATTAAAAATACTGTATATTAGCAGGAAAAGGAGCCTGGAAGAAAATAGTTTCCACTGAGTACCATTGTTATAGTTGGTCCTGAAGGACGGGTGAATGTTTTGCCACTTGTCCAGCTTGTGTTTGACAGAGCATGGCTTAAGGGAGAGGTAGTCTAAATAACCAAATGAAGGCAAATCACTAAAAACACAAGATGACCTGTCATTTCTAAGAAAAAATTACAATTAAAATGGCAGAAAAAAATTGAAGTAAACAGCAGAGCCCTTACATGCACTCCAAGCAAGCCACCCTCACAAGCAGGGGACCATAGTTACTCATCCCAGAGGTGAAGACAGGAAAAAGTAGGCAAGCATGCAAAATTCTAATTTTTTTGTATGAGCTGGCATGCCATTTACATGGCACCTGGAGGGGAGGAGGCTTTCGTTCAGTCAAAGCATATTAAAGTTGCCTTTCTGGTCTGATATTTATGTTTAAAACCCTGCTGTTAGAAATTAAAACGGCAGAAGAATTAGGAACTACAACAACATGGTCATGTGGATGTAGCATAAAGGTGACATCGATATTCTCCAGGGGTTCTGTAATAAGCGAATGAAAAAAGAAGTCCTGCTGGATTGGGTGAGTGGTCTGGTAGATCGTCATGCCATGATGCTGCTGAACTAGAAATATTTCTCGCATGCCTCTCCCTCATCTCACTTGCTTCATTTCATTTTGCTTATGATGATAATCCTGAATTATCACAAGTGATGTGCAGTGTGGCCATATGTAGTGTACTCGGCCATGACCAATTACCCTTGGACCATGCTGTGGAGAAATCAGACTTGGAGAACATTAGACAATACTTGGCCTCATCTTCTGAGAGGGGGACCTACTTGGGTGAATCAGACATTACAGATGCACTGTCTGAATGGAGTACCGGACTGAAAGAGTGAAGATTGAGAGTGTTGCTTTGTGATCTGGTGTGGAGGTCCTCCCCAGATGCTCCTCGCTCATGACAACTCTTCTGTGAATAGCCACAAATGGAGGACCTCATTGTGGACATTAAGAGAGGTGCGACCTGAGTGACACTGAGGAACTCTTACTGGAGGTGGCTGGCTGCTCTGGATCCTTGGATATGATAGACTACGATAAAGAAGGCACACTGGTGCTATTGAAAAACACCTTTTAAGTTGTACTGTTATTTTAGTTTCTTGTATACGAAGTATAAGAAAAGTATTGGAATCATCCAAAAATTCCATTTTGAGATTTTGATGAATCTCAATGTTTTAGACCTTTGTGAGCCTGAAAATACAATTTTTGGAATTGTGTGTGTGTGTGTATGTATATGTAAACATGATAACTTGAGTTTGCTTTCACTTTGGTCAACCAAATTTAGCATACAAGTATTAGGTACAAAATGTAGATTTCTATCAACTTTTGGGCTATTTTTGCTAAACTGGAGTGGTACTTTACCTTTTATTCATGCAGCTTATTTACTTTTATAATAATTGTTCAATATATTATTAATTTGATTTGTTGTTGATGGTTCTTTAATGTACATAATATAAAAATATAATCATTGTCCTGCAGTTTACTCCTCAAATATCCATCCCTATATCTGAGTATACGAGAAAGTTGATGGGAGACCACTCCTGATTTTTTGTTAAGCAGCTGTCATGCTCATCATGCTGTCTTGTCCGTGTAGATTGTCATGTTTTTATTAAATGGCTCTATATATATATGTTGCTCATGCTAAGCAAAGGAACAATCATGAATGGGAATTGCACAGTGCATGTTATAAATGGCAAAAATTGCCCTTAAACTGAAAAAAGCAACCATGTTCTGTCATCACTAGATTATAAATGGAAAGAGGCAGTTAACATCTAAGATGAAGTACAAATCGGTTCAAAATGGCTTACAAAACATCCAGCAGAGAGAAGGTATATGGAGCACATGCCAGGAGGTATCCACATATCATTTTCTTTAATTTAACTTTTTTGAGACCAGCTATGTTATATGGGTTGGAGATGGTGGCACTGACCAGATAGCAGGAGACAGAGCTGGAGGTGGCAGAGTTAAAGATGCTAAGATTGGCATTGGGTGTGACGAGGATGGACAGGATTAGAAATGAGGACATTAGAGGCTCAGCTCAAGTTGGACGGTTGGGAGACAAAGTCAGAGATGAGAGATTGCGTTGGTTTGGACATGTGCAGAGGAGGGATGCTGAGTATATTGAGAGAAGGGTGCTAAGGATAGAGCTGATAGGCAAGAGGAGAAGAGGAAGGCCTAAGCGAAAGTTTATGGATGTGGTGAGAGAGGACATGCAGGTGATGGGTGTAACAGAACAAGATGCAGAGGACAGAAAGATATGGAAGAAGATGATCCGCTGTGGCAACCCCTAACGGGAGCAGCCGAAAGAAGAAGAAGAAGAAGGACCTCCTTTTACCACTGCATTATAGAGAACGAGTTAGGATTTTTTCATTTGAGTAAGATGGGACAATGAGTGACCAATATAGTGTAAATGTGACAGCAGAGTTTTTGTGACAAAATGTTTGCCCATCTGGCATTATTGTAAATATATATATTTGGAGCAATTGTAAAACCCACACTGTCCAACAGATAAACATCTGCCAGCAGCTGTCCATCCATCCATCCATTATCCAACCTGCTGTATCCTAACTACAGGGTCACGGGGGTCCGCTGGAGCCAATTCCAACCAACACAGGGCGCAAGGCAGGAACAAACCCTAGGCAGGGCGCCAGCCCACTGCAGGGCGCACACACACACATACACACACACACACACACACACCAAGCACGCACTAGGGACAATTTAGAATCGCCAGTCCACCTAACCTGTATGTCTTTGGACTGTGGGAGGAAACCCACGCAGACACGGGGAGAACATGCAAACTCCACACAGGGAGGACCCGGGAAGCGAACCCAGGTCTCCTTACTGTGAGGCAGCAGCGCTACCCACTGTGCCACCGTGCCACCCATTAGCAGTTGTTATCCTTGTATTTGTTTGGTCATAAAACAGAAAGTGAAACTGAAATGTGATGTGAAGATCATAGCAGCGACCAGGAAAGACAAAACATTAGATTTTTTACTGTGTCTGCCCAATTCAGGGCTGCAGGGACTCTGATCACATCCCATCATTATCAGACGTTAAACAGGAACCAACCAACTGTGGGACACAGCCTTGCACACTCACTCGTACTGGGCTACTTTAGGGGCACCATTCAACCTAACCTGTATAGTAACAGTAGAAGTTGTAGACTCCTCCATATGCCAGGATTCAAATCTCGACTGTGAGGCAGCCCTAACCAATGCACCCCTTAAAAAAAGATAAATGTAAACAGTTAAGTGTAAATTTAGTTTTGATACACAAATGCAATACTTCTGTACAAATAATGTATGTTTTCGTAAAAGGTTCTGAAACTTTGAAGGCTTTCAATAACTCTCATTTGTATATTGATGTAGTGCTCAAAATGACCAGCATTATAGTGACAACATTTAGAATAATTCTCTTGAAATTGTTTTATGAGTTACTGTATTTTCAACTGTATCATCTCAATGGATACCATTGATTACTGTTATTATTTACTCTTTAACACTAGAATTACCAGAGCCTACGAAAAAACTCGTAAATCCGTCCCACCTTAAATCGCGTCTTAAAGCCGTTTGCACATCTCCGCCAGAGTCCTTTGTCATCTAAATGTGCTGATAAACACAAGCTACTAGCAGCCAGCTATTCCATCCCCCCACCGACTTAGAATGAACTCCTAGCTCATGCCTTGCCTTGATTTGATTATTTGGGATTGAAGTGGAGTTTTACAGTGGAAATAATTTGAGCGTTATTTGGAATACACGCATTTCATGTGTGTTTCGTTTCTACAGTATAGTAGTAGTCTGTGCAAACACATTTTTAAAACAGAAACGTTTTTCATATTCTAATAGTAAATGACAAAATGTAGGCATAAACTATATAACGTATGAAGCCTGAAGTCCATATATCAAAGAAACACTTTCACAAAAGGTACAAATAAGAGAACACGTGCGCTTTTCTTCAAAAGTATAACTGCACAAAAAAAAAAGCCGCGTTAGCATGCCACATTGACACTCTTATTACAACCGCCGCGTATCAGCTCCTGACTGGGGATCAGAGGGTGGCGAATTCGATCCCGCATGGTTCTTATTCTTACATTTTTAGAATAACAACATAAATTTCATATCAGTCTGTATGATACTGGTAAAGGTTAGCTTTTTTTTTTTTTTTTTTTAATTCACTTTTCATTCTCGCAGTCGATGCATACTACCGCCCCCCCCCCCCCCCCCAAAGGGTTCTGACACATAAACGCTGGCGAAGCTGCCTTCCTTCGTATCTCACCGTCACTTGATTTTCTTTTTATTCAGTGTTATTGAGTGTTCCTGCCAGTCCCCACATGCTGCTGTATGCTGTTTCTTTTGTACTCCAGGACATGCAGAGGAGAGAATGATTTCACATTATTTATGCTGTTTTCACATAAAGACTGCAGTATACTCGTGACTGCATTCTCGTACCAATGCACTTTTTCCATCACCTTTTCCTGTAAGAAGCAATGTACTCACTTCTCTCTATGCTGTGGTTTCTATTACACACCTGAAAGAGACAATATATGTGAAAACTTCATTGCACTAATGCAATATTATTTGAAAACGAACAGCGTCAGATCAGGTGTGAAAATTTTATGTGAGATACTGGTAAAGGTTAGCTTTTTTTTTTGTTTGTTTAATTCACTTTTCATTCTCGCAGTCGATGCATACTAACGCCGCCCCCCCTCCCCCCAAAAGGGTTCTGATACATAAACGCTGGCGAAGCTGCCTTCTTCGTATCTCACATAAAATTTTCACACCTGATCTGACGCTGTTTGTTTTCAAATAATATTGCATTAGTGCGATGAAGTTTTCACATATATTGTCTCTTTCAGGTGTGTAATAGAAACCACAGCATAGAGAGAAGTGAGTACATTGCTTCTTACAGGAAAAGGTGATGGAAAAAGTGCATTGGTACGAGAATGCAGTCACGAGTATACTGCAGTCTTTATGTGAAAACAGCATAAATAATGTGAAATCATTCTCTCCTCTGCATGTCCTGGAGTACAAAAGAAACAGCATACAGCAGCATGTGGGGACTGGCAGGAACACTCAATAACACTGAATAAAAAGAAAATCAAGTGACGGTGAGATACGAAGGAAAGCAGCTTCGCCAGCGTTTATGTGTCAGAACTCTTTTGGGGGGTGGGGGTGCGGTAGTATGCATCGACTGCGAGAATGAAAAGTGAATTAAAAAAAAAACCAAAAAGCTAACCTTTACCAGTATCATAAGTTACACCGGCTGTTACAGACTGAAATGAAATTTGTGTTGTTATTCTAAAAATGTAAGAATAAGAGCAACGCGGGATCGAACTCGCCACCCTCTGATCCCCAGTCAGGAGCTGATACCATTACGCCACCGCAGCAGATGTAATAAGAGTGTCAATGTGGCATGCTAACGCGGCTTTTTTTTTTGTGCAGTTATACTTTTGAAGAAAAGCGCACGTGTTCTCTTATTTGTACCTTTTGTGAAAGTGTTTCTTTGATATATGGACTTCAGGCTTCATACGTTATATAGTTTATGCCTACATTTTGTCATTTACTATTAGAATATGAAAAACGTTTCTGTTTTAAAAATGTGTTTGCACAGACTACTACTATACTGTAGAAACGGAACACACATGAAATGCGTGTATTCCAAATAATGCTCGAATTATTTCCACTGTAAAACTCCACTTCAATCCCAAATAATCAAATCAAGGCAAGGCATGAGCTAGGAGTTCATTCTAAGTCGGTGGGGGGATGGAATAGCTGGCTGCTAGTAGCTTGTGTTTATCAGCACATTTAGATGACAAAGGACTCTGGCGGAGATGTGCAAACGGCTTTAAGACGCAATTTAAGGTGGGACGGATTTACGAGTTTTTTCGTAGGCTCTGGTAATTCTAGTGTTAATAATGGATCACCAAAGTATGCCCTTTAGCAACTTATCAGTACTTGTCAGGTCAGATCATGTGACTTCAAAATATGCAGCGATGTTCAAATGAACTACAGACACATGGAAAGTCGAACTAAGATGGGGTGAATTGAACCATGTTAACTTTTGGCTTTCAGTTTTATTTGTAGTGTGAGTTTCGAATGGAAGAATCTGAAGGTTGAAATGCAAGGTCAGCATTTGGCTAGTAATACTGAGTGATCATGGTTCAGAGGGTGGTGATGTTCGGCATGTCAGTCAGTGGTTTGTCGTATAGAGTCCTAGGTGACCCTGTTTTCCTCTTTTATACTCTTTATTGTGTAGACCAGCGTTTCTCAATCTTTAAGTAATTTGTGACCCGAGTTTTCCTAACAGTTTTAATCTGCGCCCCACTAACGTTTTTTTGAAACCCTAATAAAATGTATTCCTATATTTTTTGCTGTCGATACAACGCTACAAGTTTAAAATTTCCCTACGAACAGCGAAATTACGCCACATATGGCAACATTCGCGCCCCTGTTTTTGTTACCTAGGGGGCGCTCCCCACAGATTGAGAACCACCACTGGTGTAGACCTTAAGAAAGTGTTTTAAATTCCTTACTCTTACCACACGTGTCAGGTGCTGTAGTTCAATTTTACATCGATAACCTCCGACAATTAGACACAGTAAAAGAACAGGCAGGAGTAGTAGCTACACTTTTAATTATTATGTATTACAAGTAGTATGCCCAAAATAATAAACAAAGTAAAAGGAGTGTGACAAAACATACCATTACAACCTAAGTAGCAGTTCATCTTGCTGTTATAGGTGGCTCTCTGTCTGTCTTATGTTTGATGCTACCTCATGGCCTTTGAATGGAGTGTCAGAAGCAGGCATCCTCCCGGTGTGAGTATGGCTGCTGAGAGAGGTTGTCTCCTCTTCATGGAGAGCTGGCAAGAGAGAGCTAGAAATATGGAGTGACCAACTTATACCAATTCCTGTCACAAGTCCTGATCCAGTGGGTCACTGTGGTACAGAGCATCTAAGAACAATTTGAGGTAGCCACACTTCAGACCAATGGGAGTACAAACTTCCTTTTTAAACCCGCTCCCCTGCCTAGGCTTTCCTCCTCCTGTCCCCCTTCTAGGCCATGAAGTACAGTGGCAGCTCCACACCCCCTGGCCCCCACCAAATTACACATCTGGTATCAGCAGTTAACACTACCATCTGAAGATTCAGGGTGCTGGTTAGGTAAAGTGCAAAGCACAGCTGCTCGTTTCAGTAAAGTGAATCAGGCCTCCTGCGCCAGGCAGTAAAGTTCAGTGAGGGTGCATAGCCTGTAATTCCATAAGAATGAAGATGGATGCCACACCAGCATCATGATTTCTGATTTTCATAAATTATTTACACCCTTTCTGAGTGCATTCCAATATGGAATGAGAGGTTCTGACACTCAAGAATTATGAAGATCTTTTCAGAAATTGTGTATCTGGCATATTTAAAAGGTTCAGATTTTGTTTCTTCTTGCTTCGCTCGCCAACCCCCATGTGGACCCTACGTGCTCGTCATTTCCCAGACCTGCCACTTGCAATGAATCGTGCTGTGCTTTTGGATAAACATGAATATCAACTTTGTCTTTGATATCGCCATCTTTCGAAACTATTATTGCTGACAATTCGTCACATGTTGGTTTATTATACAGTAATCCCTCGCTATATTGCGCTTCGCCTTTCGCGGCTTCACTCCATCGCGGATTTTATATGTAAGCATATTTAAATATATATCGCGGATTTTTCGCTGCTTCGCGGGTTTCTGAGGACAATGGGTCTTTTAATTTCTGGTACATGCTTCCTCAGTTGGTTTGCCCAGTTGATTTCATACAAGGGACGCTATTGGCAGATGGCTGAGAAGCTACCCAACTTAATTTTCTTTCTCTCTCTCTTGCGCTTTCTCTGATCCTGACGTAGGTGGATTGAGCAGGGGGGCTGTACGCACACCTAGACGATATGGACGCTCGTCTAAAAATGCTGAAAGATTATCTTCATGTTACTATCTTTTGTGCAGCTGCTTAGTGAAGCGACATGCTGCACAGTGCTTCGCATACTTAAAAGCTCAAAGGGCACATATTGATTTGTGCTTGAAAAACAAACTCTGTCTCTCTCTCTTTGTCTGCTCCTGACGAGGGGGTGTGAGCTGCCGCCTTCAACAGCTTTGTGCCGCAGTGCTTTGCATACTTCAGCCAAACAGCCCTATTGATTTGTTTGCTTTTGTCTCTGTCTATCTCTCTGACATGATCTGCTCCTGACACACTCCTTTGAAGACGAAGATATGTTTGCATTCTTTTAATTGTGAGATAGAACTGTCATCTCTGTCTTGTCGTGGAGCACAGTTTAAACTTTTGAAAAAGAGACAAATGTTTGTTTGCAGTGTTTGAATAACGTTCCTGTCTCTCTACAACCTCCTGTGTTTCTGCGCAAATCTGTGACCCAAGCATGACAATATAAAAATAACCATATAAACATATGGTTTCTACTTCGCGGATTTTCTTATTTCGCGGGTGGCTCTGGAACGCAACCCCCGCGATGGAGGAGGGATTACTGTATATGTAAGCGTGATCTTTCGGATTCACATAGAAATCCAAGAAAACTTGTTTGTGTTTTTCAGATAAATTTAGTGTAAAGTGAGATACTTTTGAACGTATGGATTTGTATGTAGAATTTCTAATACGTCTGATCGTTTAACTCTTTCGATTCTATGTTGCATTGCTTCTCCATGACCATAAATATACACCCTACCGAATTGTGGTTTCTTTGAAATTAAACTTGTCATAGTTTTAATTGTTGCGGGATCACAGATTTTCATAGCGTATGGTCCTAAATCATTTAAATCTACATTTTGAGCATGAATGATGCGAACACGAACAGATTATTGTAGAGTTGGATATTTTCCCTGTAGTGTTTGTGGATTTCATTTTCACCAAATAACAAATCTTTTAATTCTCGCGGATACGCCTCTTCATTGGGAAGAAACACTACTTTTCCTTGATGGCAACACAAATTAGACAATCTACAAGTCTCCGACTTAAACTTTAAAGCTGAACAATATCTACATACTTCTGTCATATCACCTATGTCCATATATTTGATCTCTTTCCACTGTTCCGTTATTTCACCAAGTAATAATTTCCGTTAGTAAAGATCGCATTAGCGCTAACGATCAGTTTTTTGAGACTTTCAAATTTTAGTACTTTCAGAATCTCTAACCTGCTCTGCACGAGTATGGCGCCAACGTTTTTTGAACCTCTTTATGACGTTTTCTTTTTGTCTTCTACTCTTTGTCTTTTCTTCTTCTACTGTTTGTCTTTTATTTCCTCCCCCACTTGGACTGGTTAGGTTTTCAGTTCATCTTTTGGCACAAAGTCTCATCTCGCGGGACTTGAAATTATCCCTCTGAAAATGTCTCATCTCATCCCTCTGAAAAAATCTTGTCTCATCCCAAGATTTTTTATATAATACAGAGATTTTACTGCATCTCCATTTTGTTTTTTAAAGTTTTTGTTTTTGCCATCTCCCTGGAAACAGCCCCCGGAATGTTCCAAGGCATGTTCGTTGGTTGTCATCATTAGAGCGGTTCTGGGGTATCCGAGTTTGATGGGTAAACCCCATTTCTCTGTGCTAAAGAACTTTATTCTTGCCCTTCTCTTTGACTTTGATTTCTGGTTGTCGTTTTGGTTGTGATGCTCAGTCACGTGACCTTTAGCTTGTTCTCGGACTAGGATTCTCCTGGTCATTTTTCATGTTTTCTTTTACTGTCTCTCGCGAGTCAGTACACTCATTATGAAATTAAAAATGGTGAAACATATAGTAACATCTTTGTAAAAATAATGATCATGTTTTTACATTGAAATTACAGTTAAAAAAAAAATCAAGCATATCAAAATATAACCTCACTAGGCCAGCTGCTCAAGTACCTTGGTCATAACCCCCCAAATCTTGTGGAGAACCCATACCTTTCAGAATTGCCTTCCTACGAGTGCTTACTCATTTCTTAGCTCTTCGTTCCACTAATCCATGTTCACTAATATTGGATTACAGACAAATTTCATAAACCCTACAATAATTTACATTAAATCAGAGACAAAATGGAGAATTAAGGTTTCAGATGAGAATATATTTTTTTGTTGTGCATCCTTCCTTCCTCTGTGACTTTCAGATAAAAATGAATAAATGTTAAAAATTATTACCATTTTATAATTAATTTGCATTGAATGCCAAAATATTTGGAGGTCTACCCTCTCTTTGATTTTCAAACCATTATGCTCCAGTTAATAAAATGGCTATGATTACCCTGTAGTGTGACCGATAGATGACACTGTAACGCGCTAACCCGACACAGACAGACGCTAGAGGTACAAGTACAAACAGCACATGTGATTTATGTATTTACTGTGTCCCCAACAGCGCAAACACAGACTTTTCTTTCCCTTTGTTTTCTCTCTTTATTTCTTTATCTCTCAGTCCTTTTCTCCCTTTCTCCTCCCGACTCTGGCTCCCGAGTGGTGTCTGCTGACCCCTTATATAAGGCACCCCGAAGTGCTCCAGGTGTCTGATGACATAATTCTGGCAGCACTCCCGGGTGTGGCAGAAGTGCTGCTCTCGAGGACTCGGCAACAGTTGTAGCGCCCCCTGGCAGCGCCCACGGACCCCAACAGGGCTGCACCAAACTCCAACACCCATGAAGCCCTGCTGGAGCCCGAAGCACCACTACAACCTAGGGGGGCTGCCTTCTAGTGTCCCGGGGGAGGTAATGCTCCAGCCACATCTCCTTCCAGTGTGGAGGCATCCCAGCTAGGCAAGGACCCCGGCTCTCCCCAACAGTAGATAATTGGGGAAAGTCTTCACACAACCCATCGCTACACTGAAAGTTAAATGATTTGCCAGGGCTAGCAGCTGTAGGAGCACAGTGAGCCATTATGTTAGACTTGATTTATCTTTGGGAAAATTGAATAATGGTGTAGTAGGCAGGATCTGTTAGCAGAAACATATTTTTTTGAAGAAATATGTTTCAAAAAATTGCAGAATGTATTATGACATCATTGGAAGTCACTCGAGGTTCAGATAAAGTATGAAAAAAGTAAAGTATTGCTTAGAATTGTATACTTCTTTTTACTTTTTGACTTTGAAAGCATTATGAAGAGAGTTGCTCCAGAACATCCCAGATTACAACGATAGCTTGCATGCTATAAGAAAATAAGACTGAAGCGTGCAGCAGCAACTGCTACAATTTGCATTTGTGATTTTTTTTTTGTCGTGGTATATTGTTAATAAAGATGCTTGACAAACGTGGTAATGTTGAAATCGTCTCCCCGTTCCATTTCATGAGCTCTTGTATCTTGTTTGACGTAGGATGTGCTCATCTTCAACAGCAGGGCCTTTTTATCTTGGTGTGCTGATAAGCCAAAGCTGCTTACATGTGGTTGCCAGCCTAAGCACGTGTATTGCATATCGGCATGGGGTGCATGGTCACTGGAGTGTTGCTACATTAATTTGATGACATCTTTTTTATCTAAAACAGATGGAGAGATCACCTCTAAGCCGATGGTGTTATTTTTGGGTCCATGGAGCGTTGGCAAGTCCACCATGATCAACTACCTCCTGGGGCTGAAAGACACTCCTTACCAGCTTTACACTGGTTAGTCATGTGTAAATACAGAGCATAATATTGTGTTTTTTAAATGTATGTAAAGTAAGTTTACTTCTTCAAAGATGTGTCCTCTTCGTCTAAGGCTGGATTTTTATCTTGTGGCCCGTCTGTGTAGTCTCCTGACTGAATTACTGTATTCCTCACTTCAATTTGCATTGGTAAACTTTTCAGTGTGGTCTGGCTCTTTATAGTTTTGCCTGCTGTCTTGTCAAATATTGCTTCAATACAGATTTATTTTCTGCCAGAAACACTCAGAAAGATAAAACTCACTAAACCGTAGACACCTTCAAAGTCTTCCACCTTAAACTTAATGAATTAGACAGCGAGATTCAGCTGTGTTGATGTTAAGTACAAGCAGACACTCAGAACATGAGGAGGTACACATAGAAGCAGCAACTCCAAGTAATTAAATAACCAGAGGGACATGTTTTGAGTTGTGCTTATAGGGCCTGACCACCTCGTGAATTAAACAGGTTAAGTGAGCACAGGCTCTTAGTGATGTTGTTGGGCAAGAAGAATGGCGATGCACATGATTAATAAAGCAAAGTGAGCAAAGGCGTTACACTTACAGTACACTGTAAAGAGGTCAGAGTCAAGTTTTTACCTCCAGGGATCCAATATTCCCTAATATCTCCCTATGCATTTAAAAGAACTCGCCTCATATTTCAGGATATTTACTGTTCTTCTGCTTCTTTCGGCTGCTCCCGTTAGGGGTCGCCACAGCAGATCATCGTCTTCCATATCTTTCTGTCCTCTGCATCTTGTTCTGTTACACCTATCACCTGCATGTCCTCTGTCACCACATCAATAAACCTTCTCTTAGGTCTTCCTCTTCTCCTCTTCCCTGGCAGCTCTATCCTCAGCAACCTTCTCCCAGTAAACTCAGCATCTCTCCTCTGCACATGTCCAAACCAACACAATCTCACCTCTCTGACTTTGTCTCCCAACCATCTAACTTGAGCTGACCCTCTAATGTCCTCATTTCTAATCCTGTCCATCCTCATCACACCCAATGCAAATCTTACCATCTTTAACTCTGCCGCCTCCAGCTCTGTCTCCTGTGCCACCGTCTCCAGCCCATATACTGTAACATAGCTGGTCTCACTACCATTCTGTAGCCCTTCCCTTTCACTCTTGCTGATACCCGTCTGTCACAAATCACTCCTGACACTCTTCTCCACCCATTCCACCCTGCCTGCACTCTCTTTTTCACTTCTCTTCCACAATCTCCGTTACTCTGTACTGTTGATCCCAAGTATTTAAACTCATCCACCTTTGCCAACTCTACTCCCTTCATCCCCACCATTCCACTGACCTCCCTCTCATTTACACACACATGTATTCTGTCTTGTTCCTACTGACCTTCATTCTTCTCCTCTCTAGAGCATATCTCCACCTCTCCAGGGTCTCCCCAACCTGCTCCCTACTCTCGCTACAGATCACAATGTCATCAGCAAACATCATAGTCCACGGCGACTCCTGTCTAATCTCGTCTGTCAACCTGTCCATCACCATTTCATTTAAGAAAGGGCTCAGAGCCGATCCCTGATCCGGTATGGAAATTTGTATTGTTGTCCGCATATTGATTTGGCCAAATTTTACACCGGATGCCCTTCCTGACATAATCTTCCCCATTTATTCGGGCTTGGGTCCGGCCCAAAGAAACACACTGGTTTGTGCATCCCCTGTGGCTGGGTTATTTCAAGATATTTACTGTTATTTTTATTTAATTGGCTAAAGGGAGAGGATTGACTTGAAATGAATTCTGTGGTCACTGGGGTTTCTAGAAGAATGTAAATTCTGTGATGTTTGTTTATGTGCTAACCAGGGGCAGAACCAACCACTTCAGAGTTCACAGTGATAATGCACGGAGAGAAGATGCGTACGATTGAAGGAATTGTCATGGCAGCTGACAGCGCACGCTCCTTCTCACCACTGGAGAAATTTGGCCAGAATTTCTTGGAGAAGTTGGTTGGAATTGAAATGCCTCATAAATTGCTTCAAAGGGTCACATTCGTAGACACTCCTGGCATCATAGAGAACCGTAAACAGCAGGAAAGAGGTAAGTCAAAGTGGAATGATGGTGCAAAAGTTGAGAAGACGATGAGCCAAAGAAAGAACTGCAAGTGGGCGGCATGGTGGCGCAGTGGGTAGTGCTGCTGCCTCGCAGTTGGGAGACTTGGGGACCTGGGTTCGCTTCCCGGGTCCTCCCTGCGTGGAGTTTGCATGTTCTCCCCGTGTCTGCGTGGGTTTCCTCCCACAGTCCAAATACATGCAGGTTAGGTGGATTGGCGATTCTAAATTGGCCCTAGTGTGTGCTTGTGTGTGTCCTGCAGTGGGTTGGCACCCTGCCTTGGATTGGTTCCTGCCTTGTGCCCTTTGTTGGCTGGGATTGGCTCCAGCAGACCCCCGTGACCCTGTGTTCGGATTCAGTGGGTTGGAAAATGGATGGATGGAAGAACTGCAAGCATTTTTTGAAGGATTTTTATACTCATCTTTGTGTTGGGCACCACTTGGAGAGCAGCCATACCACATGAACTTCAGAGCAGGTCATCCACCTGGAGCTAAACATGTCTGGTCCCAGCCCGTACTTGGATGGGAGACCATCTAGGAAAAGCTGGGGTTGCTGCTTGAAGAGGTGTTGCTGAGGCCACCACGGGAGTGCTTAGCCTGTGGTCTGAATGTGGATACCAATGCCCCATTGCAGTGATGGAGGCACTGTCCTTCAAATGAAACGTAAAAACCGAGATTCTGACTCTCTGCGGTCATTAAAGATCCGTGGGCATCCTTTGTAAAGAGTAGGGTGTATCCTGATGTCCTGGTTAAACTGCCCACCACCCGGGAGTTTTTCTTGCCCGAGGCACTCTTTGAGTTTGCCAACCCACTTCTAAAATAAAACATAATAAAATAAAATTATAACTCCATTTTTAATTATCAATATCGATTGTGGTCTTTACATCATGCTCCCTCGTTCTTTTTTTAATACTTCTTCCCTGCCCTTTTTCTTTACTCTGAAAGCAGCACTGTTCTCTTTTGTTTGCTTCATGCTGAGATTGAGAGAATAATAAAATATTATTAATGAGACTGAAGGGTTTGCCCCTTCCGGTCAGAATAAGTCGACAGAGAGAGTCCTCGGCGGTGAACTGGTCAAGATTGACATTTGTAAAATCTAACTTTGCAACATTTGTATTTGTAACAGTTTTTAAATATTACAAATTATGTGATTTTGACATAGTTAACACATATTAGCTTGCCAAAGCCCTATCAAACAAAATTGTCAAAGTCTAAAGAGTCTAGTACTAAAGTTTATTAAAAAGTGCCGCCCTGGGCGGGCTGCTGCCTCTGCCACCCAGCTACACCAGTGCCACCACGGCCTCGTCATTCTGGTCCCCTAGTCATGCCCTGTCTCTAATTGTCTCTCTCTCTCACTTCACTTTATTACCTAACAGCTAATGTGTGGTGAGCATACTGGCACAAAAATGGCTGCCGTCACATCATCCTGGTGGTGGTTGACGTAGCTCCTCACTCACTAAAGTGCTTTGAGTAGCGAGAAAACCACTATATAAATATAAACGTAAAGAATTATTGTTATTAAAAGTGTGAAGTTGTAAAACGAGTTTAATGGCTGCCGTCTTCCAATGGCAAACCTTCTACATACTTTTAAAGTATGAGGTGTGTGGAGAGTTCTCTTGATTATATGTGATGTACACCGTCCCGGTTCTGCCGGTCGTGCAAAGGGTGCATGCACAGAGGCGGCCGCCCTCAACAAACCGCAGGCTCGGCGTGGGGCTCGTCTTTTCCCGTTGAATGTCGGTAACTTGCTTCAAAGAAAAACGAGCTCAGAAGTCACAACACATGAATTGTGGCAGCTCAAGTACGCAGCACAACAATCAAAAGTTTTTGTAGCTTTCAGTGTTTGTTTCTACAATCTTTGTTATGGTTAAAAGTGCAAGTTTAAATATAATTTTGGAAGTCGTTTTACCTGTAAATTGGGAGGTAAAGTATATTAAAGTATTACATATCTAGTTCATAGGGTTTGGCATGAAGGGACTGTATTAATATAAATTAACTTGTAATATTTTTCCTTAACTTTATAGCGTGATGTGAAGAAATAGACTTTTGCTAAATTTTGTATTTGCGAGAATACGAGGCGACGTCTTTTTCAAGAAAGTTAAGTCTATAATCAGCACTCGCTTTATATTCGGAATTGTACAGATGAATTCTTTAAACTTGTCGCCGATTCGTTAAATGCATAAGTCAAGTTTTCTTCTACCTACGAAGAAATCTTCTTTAATTTTTTTGACATTAAGGAAATTGCAAAATTTTTTAATTTTAAATACATTGGTTTAGAAAACGAGTGAAGGTATTATAGGGTGAGGGGGCGGCTGAAATTAAATGGCACGATGGCGGCTACGCCTCTAGAACCGGGCCTGGATGTACAATACAGAGGGTTCTAAATAAACTTTTGAAAATGGCAGGCAGGCCCTTTACTTTCCAGTAGAGCGCTCGTGTTAGTCCATCGCAAATGCCAGTAGGTGTAGTAAAAAAGTATTTGCTTACGTGAATTATGTGCTAAAACCTTAGTAGTCGGCTAATCATAAACATGATGTTAGTCATAACGGCTGACTAGAAACAAACAGATACATAATCTGCATGTGTTCATTGTTATAATCCCGTGAGCCGTGGGTTTGAAATGATAACCTTTGTGTCTCTTCTTCTCCAAAGGTTACCCATTCAATGATGTCTGCCAGTGGTTCATCGATAGGGCTGACCTCATCTTTGTGGTCTTTGACCCAACCAAGCTCGATGTGGGCCTGGAACTTGAGATGCTCTTTCGCCAGTTCAAGGGACGGGAGTCGCAGATTCGCATCATCCTAAACAAGGCCGACAGCCTAGCCACTCAGGATCTCATGAGGGTCTATGGCGCCCTCTTCTGGAGCTTAGCGCCCCTCATCAATGTAACTGAACCACCACGTGTGTATGTCAGCTCCTTCTGGCCTTACGATTATGCACCTGACACTAGCAGGGAGCTCTTCAAAAAGGAAGAGGTCTCTCTTCTAGAGGACTTGAACCAGGTGATCGAGAACAGGCTGGAGAACAAAATTGCCTTCATCCGACAGCATGGCATTAGAGTTCGCATCCATGCACTGCTGGTGGATCGCTATCTCCAGACCTTCCGTGACAAAATGACCTTCTTCAGTGACCCTGAGCTGGTGTTCCAGGAGATTGTGGATGAACCTGATAAGTTTTACATCTTCAAGTCCATTCTGGCAAAAACCAACGTCAGCAAGTTCGACCTGCCGAATCGCGATGCCTATCGTGACTTCTTTGGCATCAACCCAGTTAACAATTTTAAGCTACTCACGGCGCAGTGTTCGTACATGGGAGGCTGCCTGCTTGAGAAGATTGAAAAGGCCATCACCCATGAGCTCCCAGGGCTCCTGGGGAGTATCGCTTCAGGGAAGAACCCAAATCTGACTTCCTGTGAAGCCACCGGCTGTGGAGAAACACCAAAGAACCGCTACAAGAAGCACTGATGAGAGAAAGGGGGATGGGGGAGGGGGGTAAGCGGAGGAAGACACGGGTTTGAGAAGAGTGGTTAGAAGGTAGCAGGGGTGGTAATCGTTTCTGTCCCAAAAAAAAAAAAAAAAAAATATATACAGGAATAAATCATTTTTAAAAGAACGGCATATTCAATAAGGCATCCCTCCTTCTCTCTACTCGCAGTGACAGAGGACGGACTTTCAGGGAACACAAACTCCGGTTCACATTGGTAGAATGGGGACGAATGTGCTGGGCTTGCATCTCCTGTCGTGTTTTTCTAGCCGAGGTGCGTAAATGGCAGACGACTGCATTTGTCACTTTAGGAGTTGCACTCGTAGCTTCTGTTTTTCTTCTTCTTCTTCTTCTTCTTCAACAGTACAAAACTCTACAGGCGTATACTGTGAAGCCTGCCGAGCTAACAGAGCCAGGGCACGACGTTTTCTTCTCCATTCCATTCTTTGATAATTCAGGGCTCAAGTTGGTTCTGGGATTGAGGCCCAAGTCCATGCCACTTGTGAGTGATATGTCACTGCATGTCACTCTTACCCGTTCGGTTACACAGTGCCGACATGACAGATTTGTAAGAGGCACCATACAGGCTGACAATACCTAATATTGGCCCAGTGGGAGACCCCCAAAGGCTGGCTCAGGATAAAGACCGGGTAATGCTGGGGTGTCCCCCTGGAGGAGCTGCTTTGTCCAGTGCAGCTTGTTCCCAGAGCAATGAACTTCGGCGGTGACAGTCGTATCATATGACAGTTCAACTCTGTGCTCAGTAAGCATGTCAGGCACATTCATCCACGACTTCTAATAGGATAGCCCACCGCTTAGAGAGACAGACAGAGAACGTAATCTGAGACACGGATCACAGAATGTTCCTCTTAAGCTTACCGTCCGTATCAACTCTCAAGTAAAAATATAAAACAAATGTCACTGGTCTTAAATGTGGTAATGTTCCCAACCATCGTTACGTCTCGTCATCGTTGTTGTGCATGAAGCATCAAGCATTTGCACCATTCAGGTGCTATGGAAATATCTTCTGCGTTATTGCAAAGTTTGCTAATATCTTGTGGTTTGAGCCCACAGCTACACCAGTCGACGGCCACGATTGCAGGCTGCAGTTCTATTTCAGAGGGAAGAGGCCTGTTTGTAGGTGGCAATCACAAGCTTCAAGTTTTATGACATTGAGATTGTTGTGAATTTATTTTATGTGGAATGCAACTGAAGAAAATTTCAAAAATAAAATCGAAAACAGAATTTCAAAATGTCCGGTAAAAAAAAAAAAAATATTGAAAATTGCTTGATACGTTCTTACGTAACGACAATTGTGACCACTGACTTAATGAAGAATGTGGCTCTGGGAATGTTGAGTGGTGCACACAAATCCACAAAATCATTTGGATCAAAGATTTGTCACCGTTTTGATGGCCGCCCACGGCTTGATTATCGATAAATGACTGGTTGAGTGACACTGTACTGTGGCGAACCCCGGCTAGTCCATCAAGCTTGTCGTCTTTTACAACCAATGCCTGTTTCGTGGCAATATGTCCTTTTTGTCCGTGGTCACAAAGGCATCGGAGTTTGAGTCTGCCCGGCCCCTGCTGTTTTGATATGGCAAACTCTTTATTACCGGCATCCTCGATTCAGTGACTCGCCCCTCGGCAACACTCGCCAGTATGTTTTGCAGAGAGAACATCGTTAGACGGAAAGCAGTTTTGGTTTAGAGGAAGACGTCTGTCACACCCTTGATGCGGTATACACTGGAATTTAACGGTGACCCATTCACGAAAGATTAGAATGAGATGAATGGAATGGGAAAGCAAGTCTCAACTGTGCAGATGGTCAAGGAAAGGAGAAAGAACGAAGACTCCATGAAAAGCATGAAATGTGGGTGGAACTTAATTTAGTACGGGGACAAAAGCAAAAGCAATGGAGGTGTGAATGAGCCCGTCAAGGGGCCTCACTGCGACTTCTCTTTGTTGGCGTATCACCTGCGAGGCCATCTCCATTTCGCAGGTTATTGAAAAAGCTTCATTCGTCGAACAGGAAGGAATTTCACCGATCCAGAGATACCGAGGTGGCGTGTGGGTGAAGTATGCAGGCCTTTTCTCTTGAGCTTTCCTTGAAGTTGTTTAAGAGAAGATTTGAGTCCAAGACCACCCAAAACTGCCACACAACCAGATGTTTTCTCGTCACTTGCTCCATCAACAGCTGAGATTGTCGAGGGAGCCGTTTTCCCGCCGTCTGCTGTTCTCTGGTGTCATCTTCTTCAGAGGCATCCCCCACCTCCTCCAGCATCCCTTTGTTCTTTGGGTTTCTTTTACTGTTTTCTGGTTTGCTAAATTCTCAAATTTCAAGTTACTGGGCCAAAGTGCCAGTCATCTGGGCAAACGGGGGACATCTCGCTGAATGAGGATGGCATCTCTCTGCTTGTCTCCTGCAGCCTCAGCCAGAGGTGCCCTGACCAGGGTTCTTGTTGTCCAGAGTGATTCCTTTTCATGCATTCAGACTTGAATATCTCGATTGGCACTTTCGGTTAAACAGCTTAATGTGACAACTGCCACAGGGAGAACCCAGGCCTGTAGGTGTCACCTCATGGTGTCACCGAGTGCTCTTGCTAGAAGGGAATTAAAAAACGAACAGGCGCAGCTGTCAAGCCGTCCACTGTGCCGCGGGTTGGTGTGTGCGCCCCTAACTCATTGGAAACGCTTACTCTCCAGCTGTTTTAATAAAAATGAATTTTCCAGTGATGAACAACTTCCTTTGCTTTCTTTCCCCTTCCTTTCTAATAAGACGATGCAAAGCGCAACGGGTGGAACGTGGAAATTCAGCACAACCCAGGGTGTGACAAACAGAGGTACGCCGGTGCAATAAAACTGTTACCAAAATTTGAAAATGCCATACTGTATATACCCGTAGTCTTTAAGATCAGTCCTTGGTCAGTAAGAAACGTTGTGGCTGCTGATAACAGTCCCTGTGCACTCCTGCTGACTGATGGGAGTTGTAGTCCCTGTGTTGGTGCTGACTGGAGTTGCCACCCTCTCATTAGAACCCCTCTTCCCCCATATGACATACCTCTGTGTTTTAAGTCGGGCCGATGGCAAAGCACAGGCAAAATTTCATTCAAATCGGATCAGCGTGGTCAGCAAACAAACAAATGGCTTACGATTTTATTTCTACAGATCCTCGATTACAAGGTTCCTGCTTCATCTTGAGCTCTGCATCCTGGTGGAACCTGAGCACAAGTGGACAAGCTAAGCTTTCCTTGTAGTTGTTTAACTCTTTGAGGGCTGAATATTTTTCCAAAAAACTCAAGTTTTCTGAAAAGCACTCAAAGCAATGGTGTCACACATACGTCAACATAAAACGTCTGTTGCTGTGTGCTGTGGCTGCTGTTGGCGCATGTAAGGGGTCTCTGGCAGCAGTGGCTGCATGGGGGCACCTCGATGGTCGGCAGGAATGCATGGTGGGCCTTTGCACAGCAGGTGGGTGGTGGTGGTGGAGGTTGCAATGTGATGCAATCTGGTTTGTAGCTCATGTCATCCTAAGTGGTGGTCCGCCCAGGCAAACGCTGCTGTAGGCACATCAGCTACTCAAAAGTGTTCAGTGCCACGATCAGCTGGGGAGCGATAAGATGATGCTGGTACCTCACTTTCATTTCTGATATCCATCTCCAGATCACTTGCATCAAACTCAAGAGTCTGACAAGTCAGAGTCCTATTCAACAAAATTACGTAAAACATCCATGGAGTATTTTGCTTTGCACTTTCGCTTTGGTCTCTCGTCAGATGTCGATGCCATTTTAGAGGTTGTCTGCTCTTCGCTACTCACACATGCACAGAAATCGAGGTCAAGTCAACAAAGCTATGTAACTTTATTTCTAGCAAAGAGTCAAACTAAAATGTAAGGGTGAGTTCTGTTGCGGTTTACAGCTGATTACCGTCCTCTACTCCTGAATTTTGACAAAAGTCGACATCAACCCTGAAAGAGTTAAGAGAAGCATTGAAACTAAGCCCACCAAACACTACCACAGAGCCAGGGGTTGAGTGCCAACCAGACATTTGCCGGAATCCCGGCATTTTCTGTCTTCATTGTCAGATCAGTAACCCCATCCCGACTACGACGTGAGACAATGTGGGCCAACGTTGGGCACCCCCTACACCATCGCCATTGGCACAGCAGCTGAACGTGATGCCGTGTCAAGCGGGGAGCATTAGCACCACAAACGGCCCACGTTAAAGGCTGTTCTACGTCTAGAGGCCATCTGAAACCCACAATGGGGCCAAAATAACAAAACAAACAAAAAAAAGAATTCAATGTATACATGCTGTGAACCAGCAAATATTAAAGAATCAGTACACATATGGCCCACAGTTGGCTCTGCCAGGATAAACCACATTGAACGCTGGCAGGGTGAACGCCACTGCAGTAGTCGGGACGCTTGGTCTCCTGCGTTCACCGAGGGGCCCTCAGTTCTCTGGCCAGCATCTTTATCTGTTAATTGTTATGGAGGGCTGCACATTAAAAGTTCCCGATTTGAGCAGATTAGCAGCTGTGGTGCTCCAGCAGATACGATCTGGGGGTCCAGCAGTTATGGGGTTTTTTTCAAGTGCCAGAAGGCGAAGATAATTTTGTTTTTGGTAAACCGATCCGTGTCTAATAACCAGGAGCTTAACTGTCTCATTTCTGGAAGCAAAGGAACCTTCTCTGCGTTTCTCCCGGAAGAACCCAAAAAGTACTTTCTCACCGATTTTCAGTAGCATGACTAAGTGACCCGGTCCATAAATGCTCGAACGCTTCAAACGTAATTGAATAATTGAGTGCACAGTAGCTTGGCACAAGCCAGACATTTTTACCCAACTAGTGATGCGAGTTTAACAGGACATGAACTTAATGCGGCTCACTGCACGGCACTACAGACCAGCAGAAGAGCATGTTGGGGTGTCCAAAGGTAAGATGGGCCAGCAGCCCCACTTCTTTAGTCTCAGAAGTCTTTGCAGACATCCACAAGAATCAAAATGACGCCCACCATCAGATAGATAGATAAAGGCACTATATAATAGATAGATAGATAAAGGCACTATATAATAGATAGATAGATAGATAGAGGCACTTTATAATAGATAGATAGATAGATAGAGGCACTTTATAATAGATAGATAGATAGATAGATAGATAAAGGCACTTTATAATAGATAGATAGATAGATAGATAGATAGATAGATAGATAGATAGATAGATAGATAGATAGATAAAGGCACTTTATAATAGATAGATAGATAGATAGATAGATAAAGGCACTTTATAATAGATAGATAGATAGATAGATAGATAGATAGATAGATAGATAGATAGATAGATAGATAGATAGATAGATAGATAGATAAAGGCACTTTATAATAGATAGATAGATAGATAGATAGATAGATAGATAGATAGATAGATAGATAGATAAAGGCACTTTATAATAGATAGATAGATAGATAGATAGATAGATAAAGGCACTTTATAATAGATAGATAGATAGATAGATAGATAGATAGATAGATAGATAAAGGCACTTTATAATAGATAGATAGATAGATAGATAGATAGATAAAGGCACTTTATAATAGATAGATAGATAGATAGATAGATAGATAGATAAAGGCACTTTATAATAGATAGATAGATAGATAGATAGATAGATAGATAGATGATACATCAGATAAGAGGGTCGGAGCCCACAGTGAAGGACTGTTTGATGATTAGTAGAAACTGAAAAAACTTCAGAAGCAGCAATTTGGGACAGGATGAGCTGTGGCTGTGACATGTTCAATGGCACCGCCCCACCTCAGGAACAAAGTTACGCAGAGACCCCCCCCACCCCCCCACCCGACTGGCCAGAACTGTCGCATCCCCACTACTATTCCAATCTTCCATTTTTGTGTCCGAGGCCCACAGGCCGGTCCTCCAGCACAGGAATCTGTCATTGTGACCAACAATGACCCAAACCCCAGGCGCTACCCCCACCCAATGCCCTCTTGAACTTCCCTTAGTGCAACTCAAAACTGAATCCTCCCCTGAATGGAGTCACACAGGCTGGCAAGCTGCACCTCGACAAGTGGCTTCACGCCGTCGACTTGGTAGAGTGACATATTTGGTCAGGCTTGTCAGCTCCATTTGGAGGGATAAAAGACCCCTGAGTGGGATCATCTGCACCCACATGACACCATTTCATCCAAAGAAGGGTAGCACAGTGGCGTAGTGGTGCATCACAGAAAGGAGACCAGGATTTGCATCCCAGATCCTGCCTGGTGTTTACGTGGGTTTCCATCGGGTGCTGCCAGACCCTCCCACAGTCCAGACATGCAGGTTAGGTGAGCTGGTGACACTAAATTTGCCCTTGGGGTGTGTTTCCCCTACAATGGACTGGGGCCTTTTCCAGGGTTTGTTCCTGCCTTGCACCCTGTGCTATCTGGGGGGTGGGTCATGGGGGTCCAGCAGACCCCCAGGACGTCGTTTGGGTCTAAGCAGGTTCGAAAATGACTGACTGACATCAAATGAAACCATAAGCATCCATCCATTATCCAACCCACTATATCCTAAGTACAGAGTCACGGGGGTCTGCTGGAGCCAATCCCAGCCAACACAGGGTGCAAGGCAGGAAACAAACCCAGGGCAGGGTGCCAGCCCACTGCAGAACCATCAGCATCTTAGAATTAAATTCTATCAAGGATCCATGAAACTTTGGGCGTTTAACAAGTAGCCCTAGAGGGTGCCATCAGCGTCAGCTCCCTCGAGGCTCATGCGATTTTCATTCGTTAGCTAAAATTCTAAATTGAGAGGTGCTGGCACCATCTTAGAGTACAAACGGGTAAAGCCTGGAGACGCTGCTCGGTGGTACCTTCTCCAGAGCAGATCTTGAACTTGCATACTTGGTGGGAATATGGGATTGACTCGTTTGATTTTGTGAATGTGAAGTAAACTACTGAACTATGGAGTTGAAGCAGAAAGCTTGGCAACCTTTAAGAAGGATGCAGATAAGTTAGTGGGGTCGGGTTAACCATTTACAGAAGAAACGGGCCTGGCGGGCTGAATGGTCATCTCACATGTCTTATGATCACAGGGTGTATCTGTGCGGATGAGCGCCGCCTCACCTTTCTGTTTCTTGTAGCAGTGCCATTTTTGGAGTACTGAAGCCACAGAGTTGTGCTTGTTGATGGCAATCAGGAGGTCACTGCAAGAGAGCGAAGAACGGCTGACAAGACCCCAAGGCTGAAGGCCACCTAAAGTGCCGATTGTGTGGGCCCTGCACGGGGGCTTCCAGGTTCGTCCAGTACATACAAGACATCTGCGTTGGTGTGAGAGTGACGGTCCTCCACCAACCTTTAAGTCACATCAAGTGGGACGGACACATCGGACCTAGACGTGTGTGTGTGTGTGTGTGTGTGTCACGGGATGTGCGTAAAGGGCAACTTTAAAAAGCAACAACCCCGGGAAGCAAAATTCACCATTTAATAATAAATAAATAATCAACAAAATGTGCTCAAGAACAACTGCAGTCCTGGGGTGCCACGGAGGCTGCAGCTCCACAAACCGATGGTCCAGGCTTACTGAAAGGTGGCATTGTTAGCTTGGTGTCGGAAATACGGGCCGCTAAATTTACATCGTAAACACAATTCAGACATTGGAATCTTTTTAAATGTTAACTTTCTTTTACCATCTTCTTTTTCATTCAGCTTTTCCTGTGGATTTTGGTTCCCTTAATTGTGTCCGACAATTAGTGACTAGTGGTACAGACACGGGTGCAAATGACACTGAATATTAAAGGGAACCAACTACTTCAGTAGATAATTCACTCGTGTGCCACCTTAACAAAAGGACACGCGTGTGTCTGTGTCACTCCAGTTGCTATGTCTCTGTCATTCCAACAGATGGCACACCACAAACATTAAAACTGCTTTAACGAATCCCATACCCAGTGACAGGCACATGACTTGGTGTACCACAAACATGAACTTTGAGCTGTGTGTTGATTTCATCCCGTCTTTGACTGGTTGCACAGCTAGTTAATAAGAAAAGGCTTAAATGATTAATTAATAATTAATGTCTCACATACACAACTGTATGCTACATTCCCCGAAAATTTTGCAAACCCATCGTTGTAATTTCTGGATTGACACAAAAAAGGCACAAACAGTTAAAATAACATCTGATCTAATAAAGGCAGGAGTCCAGTGGAAAGCGGAGGAGATAAACACTTGCTGTTAAGGTGGTCCGCAGGACTAAACTTGAAGACCACCACGTTAAGCCTTTTATTATTAAATTAGCCGACAATTAAATTTTATACTAAGGTAGCCGCTGTGTTTTACCATCCAGTGCCATTTGCACCCGTGCCTGCACTCCTCATCACTAATCGTCAGTTATTTGGACAGAAGGAGCAAACTCCACAGAAAAAAAGTGAAATGAAATAAAAACGGCAAAAAAAAAAAAGTTCGGGGTTTAAAACCGTCACATAGAAAATTCTGTTTCTAGTAAATGCAAATATGACACACAAGAGCGCACGTCGGGACGTGGAATGAGAAAAGAAACTGGCAGGAATGAAAACCTGCAGCCACAGTGGTACACCAGGACTTAACTTGGGGACCCCCAGCTTTAGATCACAAAATCAAAAGCAAACCAACGCATTCTGAGAGCCCCTGGAAGACTTGGAGAAAGTTACGGCCATCTGAAGACATCACGAGGCCATCTGCTGCTGCCATCTAGTGGCGTGTAAGAGAGTGACAGGCATACACACGCACACAGGTTTACGCGGTCAGTAAGCCGCAGCAATAGCGGCACAGAACTCTTAAGATTTGTATTTGTTTGTTTAAAGTGTCCTCTCCCAAATTTAATGTGAACATTTCAGGGCTCAAACTTCGGGAAGGTTACACACTGTAGCAAAAACGCCCCCCCCCCCAAACTGCTCAGGTTTTTCTTTTCCCTGACGTAGTGAGATATTTGCAAAATTTTGCTGAGATTGGACAAAGAGTGTGGAATTGTACAAAAAACAAACCCACTGAGCTTTACAGCTCGGACTGGCGTGTGCAGAAGATTAGAGTGAAAATGATGCTGAAGATGACAAGGGCCACACTCTACCCGAGTGGCATAGAACAGCTTTGTGACGAGTGCATTAGGGCCTCCCAGGGGTCAGGACCAAACTTAAAACTGGTTTGATTTTACCGTTTGCCCCTCTTGGTAGGTCGGGACTCAAAAGTCAAACCAACGTGTTCAAGAGTGGCGATCAACAAAAGGCAAACCCACAGGCAGGTGGTGGTCCGGCGCAGCCAAGTTTGAAACAAGTGGCAGAGGGCGGGTGGGCAGCTCTCTCTGTTCCCCCCTTTCTTCATGGACGCCCCCCCAATCATAATCAGAACTTCTGTACCAGTGGTTCAAAAGACACAATTGGAATGATTATCAACGTTTAAAATCAACCCGACCACTGACGGTGTCTGTGAAGAGAGTTGTGGACGGCCATTCTGTCCACGTTTGGTTCCTCTGCTGATCCTGATGGCTCCACACAAAGCACTGCTGTGGCCTTCTGACAGTAACAATCCTCCAGTGGCTTAAATTGGGGGTCAGAAAACCTCAGAATGAATTCTGTAAAATTTACAGCACTCGGCCCTGCATCTGTAACAAACCCTCGGGACCCCCTCAATTTATTTAAATGTGGGGGGAAAAAAAACGGTCCCCCAAAAAACAGCATGGCATCGACACAAAAACAAGACTCCTTTCATCAGTAAAGCTGTTGGCACATCTTCTCCAATTTGTACCCATCAAGTCTGAAGAAATTTGTAAGGCTTGACCCCTAAACACAGAGGTTGCCATTTCCAAACTATAAAGTCACCCTTTCTGTGCTAGGCAGCGGGGTTTTGTGACCCACAGCTGTAGAAAGTCAAAGAAGTGTCTGGAGCCCCCTAGAATACCATAAAGATAATCAAACAGGGGTTTTGGTGTCATAAGCTGGTTCTACTTGATGCTCAGGTCACTTATGCGCACACATTATGGCTGCCACACGTTCCCAGTGCTCTTTTGATGCATCATCTAAACATGTTGTCACAATTGAACGCAATGTGTGTGAGTTGAAGTACCAGTATATATATATATATATATATATACTGTATATAGTTTTTAATGTAAGGATTGGCACCCTTCCCGGGATTGGTTCCTGCCTTGTGCCCTGTGTTGGCTGGGTTTGGCTCCAGCAGACCCCCGTGACCCTGTGTTCGGATTCAGCGGGTTGGAAAATGGATGGATGTCAGGATTGGATTGGATGGGTGTAGTGTGTTGTGTTCAAGTTCTGCATTGTTGTTTACTATCAACATCTCCACATGTGACACCAATGCCTGTGAGGACAGTTGGCACCAAATCACCAGCTCTTTGAAAATGTATGTGGAAACGTGCAAAACAAAATGGAAGCAAATTCGAGACGAATACGTCTGTACAAAGTGGAACATGTCCGAAAAAAGAATTGGGGATTTGAACATTACAAACAAACGGCATCAACAGGATCAATGTGCGAGCTTCGATGTCTAAGTGGTTTGAGGCAAATCACCAAACTTAAAACTCTGACGTGCAAAGACGTTCGTGCCGCTTTTCTTCATTCATTTCTCCTACTGGCAATACGAGAGTCGTATTCGCCCCATCCCATCTTAAAGGTCTCACCTATCAGCTTCTGTGTTGCTGTCCTTCTTTATGACGTTTGCAACAGAATACAAAGAAAATTTTATCTTTAAAATTTTTTCTTCCCCCAACTCACAATACAGTGAAACCAGCCATTGTTTACTCACCGTGACGATGTCTCGCACTGCCACCTGGTGGAGTTCTCCAGATTTACATAAAGTGCCCACACTACTGTGTGTATTGACAGTACACTGCTTGGGTACCAGCAGCAGCCTCAAGCACACACGATGCACAGCATCAAGTACATCCTCGGCCATCTTTGAAGGCGACTCTCAGTGTGCCTCATGCGCTCTAACACTCGCACTTCCTCTTTCTATCGCGTCACCAAAGCCAAACTGCCCAATCAGATGGCTTGGAGGGACTCGATACACAGAGACCTTGCTGTTTTATTATATAGTAGATTACTTCGGGAAAACCGAAGACAGGACTCTTGACCATATAATCAAAGTGGATCTTCAGTTCAAAAAGTTAATCTCAAAATATTCAAGATTTTAATTTAATAAACACCTTTACAAAAATGTACGTTTAAACTTATGTAGTGTGTGGATTTCATTTTGCAGTGCTTTGATTTATAAATGTCAAATAACGCTAAACGTACACCATTTCTGAAAATTTCCTATTGTGGCGCCTGAATCGCTACATGTTGTGTTATCGCTCACTAAGTCATTGGTCTCCTGCTCTCAGAACACGAGTCCTACTTACTCTGAAGAAGGCAACTGAAGAAAGCAGATCTGATTCCAGGGGTGTGCAAAGTCATTCCTGGAGGGCCGCAGTGGCCGCGGGTTTTTGTTCCAACCCAGTTGTTTAATTAAAAAACAATCCTTGCCAATAATTACATTTCATGGCTTGTTTGTGCTTTAACTCTGCTATGTCAAGTCATTCTCAAATCCTAGATTTTTTTTTTCCATTCTAAAGATATCATCCAAATATTTTGAAGTGTAAATCGTATGGGTAATTCTCAATCCTTCACTTTTTTCTCTTCTCTTTCCTTCCAAGTATTTAATTAAACCAAATAGTGCCTGATAAATACACACAGGCGTAAAGGGTAACAAGCAAAATGGATAACTGCTGGTTTCTTTTTTCATTTGCATCTTATTGCTAATAAGGAGCAATTAAAAACCAAGAATGCAGCTGTTTAAGACTTAAATAAGCAATAAGGGTTCAAAATCTTAACGAGGGAGATAACTATGAGGCAGAAGTGTTTCTAGAGCAGGGGTGGGCAGATTCAGTCCTGGAGGGCCGCAGTGGTTGCAGGTTTTTGTTCCAACCCAGTTGCTTAATTATAAACCAATCCTTGTCAATTATTTAATTTCATGGCTTGTTAGTGCTTTAACTCTGCCATGTCAGGTTATTCTCATATCCTAGATTTATTTTTCTTTCTAAGGATATCATCCAAATGATTTGAAGTCTAAAACAGACGAGTAATTCTCAGTGCTTCACTTTTTTCTCTTCACTTTCCTTCCAAGTATTTAATTAAACCAAATGGTGCATGATAAATACACACAGGTGTAAATGAAAACAAGCTAAATGGAGAAATGCTGGTCTCTTTTGTCATTTGCATGGTATTGCTAATTAGGAGCAATTAAAAACCAAGAATACAGCTGTTTAAGACTAAAATAAGCAATAAGGGTTCAAAATCTTAACGAGCGAGACAACTAAAGTGAAGCTGAAGTGTTACTTGAGCAATAAGGGCTTCTTATTAAGCAACTGGGTTGGAGCAAAAACCTGCAGCCACTGCGGCCCTCCAGGACTGAATCTGCCCACCCCTGTTCTAGAGCAATTAGTGCTTCTTATTAAGCAACTGGGTTGGAACAAAAATCTGCAGCCACTGCGGCCCTCCAGGAATGACTTTGCACACCCCTGGATTAAACAGTGAATTTTACACCCAAGGCCACCTTACCTGTGTGCGTGAAGTGGAAATGCGTTTATGCCAGAAATCACAAAGTCCATCCTGATACAAAACAAATGACCAAATGATGGGAGTGTTCCAGACGAGACACCGGGTCAAACTCAACTAATGGGCTAACCAGGCAAGCTTCATGAACTGAACTGTCGTGCCCATCTTGTTAGCTTAGCCCAAGGCGTAGGGGTACAGCCGTCATACAAGTTGTCCTTCACATCTGCGCTGGGGAATTAAATAATATGCTGGAGAGAAACGAAGTGAGTTCAAGGACAGCACAGAGCTGCAGCTGTTTTCTGAATCACCACTTTGTTACGTTCTTTTGCTGTTGTGTAATGTCTAACATTAGGAGCACTGGATATCAGAAGGTCATTTCAGCTGTTGACAACTTTCTGACAGGACTTTTCTCATCATGTTACCTGGATACAGAGGATGAACCTGGCCCATTAATGCTTAGGCGTCTGCTTAAGAATGACCAGAACGTTTCGATAATTAAAGTTCTGTAGTCTTCCATGTCCGGAGTTTTAGGAATGCTGCTGTGAGGTGGTCTTAGTGTCTAAGAGAGAAGCAGATGCGTCTACCGCAAAGTATGATGGCACAGGGACTCTTCTTATAACCTCCATTTCTAAGTTACATAAGTACGCCTCTCTATAGCATCCTGACTCTAATGGCAAAGGCATGTGAGCTCTTAAAGTACTTTTAAAAGAAATCAAAATCATATAAAAAAGGCAAAGTTGTCTTGAAGACAGGACGACCACATCATGCGTAGATTAGCTTCAAGATCAGTAAAAGTGCTGGTAAGAGTGGAAAAAGGAGGAGGAAAGTCAAAAGGAGAATCCTCAGTTACTGCTGACACTTCAAGCAGCACAATGGTGTTCACAAGCTACTTTGGGGTCCTTTATGGCACCATCTCTTTAAATAATGCTTAAAAAATGTGCAACTTTCTTTCCTGCCTGTTTGAAATTACAGGTGTAAAAGAAAAGGGGAACACTGAACTGCAACAGCAGTCAATCCTGACAGTACCCAGGGTTACAGATGGGATTTGGGGCACTCTGTTACGGTCTACAAAATAAGAGTATAAAAGTGTCGCCTCCGACACCTTAGAAGAACAAAAAACATCTGGGGAAGGTGTGCTGAGAGCAAGTAGACACCTCAGCTGGACAAACTGAACCTGCCAACTCCGAGACGTCTACTCGGCACCGCCGGGCCACCCCACATTTGCCGCATGTCAGTCGAAAGTCTGAATTCCCTCCAAGTTCATGTTTACCCAGAAGTTACCCGGTCATTAAGAGCAGAACAACACAAAGCTAATAAAAAGAGCAATTTAACAACATAGGTTTGTTTCTTTGTTGCATTTACTTGCATAAAAGTTTTTTTTAAACGTCTGATATGCATATCAAAGCAATTAAACACAAACTGGAAATAAACGAATAACAAAACCATGAGACACCATGGCTGAAAATAGGCATGTAAAGCTGTCTGAACACGTGCAAATGAATGAATAATTCCAATGACCAGATGGGAGAGAAACTTAAAACGTTCACCAAAGCAATCAAATGGCTGCCTGCGGTGTGCAGAGAGCTTATAGCCGGACAGCTGAAAACAGTCCTGAGCAAACCGCTCACTAGGCAGCCAAACCCAACAGTTTTCAAACACTTACACTACACCATATAAATAATATAAAGGAGCGGCCATTCACGGACACAACACCCCCCCCACACACACATGCTGTCTCAAGACTTGAGTGACGAGTCCAGCTCATCACCTTCTGCGAGTCACAAGAGAGAAGACGCTCATTTGGGGACCAGCATGCTCAGCCAGTCAGTTGTATGAAGTTTTATTTCGGTTGATGTCTTCCAATACTTGCTTCCTTTTTTTTTGTACTCTAACGATACATCAATCCAAGCTTTCTGAATAGGATTATTGCAAGATGAAGATACTGTATTTGTGAATGCCACATGACGTGTGCCCTAAACAGGACAACAGATGCATAGTCGGAGACAACTCACAAAGAGAAGCAAAGCAACCATCTTTTCGCCTGCCTTGTTGCCAGCCAGTAACGAGCCGTGTTCTGGACCACCAGTCTGTGCTCCCATCTATAAAACTGGAACATCTAATACTCTTTGTGGAGATTTACCAAACGGAACAGAAGAGCACAAGCATCACTGCCCACAAGGGTGCCATCACAGGACCCCCGTCGTATAAATGGATACCAGAAATGCATCAGCAACAGGAAAAGGCAAATGGCTGCCTGAGGAAACTCCCAGACACAAAAGTATTCACTGACCGTCCTTTTCATTTAACAAAAAAATGACATTTGCAAAATAAAAAAAATATTTGCATTTAAAAATTGAGCAAACAAAAGATGACTTGGGAAAAAAAAGTAACAAAGACCCCAAATAACCGAAAAAAATTGATAGGATTCAAAATATGCCTTATGATATTATTGTAAGTTTTTCCCCTACTACTTCTTCTTTTTAAACTGGCCACATCACATATCCCTCAATGCCCAGGAAAACGGCACTTCTGCATTTTGGGAAAAATTAAATGTGCCAACTGTGAAACATCTGAATAGGACATCTCAGTAGAAAATATTTAGAAGGCTAATAAATGCATCCATTTTTATGGTCCTTTACTGCTACAAGTCCTCCACGAGCTTCTCAAGCTTCTCCTCCGTGCTGGTGTCTTCCAGCAGTCCCAGATCACCGGACAGGACCCCCCTGTTGGGCGTGTGAAGCTGTGGAAGCATGGCACTCTGCTCTCTTGATCCAAGGTGCCCTTGTTCCAAAGGGTGTGGAGATGACTTCTGGGGAGACGGCTGAAGTGAAATTCTTGGTGATGGGCTGGAATGTGGAGGAGGTTGAGATGAGGGTCGAGGAGATGACACCATTCCTGGGGAACACAACTGCTTGCCGAGGGCTGCCATTGGCTGCATACCCTGAGGTTGTCCTGCCAGTGAGTGCTGTTGGGGATTTGTGATATTAGACATTAGGCGCTGCTGTAAGGCTTGCTGGAGACTAGTTGATCCACCTTGACCAATTGGCCCAATGGAGGAAGAGGAGTGCTGGCCACTACTTTGCACGGTGAGACGCTGCTGCATTGCTTGTGAGTACGTAGTAGGGGCTTGTGGAAAGTGACCAGGCCCCTGGGTCATGGAGCCTTGTTGCTGCATCAGTTGTCTTCGCATCATTTCTCGATACTGTGGGCTACTCATGGGATTGTGCCCAGTGGTCACAAGTGATGACGGGGCCCCAACACCCCCAGTTCCTGGAGAAACAGCAGGGGATGTGCCAGTTCTTTGCTGAGGATGAATACCTTGTGCAGGTGTTGGTGTCTGCGCTTGGCTGGCTTGGTACTTTGCTGTCCTCTGCTTAATGAAAGCTGCCATGAGTTGAGGATTAGATTTAAGGATGTTGAGAACCTGCTGCTGTTGCTGAGGTGAGCTGGGAGATTTGAGAGTACGCAGCAAGTCCTGCAGAGCTGTGTGGGTGATGCTGCCCACTGCAAACCTCGGAGGTGGTTGCTGCTGTGGAGGTAACTGGGATTGAACAGCCCCTGACATCTTGGCCTGTGGCTGTATAGCACTTTGTGGGATGGAAGGCTGAGAAACAGACATCTGTGGAGGTGTTGTCACAGTCTGTGTAGGGTGTGGCTGTGGTGCTGTGGGACGGGGCCACTGATTTGCGGGTGGTGCAATAGGAATGGTGGCAGAGCCCCGTGCTGGACCCAGCATTGTTGTGGGCTGCACCGGTCCCGTAATCCCTGAATGACCAGAAGGAAGTCCATTGATATTACTCCCACAGAACATTTGTTGCTGCTTCTGGGCCTCGAGTTCAATTTGCTTGGCCGCTTCCACAGCTGTGGCAGGAGGTGGAGGAGGAAGTGATGGAGGGTTCTGCTGGAGAGTGGAGGCTGCCATGTGTACAGGTTTCCCTTGGGTGACAACATTAGAAGGCTGACTGCAGGGTGTTGGAGGAAGGCTAGCAGGAGCAACAGGCTGCAGATGGTTTGGAGGGAGACTGGGCTGGGGTTGTGGTGTTGGAGTGCTTGGAGAAGGAAGGTTAACAGTTCCTCCTCGGCCCTGCATAGTAGCCATTCTGCGGCGTATCATCTGCGCTTGCTGCAGCCGGTGTTGGAGCTGCTGCTGACGTAACTTATGTTTAATGTTTAAGCAGAAGGGCACTGGACACTTATTCTCTTGGCAATGCTTAGCATGGTAACAGCATAAGGCAATAAGCTGTTTGCAGACTGGACAGCCTCCATTAGTCTTTCGCTTGCAACCTTTTGTATGCTGCACAACCCGTTTCATCTTCTGGCAGGCCGGAAGTGAACAATTGGCATTGCGGCACTGACAAGCATGCACCAGTGACTGAATACAGCGTTGAATACTCAGGCGACGGCTCTCTTGCGGGCTCTTGGAGGCCTCACCTCCTTGACCATTGCTCTCGTCGTCTAGTCCAAGGCCCCATTTAACCATCTTGTGTTCATGTCCTTTAGTGTTATAGCAGCTGACACATAGATCATAATCCTATAAAACAAAATGCATATAAAAAAGCTTAGTGATCAGGATTGTTAAGCCTTACATCAGCACGCATTTCCTAGCTTTCAAACAACAGCAAGGACATTTTAGAGCACTTGTGTCTTTTCCCCTAGAGAATCTTCTTCTCCATCAATGCTTCACATCTTCTCCCTGACACACTATCACGGAGAACTCTCCGGTAACGAAATATTCAGCAAGATAACTCCTCACTGCGTCCGCTTGTTCATCTTTAGCCATGTCAGAAGTTTTTCTTTTTAGTAATTCAAGTATGTATCTGAGGATAGTTGTTGCTGTTTGTTATAATATTTACTGAGCTTTTGTAAAAAGTTAAACTTTTCCCCTTGGGACAGATGAAGTGCAATCTGTCCATCTATGTTCAACATTTGCCTTCCTTTCTCTGTCATTGCATATTTGGGAAAATCAATTGTGGAGTGGGTTCTTAGGATTGGAAGCACAATACAAGGTTCAGCAAAGCGAAAAGAAACTTTTTTAAATGTAAGTAAACACTAACAGGAGTTTAACAGCTTGGTCTGAACTTCGCATCAGCATACCAAACAACTGCACAGAGTGATGAACCGCTAGCCAAGTGCATTTGTTATTGGGAGTTGTGCCCATTTCTTGCCATTGTAGAGACTTAAGAGTGTTACTTCCGTAACCAAAGGTCAATTTGAAGATTTAAGTTTTAGCTACCTGCGCCACAGTGTTTTTAGGTGTTATATTGTCTTAACAATCATGTGTATCTACTGTGAACAATACAAGAAGTGACTTAAGTTCATTATGTCTATTTAGTACTTTCTTGTTTCAGTGGTTAGGATGTTGCAAGGTAAATGTTCACAGGAAGACACATTCCATTATAATTTTTAACTGCAGTTCTGGGTATGTTTTGTGTATTATTTAGTATTCTGACAATTGTTTGTATAGCGAGTCTCATGTCAGATCTTGTACTTCACTTATTCTCTGCATAAATTTTTTTGGTTTTAAGAAGTCTGTTTTGAGTGTTTATTTTGGATACAGTAATCCCTCACCTATCGCGGGGTTTATGTTCCAGAGCCCCCCGCGATAGGTGAAAATCCGCAAAGTAGCGACCTATATTTATTTTATTATTTATACATATTTTAAGGCTTTATAAACCCTTCCCACACTCTTATAAACCTTTCTCACTCTCTTGTTAACCTTTCCCACACTCTTATAAACACTTCCTATGCTCTTAAACACTTTCTACATTCTTAAACACCACAGACCAACACTGCACACTGCACCCAGCGATCAGACGTCAATGTGTCTGCACTCGCTTTGTGAAGGGGGGCAGCTGAACTCACGCTGAGCAGAAATGGACTTTGTGCTGCTTCTGCCAAAATGCCTGCTTGTCGCTCTGCACGTTCGGAAGGAGGAGGAGGAGTGTGTGTGTGTGGGGGTGTGTGAGGGCTGAACGCAGGTTCGCTCAAACCCCCCTCCCCGGAGGCGCAGTAAGCTCCTGCAACTTCGCATTGTCAAGGGGGTGGGGAGCTGAACTCACGCTGAGCAGAAATGGACTTTGTGCTGCTTCTGCCAAAATGCCTGCTTGTCGCTCTGCGCGTTCGGAAGGAGGAGGAGTGTGTGTGTGTGTGTGTGTGTTAGGGCTGAACGCACCTTCGCTCAAACCCCCCCTCCCCGGAAGCGCAGTACGCTCCTGTCACTTCGCATTGTCAAGGGGGTGGGGAGCTGAATGAACGCTAAGGAGAAGTGGACTTTGTGCTGGCTTTGTGCTGGTTGTCCCTCTGCGTGTCAATAATTTAAAAGCCTGTACATCACCAATTTTCCTGTCTCACTGTCTTGTCTTGTGTGAAGTTAAAATGTTTTATAATAGTGAGATGTTACTCATATCCTTAGCCCGACATCCACATATCATATGTGTTAACAAAGTGTGTTTTATAAGTTTACATGTGTTTAAAGCATGTGGGATGGGTATTTTAAGGCTTAAACTATAAAAATGTTTGTTTATATGGTCTTTCTATATTGCGGATTTTCTCCTGTTGCTGATGGGTCTGGAACATCACTTCCGCGATAGGCGGGCAATCACTTGTATTTAAAAACCCGCGAAGTCGTGAATCCGCAAAAAGTGAACCGCGAAGTAGCGAGGGATTACTGTACACTGTTGTCAAGAGTTCCAAATAATTCATGGTTAGGTTTTAATAGGACTAGTGGTAACGAGTGAAGGAATAAAACTGTGACTGGATGCTGTAAGTTCAGCCACATAGAGATGTTACCATTACACTTTGCTGTCTTGTTTTTCTTATTAGCATGAGTTGAGAGGAAAAAGACAAAACCCTGTGCATGCTTTTTCAATGGTGAAGAAGGCTAATGATTGACAGAAGCACCTTTAAATGTAGGATCTCTGGTTGCACATTTAGTTTGTGGCATCTGTGCAGTAATTTGCATTAATCGCTGCATTTTTTTAAAGGAAGGAGAAACATTGACTGGAGCAAAAAAGAGTTGCAGTCCACATAAACAGATGGACAACTTCTTTGGCCACCTAAAAAATCTGCAGCAATCTACAACCTGTCGAGAAAGGTGAAGATACCACCAGCAGCGAAAATTCCTGAAATTCTGCATCACTGGTTAAATCTAGTGGATCCCTGGTGAACTTCTATATGATTAAATATGGCGCAGTGCTGAATACTGAACATTCCACATTTAAAATTCACTTTTATTCACTTAAGCTGATTTTTACAAATCTTTCATCCTATAAAATGAGACTTGGAAAACTATAATATAAGGGGGAACTTTGGAAGAGGTGGAGGTTTGTGCAATCACTGTATTAATGATTATTCACACTGAGGAGACTATTTTACGTTGTGGTTTGGGAGGTCATTGCTGGTATTATCTTGGTGTCTTTTTGAAACATACATTAATTTGTTGTTTTTTTTTTTATAAATATACATTTTCAAGAAGTCAAATGTGTAAAGGGGACTGTACAGCAAGATGCCTTTTGGGGTGATAATGGCTTTTTCTTATATTCATTGCCTTACATTTACGAAGGTGAAGTGGTAGCAATTGACTCACATATCTTCTGTTACAATGTAAACCTAGCTCAGCTACAGCTTTTTATGCACTATGTCCAATAGCATTATGCAAATAGGCATAGAGATTTCTTTCCCACCTTGGTGGTTTAAATGTTGTTTCCAATAGTATTTTGCATTTTTCATTTAGAACTATTTCCCATCCAGCTACTTTGTAAAATGTACACCACAAGTATCCACAAGAAATGTATGGGAACTGATCTCACTGTTGGCTCCCTCCCTTTGAATTGGGGATTTCCAGTTGCGGTCTTGCTTCTGTACTAATTACTACACATGGTTCTCACATTTGAAATCAGTGCTCTTTTTGTCAATAGAAGGTATCTCTTCTATTGCATTATATTATATTGATAGCTGGGAAATGCATAACAGAAGCAATATCAAATTGTCACCCTGCCACTTTAACTTTAGCCGTTTGGTTGATCAAGTTCAATGTATACATACTTGAACCAGGCATGTAAATGCACATGCATGGCCACTGCCCATCCGCATCTGAATGGGAGTAAATACAAGTGACATTGTTTTTTTCTGGGCAGCAAATATGAGGAGTCCTCTACTTTTCTGTCTGAGCAGCACATGACTTGTGTTTTATGGTTATAATATGAACCCGGTTTCTTTTTTGGGCACAATGTTTGAAGAGCATGCCTTTTTTGTGCTGATGCTTTCTCAGCCCTGGTTCTGTGAGAAAGAGGACTTCAACCTCATTTAGGGGCACTTCTCTGTGTTGCAGATTCTGTTTATTATTCTTTCAAAGAAGTCGGTGGTGGTCAAGAGAGAAGAGCTTGTTAAATTTTTAGCAATATTTGATACACTGAGAAAATTTGGAGGAGGGTGTTTACTGTTGCTGCTAAGAACAATTTTCACTTCTGTGTGCTGTGCAAAGGATGTTGGCTTGCCTGTTCAATTAGTACTAAAATGAGAATCTACAACAATGTCTGAAATTAACTTCAGACTGATCATGTTATGTCTTCATTTTCTGTGAACACCTTTCTTAGTTAAGGCCAAAATGAGGAAGGACAACAATGTTTTGTCTTTCAAATCTTCTGCTAGCTGTAAGCAAGCACATATTTTGAAATTAACAAAAACATCTGCAAATGATTAAAGCACTGTCTAAATTCTTTTGCTATATTATTCATACACTGAAAAAGTATAAGGTAGCTCCAGTTTGTCACTATCATAATTGGCTTCTCTCTTGACAGAATCCAGAGTAGAGCTGCCAGAATAAACAATTACAATTAAGTCAGAATCTACACCTAGATTTTAGGGTCAAGAAAAATGGTTCCCTACTGGAAGTGTTATCAATTCAGAATGCCTTTATTTCTGGGATACCGTTGTTATATTATATATTTTGGTATAATTCTGTCTAAGTACGCCGTCACAGAAAAAAAAGTAAACAAATTTTTAGCATCTACTTGTCTATCATGTTCATATTTTCAAAGGAAGTGTTACAACTGTGGATGTAAGATTATTTATGATCATATAAACATACACTACAAAAATCCATTAGTAAAAGTAACCACTAAATAATCCCTTGTTGTTTTGATTCTCAAAATACTCACACCAAATAAATAAAAATAAACCGCTACAACTGGGGTACTAGCAAGTAGCGTAACTATTGGGGCAACACCATGAATGTCATCCAAGGAAGAGGAGGGCAGTGTATCTATAACAGTTGTGTCATTTGCGGTGTCTCTGTATCACTGAGAATGAATGTACTAACTCACCTCACAAACAGTACAGTGCCACCGGGTCTCCACATGGTGCTTGCACTCATTACAGGTGTAAACAAAGCGATCCTGCCCTTGATTATGCAGCTCTACCAGCATACACATTGTGGACCATTTGGAGCGACGTAGTGAGGAAAATTCCCAGTGCTTGTCACGAGCCAGTGTTAGAAAGGCATCACGACCATCCATTAAGTCACAAGCAAGAGGAGGATCTGGATCAATTATATGAGGCAGCGTGTTGATAACTGGGCCTGAATGAAGGTGGATGACAAAAAACACCTGCCAATCAAAAATAAAGACCAGCCATTTAACTTAGAGAGTATTTCTCAATAAGACCTAGGAAAGACAGAAAACTGAACAGTAACAAACACATATTTTTTAAATACAATGTTACGTATTCTCTATTCAAAATTAATCTTAGCTTAAAAAAATGTATTATTCAATTTGGTAAAGTCCACTTCCTAAAATATGACACATACTGATCACATTTTTACTAAACAAGAACTTTCAGGCTTTTACTTCCTTACCTCCTTGTGCTTTTCCATTGTTGCATATATCTTCTGAGACAGATCATTAGACACGTTTGGCATCCCAGACTTCTTTTTGTTGGCACGACTAATGCTACTTTTATTCTTATTAGTCTTCTTGTTGTTCTTCTTCTTGGCATTTTTAGCATCTCCAGTAAGTCCCTTGAACAATATTAATTAAAGAAAGAGTTAGTCAAATATGTATTGTGGAAAACCATAATAATCACATTTACTGCACCTAAAAACAGACTGTCTTGCATTGACAGTTCCAAACTGAAGGCTGTTTCAAAGTTTGTGCCAATTTTGATTTTATATCATCATAAAATTACATAACAAAAAGATTTTATTTTTTTGACTTTTATTACAATTTCTCATTCCATGAAGTCATTCACTTATTAATGAAATCACTTTGGTAGATTTTGTTGCTAAAGGATGGGTGGGTGTTGGCACATTTATCACTGTAGATGTCATACACTATCAGCTGTTAAGAGACTGTAATAATCCATTTGCAGTACAAAGTACTAAAGAGTATAAAAAACAAACAAACTACAAGATCTCAGAATACTATAATCAATGAAAATGAGCATTAGAGTGTCAGCTGTTTCCAGGACGCACACCTTGGAATAATGTGCTCTCCAATATGTTTAGATGTCCAATTAACCTTTGTGTTTAAAATACACAAAAAAAACTGAATTTTACACACTTGTACTTTATTGATTCTGGGAGTTCTCCCTGTTTTAACATGTTGGTGATTTTGATCACTTCTGTCAGTAAATAG
The DNA here is from genome assembly GCF_900747795.2 of Erpetoichthys calabaricus. Lineage (NCBI taxonomy): Eukaryota > Metazoa > Chordata > Cladistia > Polypteriformes > Polypteridae > Erpetoichthys > Erpetoichthys calabaricus. The sequence continues at coordinate 147,437,217 of NC_041404.2, read as the reverse complement.
AAGGGTGTAGCATGAAAAAAAGAGCAAAGCAGATTTAGACTTTATTAATCTGGGGCAGCACATGGCACAGGAACCTCCATCAATCAGTTTAAAAGTGACAAGGAGTTAATATTATTATACTGTACAGTAATCTCTCCTCCATCGCGGGGGTTGCGTTCCAGAGCCACCCGCGAAATAAGAAAATCCGCGAAGTAGAAACCATACGTTTATATGGTTATTTTTATATTGTCATGCTTGGGTCACAGATTTGCGCAGAAACACAGGAGGTTGTAGAGAGACAGGAACGTTATTCAAACACTGCAAACAAACATTTGTCTCTTTTTCAAAAGTTTAAACTGTGCTCCATGACAAGACAGAGATGACAGTTCTGTCTCACAATTAAAAGAATGCAAACATATTTTCCTCTTCAAAGGAGTGTGCGTCAGGAGCAGAGTCTGTCACAAAGACAGAGGAAAGCAAAGAAATCAATAGGGCTGTTTGGCTTTTAAGTATGCGAAGCACCGCGGCACAAAGCTGTTGAAGGCGGCAGCTCACACCCCCTCTGTCAGGAGCAGAGAGAAATAGAGAGAGAGAGAGAGAGAGAGACAGAGTTTGTTTTTCAATCAAAAATCAATACGTGCCCTTCGAGCTTTTAAGTATGCGAAGCACCGTGCAGCATGTCGTTTCAGGAAGCAGCTGCACAAAAGATAGCAACGTGAAGATAATCTTTCAGCATTTTTAGACGAGCGTCCTTATCGTCTAGGTGTGCGAACAGCCCCCCTGCTCAATCCCCCTACGTCAGGATCAGAAAAAGTCAGCGCAAGAGAGACAGAAAAGTAAGCCGGGTAGCTTCTCAGCCATCTGCCAATAGCGTCCCTTGTATGAAATCAACTGGGCAAACCAACTGAGGAAAGCATGTACCAGAAATTAAAAGACCCATTGTCCGCAGAAATCCGCGAACCAGCAAAAAATCCACGATATATATTTAAATATGCTTACATATAAAATCCGCCATGGAGTGAAGCCGCGAAAGGCGAAGCGCGATATAGCGAGGGATTACTGTATATCTAAATGGAGTGTTTATCTATAGCAGCTTACAAGACTGGGACATATTGCAACTGTAAAAGATATTTTTACAATACTAATCTCTGAGCCGATTGCTTTGGAATTCAAAGATGACACACTGATTTATCAATACTGTGAATCCCCATGACCATGAACGAATTCATTTTCACAAAAAGCAAGCATTTCACTTGAGGCACTGTCATCTTTTTTTTGTTTTACTTTTGACTAAACACAGATTTCACCTAAGACTACCCTTAACTCTTTCAGGGCTGATGTCGACTTTTGTCAAAATTCAGGAGTAGAGGACGGTAATCAGCTGTAAACTGCAACAAAACTCACCCGTACGCTTTAGTTCGACTCTCTTTGCTAGAAGGAAAGTTACATAGGTTTGTTGATTTAACCTCTATTACCTATGCGTGCATGAGTAGCAAAGAGCAAACAACCTCTAAAATGGCACTGACATCTGGTGAGAGACCAAAGTGAATGTGCAAAGCAAAATACTCCATAGACGTTTTACGTAATTTCATTGAATTGGACTCTGACCTGTCAGACTCCAAGTTTGATGCAAGTGATCTGGAGATGGATATCAAAAACAAAAGTGAGGTACCAGCATCATCTGATCGGTCCTCGGCTGATCGTGGCACTGAACACTTGTGTGTAGCTGATGCGCCAACAGAAGCGTTTCCCAGGTAGGACCACCACTTATGATGTCGAGGTACAAACCAGATTGCGTCACACAGCAACCGCCACCCTCCTGCTGTGCAAAGACAGCCAGGCAGCTGGCACACTGTGCATTCCTGCTGACCATCGACGTGCCCCCATGCAGCCAGTGCTGCCAGAGATGCCGAACATACGCCAACAGCAGCCATAGTGCATAACAACAGATGCTGACTTATGTGTGAAACCATTGCTATGTGTGCTTTTCAAAAAACTGAGTTTTTTGGAAAAAATATTCAGCCCTTTAAGAGTTAATCAGCTATTAGACTTGATAATACTAGTACTTAAACCATGAAACACTTATTTGTGTGTGTGTGGGTTGGAGTCTATTGTGGCCTGTGGTTTTTGTTTATAGAAAGGAACAAGAGCGGAGAAGTGGAGTGTAAAATATATAAATTATATAATCTATAATAATAAGAATATTAAGAATAATATTATTATACTATATTATTATATTTATATATTTATAGAAGAGGTCAGGTATTTCGTCAAACATGAAGAATATACCTGAGACACACTCAGCCTTCAGACTAATGTGTGGCACAAAATCAGTCTTTCTTAAGAGGTTACATTAAGAAAAACTCCAAGCCTGAAAGTTGAACAGGGGGGTTAACTTTGGACCAGTGATTATTAGAAATTCTACAATACAAATCAAAACAACGTAAAAATTAATTTGTGCAAAACTTCGGTATTGTATAAACAATGATCACATTTCAAGTGCTAAAAGACTTTTCAAAGAAGACATCCAATGAGCAGGCTATTCAAGATGACTAGTTAACAAGTGCCAAACCCCAAATAAAAAAAAATAAAAAGCATTTCCACGATAAGAAAAAATCTATAAACAATAAACATCACAGCAATAAGAATAAACAATGAGAATAAACAAGACTGTAAAAATAAAAATGAATTGCAACAGAGACTGTGTACAGATCAATAATAATCAAATCAAGTAATGAAAATAACTGAAATAAAATAACACATTCTTTTACAATTATTTGACAGGTGTTTACATAAGTCAAAGACTGGCAGAGTTATTGTGAATGACAGGTCATGCCTCTGCAATAAATGTGATCTTACTTATTTTTTGGTTTCATAAACAGGCTGGCACAGACACAGCAGCATTTGTGATGTTTTGTCTCCTGGCAGTGCTGATGCACACTATGAAAGTACAACACTCTCTGTGCATTTGACCTGCAATATGTTGTAACCCTATTCCTTTCCCACTCATGTTATACTTACAGTGGGGCAAAAAAGTATTTAGTCAACCACCAATTGTGCAAGTTCTCCCACTTAAAAAGATGAGAGGCCTGTAATTTTCATCATAGGTATACCTCAACTATGAGAGAAAAAATGAGAAAAAAAAATCCAGAAAATTACATTGCCTGATTTTTGAAGAATTTATTTGCAAATTATGGTGGAAAAAAAGTATTTGGTCAATAACAAAAGTTCATCTCAATACTTTGTTATATACCCTTTGTTGGCAATGACAGAGGTCAAACGTTTTCTGTAAGTCTTCACAAGGTTTTCACACACTGTTGCTGGTGTTTTGGCCCATTCCTCCATGCAGATCTCCTCTAGAGCAGTGATGTTTTGGGGCTGTCGCTGGGCAACACGGACTTTCAACTCCCTCTAAAGATTTTCTATGGGGTTGAGATCTGGAGACTGGCTAGGCCACTCCAGGACCTTGAAATGCTTCTTACGAAGCCACTCCTTCGTTACCCGGGTGGTGTGTTTGGGATCTTTGTCATGCTGAAAGACCCAGCCACGTTTCACCTTCAATGCCCTTGCTGATGGAAGGAGGTTTTCACTCAAAATCTGACAATACATGGCCCCATTCATTCTTTCCTTTACACGGATCAGTCATCCTGGTCTCTTTGCAGAAAAACAAAGCATAATGTTTCCACCCCCATGCTTTACAGTAGGTATGGTGTTCTTTGGATGCAACTCAGCATTCTTTCTCCTCCAAACACGACGAGTAGAGTTTTTATCAAAAAGTTCTATTTTGGTTTTATCTGACCATATGACATTCTCCAAATCCTCTTCTGGATCATCCAAATACTTTCTAGCAAACTTCAGACGGGCCTGCACATGTACTGGCTTAAGCAGGGGTACACGTCTGGCACTGCAGGATTTGAGTCCCTGGCGGCGTAGTGTGTTACTGATGGTAGCCTTTGTTACTTTGGTCCCAGCTCTCTGCAGGTCATTCACTAGGTCCCCCCATGTGGTTCTGGGATTTTTGTTCACCGTTCTTGTGATCATTTTGACCCCACGGGGTGAGATCTTGCGTGGAGACCCAGATCGAGGGAGAATATCAGTGGTCTTGTATGTCTTCCATTTTCTAATAATTGCTCCCACAGTTGATTTCTTCACACCAAGCTTGCTTACTTACCTATTGCAGATTCAGTCTTCCCAGCCTGGTGCAGGTCTACAATTTTGTTTCTGGTGTCCTTTGACAGCTCTTTGGTCTTGGCCATAGTGGAATTTGGAGTGTGACTGTTGTGAAAAGGTGTCTTTTATATTGATAACAAGTTCAAACAGGTGCCATTAATACAGGTAACGAGTGGAGGACAGAGGAGCCTCTTACAGAAGAAGTTACAGGTCTGTGAGAGCCACAAATCTTGCTTGTTTGTAGGTAACCAAATACTTATTTTCCACCATAATTTGCAAATAAATTCTTTAAAATCAGACAATGTGATTTTCTGGATTTTTTTTCTCATTTTGTCTCTCATAGTTGAGGTATACCTATGATGAAAATTACAGGCCTCTCTCATCTTTTTAAGTGGGAGAACTTGCACAATTGGTGGCTGACTAAATGCTTTTTTGCCCCACTGTAACTTTTTTGAAGAAAAATGACAAAAAAAAACAAACACCCAGTACATCTAGTTTGTTCACCTCCTTTCCTCCAACCTAGCCAAACACCATTTACTTTTTAACACCTTATTTTTATTGCACTTGTACATTCCCCAAGACAGAAATAACTTTTGATTCCATCTTGAGCAGGGAATCTGAATTATGTTCACAACACGCTCAGTTACTCAGAGAAAGTATCTCACTAATGATCTACTTGACAGGGTACCCTGCTTGCATATCATTCTTAACTACGAGGATACTGTTACATTATTGGTTAAAATTTATCCAAATTAAAATAAAACCCCCATGTAATTATTTTTTTTTACATGGCTGTTGTCTCTTAAATAAACGGCAGTGATTATTTCCATGAATCTAAAGTGGCCAATACCCCAGAAATCTGGCATATTGCAGAAAAACTGTAACCCTTGCTTTCTGGGTGTTCATCCACAACTTTCAAGGTAATCACAAAATTTACACATTAATAAATCAAAATAGTAGAATACCTGTTACTAGACCTAAATAAAAAGTATGCTCCATTTGTCCCATTACTATAATAATATCAAAACGTATAAATTGAAACATCATTTTACAAAGGAATTATAAATGAACACAGCAAAGGTGTGATAGTATGGTACATGAAGTGACTCAAGGCTTAATGCACTGTGGTCTACAAAATAAATTTTACATTGCTTATGAAGGTGTGACAAGATAAAAAGATCCAGGTGCTGGCTAGGAGCATAAGTCACTTGAGTTAATGCATGTTAGCAACTTTTAATTTAATTAAGTGCCCACTCAATACGCCCAATCTGAAATCACTTACTTCGTGTGTCTCACAGGCACCTGTGTTTTCCTCTTTTTTACGTTCCTCTTCTTCTTGTTCGAGTTCTTTAATACTTTCTTCTATCATATTGGGCCAGAAATCCCCTTCAAAGTAAGGTAATTCCTTTGCACTTGTCAACCGATCCTCAGTTGCTTGTTTGAATATATCCTGTAAGAGGATTAGCAAACATATTTAAAAATTACCAGCGTTTTCTGCCCTAAGGCAGAATAAATTAAATCATTAAATAAATGCGTTTTAACAGCTCAGTCCAAATAAATAAAATAACCCTGGCTCTGTCAACTGAGTAAAAATAAAACTGGTGTCTGACTCTGAATTGGTGTTGAAATCTAGCCGGGTTGGGGTTTACATACCTAAATCTGCAACTGGACAGTGAATTCCGTAATGGTGGAACAAAGTCAGTAAAGACAGGAAAGAAAACCTCTTTAAGCATGCAGCCTAAATTTCAGATGGTACTCTTTTTTTTCTTCCAGGACTATACAAACACATTAACAAGTCATACCACCACATTGGCAGACTGTACTACAGCCAATGGACTGATCAACAATGAGGGATTTTCATTTAGATATAAGGGAGTGGTTCTGAAAAACATGTTTACCTTGAATATCATGCAGAAAACTGTGTGAATTTTTAAATCATGGGAAAGATCATATTTTGGTTACATTTCAGCCTGATAATGCAAACCATCTTGAACGTCAGAGTCATTTGGATACAGATAGTCACTGACTTGAACAGAACAAATGCCACTTTAAGTCATACTTGCTTCAGTTTGGAGGCAAACATGAGACAAGTATGTGGATGGTTTTTTATATCTGTATGTACATGCATTGCAAGCAAACCCCACAAAACAAAAAAAAAAACATTAAGAAACCTGCAAGATCTACTGCTTTGAAAATCCCTGGATCTGACTTGGTATTAAATGAAGAGATCAACAACAAATGCTGCTATAATAAAGCCTGTTATACTAGAAATTTTGGGCACAAGCTCTTCGCACCTCTGCATGCTGCAAGATGGTATTCTAACTTTTTTGGTTAATTCCTAAGTAGTACATACCATGTACAGCTAACAACATACCAACTGTCCAAACACAGAGAAATGATTTATGTCTACATTACAAAACTGCTATATATTTGTAGTTTTTTTTTCTATACTTCTTTTATTTGGAAGGTTATTCATGGTAAGATGCATCATTTTCCCACTGGCAGTGACAGAAAATCAATTAATAAGAATTTTTATATTTTGCTAATACGTGGAAAATAAATGATCACAAATTCATAAGGAATTTTGTTCACTACCACATTCTTTAAATATGTCAGGTAAACACCGGCAGGAAAAAAAAACATTACTCTATATTGATCTACCATATTTACAGTACACACACTGCATAACACCCAGCGAAAGGTTTTTTTTTGTTTTTTAAAGAAAATGTGACTAAAATGTCTGCTAATATGATCTGAACCTGATACATGAAATATCAGCTTCAAGTACTAATTATGATGTGCCTGAGCTCACTACATTTATGAGGGTACTGCTGAGCTCAGTTCCATTTTAAATGCTCTCACTTCTTTCTTAAAATCCTCAAACAGCTGATTCCTAACATTTCGGAGTACAGTAATCCCTCGCTATATCGCGCTTCGCGGCCTCACTCCATCGCGGATTTTATATGTAAGCATATTTAAATATATATCGCGGATTTTTTGCTGGTTCGCGGATTTCTGCGGACAATGGGTCTTTTAATTTCTGGTACATGCTTCCTCAGTTGGTTTGCCCAGTTGATTTCATACAAGGGACGCTATTGGCAGATGGCCGAGAAGCTAGATTGCTTACTCTTCTCTCTCTCTTGCGCTGACTTTCTCTGATCCTGATGTATGGGGATTGAGCAGGGGGGCTGTTCGCACACCTAGACGATACGGACGCTCGTCTAAAAATACTGAAAGATTATCTTCACGTTGCTATCTTTTGTGCAGCTGCTTCCTGAAACGACATGCTGCACGGTGCTTCGCATACTTAAAAGCTTGAAGGGCACGTATTGATTTTTGACTGAAAAACAAACTCTGTCTCTCTCTATCTCTTTCTCTCTCTCTCTGCTCCTGACAGAGGGGGTGTGAGCTGCCGCCTTCAACAGCTTTGTGCCGCGGTGCTTCACATACTTAAAAGCCAAACAGCCCTATTGATCTGTTTGCTAGAGATTGTTTTCTCTATCTATGTGACATTCTGTGCTCCTGATACGCACTCCTTTGAAGAGGAAGATATGTTTGCATTCTTTTAATTGTGAGACAGAACTGTCATCTCTGTCTTGTCATGGAGCACAGTTTAAAGTTTTGAAAAAGAGACAAATGTTTGTTTGCAGTGTTTGAATAACGTTCCTGTCTCTCTACAACCTCCTGTGTTTCTGCGCAAATCTGTGACCCAAGCATGACAATATAAAAATAACCATATAAACATATGGTTTCTACTTCGCGGATTTTCTTATTTCGCGGGTGGCTCTGGAACGCAACCCCCGCGATGGAGGAGGGATTACTGTACAGTGAAAATTGGCTTCTAATTTGAATCCTTCTGACTGAACTATTGCTGTCTATTTCTTGCATACAGCTTAGAAATTTGTCATAAATTCAATCAACAAATTAATCACATTTGTAAATTATATAATTAATATTCATATTAGTCCTACTTAAAATGTAAATTATGTACCAACCTTGTAGTCATGAATTATTCGTTCTGCAAAAGCTTTATCCAGCATTTTTTTGTACCATTCCTGCAGTCGCTTAGGCTTTGGTATTTTTTGGTCTGATGGATGACAATGGAAAATGTAATCATCTCCTTCACTTGGAGGGCATGCCCAGATATGACCTGTTACATATCTGAAAATGAAGAATGGCATTAAAACTCATTCTTGACATGATTGGTGGCAACACATACTTAAATAAATAAAAAACATTCATATACTAATATTGCTTTTAAAACAAAACACTACTCACCCAAGTTTCTTCACATATTCCAAATATCCAATTAGTATTTCATGATAGACTGCTGTTCGCAAACAATGAGGCTTAAAGAAATGAATGCTGTCAAGGTATGATATATAAACACGCCTGGGGGAGAACAAAGGTGAAAAATAATTATGTAAATTACAAAGGATGTATGCTGTTGGTTACTGAACATTATCCCCTTGTATGGTGGCTTTTACTAAAGGTACGGTCATTTTCATCCTTAAACCCCAAGAATGTACACTTTAGGTTAACTGGAGATTATGAATTGGGTCCCTGTGAGTGAGGTAGTTTGTGCAAGTGGACACTCTAGTGGACTGGAGTTTCATCTGGATATGGTTCCTGCTCTGAGCCAGATGATACTGGTATTGGTTTCATCCCAAGAACTAGATTCATTTATGCACTATGTGACTAATACACAGTATTATGTAAATTACTGAAAATCACTAATTAAGATTAGCTGACATACTGTAACCTGTCTGCTAAGCTGTACCAGCTTTGTTAACCCCAATTAAAAGGTAAGGTTGGTATTTTTGACATTTGCCTAGAACAGTTCTCCATGATAAAAATAACATAAGCTACTCAGCTTCTCACTTTTATCAGCATTTATTTTACAAATAACATCAAAACTGGATTTCTTTAGCAGCTAAAATTAAATTCTGTTATGACTGGATTAATCAAAGGCCTGGAAAACTGTAACCTTTGAACATACCTGGTATTAGGGAAGGAGCATTCTGAGCCATATTCCTGTACATGCATGCCAAAGAAACACATATCCACCCCATTCATTTCTTCAAAAGCAAAAAGTGCTTTGGTTCTGTATGGAAAGCTGCTGGCCATCCCACCTGTATCAACAAACCTGTAGGAAGGAATACATTTATCCATAACTGCACACAATCACATTATTGATGTCAACATAAAAATGGCACAAGAGTAAAATTCCATGAGCTACTCAGTAAACAATTAAATTGAAAAGGTTTATGAATACTCAATAAGGAAACAATATATAATTCTATACAAGATGCATAATTATTAGATGTAAAATCTTAGTGAATTTCAATCCTGCATTCCAAGGGCTATAACTTAATAACTAAAATTATAAGCCCGAGGTGTTGTCAACCATGTTGCAAAAGCTGTAAATCCAACAAACATACACAAGAGCCATTAACAAAAATATTGTTCTTAGTAATGTGAAAGAATGAGGCAAAGCTGCTAAGGCTATAGATACTGTATAGCTGCACACAGTAGAAAATTTATTAGGTTATCTTTTTCTCTAGAAAAGCAAACCAACATATGAGCTAATAAATACTGTCACTGTTGGCGAGAAGTGCACTTGCAGGTGCAGAAGCTTTTGCCTTTTTGTTTTTATTATTTTAATACAAGATCAAACATATGTTACAGGAAAAGGGACTTGTACATATTCTTATAATATACAAGCAACTAATGAGTATATGAACTTGTGAATAAATTGGGCTCTGCTTTCACATTTTAGAGTGGATTTAACTTCTATGCAAAAACACTTTCTGACAGATAGCAATTTTAGAAAAGCAAGATCTGCTGAAGACTGTGGGCAAGTCTCATATCTCATGGTAACAGAGACCTTTAAAGCCAAGTAATTCAGAATACTATTTGTTCACATCCAGGTCAACTTTTCTACAGATGGTATATTCCAGCCTCTCTGTAGGTCAATAGTGCTGAGATAGATGTCTTTGTATTCTTTAACTTTTGAGGAAACCTTGGCTGGAGTCAAAATGCTGAAGAAGTTTTCATGTTTGCTGTGTGCTTTTTAAAGGCTCCAGTATTGCTTATTTAAGTTTAAGATTAAAGGCTGTTTAAAAGGATTTTTTTGGCTGTTCTTTTGCTCAACTCTGAACCCCAAATGCGGCAAGCTATATTCAAAAACTTCAACAGCTAGAAATTAACCAGGTAATGTGACCAAAAACATCACCTCCACCAGTCTCCAATTAATGTAAATGACATACTGTATAATTCCTAATGCCCTTTAGATAACATAATTTATGTAATGGGAATGAACATCTGTTCTTGATTGGAAAGTGCAATAAGCTGGTACTGGTGTTTTGCTTTTCATTCCAAAACAAAAAAAAAAAAAAAAAAAAAAATGGTACACAGTTTAAAAAAACACCCCATGGAACAGTTCCATTCCAGAACCCCTTAACTAGAAATTAAAATCAAAACGGATTCCAGACCCCCATGCATTAAACACACATAACAGGCTATGCACACACAAGAACTGCACTAAACAGTATATCAATATTTCAGTGACCATTTTTAAGAAGTTATGTTTGTCAGCTTCTGTAATACGAAGGACACATTGATAAGTAAATTCATTAATTTGTAAAGCTATGAACAAATATAAAACATATTCAAACAAATTTTTAGAACAGTTTATAGTATATTATGATGCCATAAACAAAACCTGATTTTAACAGTAAATACAAAAAAAAAAAAAAAAAAAAAAAAAACACCTTACGGGCCTTTAACATTTTACAGTGACAATAAACTGTGGTAAGTTTGAATCAGACAAATGATTTGTTTATTAAGTTATTGGGTCCACAGACCCCTACTTTGACAAAACAACACAGAGGCACATCACTCCAGAACTATTCAATTTGGGTAAAGGAATGCATGCCTGAATATTGCTTTGGGAATTTATCTTTTATTATATAGTTTAACCATTACAAACTAACCATTTTCAAAATAAAAAAGAATGGAAGAATGACATTGAAAGGGAATTAAATAAATGATGTAGTTAAAAAAGAAAAAAAAAATTGAAGTTCCAAACTCCCATCAATAGCACTGCCAAATTTGCAAACTCATCTTATTTTAACAGAATAATTTCATCTGCGACTTAAATTACCAAATTAGTATACGGTTTCAAATTTATTTTGAGTGTGTTAGTCCAACTTGTACATTTTCTTCTTTCACTATCCAGACAGCTGAACCAATAAACAACACAAGTGAGTCAAATACCAGAAGGGACACACACCCAAATCATACTTTTCCTGCTGTCTGGGTTGAGTTAACTGTAAAAGTAAAAAGGGTCACAAATCTAGAAAAAAATGTAAAAAGGAAGGCAAATATGTGAGTGTTGTTCTGTAGACAGACTGAACAAATACATACAGACCCGAGACATTCTAGTGCATTCAGCTGGTAGCAAGAATAATCGAAAACAAAGTAGATGTCTTTCAGGTTATTAATTACATTTTCCTACTCCTTTTCATTATGGCTGATGTGGAATATTGGAAATGTAGAAATGTACGCACGCGTTAAGGAAAATTTTTGTGGCATTTGCTTTAATAGCTATGCCAGCGATTCTGGGAAGCCTGCTCTTTTTGTATGCTTACCCTTTTATTATTATTTTTCTTTCTTTCCATCTTGGGGACTGCTTGGTACACTCTGAATTAAATTTTGGCACTTGGGTAGATCCCTGTGAGATAAAAATACACAATAAAAATCATGGCGCAGTCCCACTTTTAAAATTTGGATATGCTTATATATTTCAGCCATGATATTTCACTTTTCATTGTGTGTAAGTCATCACTTTCTTTGTCCGACATAGTAGGGAATGGACTGAGGGAACAGTTATGCGACAATCGAGTTTATATTTGTTTGAGTGTAGTAGATAAAAAAATATTTTACAATATGTATAAAATACAATCATCTTTGATGCTGTATCGACTATTCTACAAATGGCAAAGGAAAGTAAATTGTTAACATGCAAACATACCAAAACAAAAGAACACACAATAACATTCAGAAACTGTTTTCTCTAAAACAATATTAACTGTATAAACTTAGTTTGCTATGTATTCTGAGAGATATATTTTTGTTTACTCAGAAAAATGCCTTGTATAATGACATTTGTAGCTGACAGTTCTGCTGGCTTGCAAAAGTAGATGGCTGTCTGTCCAATTTACCACTGAAGATGGTTAAAAAACATGGTAATGGTGGATGTTCTGGACTATCAACAGGTGACTAGTTTACTCCTGTCAGGACAGTACCACAGAAACTAAAGTGGACACAATGACATAGAAGCATTAATACTAAAATTATACACTGATTCAAACAGATTCATTTAATCTTTCTGTCAGTGTCATTTTCGAAGCAGGAGCACAGAAGTATACATATTTCCAACAACTGAACATCAGAACATGAAAAAAACCAAGGTGTTTCCAAAAGATGGAAACATCTGAAGACCATGCTTCAGCTTAACTTGGTCTGCCTCTGTCATGGTGTCTCAGCTGCTGTTGTATGTCAGCTCAGAAGGGCCATGATCATAGGATATTAACTAAAGACAGGATAGTTTTTGAAATTTTCTGTGGCATTTTCTTACACCGTGTCCAGAGAAATAAACAACAGAGACTGAGCTTTATAAAATAACAGATTTCAGAATGTAACCTCAGCTCAAAGGAAGAAGGAATTGTATCTTACAGGAGGGTACATTAGTTTTAGTTTCATTCTGACATTATCAGATCCTGCCAGCAGAGACACTTGAAAGTACAGCAGCAACTCATGGACGCTAACTGCAATGGGGCTTCATAAGAAAGATATTTATAATGCTAATGAAAGAATGAGGGAGAGCATACATATAGTATGACAACTAGCAAAATACCCGCGCTTCGCAGCGGAGAAGTAGTGTGTTAAAGAGGTTATGAAAAAGAAAAGGAAACATTTTAAAAATAACGTAACATGATTGTCAATGTAATTGTGTTGTTATTGTTATGAGTGTTGCTGTCTTATATATATAATATACACACACATAAACATAAATATACATATATACATATCTACATATACACATATCTACATATACATATATATATATATATACATATACACATCCACATATATATACATATATATATACACATAACATATATATATATATACATACATACACACACAGACACATATACATATATATTTACATATCTACATATATACTGTATTTACATATCTACATATATATATACACATATATATACATATCTACAGTGGTGTGAAAAACTATTTGCCCCCTTCCTGATTTCTTATTCTTTTGCATGTTTGTCACACAAAATGTTTCTGATCATCAAACACATTTAACCATTAGTCAAATATAACACAAGTAAACACAAAATGCAGTTTTTAAATGATGGTTTTTATTATTTAGGGAGAAAAAAAAATCCAAACCTACATGGCCCCGTGTGAAAAAGTAATTGCCCCCTTGTTAAAAAATAACCTAACTGTGGTGTATCACACCTGAGTTCAATTTCCGTAGCCACCCCCAGGCCTGATTACTGCCACACCTGTTTCAATCAAGAAATCACTTAAATAGGAGCTGCCTGACACAGAGAAATAGACCAAAAGCACCTCAAAAGCTAGACATCATGCCAAGATCCAAAGAAATTCAGGAACAAATGAGAACAGAAGTAATTGAGATCTATCAGTCTGGTAAAGGTTATAAAGCCATTTCTAAAGCTTTGGGACTCCAGCGAACCACAGTGAGAGCCATTATCCACAAATGGCAAAAACATGGAACAGTGGTGAACCTTCCCAGGAGTGGCCGGCCGACCAAAATTACCCCAAGAGCGCAGAGACAACATCTAAAGAACTGCAGGCCTCACTTGCCTCAATTAAGGTCAGTGTTCACGACTCCACCATAAGAAAGAGACTGGGCAAAAACGGCCTGCATGGAAGATTTCCAAGACGCAAACCACTGTTAAGCAAAAAGAACATTAGGGCTCGTCTCAATTTTGCTAAGAAACATCTCAATGATTGCCAAGACTTTTGGGAAAATACCTTGTGGACTGATGAGTCAAAAGTTGAACTTTTTGGAAGGCAAATGTCCCGTTACATCTGGTGTAAAAGGAACACAGCATTTCAGAAAAAGAACATCATACCAACAGTAAAATATGGTGGTGGTAGTGTGATGGTCTGGGGTTGTTTTGCTGCTTCAGGACCTGGAAAGCTTGCTGTGATAGATGGAACCATGAATTCTACTGTCTACCAAAAAATCCTGAAGGAGAATGTCCGGCCATCTGTTCGTCAACTCAAGCTGAAGCGATCTTGGGTGCTGCAACAGGACAATGACCCAAAACACACCAGCAAATCCACCTCTGAATGGCTGAAGAAAAACAAAATGAAGACTTTGGAGTGGCCTAGTCAAAGTCCTGACCTGAATCCAATTAAGATGCTATGGCATGACCTTAAAAAGGCGGTTCATGCTAGAAAACCCTCAAATAAAGCTGAATTACAACAATTTTGCAAAGATGAGTGGGCCAAAATTCCTCCAGAGCGCTGTAAAAGACTCATTGCAAGTTATCGCAAACGCTTGATTGCAGTTATTGCTGCTAAGGGTGGCCCAACCAGTTATTAGGTTCAGGGGGGCAATTACTTTTTCACACAGGGCCATGTAGCTTTGGATTTTTTTTTCTCCCTAAATAATAAAAACCACCATTTACAAACTGCATTTTGTGTTTACTTGCGTTATATTTGACTAATGGTTAAATGTGTTTGATGATCAGAAACATTTTGTGTGACAAACATGCAAAAGAATAAGAAATCAGGAAGGGGGCAAATAGTTTTTCACACCACTGTACATATATATATATATATATATATATATATATATATACACACACACACATATCTACATATATACTGTATATGTAATTGTGTTGTCATTGTTATGAGTGTTGCTGTCATATATATATATATATATATATATATATATATATATATATATATATATATATATATGTCAACATATATATACACATACATACACACACACATATTTACATATACACATACATATATATATACACACATACATAGATACATACATACATATATACACACACAGACACATATATATACATATATACAGTATACTTATATATCTACATATATCTACATATATATATATATATATCTACATATATATATATATATATATATCTACATATATATATATATATATATATCTACATATATATATATATATATATATCTACATATATATATATATCTACATATATATATATATATATATATCTACATATATATATATATATATATATATATATATCTACATATATATATATATATATATCTACATA